>NC_051181.1:78138366-78738366 GCF_013339695.2 Rhipicephalus sanguineus
ATTCTATAATGACTTTTGTTAGTGACCACTGTAGCGGCATACTTGTATTGAAGGTTGGAGTTAACTCGTATTCCGATTTTGCGGTATTCTTCTAGCATGGCGGTGCCCGAATATCCGCGCAAAGTTTAATTGCGTTTCGATGATTCGCATGCAAGACAGTGAACTCGAGCGAAGCTACTCCTTGATGTGCTGCTGCATTTGCGTGTGACGTTTATCTGACCGGGTCGAAGGCTCGGCGAAGACGTCAGCGGTTACCTTTTTACTACCGCCTGGCGATAGCAGCAATGACTCGCATCAGGAAGGAACATTGCGCCGATCCCACTGCCTTGCATTCGTATCATGCGAACTGCAATTGAACTTTACAGCGGGATGTCTCAGAGCACGGTCATGCCAGAAAATTCTGTCAAGTGGCACTGTATAGAACGCGACTGCCAACAGCTTTTCTATTACAAATATGCCCGCTTACCGGCAGTCACACCAATGTTCTTGTTCCACCTCAGTTGAATGGGTGGCTGAAAGCGATATTATTGTCGCACTTTGTGTCCCGATGCATAACTTATCGTAAAGGTTGTTTTTACGTACCTCCCATAGCTGAATTTTAGAAGTCATAAGCTTAATAAATTAGATCGCCCGATCATGTTACACCATGGACATTGTGGGGGAAAATTTTGTGAACTCTATGTACTCTGGTCAGGCTTGTCTGTACTCGTCCTCCATTCCCTCGCCTGTCGCCTTTTGAGTTTGTCATGTGTAGGTCTTAGTTCGCCTCCCGTCGTAATACAACAAATCTCTGAGGTAGGAAAACTATGGCAGCCTGGCACTAGTGGTGCCAAGCCCTGAAGGAAGAGCGCAGCTGGGTGACCTTCCTTGATTCTCTTACTTTTTCTTATTTCTCTCTGTTTCTGTATCTCTATCTTGTATCTGTTTCTTCTATTTCTTTCTTCCTCTCTCTATCTGCTTCTTTCTCTTGCTATCTTTATTTTTTTCCGTCTTCCCTTTTTCCTCTCTCTTTCTTTGTTTCTCTTTATTTATCTCTTTTTCTTTCTACCTCGCTCTGTTTTTTTCTGTATATCTTTTTCGTGTCTGTTTCTTTCTATATATTTGTCTCTTTCTTTATGTCTTTCTGTTTTGCTCTCTCTCTCTCTCTCTGCTTCTCACAATTCAGCAACCTCATATTTTCGGAGCTCTAAAGAATGTGGCACGACTTGCAAAAAAAATTATTAGACTAACCAAGAAAGTACCGATTATGTAGGGCTAAAATAGAGTATGCTGAGGCAAACGTTTTTTTTTTTTTTAAAGAAAGACAAACAATTCATTATTGGCAAAGAACCCGGAGTATGCATACCTACAGTTCAGTTCATTACTACAGGTGTGCCTGCCCGAACGAAGAATAACGATGGGCTGAAGGGCATACGGCAGGCTTCTCCAAACCATGACAGGCATCTACCGCCGTCCTTAAAGCGAAACGTATACAATCATTGCATATATACTACAAGTTTTAGCATACGGGGCTGAATTAAGTCCACAGGCTTGAAACAGCGAAACTGGACGATTATGCCTATCTGGTGCTTCTAGGTTGTTGCTCGCTTAGCCAGTTAGTTGGTTAGCTAAATTGTTCTATTGTTGATTCTCAACGCAGAAGTTCGAGTTAACTACAGACCCGTCAGACACCACACGGATGTCCCCAACTCCAGAGACAGAACTCGCGCTGAAACTGAGCGTTCGCACCTTTCATAGATCTACGGGCACGCCGTTGTTCGCGTAGGCTTCCACCCCTCGGGGTCTTCTCTCATAGATCTACAGGCGCGTCGTCGTTGGCATACGGCTTCCATCACTTCGGGGTCTTCTCGCAGCGCGCCGTTGCCTTTCCCGTTCCCTAGTATTCTTTCGTTGTGCGCACTCGTGCTATTCGACTCGCGTCGTTGCTTCGCTTGGGCTAACTGTTGCCGCCTAGTGGACCAGTGGTGAGTAGTGGGACTTGCCAATCTCTGTGGCCACACCCGTGATGATGGCCATTTCTTGGGCGTTACTTCTTCATTTTTAGTGAACCAGTGTATAATCAGCGAATCTTGCTGACTGTTTTCACGGCAACGAAAATAAGCGTATTATGCAAACTGCATTAACAAGGGTATAAAAGAAGGAAATACGCATACTCCGTCAGCACTCACTTTTACTGAGGCAACATTGAAGTTAGTTGGTGAATTTACGCTGCCTTTCTTCCTTTTGCGGCGAAAAGACCGCCTGGCAGCGATCTTTTCGCCGCAAAACCGACGCTGCTGTGGCCTCAGCGGCTCTGCAACGTGCAGACCATGACTTGTTGGAACGCGCTTTGAGCTAGTACACTTAAAGTAAACGTAAGGTTTCCATATCGGTCAAGGTCCCTTTCGCGGCCGTGTTATCCGACCATGGCAAAAAGGTATCGTATTGCCACTGCGTTTCTTGTATCACTTTTGCTGCATTCGGTTTTCGCCCACAAAGACTGTCAGCAACGCTCAGCGCAAACTGCGCCTCCAGTGTTCGAGAAGCTTCGCGATTATTGTAGATCGTTTTGTTAAGATTGCGCCAAACGCGAACACTCGAGCGTTATTCTAGAACTTGCGCGACAGC
This sequence comes from Rhipicephalus sanguineus, assembly GCF_013339695.2. Lineage (NCBI taxonomy): Eukaryota > Metazoa > Arthropoda > Arachnida > Ixodida > Ixodidae > Rhipicephalus > Rhipicephalus sanguineus. The sequence goes on from NC_051181.1 coordinate 78,140,974, forward strand.
CACGATAACGCTTAAATATTCGACGGCACATGTATTGCCGACACGCTTCACCGCTTGTCAGTTTTTCGACGGTTCGACGCTCTGTTCGCCGCTATCAGCGTACGCTGCGTATCGGTTGTTGCTGTAGTTTGACTTTCATTTCCCGGCCACAAGTTTTCGGCCAAATAAAAAGCTTCATCTCGAATACGCTGCCTGCTGCCTTCGTCGACGTCACGACCACGTGACAGTATTAAACGCAAAAAAGCATAATTTCCAATGTACGTTGGCCGGGAATAAAAACAAAGCTTATTAGGCGGAAAACGTATTATGTAGAATCGTATCAACTAGATTCCACTGTAGTAGGACTTGGCCAATTTCGGTGGCACATACCCGTTCATGATGATCATCGCTTTCTGGTGACCAGGACATTTTACGGCCGTCTATAACAGCGTCAATGTTAAAACGTTAAGAACCACACGCAGCGCGCAATGGAACGGAAAATGATAGGCTTAACATTACAATAATGAATATCGGGGTCTAACGTCCCAAAACCACGATATCCTGGCCACGAATCCGTGGCCAGGATTCGATCCCGCGACCTTCGGGTCAGCAGTCGAGCGCCATAACCACTAAGCACGAAAATTAAGAGATCGGAATTGGCAGATAGGACAAACAACAGTCAGGGGTGGCGAAGACGAGCTCGGCAGCGAATTATTAGATGGAGCGACGAGACAAGGTATAACCATATATAATCGCATTTATCTGCCTTGATACACGGTGCGTCGCTTATTTTATGACACGAATGATTTGATGATACTGTAGCCTAAACTCCGACAAAATTTCAAAAATTGAGGCAAATTCGCACTAGCGTTGCGAAGCCTGAAGGAAGTGTGGAGCTGGGCAGCCTTCTTTGTTTCTCTTTATTTTTATTTTTATTTCTTCCTCTTTATCTTTTTCTGTTTTTTTTTTCGCTGTTTATTTCTATTTTTGTCTTTCTCTCTCTGTGTATTTATTTCTCTTTTTCGCTCTTGATATATTTCTTTATCTTTCTTGTCTTTCTTTCTTTTTCTCTCTCCCTATTTCTCGCTTCCTCTGTTTTTCCTTCTCTCTCTCTATTTCCTTCTCCTCTTTCTCTTCCTGTGTTGCTTTGTCTTTTTTCTATCTCTTTTGTGTCTGTTTCGTACTATATCTTCTCTATATGTCTATTTCTTTCTCTGCCTGAAATCGATAGTTGGACGGAAACCCGTCTGGTCAGGAACAGACATGAAGACAATTAAAACAACACTCTGACCACGATTAAAAGCAAATAAAAGTACGACGTTTCGGCCCCCGTACGGGAGCCTTGTTCACAAGTTTCTCTGTCTTACATATTTGTGTCTTCTCTTTTTTTTCCTCTTTTTTTCTCTTTCTTTCTCTCTCTGTACTCGTTCGCTCGCCGATGAGAGTTATTGCATCCCACGTCGCACGAATCGGCGCACGCGTTCTAGGAGCGAAGCAGAAGATGAAGGAGAGCACGAAGAGAGCGCGTGCCGGTTAATGACGATGATAGTTTTCTGTTCGCTTTGCGCGGTCTAACGGTCGGCTCAAATAGCTCTGCTGTTTGAAATAGGCTGACATGATGATGAACATACGTGACCTTCTTTTACTAAAAGAGCCAAGTCCGACGTAGGAGGCGCCCTCCACGCCCAGTGCTTAGCTGGGCGTCCTCCAAGACCCGTCTTTGGGCAATTCAAGCTTTACCCCCATCACTGCCTCCACCACCACTTTAAAGGGACACCAAAGTGAAACACGAATCGATTTAGATTGATTAATTGTACTCTGGGAATTCTAATGTCGTTAATTTCACCATCGTAGGTTTAACAATAGAGGAAAAATGAAGATCAATGTTTCTTTTTCAAATTTCGCGCTGAAATCTCCGCGCGTCACGTCACGTATTTCAAAGTGTATTTTTCGTATTTTGGCGACATTCCCTCAACGAAATTTCCTGAAACTAGGTAGGTTGTCTATGGCGCCCTTAGCTGACAATGTACTTAATTTTTATGGATTAAGGGCTACGTGGAACCTTGTAGATGCCATCAAAATCTATGACGTCATGGCGTTTGGTGCGCGTTTCAAGGTGACGTCACCACCCGCACTTTTTGCGAGTTTTCTCTTTACCAAGCGTCTGCTCGCGGCAAGCGTGGTGATTTTGGAATTGGGAAAGAGCAATGTACTTAAACGAGAAAAATCTTTTTTAACACGAAAGTGTTTTATGCCGGGTCCACCAAGACTTCAGTGACGTATTTCCGTCACGGAAATGACGTCGGCAAAATATACACAGTCAGATGACAAAGAAAAAAGGTACCGTCAACGGGCATCGAACCCACGACCGCTCGGTCCGCAACAACAGATGCCGGGCACGCTACCCACTGCGCCACGGTCACTTTTTTTTTCTTTTTGCCTTCTTGACTACAGGTCAATCGTCTAACAAGCACACATCATATCCGTTTCATGTGCGTTAATGCATCAAACAGAGCTATCACATCTTCATCACAGTCAGTCGTCTTATACACCTCACGAACTTTGACAACAATTTCCACGAAACACTCATGAACAGATGGAACTTTAACATCACAGTGTCTATACGCTAGCATGCTGCGCCAAACCGAATGGAGACCCAGTAAAAAGATAACATCCAAATGGGGAACAGAGTATTCAAAGGGCAAAAAGCGAATTCCGTGCGGATTAAGAGGTAGTTCTATCTTTAAGGTCCTCTGCAATATGTCCCAAAGAATATGGCGTTATTACAGTCAATGAATACATGTTCAATAGTTTCAGGCACAGGAAACACATGCTTCCCCATGGTACATAAATCCCTCTATCCTCCAGCCACGTTTTCACTGGCAAGGTTCCTGTATGAAGCTTGAAGAAGGTCTTTACGTTAGGCGGTATCCACATGTTTTTAACTCGTTTTAGAACGTCTTGGCCGTGTGCTTTTTTAAACATTAACCGATAAACGGGGACAGGGAATACATTTTGAATTAGGTCCTTTATAAGGCGCTTTCTTTTCACGTTAGATAAGTAATCCATAGGAACCTTGCTCTTAGGAATCGATAGGACAACACAACTTCGCGGAAGAATGGCGACAAGGAGTATCGTTCCCCCCTCTCTGACGATACAAAGAAGTCAGGCATATGATGTAATAACATTCTTTGAAATAAACAACATAAAAAGGAATCTCTTTGATCTCTTATCAGCATGAAACGTGATACTACTTGGTTGAGAAACAGATGACACAGAGAAAGCCCTCCTTGCTTAACTCGACGAAACAAATTAGTTCTTGCTGTACACTCCCATGTAGATCTCCAGATGAATGTGGCAAATATCCTGTGGATTTTTTAAATGTTTTTACGCGTACAACTAAGTGCTTGGAAAAGGTACATAATTTTAGCAGCCAGAAAAACGTTACATATTGCGGACCGAGAGAAAATCGATAATTCTCGACCACCCCATGCTTCAGCTGTCGCACGCAGTTCCTCCGCCTTGCTAAGACAAAGCGAGTCGCTGTCTTTGAATAACAGAGAGCTGAGCTAGTTGGTAAGTATTCATTCTAAAGAGACAGGGCGTGCAGCCTTCATGCAGGCCCTGGCAATGCCGCGCTTCACAATCTTCGAGTGCGCGGACGAGAAAGGGAGAAGGCTCTTCTGCGACCTAGGCGCATAACCCCAACAAACATGGTCGTTTGAGAACAAGAGTTCCAAGTCCAAGAAGCGTAACCTATTGTCTAAGGGATGCTCACTGGTCAACTCAAGTGGACTTAATTCCGTGAGGAATACGTCAAAAATTCCAGCAGCAGGCTGTACGTCAAGAGGGTTAGTGCAATAAAATACTAAAAAGTCGTCGACGTACCGCATCACCTTTACCACGCTAGTCTGTCTAAGCTTGCTGTCAAGATTACGGTCATAGCGGGCTAGTAAGATGTCGCTGAGAACAGGGGATGCATGAGCCAATGCAGACTCCTTTTCGCTCCTTTTTGCAGACTCCTGCGGGCGTTACCAGGGGAGTGAAACTTCCTATACCATCCATGGAACGCGATATTCGCTCGCAGCGCCGGGCGAACACCTGTGGTTTGGGGGCGGTACTAAACATGGCGGCGCATTGCAGGCACGCACTGGGGGACGCCATCTTGATGAGGACTGAGAATCCGAGTGGATGCGGGGGGGGGGGGGGGATTTCGCGCCAAATTCAATTGGGAGGCGCCAGCAAGCCAAATTGAGTGACTGGAAGGTATGCAGATGGCGAGCGCGCGACCTTCATCTTGTTGCGCAACCCACCACATTAACAAAACGGCAGTCGTTGCGTTCTGATTGATGAAGGTTTGCCCATCCACCTATTTTTGCACCACTTATTCTAAGTAAGACGTTGTTTTTGTTTGCGTGTACACATAAATTAGGCAAGAATAAAGAACGGAGTTTGTTTGAATGTTTTATTGCCTAAACGTACCATTCATACAGTGAAGACATAACTTGAATATTTTACGCTACTGCTGCAACCGCATCCTGATATGCCGTGCAAGCGTAGAAAAACAAAACGAGCAGCATGCAGATCGTACCTTTCGTCCACCGGGATCCGAAAGAATTTTACGCCGGTGTGGCGTGAAGAATTTGGACACCACTCAGCACAGCACGATTTGTGATGACGGCGCGAATACATTCATGCGCCTATTTCGCTGAAGCTTGCAAGGGTTTCGCCAGTTTCGCTGAAACAAACTTTACGGTAGTAAAAGCGGCCTTTGGGACACCGTAGGCCGCCGCATACGTGGGCGCGCGACAAGAAACGCCCCTTTTCACCGTGAGAGATAGGATGGCGCAGTTCCCGTTTTCCACTCGGGTGGCGCTCGTATTTTCGCAATCTCGAACTGCAACCTTTAGGTTCATTTACGTATTAAAAACTCCGGAGTTAATAAGTAAGCTGGTAATAAATATAATCTGGAACAACAACGTTAAGTTATGCTCGTATGTAGTACAGCCCCCAAACACTAGGATCGCTGCGGTCGCGGGACAGAAAAACCGCGAAGTTTCATCCCCCTGGCGTTACTGTGTTGGTAAAACTGGCCGGTGTGCTAATGACCGCTTGCGCGACCACGCGAACAAGGTCTCTAAACAAGCAAAAGACAGTCAACTGTCCATTCATTGCAATGAATGCGGCTGCCAGCCATCTTTTAAAGATTCGAGTTTCCTGTCAAAGTACTATGACGAACGTGCGCGTCTCGTTCCTGAAGCGTATCACATTTGTAAAGGCGGCGAGGCATGTGTTAGCCTCCCCTCGATTTCACTGCTTCCGAAGGAGATAACATTTCTGTCGAGTTAAAATTTTTTTCTTGCCTTTGCGCAGGCTGACCGGTTTTTTCTGCTTTTTTGTTATGCCTTCTTTAGTCATGGTGGAGTATAAATATGCGGACTGGTGGAATAAAAGCACATTTGGTTGATAGTCAGCGCCGTGTTTGTGCCCTTTCTTTGTCCCGTCTCGTAGCGCTGTTTTCTACTTGAAATATGTCACATGTTCAGATTCATTGCAGGAAAAAAATGGGGAGTGCCGATACCATCTATGCTACAACTGTACAGGGTTCTGTTTGTTGGGTTCCTACGGTACAGTTTGCCTGCAATATCGAACACCGGCAAGACTAACCTGCGTGCGATTCAGAGCATTCAAGCCCAAGCTCTTAAGGTATGCCTTGGGTTACCCCGCAGCGCGTCAACGGCTGAAACCATTGCCATCGCGCAAGACTACTCAATCACGACTCAAATTATCACCTAGACAATGCGCACGTACCTTAGGCATTATGCCAGGACCCCTTCCCACCATCTGGCGAGCCTCGCTGCTGAAAGGCCCCGCACGACATATAGTGCCACTGTCGACAAACATCGCTCATCATTTGCTGCGGGGTACGCACATGCGTCAAAACCAGTGTTCCCTCCGTGGTGCTTGAGCCGCCCACGAGTTCACCTAACGGTTCCGGGAGTGCGGTGGTTATACCATCACAAGGGATAACTCTGCGTCTTAAAACTTCACATGCGACGACGTCTACGGCGGCAGAACTCGCGGCTCTGCGCAGCGCACTAAAGTTTATTGATACTGAAAGACCAAGTAAATGGGCTGTGTTTTCTGATTCAAAACCGGCGTTACAGTGCCTGCGGTCAGTTCTCCGACGAGGATGCCACGAACAGTTGACGTATGAAACCGTGAAACTTCACCACCACGTAATTCAAAAAGGCCACGATATTGACTTCCAGTGGTTACCTGACCACTGTGGCATCAGTGGAAATTATTTCGCCGATCACGCTGCTCGCGCATCACATTAGGAAGCAAACATCGTCCCACTTCCGCTTTCAAGGACAGACGCTGCAAGGCAAATTCGACACTGGCCCGGCGTCTCACACTGACGGAGTGGAACGCACCAAGCATCAGACATACCAGACTACATCAACTGAACCCTTCACTGCAACTCCAACCTCCATTCGGCCTTCATCGACGCGAAGCTTCGCTTCTCTATCGCCTTTGCTTGGGAGTTGCTTTTACGAAGGCATATGCAACGTTAATCGGAAGGACTGACAGCGCGGCATGCGATGTTTGCGGCACCGAAGAAGACATCAAACACTTGCTGTGCCACTGCCTTCGTTTTGCCTCGGAGAGATAAGTACTGTCCAACGCACTGCGGCGACTGGATGATCGGCCAATTTCCGTGCAGGTGCTACTACAGCACCGTCCACATCTCTCGACGGCCCACAAACAGTGAAAGCACTCTTGTGTTTTTTGAGAACGACGGGCTTATACGAACACCTCTGACTTGTGGTGCAATCCCGCACGCTGTAGTGAATGCACTGCATCTCTTCTCTCTCTTTTTTTTCTCTTCCCTCCTCTCTATTTCTCGTCTTTCTGTTCCCCTTCCCCGATCCCCCAGTGTAGGGTAGCCAACCGGAAGTGTTTCTGGTTAACCCCTTGCCTTCTCCTTTTTGTTTCCTTCCTTCCTAAAACAGGAAAACAAATATAAGTTAAATAGAGAGTCGTTGTGTATCAAACATTCACATTGAATGAGCACAGAAACACAATACAGCCGGCGCCCTTAGTAGCTATGAGCATGAATTGTATCGTCAACTTACCTGTTGAGACTGTTGAAAACAGAATAGTGGGGCTAGTCTTGGGGGTAGGGACAGGGAGGAAACGAGGAGGAGAACGAAGAGGGGATTTCGGAGCTAGCCTTCATTAAGTAAAGACGTGTTCCTGATCTACGACCACGGGTCCTCGTTATTTATATTTTTTGGTGCCGAAACCCGGGAACTGGTCAGTGCTGGACAACGATGTCTTCGACCGAGCGTCTTCGGAAGGTGCGTGGAGCTGTCAGGGCCAGCGTCTCCCGGAATATTACGCTCCTGACAGGACTGCTGCAGAACCCCGACACCGAGGCGCGTGAGGTCAATAGGCAAGTCGCCGTTTTAAAGACGAAAGAAGCTGAGCTCCGCCAGCTAGACAAGGACATTCTCGATCTCACAGAAGACGAGGCTATTGAAGGAGAAGTTGAGGGCGCAAACGACTACCACGAGAAGATTCTGTACGCGATTGCTGATGCGCAGTTCTTCCTGTCACAGCGTCAACAGGCGACCGGTCTCAGCGGCCCGTCTAGGAGTGAACCCAATGACGAGCGGGTAGCAGCCACCCAGAGCAACATCGGATCTGCTTGGGCGCCGCCAGGACCCGACAGTACGCCACGCTACCGGTCGGTCGCGCTTCCGACGCTTCAGGTCCCGACGTATGCCGGAGATTTACGTCAGTGGCAAGAATTCTGGGACCATTACAGTGCCACGATTCACGAGAACACCGAGTTGCCGCCCATCGAGAAATTTAAGTATTTGCTGACGTACCTGACGGGAGCGGCCAAGCGAGCTATCGAAGGCATCAGGCTGGCTGATAACAACTATGAAATTGCCGTGACAACACTGAAAGAGCGCTTCGGTCGACAGGAATTACTAGTCAACGAGCACATCGACCAGCTTCTTACATTGTCACCCGTGAGGAGTTCCAAGGAAGTGGAGAAGCTTCGTGTGCTGCATGACACCGTGCGTTTCCGCGTAAGTGCGCTCGAAGGTCTTGGTGTACCACCTGAGCAGTACACTGTGGTGCTGCATCGGGTGCTAATGAGGTGCTTGCCAGAAGACTTGGCGATAATGTACCGACAGAAGAAGAAGGAGGAGAGCACGCGCGGTACTAATGCATCAACAGAGCCCACACCCCCTGAAGCGAGAACGCACAAGGCGACCGACATTTTAGCGTTCCTGAAAATCCAGGTTGAAGTGCGTGAGGAAGGGAAGCAAGAAGCGGCGTCATTGTATACGCACAACTCGATCACGGTACCTGGTGACATGAATTCGCCGACAAGATCTGCCCATGCCTTTCCATCGGCATCTGCGCTTGCTGTGACGGAATCCCTACAGCAGCGAACTCGGTCTTGCGTACTGTGCGACAGCAGAGCTCACAACCTCGCAGCATGTACGGCCGACATGGCCGTCGAAGAGAAAAGAGCCAGGTTGCGCAACGCTCGTTGCTGCTACAGGTGCGGAACGCGCAATCATGTCGCGAAATTTGCCGAGTTTCCCGGAACCTCACGTGCAACAAGTGCCGACGCCGACACCTAACGGTCCTCTGCGAATTGTCACGCGCTGTCGCAATGACCGCTTCTCCAAGAACGACCGAGCAGCTGGTTACGTCTGGAACTACTTCCCGGACAGTAACCACGGCTTCAACTGGTAAAAAAGGAGCCAAGTCTGTGCTGCTTCAGACTGGTCGTGTTTGGGCAGAGAGCGGACCACGACGACTCCTGGTGCGTGTGATGCTGGACAGCGGCAGCCAGCGTTCGTTTATCCGCACCGACGTTGCAAGGAGATTGCGGTGTAGAGCCCTTGGCATCGAAGAGCTCTCATTGGTGACGTTCGGAAATGCTAAACGGCGGCATCATTTGCGCTGTCAACGCGTTTCTGTCACGCTGCGTGGACGATTCAACGACAGCACCGTTACATTGGAAGCACTAGAAGTACCCGAGTTATGCTCCGCGACAAGTCCACCACTGAACACTGAAGTGCTCGAGCTGTTGTGCACCAGAAAACACGATGCTGCGGATCTGTTCGATCCAGAGACTTGGCACCCAGATGACATCAGCATCGTGATTGGCTCAGACGCTTATTGAAAGGTTGCCACCGGAAGCATTGATCGCCTCAATGAGGAACTCACTGCGGTCGAAACGTTTTTTGGGTGGACCGTACAGGGAACAAGCTCGCATTACGAGGCTACAGCGACTTGTGCCTTCCTCATGTCGGCTGGTGTCGAGTGCGACGAATCGGCTATGTGGCGCCTCGGCACGATTGGTATTGACAACCGGATGCCAAGGAAAACACAAGAACTTGATATGTTTGAACATTCTCTGAGCAGACAAGCTGTGAAGTGCAGTGCCCTGCGGACGTCGCCGAAGCGAACTCGTCATTGCGTGATCCGAGTGCGCAAGCACATCAACCGGCTTGTTCCCAGGCAGCAGAAGGAGAGCCAGGCACAGAAACTCGCCGCTGATGTGATGAGTCTTTCGGAACGAAATGCGTCCATGCCGGCATCCGTCTCTGAACTCGGGATGTCGCACAGTTCGGGCCGCAGAAACAAAGATCACCGCAGATGTCCAAGCTCTTCGTGGAGGACACAACGCCATTTCGCTGCGGTGAAGCGTGGGCAGGAAAACCTGAAGGTGGAGCACACCACCAGTGCCGTGCCAGGATGGAAATGGCGGAGATGGAGACTCGCACATCATTTTTATGCCACATCGGAGCGCGCTACCACCGGGACCAGGCTTCAATGCAGATTCATATTGGAGACGCGGGAATAGTGAACGAAAACAACACTGCTCCGATGTTCTGGAAACTAGGGCGAGTGACGTCGCTGCCTCCCGGACGAGACGGGGTAGCTAGAGCCTGCTCCGTACGTTTGGCTATACGGGCCACGTGGTGAACCGGCCGGTGCAAAAGCTGTGTGTAATGGAAGCCACAAAATGACTGATGTGACGTTTCGTCCGCTCCCCCTCGGAGGATGTTGAAAACAGAATAGTGGGGCTAGTCTTGGGGGTAGGGACAGGGAGGAAACGAGGAGGAGAACGAAGAGGGAGCTAGCCTTCATTAAGTAAAGACGTGTTCCTGATCTACGACCACGGGTCCTCGTTATTTATATAGGGGTTGGTTATATTCTGCGCATTTCTCCATCACTTGATTGATCGTGTGAATGTGTTTATTGTCGAGTAGCCTGTACGGAATCTTGCTATATTTTTAAATCGCTTGTAGACAACGGACAGTATGCAGATCGGCATGTAATATTTCAAGCCCTTGACGTCGTCTTTGTTATGAATTAAGGTGATTTTAAAATTATTCTAAGATTCTCGTACCTTCATCGTCAAGAGACACTTTCTATACATGGTGGCCAGTTTTTATAAAACAATCTGTCCACCGTCTTTCAACAGATCTCATGTTGCCTGATCCTAACCAGCGGCAATTGCCTCTTTGCGTTCCCTCTAAGGGTTTCTTTACTTCCCATGTCATTACTGGTGGGTTGTCCGATTCCTCTGGCCTACTAATATACTTCTTACGTTATAGTCCTCATTGTCCCGGCTACTGTACAAATATTTGTAAAGCTCCTCAGCTATTTTAACTTTCCTATTCATATGGACAGTGGCTTTGCCTTCCTTCCCTTAGTGCATACGTCCGGTTTTTGCCTGTGCGCAGTTTCCTCTTGACCCCTTTGAGGCTTCGTCCGTTCTAGAGATGACCAATAAAAGGATGGGACGAAGTCAGTCACGTGCGAGTCACGTTTGAGACCCCAGCCCTGCAGCAAAAATTAAAACGATACAACGTGGCTTCCTAGATGAAGTCCAGGAGCGTTCTATACAATTCGCGCATCCACTTGGAATCAACGTCCATCGGCATTGTCGACGAGCGCAAGGTGAGGTTGTAATATTTACAGAGTACTCGAGAGACTGATTAGACCGCGTGCGCGTCGCTCGCACCGCATATACATGTATATAACAAATGATAAGGTTCTAGCGCCCTTCGTTGATACTAACTGCAGTTGTTGCATTTTAGAAACGCTGGTTGTACTTTAACGTGTTTGCTTGCAGGTGAATGCATGCCGTAGATATGTGTAGTCGTGCGCAAGATGAGTCTCTAACACTGAAATTATCTTTGAAATATGCCATAACGGCTAAACGCAGTCTTTTACGATGTATGTAAGAATATTCAACAAGCCGCGACGTGTACGTTCCTTTCGTTTCGTGCTCCCAAGGCACCAACGAGCCGCGGGCAACCGAACGGCCGGCTCGCTCGATGTACAAACTTTTCCCATAGTGCGCCATGCTCCCGCGGGGCTTTCTGGGATTGCTTGAAAAGGTTCATTAGCAAGAATCTCGCAATGCATTCACCCTCTCTCTTTAGACTATCATCTGATGCTTTGCATATGCCTCAATTTATTTTTATCATATATCTGCACTTAAGTATTAATTTCCTGAAACTATCAGTAGATTTAATTACTCCTTTAAATTGCAGAAGGGCGTCTTGAAGGGTCAGTTGGTATATGTTACTGCGTTTCAAACAGCGCAAAAACGGGGCGAAGGCTTAGGAACAAACAACAGAAGCGCTGTTCCTTTGTTCGTTAGCCTTCGTGCCGTTTTCGCGCGGTTTTCAGTGCAGTAACATGTAGCAACTGGCCCTTGAAGACACCCTTCTGCAATTTGTTTCTCTTACACCAGGCTCTTCTGCACCCAGTGTTTTGCATAACTCATCAATGTGCGAGCGCTTGTGTTGGTGTTTTTTCCTTAGCCTTCGTCCAATTTTCGCGCCGTTTTCAACGCACTACTCCTTTAAATCGTCCTCTCTCATAAAAGTTTCTCTTGACACTTGTCGGTGATAGATGGTATCTATATTAAACGAATAATTATAACTGATTACCAATTAATGATATTTATGACTGCTAATAATGAATGATATTCTGCTACTTCCCACCATTGTACTGTAACTGCATAGATTGAGATCTATAGCTGCATAGATTAGATACTATCTATCTATTTTACTGATGTCCTATACACTGACAGCTTTCACCCCTAAATTGAACATATGTTGAATTCATTGTCACCATTCATTAGTAATGCACTGTGTACCAAGGTGCGAATGTAGATCAACATTAGTAAGATACTCTTACCGTGAATTCTGCTTAGCTGACCTAATTTTAAAAATTTGCGCAGCTTGCACTGAGTCGCGCAAACCTGGGCTAGAGCAGAGCTGGTCGGCACTTGGTTGGTCTTGGCTTGACTAGACACACGTGCATTCACACGCCGATGCACGAAGTGTTCACGGGGTCACATTGGTAATCACGAGTATAGACTAGGCGTTGATCGGGTTCGATTGGGTATCGCTCGGCAGTCACAACACCAAATAGGTTAATTAGCTTAATCAGATTAATTGGAATAATTAGCGTAATAGGTCTAATTTGCACACTTGGAACTTGGTCTAGCTTAACTTGCATCCCTAGTCAAGCTAGCATTAATTATATCCTAATTAGCTTATTTACGCTAATGAGCTTAATTAGTATAATCTACATACTCGAGGCTTCATCTCGACGAGCTTTCACCGCAAGTCAGTCTAGACCCAATGAGTTAATTAACGTAATTAATACTAATTAGGCCCATTCATAATTAATATATCGGTATCGCTCGGCATCTCTTGCCGAGCTCGGCATGACTACGCAGACTAGAATCTCAACTCGGCTTAATTAGGGCTAATTAGCCTTCTGGCTGTATTATGCTTGGCTAATTAGTTTTCATCGTGCTCAACAAAACTTAATTACAATTGGCTATGATTAACATGGCTTAACTAGGCACAGCTATGCTGAGTGCGCCGGCATAATGATGATTGTGTTTTGTCTACATCGCGAGTAGTACAAAGCGTGGACATAACTCTGTTGTAAAAAAAATATTAATATTAATTACGCTGCAGAGCCCCTAAATGCCAATTAGCAAACATTCCAAATGTATTCAGCCTCTTCCTATATGCTTTCAATTGATGCATTAATATGTTGTCGACCTATTAATTTATTGACCATATATACCCGCACTTGGCAACTGCCTACAACGATCACTAATAAACTGTAATCGTCATCTTTGGCATATCTTTTATTTGATAGCTTTAATTGCTAGGTTCCATAGATTTTCCCCAAATTATCCCTGATTACTAATTATCGATAACTATCACTAAAGATAATTGCATGTTGTTACTATCTATCTCGGATGGTAATTTCATACATTGAATACCCTATATATATCATGTACATATCCTTCTATACTGAAAGATTTCTATTATAACCTTAAAATTAGTGAATTCATTACAAGTGATTACTTATGTGGTCAAGGTGCAAATGTGCATAATGTTGCTGAGTAAATCTCACTCAGTGTGAATTCTTGGGGGTCATTGTCAACTCTGTTGATTTTCCATAGTAATTAAGCTGAAAGACCCCTAATCACTAATTAGCAACCTAAGATTCTTATATCTTTGATCCTCTTCGTCTCCACTTCCATGTGATACATTACAACACAATCCTCCGATTAGTTGATTCTTATTTACCCCTTTTCTATTTACCTCAAAGTGTAAGTATTAATAATGACAGAGTACAATTACCATATCTCTTACACCTTTGGTTACTAATTAGCTATAACAGTATCTACTGCTAGTTACTTGCATGCGACAGCCATGTAATATTAATGGCGTGCATTGCAATACTATATCTAAATATATATATAATATACATGTCCTTCTATACTAACCGCCTTCACCAATAAGTTTTATTTTTTTTTAATTTAATTTAATTTTTAATTTATTTTTTTAGTAAATTCATTAGTACCCTTGATTACTTACACCCAGTGGAGCAAAATTCGTATTCGTATCAATATATCTTGTCAATTCTTACCTACTTTGAATTACGAGGAGCTATTCTCATTTTTGACCATCTGCTCTAATTAACGTAAGACTTCTCATTGCTAATTAACAACTTATGACCTCCACAGTATTCATACCCTCCATATCTTTAGCAGCTTCAAGAAAAACAAGCTTATATAAAAACACTGACATTTTCACCTGTTTTAGGGCAACCGTAAACGCTATGAAGCGTATGCACCCCTATAAGGTGGTTTCGCTGCAATGCACCTTAGACAAAAGTTCCCGTCGAACCTCAGAAACTTCGCCGACATCCACCAAACTTCACAGGTACGAATATTGAATCATCGAGATTGGGTCCCTTCAGTGATTTAAGCAGGTGAGGGCGCATTGTTTTTATATAAATTTTTAAATTATCTCCTATGGAGTTTCACATAGCACATAAAAGTGGCTCTCGAACCCAGGAAGTTAATGGGAATAAAGCAAAACTTCTCGCACTGCGGCATAATGACTCCCATATTGTATGGACGAAGTGATTTAAGCGTATATTGAAGCGTTACACTACAATAAATGTTTAAAGGTCGGTTCCCATTGAGTGACGCTGCCACTTAGCAGCCAACGCAACAGATGGCGCTAGTTGTCGGTGTCCCGAATTCCTGGACATTGGCGAGATTGATGGCATACGTTCACGCACGTTATGGTTGTTCGCGCTTTACTGTCCCGTGATTGGCAAACATTGCCTTAGCCTCTGCAGTCGGTGGTCATCTCTGCTCGACGCTTATGATCGGACTTGATTTGTCCTCGGGAAACTTGTATTATAAGTGCGAAAGGGGAGGAGGGGGTGCAGCTGCCACCCTGCTGCCCCCCCTCCCCCCTTGCGCATGCCCATGCGGATGATCCCATGACCCCAGTCCTATTCATCTTCGTTGATCAGACGAGATAACTGATGTATTCGTCAAGGCAAGTTTAGGAGAATGCAACAATCCTACACAGACCATTCATTCATTCATTCATTCATTCATTCATTCATTCATTCATTCATTCATTCATTCATTCATTCGCCCGTACTAAGCCTAGTCCATGAAAATGTCTATGGGCGGGCCGCTATTTCTGAGTTCAGGTCTGCGTGTCGGTGTTCTTACGAGGCACGATTTCTGTTGTGTGCACGTCCGCGTGTCGGAGTACCGATGTCCAGCACCGTTAACGCGGCGACGCGTGGCCGCACGTGCTTCTCCCACGAGGAGCGGGCGCTCTCACGGAACGCTGCATGGGACAACGAGGAGCATGAGCCGTGTACGACAAGGAGGCGCACGAAGAAGAGAATCTGCCCTCTTTCCACGGGTACTCGGGCAGCCTCGTAGAGAAGCCGTAAAACACACCGCGGACACTGCAAACAGCGTAGCCTACACGCGGCAGCAGCAGAAGCAGTAGTCTTTGCGGTGTATTTCGTTGTACACGCTTGAGAAACGGAGCCGGAGAGGGAGAGAGCAGGTCTCGGCCGTGTCGGTGAGGGTGCGTAGTTACGTGGCGCGTAAAGCCGGCGGCGGCAGTTCTTAAAGGCCGCTCGTATCCTCCTCCTCTTTCGTTCCGCCGTACAGTGCGCGGGGCCAACCTCGTTCTCGCGTCAGCGTCGACCGACGTCGACGTCCGTTCAGTTTGTTTCAGCCAGCGCTCCTTGGCGCTAGCGCCTTGTTGCGCGGTTCTTCTCTCGCCGTCTCCCGTACTGTCGGTAGTGTTCCAGGAATCCCCTCTTGACGTCCACGTCCCGTCTACCGGAGTACGCTCGCTGTCCAGGAGTCCAAGCGGTCGTCTACGAGTAATCGAAGTCGACAGTTTTCCGAAACCGAGCCGGTGGGAAATCCGTGTTCGCTTGCTAATCGCAAGGTCCCGAAACACTTACTGTCCATTGTCAGCTGGACCAATCGACGGATAGAAGTTTCCAAGTCCGTGGCTCGCATTGGAACAACACCGCGACTGGATTGCACCTGGGAGTGTGTGTTCAACTGTGGTGAAACGAGCGCTTCTCGGAGGAGGGCGTACCGTTCCTCGGCACTTCCGGAAGCTGTGTCTTCTCGCAGTGAACGGTGGACAAAGCCGCGTGAGAAGAACACATCTTCTCAGACGGACGCGTGCATGCGTTGAAAAATACCAAAGAAAAGAGGCAACGGGCGATGCGAGCTTTGCTGGCCGACGCGTAAACATCGGGTGAACGGTTCCACTGACCGTCTTCGCTTCGCGTTTTCATTGTTTCGTTTTTGCCTGTGTGGGCGGGTGTCAGCAGCGCAGGAAGAGATCTTCGGCTCCGCAGACGAACGTGCGCATTTTGTGGACGCGCGCGCTTCTCTTGTGTCTGCTGCCGTTTGCAGCACGAGTGTGTGTGTGATTGATTGCTTCCGGCCACTGCCACCACCAGCATGGGTCTGGCGAGCGGAAAGACTCAGTGCTGCGAACACTGTTCCAGGAACGGAGCCGTCGCAACAGGAAGTGCCGGATCAACCGGAGCTCTCATCGTCGGCTGTCCAAAGTTCGCGCGCAGGATGGACTACCTGAGGGATCCGAGGATCTGCAAGGTGAGCTTTACTCTGTCATTTTTCATCACGCGCATGCGCAATCTTGTTATCGGAATTAGTTAAAGGGACACTAAAGAGCAAAACGATTTTTCTCATATTAGTAAAGCACTCTTTCACCATACCAAAACCACCTGCAGGCTTGCTGCGAGAAGACGCTTAGTAAGCGAGAAAACGCGCAAAAACAAAATGTGGGTGGTGACGCCACCTTGAAGTTACCGCACCATTCTCCGTGACGTCACATGTTTTGTCGGCGCCTACTAGGGACTACGTAGTTCCTAATCGGTAAAAATGAAGCACATCGTCCTCTGAGGGGGCCATAGACTTAACATACCAAGTTTGGGGTAATTTTGTTGAGCCAATGGCGCCAAAATACGATAAATACACTTTGCAATCCGTGACGTCACGCGGGGAGCTTTACTCTGTCATTGTTCGCCACGCGCATGCGCGATCTTGTTACCGGAATGAGTTAAGAAAGGCAGCACCTCAAAAGGACCGCTCATAACGCTTACTTGGTCATGTTATGCGTGCTGTAACACAGCCAAGGTGGTGGATGGAGCGGATTCCTCTGGCGTAAATGTAGGACGATCTGTGCTAGCAGGTGTGTTGTAGGCACTTAGGCGGCACACGCGAAATGTACTGCACATAATTCGTCATTCATCATACGTTTATCCAAAATCTCCAAAGTATTGGAAAAGGGTAGTTTAGGGGCACTAAATCCCGCAGTTTGTTTAAGCTATAGGGACTCGCGAGCACGTTCAAAATATGTTCTTAAACCTGATGTGTGCAAATTTACTCCGGCTTAATGAATGAATAAATAAACTTTATTTAAGATTGGTCCGACAGTGTCCTTCGGTAAGGATGCGTGCGTAAACGTTGAAAAAATAAAAGTAGTATAGCCTACCACTGAGTGCTGGAAGGTCATCATAACCGAATGGACGGTAAAACGCCTCTGGTTGACGTGCAAGCTGCAAAGCTGGTGGAACCTTTTATTATAACTGACATTTGCCTGCACTATACGACTTGGGCGTACCTAATTAGTGTCCAAACTGCGATCTCCGGGGAATGGTAAATTAGTACGGATGCAGTTTCGTACAAACGTTACTAAATGCTGCGGGGCGCCGCGATCTTGTTGCATTTGGTGGAATTTTCATCGATCAACATTGTTGGATTAATATGGCTTCACGCCCCAAGTCACGTATACGGACGTCACTGTAAAAGGCCTCCGAAGAAATTACAATAAAAAGGGGTCATAAATGCAATGACTTTTTTTTTTGCTGTATTCGTTTTCGTTAAGTCCCCTGAGCCGCGAATCGATCGAGTCCACCGTATTCAGCTCCGTACGCTTTTAATATTAATGCAACCAAAATATGAATCTTGTTTCACACGGGTTGCTGGTAAAATGTGGATGTGTGGCGCAAAAATGGATGGGCGCGCACTCGCTGTACTTCGCCTCCGTTTATGTGAACCGGGGCGCGATCACACAATTAACTTCGCTTCCTAAATTTTTCCTTCCCCTCTGTATTTCTTGCGAAAAGCTTTATGCGTCTTGCGTTGTGAATCAGACTTCCTCTATAAACCGGCCGCTCTGGTCGCCTTCTTTTTAATAGAAAATAAGGACAGACCGAACGCCACAATAAGACCATGTCGCATGCCCGGCACAGACGTCGCATGCCCGCACATCCCCGCATCATACAGAACAAACGGGTCTGTAAATCACAATTTGCGTGTAGGGGCCGCAGGTGCTCGCGCAGCTGACGTTTTGGGCAAGTGTAGTTCACAGCGTATCTGCAAAAATGATGCTGAAAGATTAAGAACTTGTATTCTTCTTGCTAACAGTGTTCTCCCGAACGTTTGTTCTTTACACCGCTGTCTTTGGATTGGACTTGGACTTCAGACCGCTCAGCTTCCGCGAAACCACGACCATGGTGGGATACACGCCATGCGTATATATATATATATATATATATATATATATATATATATATATATATATATATATATATATATATATATATATATATATATATATATATATATAGTGTACTCTACAGTCCAGCTGTGTCCCCGACAAGCCGCACTCGCAGCGCGCGCCCTGCAGACGTTCCGGTATTCACGCGTACGTAACGATTCTCGGAATTATCCGCGAACGGCCCGGCCCCGCATTGATTCAACAGCGCCGGATCAAGGCGGCGGCGGCTGTTCTCCATCCGTCATCGACCTTGCGAGTGGTCTAGCTTTTTGTTGCTACCTTGGCTTTCCAGTCGCACCGCGTCCGGAAACTTGCCGACGGCGTCGCGCGCGCAAGGGCAGGGCGAAACGTGTCGAACCCTTTCGCTGGCGCACCTTTCGTATCGAGGCGTTGATAGGCGCTGCAGCTCGCGTGCGCGTAACTGCGCGTAATAAACCTCGCCCGTCGTCTGGAAATTAAAGTGACACGTTTTCGTTGACTTGCGCGGAAAGAGCGTTGCAACTCCAAGGACGAACGTCGGCGGATGGAAGCCACTGTGGAGGAATTAACGGCGCCGGCATATCACTGGCTCCTTCAAGTGCACCTGTTCTGCCGTGGATCTCTCTGGAAGCGACGCTCCATGAATACTGATATTGTAGGAAACGAAAGTGACTAACGGACGCGTGCAAAATAACTCGTAAACCGACCTCCTGGTAAGAAAAGAAAGTGTTTTTTTTTTTGTCTCTTTAACTTGTCTTCTGGCCTATGTATATATAAAGTGCAACAGACAGGTCTCTCGGCAAGCCCTATTTTAAAATGTCAAGAGAAAGACTCAATTTGCATGATTACAATAAGAAGAAATGCACATGCATGCGAGGATAGAGAGTAAAAAGCAACACTGCGCACCTTCAATTATATCGTTTAATTAATCACCATCTTCATTATTTCAAAGCGTGAACCTTCAAAGCCAATAGTTAGTGAAGACACCGCAGGGTAAGGTTCTCCTACTATTGGAACAGGAAGCTGCGTCTTGCTTCATTGTTGGCCGTACTTAATCGAAGAGCGAAGGTTCTTCGTTTGACGCTATGAACCATGGGAAGGCCCAGATACATACCGATATAATCCGCGATAATTCCAAAAACGAAGTGCAGCGCCGTCGCACTGCGTGACATGTCATCTCTCTCGCGCGGACTGCCCACGAAGACACAAAAAACTTAATGGATGGCGGAAAAAGTTTATTAATTGCCCTGCCGATAGACGATCTGGGCTCAGGTCTGCCATGTCGAGACGTCACGGCCTTGCCTCTCCGCCGCTTCATGGGCCTGCTGGACTGCCCATAGTTGGTCGGCAAGCTTGGAGTTGCGCAGGGCGGCTTCCCACCTCGCCGAGAGAACATCGGGATTAATACCTCTGGCTCTAGCCTCGCATTCCCAGATAATATGTTTAAGCGAAGCTACATTTGAAATAATAGATACTTTTCGTTTTATTGGGGTCGCCCAATCATATCTATGTTTAAAGCCCATTACGCAATGAAAGCTTTCTTAGTAGGCGTCCTCCGTCTCTTGTTTGACCCGGTGCGGTGATCTAATGGTTATGGTACTTGACTGCTGAGCTTGAAGGTCGCGGGATCGAATCGCGGCCACGGCGGCCGCATTTCGACGGAGGCGAAACGCTAGAGGCCCGTGTACTTCGATCTACATGCACGTTAAAGAACACCAGGTGGTCGAAATTTCCGGAGCCCTCCACTACTGCGTGCCATATGAATCGTGGGTTTGGGGCGTGAAACCGCTATAATTATTTTCTGACTCTCGTTTGGACCTTGCTTCATAAACCTCCTGCAGAACAATCGTTGCGTTTTTTTTTTATATATTCATGTTTACTTTTGCTTCAGAGAAAACAGCGTGGCCCACTTTTCGATGCAGTAACCTATTTGCCGAAAAAGAAAGACAAGAAAGGGGGTTGAATACGCGAGACTCTCGTGCCGTTCCGCTATACGGCTACGTGACAGGGGCCCTAAAGCACAGGCCGCCACTTTGCGCTTCAGTTTCGCTTGGCCACGCGGCTAAACGGGTGGGTTCGTTGAAAGGCTGTGTACAATCACGGCGCAGGACTTCGGACATCAGAAACACATGAGACACAGGGGACCAGGTGGACTACACGTCATGTCGTCGCCCATCAAACCGCGCTCGAGTGCGCGCAATCGTGTAGGCGTGTTCGTTGTGACCGAGGCGTTGTGCCGCGCCATTGTTTAAAGACGGCCTCTGCGGGGCTACCATTTAGCAGTCACAACCGATGACCGAAAAGGACAGCATTACTGTGATTATCGCCTCTCACAGACAGCAGCAGCAGAGGGTAAGCGAAGGATTTGGTTCGGTGAGGCTTTCCCCAAACGTCGCATTTGAATGACGTGCCGTAATTAAGCGCACCACGGAGCAGCTCAAGCAGCTGACAACTCCTTTTGGATCATTTGATACATTCTGGTGCCAGTGTTTAAAGCGGAGCTCCCTATGCCTACGTCCCCGAGCTTTGGAATGGCTGGCCGGTGTTCGATCCCTCGATGATCAACATGGGCCGATCCTTGAGACTGCGCCATCGGAACGAGTAGACTTGGTGGGCCGACCCTGACGCTATGTATAGCGCGTGATTTGCGTACTCGCGAGAGCTTTTTGTGTGGTTTATAATGAGACTGAATCCTGGAGGCGGTGCAGTCCTTATCGTCCTGATAATGCTATCGCACCGTAGTCGCTCAGATGTTGCAGGCGAGTGTGTATAGTTCAGTTCAGTTCAGTTTTTTCCTTAAAGGCCCCGTTAGTAGTGTTACGTAAGGGGTGGGGTACATCATCAGCTTCTTCGTCTCCTTCTACAGACCTTCGGCATCAGTGTCTTGCCGAATAAGTATAGTGAGGTGTGGGAAAATGTCTCAAATATGGTTTAGAGGCGCGGGAGGCTATATTGAGCAACGTAAGGAAATTAAATGAACTAAGTTCAAGCATATTGTGTAAGCTTATTAAACTATTGTCGAAACGTTTGATGAAAGGAACTGCGCTTAACGTACAGATTCCAACGAGCACGCTGAACTTGTTTTGACTTGTCTTTTTTTTTTCTCTGTGTGTGTTTATTCTCCAAATTTGACGTTGCTGACTCGGACCTATCCCGCAAGAGGATTACGTGTATATGACCAGAAGCGTCGTGCTCTTTAGTCGACCTTCACAGAAACTCGTGCATATCGATAGCTTCTTTCAGCTGTGAAAGAGTTTATACTGTCACCATACATTGTTCCGTTGTTTGCCGCTCCTTGCGATAACCTACTGGGGCCTACAGCGTGGCACGTTTCAGTCGGTGTCACGAAATGTTTTGTATTTTTCTCGGTCAGGGCCGTGCGAGTTTGTTGTGGTATCGTAGCTACTGTCTCGGCCTATCACGATGATTGCCGGCATTCCGCAATCTATCTGAAAAACGCGGCCTTGTCATCCGTCTCATCCTGACAAACAATGGTTGTAGAAGTGAACAGACCTCTTTCTGCTTCTCTCGCGATTGCTGCAACATCTCAGCTTTCGCGCACGACTCCGCGCTGACTCCGGAGGTCACAGCTATTTAACTTCTTACGCCCACCCGTGACGTTTTGTTAGGCATCCTAGAATGGAGACTGCTGCATCCGACGTATACAGTTCCACGGCAGCGTTATCGCATATTTTGAGATACTGGGGAGGTATTAGAGCCTCTCAAGATAGAACAACAATGTTCAGGAGGATTAATTCAGCAGTTTAACGAAAGATACGCCGTTCCAAAGTAGAGCTACGAGCCGAAGGATGGCAACACAATGTGCGAATTGTTTGAATGAACAGGAATACGTACTTCAGACCTAAGATAGCTCCGCGTATCGAAACATTGGTCATCTTCTCTTAGGTATCTATTCCTGTTCTTTCAACCTATTCGTACGTTCACATTCGAGTGAGTGAGTGAGTGAGTGAGTGAGTGAGTGAGTGAGTGAGTGAGTGAGTGAGTGAGTGAGTGAGTGAGTGAGTGAGTGAGTGAGTGAGTGAGTGAGTGAGTGAGTGAGTGAGTGAGTTAAAAGATAATTCAGGAGCCCTTGCCCTATGGGGAAAATGGGGGCAAGCTAGCTTTGCGTGCCGGACGTAGTATCTTTCTTTCTTTCTTTCTTTCTTTCTTTCTTTCTTTCTTTCTTTCTTTCTTTCTTTCTTTCTTTCTTTCTTTCTTCTTTCTTTCTTTCTTCTTTCTTTCTTCCTTTCTTTCTTTCTTTCTTTCTTTCTTTCTTTCTTTCTTTCTTTCTTTCTTTATCGCTCTTTCATTTCTGTGCTTCCCGCATACCTGCACCACCTCTTCCGTATTAAACATTACCGAGGTTAATATTTAATACCGAAAGTATGCAGTTCTCGGTTATAGCGGCTCTGGACCAATCGATTCAGATGCGCGCTCAGGCAGTAAAGATAAAATGGAAAATGAATCTTGTCGCATCCTCTCATATTGGCGGAATATCAAATGAGTACACAAGTTGAGCAAGTATTTACAATTTTACCGCTTATTACACAAATGAAAAACCGTACATCCTGCGTAAAAAAAAAAAGAAGTGTGAAAGCGTCAGAGAGAGGTTAAAATGTTCGCTTCACACGGGAAAGCTGCATCCTCGGCGAGGCGTCGTGAGAACGACGCGCTCCGCGAAACCTCCTTCGCGTGTTTCCACACGCACCTTTGATCCTCCCACGTTGCAGATCACATTACATTGCTCCGAGTGCTCGCCGTTTCTATTGCTGAGCTTCTCAGTTTTAATCAGACGCAAGACTCCTCCTCAAAGATACTCTGTTTCATAGAAACTCGGGCACAGCGTCTCTCTGTAACGGCTGGATGTGTGCTTACTGTCGCGTGCACCTATGGGCGACGAGGCTAACTGTAGAACTATATTTTCTAAGCGCAGCGGAGTGAATAAGATCGCTACGCACTGAAAGTAAAGGCAAGTAAACAGTACCTTCACTGAACGCGTTTAGAGATAAGCTGTTAAATGGAGATAAACAACGCTCTCTGTGTGGTGGCGAGGTCGAGAACATTTGTGTGTTTGTATGTTTCTGTGTTGTGTTGTGTGTATGTGTGTGGTGCATGTTGTGTATGTATGTATGTATGTATGTATGTATGTATGTATGTATGTATGTATGTATGTATGTATGTATGTATGTATGTATGTATGTATGTATGTATGTATGTGTATGTGTGTGTATGTGTGTGTGTGTGTGTGTGTGTGCGCGCGTGTGTGTGTGTTACAAGTGGGCATTGTTTTCTCTCTGCTAAATGTAGCTTACTCCGCTTTTGATACTTGAACCTCACTTGTCTTATACCTTATATATTGCACGTTTCAATTAAAATTCTGTAGCCGCGATCACTGCAAGCTGACTGAATCTCATTATTCGTATTACCGAAATAGAAAAAAAATATATGAGCCATTCCATTCCATGAAGGTGGATGACCAGCAAAGCCGCTTAGCACACGACACAGAGCTGACACAGAATTTCGGACCACAGCCGATATCACTCCCTGCAACTAAATCCGCAATGTCTGTCCAGAAAGTCCCTTTAGAAGTTAGCGTTCGCACTTGTAAAGTTTTCAATTTGAGCAGCATAGTGCTTACGTGTTTTTTTCTTCTTTTTTTTTTACCGAATTCTGCGTTTCGCGACATGCGTCGTTTGCTCTGGCTTACCGCTTAGGCTTGGCGTTTCGTGCACGTTCCTGATTGGTTTTTGCTAGCTTCAGGAGGCTATCCTGAGGTGGGGTGAGGTGGTAGAGGAGGCCTACCGAGAGTAAGATCCCTCACCTTCATCTCGCAGCCCCTTTCCCTTAAGAAGGGATAAATAAAACTATTTCTCTCTCTCTTGCTAGCTCTTGTTCTTGCTCACCTGTTAACTGTTGTGTGCCACTTCTGTGTTGCCTTCTTCATTTTTATTGGACCAGTCGTAAGTGGTGGGGTTTGTCCAATTTGTCTGGCGCATACGTTTGTGTTGACGTACAGGAAAAACACGAGGAACCCCATCCACACACAGCCTCGCTTTGAAGGTCAACATTTGGTGTGGACTTGACACACAAAGAGACCCGTTGCCTGATACGTATTTGGTGTATAAACATAGACATATTTGCTGGATTATAAAGATGCTGCATACCAATGCCTATGCTTCTCGGTCGAGCACCCCGTTTTGGTTGGGAGACTGTTACACCGATTAGTTCCGCAAGCGCCTGCCAGCCGCTTCGGCCTGCATGCGCATATGGCCTCCCTCGAAATTACATTCGAGCTTAGCTCTGCCCCTTCTTTGTTTGCCGAGCAGCTTCCTATATGGCACGAAATAAGTAGAACGTTGCGGTTGCGTACCTTGAGGGCGGTGCATTTCATATACGGAAGACAAGTGAGCCACTTCCGCGGCGAGGTTTCGAAATTTAGGAAATCAAGATTTTGGTGCAGTGCTACAGAGTGTGTGTTTCACTTCATTTTAGATGCGAAGCACCTTATGGCGGAGTTCAATCCAGTGGTGGCGGTGTGCGGCGTGACCACCCTTACTGCGCATGCGCAAACCCTCCCCACACACCTCCTCTCCCTTCCCCTTCCCCTCTCCACTTCTCATATCCCCTCCTCCTTTCCACATCCTCCTCTCCACTTCCCCTCTCCCCTACACCTTTCCATTTACCCCTCTCCACTTCCCCTCTGAAACGCGGGCTCGACATGCCGAAACGTTGCTTCGCATCGCCTCATGGTCCCCTTTAGCGGGAGATGGTGTGATTTTGCATTCATTTTACGCCGCATTATGTGGATCGCCATCTTTGATCCTTTAACAGCGAAACCTGGGCCGACAGTCTCGTGGTAGTTACGATCACGCGTCTTAGTACAGCCATGACCCCTTTCATCGCTGTGACGACTTGAAAACGAAGCGTTGCTGCATTTAACTGTCAAGGTACTTAGAAATAATGGCTCTCAATTGCTGCTTCAGACTGTCCGAGCATTTTACTTCAGATATTTTCACAAATGCCCGATCTGAGGGAGGATGCAGGTCGTGCACACAAGGCTTCGTGGGAATCGGCTAAAGTGAAGCATAAAAAAAAGTGAGGCTCGCCAATGGATACTCTCAGTTTGAACAGCGCTCCTGTTGCAAAGGCGGCCGAAGCAGCGAAGGAAACTAGCGTGCTTCAAGTGTCGAGCTGTGACACTTGATAGTTCGCGCTCATCGTCTGTTTGTTCGTTTAGCGGCGTCCCTTGAGCGCGAGTGGCTTTCGTAGGCTCCGTAACATGAGCGCGGACACCACGGTGAAAGCTTGAAACAACCCTCTTCCCCTCACCACCAGAAAACCGCGCGAGCAGACAGCGGAAGGGCAAGGTTCTCCCTGCGAAATATAAGAAGAAGCGAGCGAGCTCGCCGACGACGACTTTTAAATGCGCCCGTCGTGCTCCTAGCGCCATCTCGCTGGTAATGAAGAAACGCTTATAAGCGCCGGCCGTCTCTGAGTCCGTACAGCGCTAAAGGGTGTGTATATAACGCTCGCCGTTAGCTATGATGAGGATCTGCGTTTCGTGACGTAGCGGTTAGCGTCACTCGCTGCGGAGCAAGAGGTCTCTGGTTCGATACCGCGCTTCGGAAGCATTTTTCTGAATTATTTTTCTTTGGGGCTTTTATATATATATATATATATATATATATATATATATATATATATATATATATATATATATATATATATATATATATATATACATACTTATACATATACTTAGAAACATATTCCCTGCCTTTCCGCATTACATTTTTCTCTCTCTCTCTCTATACATATACGGTGCATGACGGCGACGGCGACGGCAAAATTCAGCCGAGACTGTCCATATAATTGCTATCGCAATAAAAAAAAAGCTGTGACAAGAGTCTGAAGTGGAGTACAAAGCATTTAGACATACGCTACCGATGTCACATTGTGACCGCACTGGGAACCGGTTATTCCGCCAAAAACAACGGATTTGACCTCAACGAAGACCGAACAAAGACCATTCATTGAGAGAAGCGTTTTGTCTGTTCTACTGAACACTGCAGCAACGTTGCTTTACGGAGCTTTGTTCGAATAATCATCATGTGCAGCCGATGAATGGGCCAATAAGTGTTATGGGAATGCTACTCCAAATGATTAATCAAACGGTATATTAAACCTACAGGGATGATTTGACGAACGTATTTCAGAGAGACTCCTAAAGCTATAGTTCTTTGGTAATCATTAGCTGTTTACATAACGCACTAGTGGAGAAAATATAAACAAACAAGAAATTGACGAACAGTATTGTGATTTCGCCTAATATGTACTGGTGAACAAGCTGGATGTCATAATGGGCGATGTCCATGTCCCTATGTCTCCGACTGCGATGACCGCTCAAAACAACGATGTGATGTTGAGAGTACTTTCTTGCAGGCGCTTTCTTAAGATAAAAAATAATCTTCGTGTATTACTGGAGGCTAGTTTTCGTTTTGGTTGATATTGTAACGCAATTGTAGCCCAATATTGTAACCCAATATTGTTAACACAATATTGTAGCTTTCGTTTGGGTTGATATTGTAGTTTTGGTATGATATTGTTTGGATTGATATTGTCTAATATCAATCCAATATTGCAGTCCAATGATTTTCATTGGATTACAGTCAAGACATTTTGTCTTTATTCTTAAAAAGGCACACTACGCGGCAAGTACTTTCGTTGGTACGATATACGGCAGCGCTACGGTTTTGCGATTGCGTCGTGACGACAGTGACGATTGCGTCGCAGTGCGTTTATTAGCATTCGTTGCAGATAATGCGTAATCGTTTAGGAAAATGCCGAATAGGTAAAATACTGCAGTGACGACGTGATACGTCAGGCCGAAAAAACAGGGAAAAAGGGAAAAAGTTCACAAACAGCATATCCACGGAGTGAATGATGATGAGTGGGCGAAGCTGCGGAGGTTCATCGGTAAACCGTGAATCTTCCGTGAATTCTGCCCAGTACATCATCACCGACGTGAGATCGGGCGCGTTTATACTAAAGGTTCGATGAGTTACGACGACTTGCAGCTCACTTTAATTTTACATGTACGCTGTGAATTTTCATTGTTTAGAAAGCCATTGCTTTAGAAAACATCTGGCGTCTTTCGTTAAGCAGCTGGCGTCTTTTCGTTTTGCTTTAGAAACATCTGGCGCTCTTTCGTTTTGCTTTTAGAAAACATCTGGCGTCTTTCGTTGGTTTATTTCATCAATCAACGGCGTTTTGAACAAAATTTTTATTGTTTAATCACGCACAGAAGAAATCTCACCAGGCACTACTTTGGAGGTAAACAATGGCTGCTAATGGGAATGAGAGACAGAAGAAGTCGGCTTTTAGCTAACACTTACACTTCTACTTCTACTAACGTTTCCTACTGGAACATGCCAATGGCTGCTAATGGGGAATGAGAGACAGAAGAATTCGGCTTTTAGTTAACGCGCACGCTGCGAATTTTTTATTGTTCAACAACGCACAGGAATATTCTCCCACCGGCACCACCTTGGAGGTCAAGATCTGGTACTATCGTTACGACTGGTTACGCACTACTACGACTACGAGGGACGAACGGGTGCCGCCTTAAGGAGCTTCGCCCCTAAAAAGATGGCCGATCCCTCTGTCATAGGAATCAATATAACACGAAAGTGAAACGTGTCGTCACAGAAGTAATTGACTGTTTATAGTGCATTGGTATATGAGAGCTTGTACAATGTCTAATGTTGACCGCTTGATGTGGACGCACTCACGTTGACGCCTAGTGGCACATCTCTGTACCGACGACTAACGCCCATGATCATGATTTAACCCTTGCGGTAGCTCAAGTTCCTGACATATACGTGGACACCGCATATGGAAAATCCCGGGCAAAAGTGGCATCTACAAGCACATAATAAACACCCTCTATATGCACTCCTTCAAATCGTCGTCAAACGCGCAGGGAAACGCTACGCTCGTCGTGTCTTCCCTCTGTCTCTTAATTCTCACAGGACGAAAGGGGGACGCGGTGCGAGAGCCAGGCGAGCGTCGGAGAGATATTTTTCGATATGGATGGATGCTATGAGCGAGGCTTGGGCTAAAGCGTTGACTAAATTACACTTCTACTGGAAACGCGCTGAATCGGGCGGTTGTAGCAATGGCGCCATTTTTTTTTTCGAGCCTGGTGGCACTGGGTGGCACACATGTCACCACCCCGTTATAAAGGGGACGCTCATAGCATCCACCACCCAAGAGCACTGTGAGAGCAAAGTGTGAAAGATAAAAGGCGTGTTCATGCAGCCTCCGTTATGTGTTTGGCGGTAGTTCAGTGGGCTAAACGCCCACCACCATCGTCGCGTACCGAAGTGTCAAGGGTTCGACTCCTGTGAACGGAACGTTTTCTTAGTTTTTTTGCCATTTGATAGCGTTCATTTTGCTGACGTGTTTCCGTGATGGAAATACGTCATGAAAGTCTTGGTGGACCCCGGCACATAAAAAAAAAAAAGAGCCATTACAAAAAAAAAATGGAGCCATTACAATCTGCGGAGGTGGGTGATGGGCGGAGCTGACGGGCGCGCTCCCGTCTCAGCTCTCGTCGCGCCGTTCTTCATAAGCGCGCTGCTCCTCGGGCCTTCTCACAATGCGCGGTCGACCCATACTTGCCGAGCACGACCACGCCAACAAAACGCCTATAGACTAAACTATAGACTATAGGCTAAACACGTACCAAAGGCGTACCCGCTCCACTGAATCTTTCCGCAGCTAACGCGGCGTCGCACTGCCTACGGCATTGGCCCATTTTTGGCCGATCGACGCTGTCAGTCGATGACGTCATCGTGTGACGTCTTCACGACGTCACTAATTTTGTTGATCTGGGACTTCACGATCACGCCCTTATGCGAGGTCATCGCTCGCTAGAGGAAGGTAACGTGTTCTTTTTTTTCGTACGCAGACAAGCTGACGGACGTGCAATATCAGGAAGTGTCATTTACGGTACGATGTAAAGAGAAGATATATTGACATTGTATGGGTTACTTATTGCGCACATCGACATAGAAATGCTGGCGCAGGGGACGCGACACCGATATTTCTCCAGAGGCCTCTTTTATGCAGTGTCTGACTGTAGGGAAAATTTTATAGCGCGAGTGTCAAGGTTTGTTTGAAGTCGTGCATCCGATAGCTATTCAGGCGCCGACCGTCACAACTCACGTACTTTGATATTTAGCAAACGGGAGATCGCCGAAACAAGTCGTATACACTTACCGGAACAAGAATGCCAGAATGTTCACACCTTTACTGTGCATCCAACCGCAATTTACCGGAATAATATTTATTTTCACTACATTTAACGTGATGCAAACATGCGCTTGAGTGATCGCGCGCATTCATTTAATCTTACTAATAATTTCTGGGTTAAACACAATATTAATGAGAACTAACAGACCATCTTCTTTCCTTAATAATTTCTGGGGTGTTACGTCCCAGAACCACGTTAAGATTATGAGAGACACTGTAGTGGAAGGCTCCTGGGATTCTTTATCGATCGTGTACCCGAATGTAAGTACACTCCTTTAATATTGAATGACGTTTAAAGCGTAGCGTAGAAAGGAATGGTCTCAGGCATGTTTAATTAACCATGGCCGTACAGCATATTGTAGTGGATGGAGTTGTTGTTGTTTTCCTCCGAGCATGGCTCATACCCAATGCAGGGGATTGGCCGAGTAGGGGGGGGGGGGGAGTTTTTCCAATATTATCTGTAATGTGTCATTCGTAGAAGCTATAATTAACTAATATAATGAATTGATGAACCAATTATTGGTAATGAAATGTTTAAAGCAGGTAGAATTTAGCTAGATATTCTTTTAGACTATCTGATGAATTCCTCAATGGCGAAGAAAACACCCCTGTGGCTGTATCCCAGAGTGGTGGCCCCAAAAGAAAGTATAACCGGTTCTGATACTTACGGACCCAGCTTTCGAAGAGGTACGTGGTACTATGATTCTTTTCCTCAATGTCATGAACCGACAGAAATGACCAATGGTTTCCTCCTGATTGCAGAAGAGGCACCGTGGGGAAGTCGCTAAACCTGCTCTATGTAAGTACAAATTGAGGGAGGTAACGCGGCAACGAAATTTCGCCATGACTACTTCCATTATTCTTGACGTGGATAAATCGCTGCGCCAGGAAAGTAAGAGGCGCTTGCGAGCATAGAACGTAGCGACGAAGTGACTGGCGCATGAAAGGGAGGCTAGAGAAAGAGGAAGAAAAGGATGGACTTGTGTTAGACTGTGTCCAGAAAGCGTGGATGTGTGCCAAAGTTATAGGAACTACACTACACTACACTATATAGGAAGAATTCACCAACTACTCGGCCGGTCCTTTCCATTGGGTATGTGCCATGAGGAGAGGACAACAACAACAACAACGACAACAAGACTGTGTTTGCCCGAGTTCTTCTGGGGACGTACTCTTGTGCGTTACACTTGGCGGCAGCGGTGACAACGGCAACCCATGTTTACACGGAGCAAGGCTGCCGCGACAACGGCAACAGTCGGCGATCCAGAGAGACACCCTATGGAGGGGGAGCCGCCTCTCCTTTCGTCCGGTCGTGGTTGAAAACAGATTTGAAAGCACCACTCTTGCCGGTATATGCATAGTTTAGTTATAGGCGGATATAACAAGCCACTGGGAAGTTGTGGAAGCTGCAGGCTTTACCGTCTTCCACGGCACGTGCAGCGAAAGCGTGGTGCCATCGCGCGCGAAGCGTAAGGAGCTTGCCGTGTCGCAGTTAGCACCGAGCACTTGTCCCGCCTTGCGTTCTGCTGGCAGTTGAAGCGAATCGCCAGTTTACGCATCATAAGCGCAGTGCGTGTGTGTGTTGGAGGCGGGCAGTAAACCCTGACGGGCGGTGGTCCAATTAGACCGCGAGTGAAAGGGTCGAAGGTCACTGGCTTCGGATTTTCGAAGACGACGACGGGTCTTTGACGCGTTCCACGACGATGTGGTCGTGTTCTTTTAACCTGTTACGCGCGTCCATCGGCATCGCCGAGAACGTCGCCTGTGCCGGCAGAGCGAGGATCTCCCTGACACCGTCGACGGCGCAGGTAGGTAGCACGTATACGTTGCGTCTCCTTAGGTGGGAAGCCTCCTCGGTACTTCGAAACCGACGCCGGTTATCGACGATGCCGAAACGCGGTTAGCGTTTAGCTAGATCGGCGCTAACCGTAACGATGGTGAAAGTGGCACGACGGATGGTTCTCGAAGTGTTCTGTGCTGCGTCGTCAACAAAGCGTCCCTGGCACGCTCGCTTTACATCGATAAAAACGCTGTGAGCGTTTTCTTGCGCCGCGATTCTGTGTTAGTAAAAAAAAAAAAAAACGGCTGCAGCTACGCGATAAGGGTGCGAAGACTGAAGAAGTGGCGGAATTGCTGAAGTTACTTTTCTGTAGGTCGCATTGGCTGGTGGCGTTACCCTCCTTTCCCTCCTCGTCATCCTCACTTCCCTTTCCTACCCCTTGCTTTACTATACTGTGCATACCTATGAAGGTCCTTGCTAAGTTATTATATCACAAAGAATTACCGTCACCATTTCAGCATAACGTGTTCATACTAGACAAGCGGCTACGGGAATCACGAGACAAGGACTGCAATCCTTTTGAACTAACAGAAAGCAAGACTATATTTTTGTTCTTATATTTTATTTTATCCCTAACAACCAAGTGAAAAGGGGTAGCCGTCACCAAGAAATGGCGACAACTTCTTCGTTTATTTTTATTTCAACAAAAAAGGGACTTGAGTCACACATAGATGAAATTACTTAATGCAATGGCATGGATGAAACATGTAGAATCGATTGGGCGGGTGTACATGTAACCAGGCTGGTGTGCATATATGTGTGCAAAATGCTGAACAAGAAAATGCAATTAAGACATTGAAGTATTGTTTTAGAGACAAAAGGTTAGTTATAGGTAATACAGTGCGAGAGTTTGTTTGCAACTGTCGCTTGCAGTCCTTTCTAACAAAGAAAAGGAGACGACGTTCTACAATGGCAGAGTGACAGGCTGGACCAGGCCCCAGGGTGCGCTTTTGACTTGTCAAACGTAGTACGTACTCTAACGTAGTCAACCAACGATCCGCCATTCGTCCCGAGCAGTCTGTATCATCCGCAGCCTTAGTAGCTTCTCCGCGTACTCTCTGGCAAGTTGTCAAGGTATTTTTTGATGGATCCAAATAACTGTTACGCGCGAATTTAAGCATACGATAATTGTGTCGAGAGCGTGATTCCCTTTAGTAAATAACGCCGTCACTGCTAAGCTGAGCCGCGTGTTCTGCACAGTAAGCTGTTACAGCTCAGTGAAAGTGCTACCTGAACGTGTACCCATCGCATGACTACATGTTGTGTTCGACTTAAGGTGTCCCGAGAGGCTCCGCCCAGATGACCGAAGTGCGGCAGCCGATCGTCTCCGCGACTATAAAGGAATAGTCCCACTCATGCTTGCACTCGGCAATGTTCTCCGAAGGTGGAGCCACCGGCCGTCCGGCTCCTGACGTCAGTCTGGAGTGCGTCCCATTGGTGCAGGCTTGTATGCATGCGCCTTTAAGGAGAAAATGCCGCAGACTTCTAAAGTTGCATCCCACTATAGAACAGCAGCGGCCCTGCGGCTCCGAGAAAACCTTGGTCACGCACCTCGGTATTAAATGCGTGAACATGAAGTTGTGTTCATAGTTTTAGGTAGTTTCAATCGATACAATATAGTGAGGAATAAAGGAACAAGAATTTCTCCTTGGAGTCGTGTTAGGCGAATGCATAACGAACCACACGAATATTTCTAAACATATTTTCTTTAGTAGCGACAGCTCACCGCTATCCCATAGCGGAGTACCTAGTACCCTAAGAAGTCCTAAATTTTTCTAAAGACACAGCTTGCTGTTTTGGTGACTGACATCACTACGTCCAAACAAGTTACGCTCTCAAGCGGTGCGACCGAAATTAAGAGCCTGACGATCCCCGCGTGGCCGTATTTGTTCATGCGGGCAGC
This sequence comes from Rhipicephalus sanguineus, assembly GCF_013339695.2. NCBI lineage: Eukaryota > Metazoa > Arthropoda > Arachnida > Ixodida > Ixodidae > Rhipicephalus > Rhipicephalus sanguineus. The sequence continues at coordinate 78,174,512 of NC_051181.1, forward strand.
ATGGTTAAGAACAAAAATAAAAAAAACAACGGAAGTTTATCGTAGCGGCATCATTGAGATAACGTATGCATACGGTCATCTGCATAGCAAAATAATAATAATAATAATAGAGGAATAAAAAAAAACGCGCGAGAATGTATGTCGCCACTCAACCGGACCTACTGCCGCGAAACAGGTACTCGGGTTCGTGCCCGCATGTAATACTGTAAAAGGAAGAATTCGCAGTTTTTACTGCACTCCTGAGCGTGGTCAACTGCGAAGGCAGCGCTGTTTGATACGAAAACAGGCGCGCATTCTTACATTCACAAAGCCCGGGATAACGGGGTGTAGGGGGCGATGAGACGGAATGGGGCGCTTGCACGGGCGAGACGCCGAGCGCGATTGCGCGTGGAGCGTCAGTGGAGGGGAGCGGCGCCTTTGTGGTGGAATCGCCGGACTGCACATGTTTCGCCGGCGGATGGTGCAGGCAGCGTGGAACGGTGAGGCGCGGAAGCAGCGGAGGAGGAGACCCACGTGTGTGCGAGTGTGTGTGTATACGTGTTGTTGTCCGAAGCGCGGTCACCGTCACGCACTGATACGCCGTACAAGGCGGTGTTTCGTGCGAGCCGCGATGCTCGAATGAGGATCGCCCAACCACGCACCGAGACGCGCGCCGATTGCATAAAAAAAAAAAAAGCTACTGAGCTTCGCCCTCGAGGACCAACGCTGGGCCGTCCAGCGGGCCGAGTCGGCCGCCAGAGCTCAAGGGCTCGTGGCCGACGCCTAGGTGGGGATATTCGCCCGAATCCCCGAAGAACTCGCCGGACTTTTTTTTTTTTTAAATAAAGTTGCTGTCTCTCTCTCTCTACTGATGTTGGAGGGAGGGGAGGCTGCCACACCGGACGCTGTCACGTCAGCTGGTCTTTACGTTAACGCACATGTTACGCTGGTAAACTAGCTCTCCCACAGCTAACAACCGGATTTACGTTTGTTCTTTTCAATAGACAGTGACCATGCGTAGTCGCGCGTCTTTCAGAGAGTGGTACTTTTGCAGAGTGCATGCATGAGTTGTATATAGAGATGATCAGTCCAAAGTGTCGGCCAGTGTGATTGTCCAAAAATCGTTTTACGAAATTTCATAGGTAAACCTTGTGTAGTTTGTCAAGTGCTACTTCAAAGCAGGCGTCGTTTTGCCTGCTGTGAGGGAGCACAGCTGCGGGCAGTTCGCGCGCCCGGGTATAGGGCCATCGTCCGAACATACAAGCACGCGTGCCTCGTACGATTGTAACATAGCACGCCAGGCCTGTAGCCAGGAATTTTTTTCGGGGGGGGGGGGGGGCACTTGCTGAAAGCCTTGACTATTTGAGAAAAACGCCTATTTTCATTATTTATTTTCGGTAAAACACCATGTATCAAAAATTTGGGGGGGGGGGGCCCTCCGGTCGCCCCCCCCCCCCCGCTGGCTACGGACCTGTAGCACGCCGAATACCTTTAAGAGGTACCAGTGTTAGCGGTACACGTGAATGATATATACCAAACAGATGAAGAGTAACGAATGGTAATTTAGAAGAAATAATAATAATTAATAATTGTTTGTGTTTTACGTCCCAAAACCGAGATATGATTATGAGGGACGCCCTACTGAAGGACTCCGGAAATTTCGACCACCTGTGGTTCTTTAACGTGCGCCCAAATCTAAGCACACGGGCCTCTAGAATTTTCGCCTCCATCAAAAATGCGGACGCCGCGGCCGGGATTCGATACCGCGACCTCCGGGCCAGCGTGGGAAATACGCAGAAGTAATGAAGTGGCGATATGAGAAATTTTTGACGAGTTGACTTGTTTTCGTCAAACCCCTGACGAAGGCAAGTGCTCTTGCCGAAGTGTTGGCTCCAGCGAAATTACCTGTTGAACGATTTCTTAAACTACAAGCCCCCATCTTCACTGAACTTCGCTCATGTTTGGATTAGAAGTAAGACGTTATCACGAAGTAAACGCTTTCGTTACATACACACAGGCCCAATAATTAATTCAGTTATAAGCCACTCATGAGCTGAGCTTTGTGCGCGAGGCACACAGCCCATGAAGGGAGGTTCATATAGGAAACGAACAACCCAAACACATTAATGGCCGCTCATCTGTTTGCTCCCCCTCCCACTCCATCTCTGTTTGCAAACTGTCGTCGCTACAGACTTTTAGTATCTTCCAGTTCGGAACCCCTGCGCCTACCTCTACAAAGATAAAACCGTGCAGCGTGTCGCGGTCGTCTTCTCAACACGCGCGTGGCGGCAACACTCCAATTCCCATGGCGTCCTCTGCTTCCGCGTATGCTTTCAAGTGGCCCAACGCCAGAGGGTGCAGTGGTCGTCATCATCATTCCGGTGTCGTTGTTCGCAGACACGCACGCAGGCAACGGTGTGGTGGCCGCGTCAGCGGTGATGAAAGACGGCGTGCCGGCCAGCTTGGCTGCACGCCCGTTGCGAAAGCGCCGGCGCGCGTCTTTGCGCGCGAGACGCCGCGACGCGGAACCACACGCCGCTGCGGCTGCCGGCGACGACGAGCTGAGAAGCATCGCGTGTTTCGGGGCCGTTTCGGCGGGGACGCATTGTGTGTGTGAGGCATCGTTGCGTGCTCGCGGGATGCTCTTCAGTGGCCTCTCGGTGTCGTACTGTTGCAGCAAGGCTGCAGCTGATGCAAACGCGCGCACTGCGAGATGATCGCGGCGCGCTTGCAGCGCGTCCTGCCTTATGCCTGGTTGTATCATGTGCTTATGCAGTATTCTAGTTTTTGGGAGAGGGGGGAGGGATATATAGGAATTGTTGGGCTTTTGCGTCCCAAAACCACGATATCATTGTGAGAGACGCCGTAGTGGAGGGCTCCGGAAATTTCGACTACCTGTGGTTGTGTAACGTGCACCTAATTCTAAGCACATGGGCCTCTAGCTTTTTGCCTCCAGCGTAATATTGCCGCCGCGGCCGGGACCTTTCGACCAGCAGTCGAGGGGGGGGGGGGGGAGGTATGTTTGGAGGGGGTGATGTGACATGTCTGAAACGTCCCAGGCGGTTGTACGTATTAGCTATATTTCAGGGCGCGCATCATACGTATCATCTCACGTGGCCATGTTCATTACCACGGTAACGACCTTAATGAACATATATCAATATATACTTGCCGAATAAGATTGCTGAGAGACGTTAGTGTCATGGTTCTGGTATAACGTAGGGATATATATATATTTTTTTTTTGATGAATGTGTGCACTATCAGCATTCTCTCTGTGTACACATCAGCGGTATTGTGAAAGGACAAGCTATGACATATATACATGTCTGTAACGCTCCGTGCCAACATGGCGGCTTTGCCAGCATTGACTTATAATTCATGGAGAACAAGCAATTGCGTATTACGAACGCAGTAATTGTCTCGAGCATATTGCCACGACGATGTGAACTGCCGCACACGCCAGATTGTTTTGTTATATTTACAAGGTCACGCCATCAAGAAGGTCATCGGTAGTCCAGGGTTGAACGCCAACAATCTTCGCACATTACGTAACAGCCGAAAGGTGGTGATAAAAAAGAAGCAGGCGTTCGAGAGTTGTAGAAGTAATGATGAATAAATGCAGCAATCGAGGAACTGAAAAGAAGGAAGAAGAAAGGAGGCACGCTTCTATTGCGACAAGGTGCGGAGGCGCACACAAAGTGTAACCCACTATCGCAAAATGCGATGTGGGCGATGTCGTGCAACTTGGACGAAGAAGGCGGGTGACCCGCGTCAGCCCTAGTTTCTTTCTTCTGTACACGTTACGCACAGTGCACCCGGACAAAAAGGAAAACAGCCTCTGTCTCCCCAGACGTCGTGAGGGAATGCTTCTTCTTTTCTCTGCTTTTTTTTTCTTAACCCGCACGTGCGCACGATCCGAAGCCAGCGTTCTTTTCGGACTGCCTCCTTGTTGTGCCTGGTGTTAATGCTCGCGTGGCCGAGATGACTGCGCGCGTGCTTGCGGCTTCCGAGTGTCATATACACGTGAATAGGCGAACGGGACACACGCGAAGGAGCATGGTGGTTTCCGAGTCGCTCTCTTGTTATTTCGTACGAGGCACAGCTCCTACATCTAGGAAGAGGGGGCTTTCCGGCATTGCCTTCGAATGTTGGTTACAAAGCGCGCGACGTTGGTCCTTTGGTAAATGCACGCAAGCCTTACGGCGGTTGTTGCCGCTACAGACGCCTCCGCATGATAATTTGTATTTCCCTTAATTAATGCGCACAGATTTCTCAATGAATTCTCGAATTCTGTCGCTTTCATATTCTTAGCCGCACTTTTCTAAAGGTTAATGAAATACTTGGGAAGCAGGGGCGTAGGCAGAAATTTTTTTCGGGGGGGGGGGGGGGCACCTCCTTGATCTGTAGTGGGGACGAGCAGGCAGATGTGGTCGAGTGTCATTTTCTGCTCTGTATGCTATGGCAAAAAAAAAAATTTCGGGGGGGGGGGGGGGCACGGGCCCGGTGTGCCCTAACGTGGCTACGCCCCTGTTGGGAAGTGATGCATAAGCGGCCGGGAGCTCTACGCAACGAGATTAATCTCAGTGTTCCTATACCTTACTCGTAATAAAATGTAACCCTAAATTCACCATAGCCAATAACATTAGCGGCCGATCTATCGAGCTCAGTTTCAATGCCTCACGTTGAGAGATTTAGACTTGCTTGAAACCGCGAACCACCGTGCGGCCATGCGGGCACTTGCATGCTTTCCTCGGCTTTCCCCTATCGCAACCCCTCCAGGCGGAAACGCAGTTAAACACCATCGATGAAATCGTACTCTGGCGTCGTACGGCTCGCCACCTGAGTGAAGCTGTCCGTGCGACGGCGGTTCTAGTCCACTTATACAGTTCAGCGCTGCCACAGCCTGTCGAACTCTTGCCAGAAGTTCGGCGACGTCTGAAGGCACAGGCCAGGGACAGCGGACCGCTCACTCGCCTGCGACGATCCAACCATCAAAAGGCATCGGAGCTCGCACTCACAGCCATCGAAGACTTACTAAAGATATATGCAGATACAGCTATCGATGGCGGCATTTTGCACACCAGCCTCGCGCGCCCCATGCTACCTTGACGAGTAACAAACATGCCCCCATATTAGAGAGGCACTGTTTCCGTCAGTACTGGCGGAGGTCGCAGCTATGGGGGACTGTTTATCAGCCCCGATGCCCAAGCTAGATTGCTTGTCGCTGACCAGATTGCCTGTATACACATACACTACATAGGCTGTTCGAGAGCTGCGAAAAGTGACTAGCCCCCCTAGATATAGCCTCAGACGTGCACCGCCTCATCCACTCATGCGTCTGTCCTGTCTGGGTGCTGCGCCCACAGGGTATAATAAATCAACAAACTATTGCCGTGGCTTCTTCTTCCGATAAAATTTATTCTCGACATGTCACGTGATTTGGTTAGAGCTGTATAAAGCGCTCGGTAGACGACGAATAAAAACAGCGCTAAACGCGGGACGAGAAGAGGACACATACACGGCGCTGAACTAACAACCAATGTTTATTGCAAAAACAAGTGCAATACATAGGACACAGGTGTCTGCGCAGAAACACGGCACAGAAGCGAATAGTGCACAGCCATGTGATAAAGGCAAACTGCAAACATTATCAAGAACCTGTCAAATCAGTGGACCCCAGATATCTAATTTCACAGCCATGAAGCGAAATTGAGGGTACACTAACACAAGAAACATCATGCTGTTGAATGTGAAAGGCTTCGCTAATCTCGCGTTCGCGCTGCTTGCTATAGCGCCCCATGACCACACACTTATCGAGAATCGGCCGACAACCACAATTTTTACAGTGGTCAGCCAGGTGGCTTGGGACAGAGCCTTTCAGAGCATAAGAGTGCTCCCTCAGCCGATCATTTACGCATCGGCCTGTTTGGCCGATGTAACAGCGCCCACAAGTGAAGGGTATTTCACACACAACAGCTGAAACACATTCCACACAGCGCGTAGCGTGTTTCTTAGTGCATGCTTGTTTCTTAGGTCCGTCACTGTTAACCCCGCGGCACAGCCCAGCCAGCTTGCCGCGTGCGCAGAAAACAACTCTTACACCAATTTTGCCTGCAACTTTCTTTAGCCTGTGCGACACCTCATGTACGTATGGAATAACAGCCGTGCTGGAGTGAGGCGTGATACGCTGGCTATGGCTTTGTCTGTTATTGGGCACCCTTAGCGACTTAAGGAGAGTCTCGGCGATCGAGGTTAGCATGGGCATAGGGAAACCTGCTTGTTGAAGACGGTGCACTTGGTGCGTAAAACTGCTGTCGACCTGGTGGTGACAAGAGCGAGTTAAGGCTGCCTTTAGGCAGGAATGAGCGATGCTTCGCTTGACCAATTTGGAATGCGCGTACGTGAAAGGAAGAAGGCTTTTCTTTGACCGTGCCTCGTATCGCCAACAGACATGGTCAGACAAAAAATGCATTTCAAGATGCAGGAATCGTAGCCTGTCGTCAGACGTACACTCAGAAGTTAATTCTAGTCGCTCCACTTTACGCCGAAATACGTCAAAAATATCACCAGTGGTTCGTCGAGGGTTATTTTCATCAAATTGGTAAACAACTAAAAAGTCGTCTACATAGCGGAACACCTTAACAGTGCTTGTCTGGAGAAGCTTAGCCATGAGACTTCTGTCATAATGTGCGAGTAAAAGGTCGCTAAGTACCGGAGCTAAGCATGAGCCGATGCGCACTCCTTCACGCTGGGTGTAAAAGGAGTCCTTGTGAAGTACAAAGGTCGGTTGTAGGTAAAATTGCAGTAGATCCAAAAACCTGTCAACATGTATTCCACACGCATTCTGAAATTTTGTGCACCCATAAGGTTCAATGCACTGGCTAACTTCATCGCACACGAGGTCATGAAGCAAGGAATAAAAAGTCCTTGACATCAACAGAGAAGGCGCTTACTCGTTTTGGGCACTCAGTCCGGAGGTAATCGCTGACGATGACAGGGCTCTTGATTCGACGAGGGTCATCGATGGGTAGGGCTGCCAGAGACCTCTGAAGATAGGATGCAACGGGGCGCTGCCACGTACCGCGCCCCCTGTTTAGCGCTGTTTTTATTCGTCGTCAACCATGCAGAATTAACCAGCCCAATCAAGTACATTGATAAAGCGCTCATTTACTTTTTTTTTCTTTTTTCGCTCTGCCTCCCCAGAACCTGGCGTTCAGCGCCCGTGACCGTGACAACATGTCCCTGCGCGGCCTGATCCCGCCGGCCGTGCGTTCTGTGGAGACCGAGCTGCAGGCGGTCATGGACAACATCAAGCTGTACGAGTCGGGGCTCGCAAAGTACCTCTACCTGCGGGAGCTGCACGTGAGTCTATACACTAAACGCGCGTGTACATGCACGGCTTGGCACGACCGTCGCCACTTTTGTAGTTTTGTACGCGTGCGTCTCTTGACATGTGTGACGTAGACGTTGGCGTGAAAACACGGCGCCGCGTGTACTCTTTCAGACTTGAATAGGTGGGACACTCAAAATGCAGTTTTCTTATCGCGTGTTAGTCAATATAACGCCCCGTCATTATCAAGATTCGAATAAAGAATTGAAAGAAAAAGAACATGCAGGAGATACTGCTATAGACCCTCCGCTATAGAACCCCTCTTGAAGGCAATGTCTTCTTGCTTTTTTCCTCTCTGCAACATATTCCTGCAACACATGTCTGCGAGTGCGACATCTTTCTCGTAAGTCGTGGTGTGACCTTTCTGTAGCCATACATTTTCCGATCGTGCATATTTTATACGTAATTGTACGCCTCATAAGTACACCATACGATACATTGCGGTATGTCTTTTAGTCCTTCTCGAATTTTAAACCGAGCGCTATTGCAAAAAATAGTCGCCCCACATATGATTCGTTGCATATGGAACTGTGTGGAACTAGTTCCGCCGCGCTTTATGCGCCAGCTTGTGAGAAAACTTACGTTGATTTCGTCCGGACCGCTGTGTCGTCACAGATGACGAAAAGCGAGCGCGAAGTATAGTTACGGGATGACATGATAATGTATGGTGCAGCACCGTAATGACAACCCGACACTTAACGTTACTTCTTAATTTCGCTCAACAATAAGAATAAAAAGCCATTTTGCGGCATTTAACGTGATGAAAAGGTTAGCGTGTTTAGGTATAGCGCGATAACGACGAAGACGGAGTAAAACAGAAGGGACACGGGCAGCGCTCGTCCGTGTCCCTTATGTTTTACTCCGTCTTCGTCGTTTTACTCCGTCTTCTGTTTTACTCCTTCTTCCGTTTTACTCCGTCTTCTGTTTTACTCCCTCTTCTGTTTTACTCCGTCTTCGTCGTTTTACTCAGTCTTCGATGAACTAGCCCAACTTTCGATACTATTGCAGGATGAGAAGGTTCCTTTTCCACACACAGCTCCTCTAGGCTTTTAACGGTGGTCGTCATCATCATCAACCTATCTTAATGTCCTCTGCAAGACGAAGGCCTTCTCTATCTGCAATTTACCCTGTCCTACGCGAGTTGATTTCGCGCTATGCCTGCAAATTTCTTGGTTTCATAATCCGGCATAATTGTAGTACTTAATCTAGTAAAATGGGGTTTTGACGCTCATAACGTGCGTGTCAGTAATAATGCGACGTCGTTGAACAGGAAACGCCGCTGGAGCCAACGTTTTTACGAGTGGACATGTCTTCGTCAGGGCGCATCACAAGTCTGCACTGTGTCGCGTTGCAGTCTGCGCAAGTCTGTGTCGTGCAGTTGCGCAACACAAGTCTTCTTCTTGTGTAAACGTTGGCTCCAGCGATATTCCCTGTTCAACGATTTCTCGTCACTTCAAACTTCCGTCAGTATAGTTAACTGCGGCGAATGATGATTGTGGCTATAAGCTTCCCATCAGGTTATACAGGGTGATACGCCTGGCTGATCACTGGTGCCTATTAGATGCGAAGTATCTTATGGCGGAGTTGAATCCGGTGGTGGTGGTGGTGTGCGGCGTGACCACCCTTACTGCGCATGCGCATACCCTCTCCGCTCACCCTCTCCCCTCCTCTCCCCACCTCCTCTCCACTTCCCCTTTCCACTCTTCCTCTGAAACGCGGGCTAGACATGCCGAAATTCTCTCCTGCGCAACGCCGCGATAAGCACCGGCGCATGCGCGTCCCCCCCCCCCTTCTCTCTCCTCTCCTACGCTACCCCCCTCTCGCACGCCTGCCGACTGCGTTCCCCGCTCGCCTTGTGAGAATTAGCGGCCAGGCTAGAGGGAAGACAAGACGCGCGTAGCGTTCCTCTTCGCGTTCCACGACGCGAGGTCGGTAGCATGCGGAAAGAACGCCAACGAAACGCGATCGTGCAAGTGCTCCGGCTTCGCATCGCCTCATGGTCCCTTTTAGCGCGAAATGGTGTAATTTTTTAACTGTATATGCTTTTGCAGGACTACAACGAGAAGCTTTTCTTCCGCGTTCTGAAGGAATACACCGAGGAGCTGATGCCTCTGGTGTACACGCCCGTGGTGGGCGAGGCCTGCCTCAAGTACAGTCTCATCTACCGTCGTCCCAAGGGGCTTTTCCTGACGGCGCAGGACGCCGGCAAACTTTACGATGTGCTCGGAAACTGGCCCGAGAAACAGGTCGACGTGAGTGTCACTTGGCGACGACGCTATAATGCGGAACGCATCCCTGTAACCTAAGTTCCTGACCTTAAACCGAACCTAACCACAGGGGTCAATGGATGCGAAACATTTGCCGGCGTCTAACGAACGACACCGTGCTGTGGGAAGCTTCTCTAACCTTAAACCTAATCTATCCTAGCACTCTGTACTCTAAACCTTCGCGTTTTCCGTGAACGCCCCGCATCCTTCAAAACGCTTTACCAGTAAGCCCAATTTGCAACTTAACTTCACTTTGGCGTCGTGGTCGAAAAAAAAAAATGCGCAGTGTGTATAGACGTCTCACCGACGATTGTATAACGTGGGAGGCATCTATTTAACGTAACCGAATCTTTCACCTAACCTTGAGCGTAACATAGATAACAGGTCGAAAAATGCAAAGCATTTGCAGGAATCTCTGTGACGACTCTATATATGGGACGCGAGACAAACAGAAGGCACCTATACTGGCCATAGCTTACTTTGACCATGGATCATGACACAAGAAAGCGATGGATGGCCACTCTCTTCATTGTGTTTGTTGAGAGCATTAGGAGACGGACGTTTACGTCATAGGAGAGGAGTAGCCGGCACCACACAGGAGTGCTAACCACCCCTTAAATACATTTATTATGAAAAACGCTATAGCGCTAATTTCCTTCTAGTGGTGATTGTTGTTGGATATATACTGTACACAGAGCAAGATGGTTCTTGTGTGGCAAGACGGTTTATGAATACATGCTGCCTCGTAGGCCATCGTGGTGACGGACGGCGAGCGCATCCTGGGCCTAGGCGACCTGGGCGCCAACGGCATGGGCATCCCCGTCGGAAAGCTCGCCCTGTACACGGCTCTGGCCGGCATACATCCCGAACGGACGCTGCCCGTCATGCTCGACCTCGGCACAAACAACGAGGTATACGTTGATTAAGCTGGAGATGCACTTTTCAGTCGTTAACCGTCGAACCTACTCCTCCTGTGTATATTAATTATGCGCGCAACAGTGATTATTGTTGGGCATGAGAACATATCCAACGCAAAAACATTCATATCGAAAGGACAAAGACGATGTACGGAGGGAGCAGGCTGACAACGGCCACCGAGAGAGGCGTACCTACGTTTTACGGGAAGCGGGAACAAAAGTTGAATATAGCAAGGACTCAAGGAGGTAAGTAAAGAGCAAGTAAATAAGTGATTGTATATGAACGCAACATTATTACATGTATAATAAAGCGATCCCGGGTCCCGTTTTGAGAAGAAAAGACCTTACGCTGCAGAATGTTTCGTAAGGGCAAATTTCGGGCTGTCCATGATTCAAGCCAGTTCTGAACAGCGAAGTTACTATTGCGCGTCGTGAATGAATGTGTCACACCTGCATCTCAGTGATTCATGCTTGGCAGCCGCAATGAATCGATGGCAGAAAGAGCAAGGCTCTACGAGTCTGAGTTTGCCGCATGTGCGTATAGACTAGCACCACCCTGTGGCACGTGAAAAGGAGGCGTATCTTGGAGGCGTATGACATCCGAGAATGAGCGTATCGTGGATTGCGCTGAGCAGGTCTTCACTATATGGAGGGCAGATGGAGACGGCTTTGTACGGAAAGCCCCGCCTCGAGCCGCCACAGTGGCACGTTGTATGATCCCCTTAATATATTCGCTGTGAACGTGCACTCCTAAACATGCTGTAGTGTGCTTCGGGTCCAAGTAGGGACGATTTAGGCCCTTAGCACTTGCAGGCATTCGCTGCAAAACTACTGACAGCTGGGCGAGTTAGTACTGATTCATTTTTCAAAAAAAAATTACACATCATCTCCCCCTACGGGCAACCATGGTGGGATGCGAAAGCATCGCGGGGGGTGCGCATCGAGTTTCCGTTTCTCTTATGTGACTTATGGGACGGTGGTTGTCGAGGCTTTTGAATTACCGCTTGCCGACGCTGACGTTTACGTTCGGCTTCCCGAGCCTTCCTCTCCTCCGCGGCGGTGGTGCTGCCGCTGCAACTAGCGCCGACGTTGTGCTTGGCGTTTCGCACACCGTTGCACAGAGATAGAATGACGGAAGCACAGCGAACGCGCGCTTTCGCAGCCTCGCAGCTTCGAGATTCGCTTGCCGGCGTTGCCGTTTACGTCCAAACGGGAGCGAGCGCGCGCCGCATTATGTACGAGCGCACAACTGTGGCGGAGAGAAACCGAAGAGGAGAAACGTAGCGGAGGCAGCGCTCACGCCACCTCCTCCACCCCACCTCCTCCTACCTCCTCGCGCTCATGCGAGGAGAGGGGAGAGTTGGCGCATGCGCAGTATGGGTGCGGATGCCGCAAAACGGACACTGCCCCCGAGCATAAGATGCTTTCGCATCTAAAAAAAAGATAGTTGCGCCGGGAATATTGAGGATGTAGGGATAGAAGTGACACTGCTCGTAGAGACACATTCAGACACGCATGCAGTGTTTGGTCTCGCCTTGTGTCTTTGTTCTCCGTAGCGCATTTTTTTGCTAAAATGTTGCCGTCATTCGTTTGCGGGTGACGCCGGTGGTGTTTGTATCGCAGATTCTGCTAGCCGACCCGTACTACATCGGTCTGCGTCAGAAGAGAATCCGCGGCGCCCAGTATGACGACTTCGTGGACGAGTTCATGCAGGCGGCCGTCAAGAGGTGCGTACGTAGTGTGCGTGCGCAGTGTGCATGCGCAGTGTGCATGTCATACGAAACGTCGTTTCTAAGCCCCGCTGTTCTTAAACGAACTACCCACGTGCTCTCTTTTATTACACTTCACCCACCTACGAGTTCGTGTCCGTCCGGGGCAAGACTCCGGGATGATCAATGATAATTGTAGTTAAACGATAAAAAGGCTACACCAACCGTGGATATTTAAAATAATGGTGGTCAGTGGGCTCAAAGAAATTTTGTTGAATAATTAAAAAATGCGGGTTATTTTTTACATTATAATTGTTGGCGTTTAACGTCCCAAAACCACGATATTATTATGAGGGACGCTGCAGTGGAGGGCTCTGGAAATTTCGACCACCTGGGGTTCTTTACGTGCACCTAAATCTACGTACACGGGCCTCAACCATTTTCGCCTTCATCGGTTATGTGGCCGCCGCTAGTTCTTACATTAAAGCGGGATGAAAAAAAAAAATACTCTGTTGTATAGCGCTATCCTTACTCAAAGAAGAAATTAGATTATCATAAAATTGCTCCATAAAGAGGAAACCTTTAGGTCTGGTGTTACTTCATTTTATTTGTACATACTGCAGCCCTGTAAGTGGGCAATTGCAGAAGTCGGATTGTACAATGCTAAACATAAAGAAAATAAAAATAAATAAACAACAGAACTCTTTACAACAGTAGGGATATCGAAGTTTACTTGTACAAAGTGGTTTTCAACAAGAGTGCTGTCAAAGTCATTTAACGGGAGTACACGAATGCAACCATGCAGGTGTAGAATTTCATAGTTTTGTAGTGAGAAGAAAGAAACTATAGCTAAAGATACATGTACGGGCAAAAATAAAGCAAAAAAAAAACACGCCACTTCAAGTTCGCAGAAGTGGCGTGTTATGGAATGCTTGTTTAACATTACCACAGCGGTAGCTAACGTAAAACAGGTTCCGGAACTGGTTGGTGATGCATATTTTTCTTATCTATGAAAGTCAACTATTTTCTGAGAAGGGCACAGAAAGACGCGACATGACAGTTTAGAAAAATTACCCCTGGTTTACTTTCGTAAGGCAGAAGAATTAATGGTTGTTGCAAAGGAGCCCTTATCTGCGGGGTGATAGCGTGGCTCAGAGACTACAGCATAACACTGTATAACATTCGTAAGTTTGTTTCCTGTTTTTACCTGTCGTTTTCTTTTTCGAAATTAAATGCGACGTAGCGTTTTTTTTTTCTTTTCTAAGGTGCATTTGGTCGTCTTGTTCACTGTCCCGTGTTTCGCGCTGTTTCTCGTATCGTTTTCTTTTATGTTTTTGCATTTTGCTCCTGGAGACGCTCTGCCTCGTAACGCACAGTAATGGCGTGCGCACTCAGCCGCCGCCATTCTGCCCTGCTAAAAGGAGCGGAACGCGTTGTGAAAATGGACGTTATACCGTCCGCTTCCTGTGCACACTACGGAAGAGAAGCCGCTCCTTATTGTGCTTACCACCGTGCAAGGAATGTAATCCATTGTAAAGAAAAGAACAAAGGACACAACGGTGTGTTAAAATGTAACTAACGAACGACAGTAAGATAAATGCGGATATTGTGCGTCTGAAATCAGAACTTGTAGGTGATGTTCCGCAGAAGCCTGTGGTATGGAGCTGTACGTCAAAAAAAATTATTTCATTTGCAATTAGCAAATTGATCCGTGGCCCGTTGGCCCATATCTTTAGTATTGGTAGGGTGGACAGATGCCGTAAAGGGCGCCGACGAGCGTGCAAAGCTATGAGCGTTCACGCCAGGCGATGCGGAGATACAGCGCATTGCACCGATTGACGATCGCGCTTGAAAACATGATTAGGACGAGCAGGGAGGCCTGCGTGTCTGGCGCTTTATAATGCTGGGCACACAGGCGTGCGCAGGGTTCCCCTTCAGGGGGGTTGGGGGGCGAAGGTTCGTCGCAGCGCTCCCCCTCCCTTCCAATTATGTCATTGTCTGACTCACATTGCGCCTCCCCCCGAGTTGCAGCGCCCCCGCCCCTCCCTATTATGTCAACGTGTGGGGCCGACTTTGCGCCCTCACCCCTCTTAGGTCAAAGGCCTCCCCCCCCCCCCTGCCGAGCCTGTGCGCACGCCTTTGATTGGGCACGCATTTACAGCACGCTGTGACTCTCTTACAACCCACTCGTCTAATTGTTTCTTGCAATCCCGGTTGGTTTCTATAAATGGCGCTTTTCGTTTTACTTTGGCTCATGATTTGTTCTGCCTATTGCAGATTCGGAAAGAACTGCCTGATCCAGTTCGAAGACTTCGGCAACCGAAACGCCTTCAAGCTGCTCGCCAAGTACAAGAACAGCTACTGCACCTTCAACGACGACATTCAGGGTGAGAACGCGGACGGGATATTGAATATTCTGGGCGTGCGAAAGAAGCTCTGCGCGTTTTTAAGTGCGAATGCACTTTATAAGCGACCCTGAATCCGCCGTCATCCGCGCTCCTCCTCCTCTCCCCTAGCAACGGCGCGAGGAGCGGAGAGGAGCGTCTGTAGCAACGGCGCAGCGACGTCACGCCCCACGTGACTGCGCGCGCTCCGCCCTCCGCTCCGTGGCTGCGCGCGCCCCGCGCATTGCCTGTGGTGATGAAGGCCGGCGGCGAGACGCCGAACGAAAGCGTGCGAAGCGAGCCGAGCACCCCGAAGCCGATCTGGCGCGGGGACGCGCGATGCGTGAGCGAGCGCGGGCCCTCGAATTCGATCGGCCGGACGCGCGCTTGAAGCGAGACTTCCTGGACCGCAGCTTCGGATATAGCTGCGCGGTGTGCGATCGACTGTGGTTCGACAACAACCTGAGCCCCATCTCGGGCGTGCGCAACGCCGCCAACAAGTTGAACGCGTTGCGGGTTCTTTGGAACGAGTTCGGAAGACAGATCATCATCATCAGTAAAAGTGCTTTGCACTTAAAAACGGCCAGACCTCCGTGGGTCGGCTGGCGCGTGCTCTCTCGCTGCCGTCTCCTTCGCTCGGCTCTGCAGTTTAGTCGCGCGCGCCCCCTCATAGCATCACCCCGTGCTTCGCACTTCCTCATACTCCCCTTCGGGGAAATGCGGGGTTTTTTTTGCGAGAAAACGTGTTTTGCACAACATTGATTGAGACTCATTCTTTCGTTCATATGGATGAAATTTCACTAGCTTGTAACTGTTGTTTCACTAGCTGCCCGACTAATCATAAGATACGGCTCAATATATATGAGGGACTACAACGTCAGGTGAAATGTATGATTACATCGATGAAGCGAGTTCACTAAGAAGCCTAGGCATCCATTTGCTCTAAAAATCACAGCATATCCACGGAGTGAATGATGATGAGTGGGCGAAGCTGCGGAGGTTCATCGGTAAACCGTGAATCTTCCGTGAATTCTGCCCAGTACATCATCACCGACGTGAGATCGGGCGCGTTTATACTAAAGGTTCGATGAGTTATGACGACTTGCAGCTCACTTTAATTTTACATGTACGCTGTGAATTTTCATTTTTTAGAAAACCATTGCTTTAGAAAACATCTGGCGTCTTTCGTTAAGCAGCTGGCGTCTTTTCGTTTTGCTTTAGAAACATCTGGCGTTCTTCCGTTTTGCTTTTACAAAACATCTGGCGTCTTTCGTTGGTTTATTTCATCAATCAACAGCTTTTTGAACAAAATTTTTATTGTTTAATCACGCACAGGAGAAATCTCATCAGGCACTACCTTGGAGGTAAAGAATGGCTGCTAATGGGAATGAGAGACAGAAGAAGTCGGCTTTTAGCTACCGCTGCGAATTTTTTATTGTTCAACAACGCACAGGAAAAATCTCCCACCGGCACCACCTTGGAGGTCAAAGCGTAAGACTGGTTACGCACTACGACTACGACTACGAGGGACGAACGGGTGCCGCCTTAAGGAGCTTCGCCCCTAAAAACAAATTACACTGAAGCAGTAACATCGGTGCTTCGTGCGAAAAGAGACGGTAGGCACGTGACAGTCCATTGCGCGATGATAAATAAGGAGCAAGAGATGTTTCAAAATCTTCCACGATCTTACACAAGGCACCACGATAGCATACTGAGAAAAGTCAAAGAAAGCGAGTTCGCTCAAGGTCAACCAAACGGCGAAACGCATTAACGCAACAAATTCGCCGTACGAAAGCCGGCAGAAACCATCAAGCGCATTGTCAAAATCGGCGTTCCTGTGTTGCTCGAGCATGTTTTCCGAGTCATCCTCGGGCCGTGGGGCAACTCCTTATCCGTTGTTATGCGACTGTTTGCGCCATAGAGTTTCCTAAAATTAACTAGACGGGACTCTGGCGCTGCGATCGTTCAGCCACCACGGGAATGATGGGTATTACACGGATTTGCCTATAGTCTTCGTGCTTGCGGGCCTCGAACGCACTTTCGGCTTTGTTTATTGTTGTGTTTTTTTTTTTCGGATAAAAGAATGGACCGTTGTCAACTTCGTGACCAGATTTGAATTGGTGAGCCTAAAAGGGTTAATGTAGTGAAGTGGCTTTTGCTGAACTTCGTTTTGCACAAAGCGGATGCAGGCGACGCGTAGCCAAACGGAGCCGAAAGAACGAAGTTTAGACAAATCCGTTTACTACCCATCATTCCCATTCTGGCTGAAGCGCCATGCGTTGCAGCTCCCATAGACACTAGCGCCAGAGTTCCCTCTAGTAAGTATTGTAGGAAACTCTATGGTTTGCGCCAACCGCTCACGTTGCCTCCCCTCCTGTGCATTCGCGCCTCTCTCCACTCACTGCTGTCTACACTGCAGTGGCAATAACTGTGCACGTATACCTCAGTGCCGTTATTATTTACTACAGCAGCGGTGACCAAGTGGTTAAGCGTCTGCGTCCGATGCGGTAGGTACTGGGTTCGTTTCCCAGTGCCGCCGGGCACCCACCGGTTTTTCTAGTGGCGAGACAGGTACCACGGCCTGGCGCTCCGGTGTTGTGGCATCTCACTTCCCGAGAATGTGGCCGCCCCTTTCCGCTCTCTCCTCTCGACCCCCTCTTCCCCCTCACCCAACGACGCCGAGCCATGTTTCCAAGGGACATGGATTAGAGCTGTGCACGGGCCGTATTTCCGAGCCCGAGCCCGGCCCGGGCCCGCTGACTTTTTCGAAGGCCCGCCCGAGCCCGACGGCAAAGGGCTGCGAGCCCGCCCGGCCCGGCCCGACGTACGAAAACACAATCCCGGGCCCGGCCCGGCTTTTTGAACGACATTTGAACGAGGAGGTAATGCATTTCTATATGGAGCGATTTTTTCACAGAATGGAGGCAATTTTTTTATTGTCCTTTTTACCGGGCTTGGCTGGCAGAGGAAAAACGGAAAGCGAGACAGCCGGCGAGTCACATCCACTCTTCTTGCGTGCTGCCAGAGTTCGCGTAGAGTAGTTACGAGTAAAGGCCAAACACCATATGCGCCAAAATGCACGCGACAGCGACAAGCGACGAAACGGGCCGTTCGCGCGATGTATCGCGTGGTCGAAATCGCGCGATCGCTCGGTTTTTTTACATATGGAAACCATCGCTCATAACCCGGAAGTCACAAAACACCCGAACCGGATGTACATCAGCGACGTACTAAGCACATCAGCTGTACACCAACAAGTAACGTAATACTTATGCACGTGCATATAAAAAATACTGCGAGACAACGGTAAACGTTTTACGTACCAACATGCAACAAATATTTTATTTGCATTGCATACCTGCGACAGCGCGGCACTTTTGCTATACAAGTAGACGGCCTCATGCCAGCTACAATGGAGTTCGCTCGCCAAAGCCGTCACGTGTATGGTGTATGCCCATGCAAGCGTCAGCTTGCACGAAGGCGATCTACGTCGGGTCGCTCGTCGCTATCGCGTGCATTTTCACTCATATGGGATTTTGCCTTAAATCTAACGCGAACAGTCAGGTGGCGCCGTCACTAGCTCAGGTGGTGTTAATTCTCTGTTCGTAGGAGTGCAACAGAGGCAGTGCTTTACCTGCTCCCCTTTTATTTAAAGCGGCGAATGGAAAGGAAAAACGGTAATGGGCGGTCGCGGAAAAGGCGCTGTATGCGTGCTGGAAAACAATTCCCGCTCATTCTCTATATTTCGGGCTTGAGTCGGGCTTTGCGCCGGGCCCGAGCCCGGCCCGATAAAACTCCAAGTAGCCCGAGCCCGGCCCGGGCCCGAGGTGAATATACGTCGGCCCGCCCGAGCCCGGCCCGCGGGCCGGGTCGGGCTCGGTCTTTCGGGCTACCCGGAGCCCGTGCACACCTCTAATATGGATTGCATAAATAAGCGTCTTTGTTCACCTCAAACCGCCACTACCACTCTTCAAACGTCGTGTACCACCCACGAAAAAAACACGGTGACAAGGATAGCAGTCGCTTTTAACGCTGCATATTTTGTGCGCGTCGCAGGCACCGCGTCGGTGGCTGTGGCCGGTCTCCTCGCCAGCATGCGCATCACCAAGACACCGCTGTCCTCCAACAAGTTCCTCTTCATGGGAGCCGGAGAGGTGAGAACGGCCGCTGCTTGGCGCTTTCAATTCACGCGCGAGTCACTTTCGTGCACCACGAGCATTGTGTGTGCCTTCTCGTTGCGGCATACGGGGGCGTCGCGGTAATGGTTGGTTCGTTGTTATACCGTGGTCTTTACTTTTCTTGTTTCAAATTTGCGAGCGATTTTCATACAACATGCCCTGATTGGAGCCAGGAAAGCGACGGTTGCCGGACGCGTAGCTCTCCGAAACTACACGTCGTGACCTGTGGCTACAGCAGCTTTGGCTTGTGATGAAGCTTTAGCTCTAACACCACCTTCCCACTGACCTCCCACCCCCCTTCCAATCTCCCCAGCCCCCATCTCCCTGAAGATTTACAATGAAATGCAGGAAATAAAAAATTGTTGGAACAGATTTGCGACTGTCACCTACGAACGATGCTGAACGTTTTAGTCCACAAGGGCGGCGAAAGAAAGTACGCACTGTACAGAATTCCAATGTGTCCAGACTGTCACTGTATAATTTGGGGAACGTTCGTCTAATCGAAAACGAGAAACAAGGTTGCGTCTTTATGCATTCGTCGTTTCGTCTCTCGTGTCTTAATGGGGCATACCCACAGGCTTCCCTGGGCATCGCCGAGCTGCTCGTCATGGCCATGGTCAAAGAGGGCGCCACCGAGGCGGATGCCAGAAACAGCATCTGGATGCTCGACTCCAGAGGACTCATTGTCAAGGTGGGAGTTCGTTTTGTCTTTTAGTAATCAATTCTTGTTCCTGCCCTCACCTTCACGCATGTTTGTGTTTCTTTTAACATCTCTATGAAGGGCACCTAACTGGGTTGACTTGTACACCGTTAAGACGAGAACAGACATCGCTAGACACGGGACGGCGATAGAACAACAGGCAGGGCTCTTGCGTTCTCACGCTGTCCCGTGTCTAGCACTGTTTGTTCCCGTCTTAGTAACATGTCTGTGTTCTCTGAAGGCACTTCACTAACTGTGCTAACAATGCTCAGAATCACAGGGCCGAAGGAAAACGCCCTTGCTCGAGCACATTCGCTCTTAAAGAGCCGCTGTACTTCTTTATGATAACCTTACGCGGTCAAGAAGCCTCCATTACATCTGCATTCAGTGGAGTAACGAATGTATAACCCTAGCAAGTTATTTTCATATGTGCACACAGGTTTCGTCTTAAGTTTCGTCTTTAGTTTCGTCCTAAGAAGCGCATTAAAACTGTACTAGTAAAACCTTAGTTGGTATGGATCAGGCTGGATATACATTATACCGTCTCTGAACCTTGAACATGCATTCAAGCAACTTGTGATTTCTCACCGTTGGAGACAGCGTCGCGCAGCGAACTCTAAGTGTGGTTTTTTGACGCAGCGCACGTTAACTTCTTTACGATATTTGCACGAATGATCTTTTTTGTTTCTTTTTTTTGTACAGAACAATCCGCCGATCAAGGTAAGGTAAAACTCGGATGTTTGATTGAATATTAAACTTATGCTTGTGGTTCAGTATAAGAGCACGATTGGTTCTGACAGCTTTCGCCGGGTAATCAGTGAGACGAATGTGGCTATAGGCGAATGCACTATGCAAATAGCAAAACACTAAACGGGGCTAGTTGGTGCACGTTCATGTTGAAATGTGCTTAGTATAACAGTTTACTGAAGGACTGAAGAACGGCGAAGAAAGAACAACAAAGGGGACCTACGTAGCGCAGAATAAGTGGACGTATACCTTCGCCACGTACAGCCGCCATCACGCTTAACAGGAACGCTTCGCAGCGTGGCCAGAAACGGTTTCATTGACGCCAGCGCCGCGTAGCTTTGCGTTCTGTTGCCGAGATGTTACCGATGCATGCCGACATACTATCTAAGCGTATCGAGGTATTATCTCGGTAACAGCCCGTCCAGCGCTTCGCGGCTGGCATCAGTCAAAACAGTCCAGGCCACGCTGCGGAGCATTCGTGTTAGGGCCCGCTCACGCTAGAGGCAAGCCTGCCGCAACGGCGCGGTGCCGCAGAACGTCCGCCGTTGCCGCACGCGCGACAGCTGTCCTACTTGCACGGCAAGCTACGCCGGCAAGCCTCTGAAAAACATGGCCGCACTGCTAAAAGCGGTTGTCGTCCACCTCGAATCTATCAAGTGGCCGCCGTGCGCTCTGTAGCGTGTAAGCTCCGAACTGATGGCTCCATTTGCTTTAGATTCATGTCCTTAAGCTTCGACATCAATGTATTCGTACCGATTCGGTCCCGTTTTGTAGAGCCGTAGTCAAATAATCGTAGCTGTAGGCTTAGCGAGTCGAGATGGGCGCTTCCGAATGCTCGGAGGACATGGATTACGCGTTTGTTAGTTGTTTCTAGTCCTCCATAGCTGGCGCCACTTGACCTGGCGCCAGCTTGGGGACATTTTATTTGGTTTTACGCGACGCTTTCTTTAATGCCGGACAGACTAAAACGCTTTACTGACTGCTGAAACCATGCCTGGCAACGACACGGACGACATACGCACTTCTAGCGTGAAAAACGCGGAGCAGAAAGCAAGCAGCTCGAAGCGTCCCGCGACAGACGCACACGACGCGGAAAGCCGAAAGCAGCCGACGCGGCGCGCCGTAGTCATGGCAACCGCTCCTCCGTCGATGATTGGCCACGTCGCTCTGCGGCAGACGGAGGACGGCGAGAAAATGGGTCTCGGACCTATCCGCAATGGATGGATGGATGCTATGAGCGTCCCCTTTATAACGGGGCGGTGACATGTCTGCCACCAGGCTCGAAGGATAAAAAAAAAAAATCCTTGTTTCATGTTGTCCTAATGCCTTATCTACATTGATTAAATCTATGTTATTATAACAAAAAATATAAATTCACAGTCCATCTCTCTGCCTCTTAAGGCAGAATAACCTTTTTTCCCCCAATTATTTATTTTTGTACTTTATCTCTACTTTTCTGCCACCAATACTCTAACCGTCCTCTTACTTATTTCTATCGCGGGCGTGTTCAGCTTTCCATTGTTGTCCCTAAAACCCAAGGCTTCATGTAGACTCGTGCCCACACGTATACCTGGGTGAATATCGCCACATTCAATCAGTACATGTTCCATCGTTTCCTTAGTTCCCCCGCAGCATGTACATAGTTCTTCTTCGTTACTGAATCTCGCTTTATAACTACGCGTTCTCAGGCAGCCCGACCTTGCTTCAAACAGTAAAGCGCTTCCCCTTGAATTATCATAAAACCTTTCCCTCCTTATTTCGTTTTTTTCCTTTTCGGTAGTTACTCAGAACCGGCTTCTTTTCCATCGCTGTCATCCAATAAGTCTTCTCCGCCTCTCTGACCTTCCGCTTAATGCTCCTTGTTGTCATATCGCCCGCACTGCCAGCCGTATATTTACTGGTGAGCCTCCTAGTTCTTTTCTCCACTGCGTGTCAACGCTTTTCCTATACAAATACCTGAAAACCTTCTCTGCCCATCTACTCTTCTTCATTTTCCTCAGCCTCTCTTCGAAATCTCATTTGCTCTGCGCTTCCCTCACTTCAAAGCCTGTCCATCCCATATCACCCTTCACCGCCTCATTTGTCGTCTCCCGTGAGCGCCCAAGGCGAGGCGGCCCACCGTCCTTTGATTTACATCCATTCCTGATTGCACCTCTGACTTCATGCACACCACTGAGTTCCCAAATGTAAGCCCCGGAACCATCACACCCTTCCACAGCCCTCGAAGCACCTCGTACCTATTGTATCCCCATAAAGCTCTGTGCTTCATAATTGCAGCATTCCTCTTTCCCTTTGCTACCGATGCTTTCTCTTGTACCTCCATATATCTATCCCCCTCATTTACCCATACTCCGAGGTACTTGTACTCGCTTACCCTCGGTATTTTTGGCCTTGTATTAAGACCGTATGGTCTCCGTGATCATTGAATATCATCAATCCACATTTTGTTGCACTAAATCCTAGTCCTAGAGCCTCACACTCCCTTCCGCATATATCTGCCAGTCGCTGTATATCATCTTGACTGTCCGCAAATAAGACAATATCATCAGCATAAAATAGACCTGGAAGCTTCTGCTCAACCATCGCTCCGACCTGTTTGTGTGACAAATTAAATCCAATGTTGCTACCTTCTAGCGCTTTTTCCATCCTCGCCATGTACAGCATGAATAACAGCGGGCACAAAGGGCATCCCTGTCTCAGCCCCTTGCTAATTTCAACGCTGTCCTTGCTACTTATTCGTTCCCATTCTATACAAACTGTATTTTCTCGGTATGTTTCTCTCAAAAGCTGTACACATGTCGTCACCTATGCCCACTTCCTTCAATATATCCCACAAAATTTCCTGATTAACGTTGTCATACGCCCCGGTGATATCTAGATAAGCTACGTATAAGGGCCTGTTTTCTATTTTAGATATTTCTATACACTGGGTAAGAACAAACAGATTATCGTCTAACCGCCTGTCGATTCGAAATCCATTCTGAAGTTCTCCCAAAATATCATTTTGTTCTACCCACGCTTCTATTTTTAATTTTACTGCCTGCATCGCCACCTGTATAGCACCGATGTAATTGTTAGCGGTCTATACGAGCGAATGTTATCCTTTTCTCCCTTGCCTTTATAGATTAAGTTCATTCTACTTTTTCGCCAACTGTCTGGTATTTCCCTCTCCTGTAAGCACTTTCTACGGCTTTCAGCAGTGCTTCTTTAGTGTTATGTCCGAGTTCGTTAATGAGGCTGACGGGAACCCCATCTAAGCCCGGAGTAGTGCGCTTAGGAATTTTTCCTTCGGCCTTCTTCCAATTGAAATTCTCTAGTACTATACATCTTCGTCGGTTGCTCTCCTTTGCGTACTTTTACTCACCGGGGGAATCCCTGGGGGACCTTTTAAACGAATCGGCTGTTATCTTTCGAATGTAACCTAGCGCTTCATATCCTTCGAATTTATTTCCTCCTTCATCTACCATATGTTGTTGCATTGTGACAGACTTCCTACCCAGCGCTTTAGGTGGCTCCAAAATATCCTAGGCGCGGCCTTCTTCTTTTCGCGAATCTCTGTCATCCAGCGTTCACTTTCACCTTTAATTTTTGCCTCGACTAATTTCTGCACAATGGATTTTTGGCTCTAAATATATTTCCCATATTTGGTTAACTTCGTCCTGTGGCCGCTTCTCCTTTTTGCCTGTCTGTGCTCCCGTGATGCCTGACGTCGCATCTCGATCGCTTCCCGATTTCTTTGTTCCACCAACTTTTTGGCTTTTTCTTTCCTTTCCAACAATTAGTTTTCTCTCTATTTCCATTTCTTTCGTGATTACATGTAGCAGCTCACTATACTTCCAGTCTTTGCCTGGTGGTTCGTCTACTTTTTCCTCGACTCTTGCGGCTATATTGTTATTTGTTTGTCATTTAGATACGAGCTGCCAAACTTTGATTCTATGTTCTTATTTTCAGTTTTATATCCCATTTGTAATATTATGCGTTTATGATCACTACCCAAGCTGTTAATGGCCTTCTTCGTCTATTCTCATGTCTCTAAGTTTGTCATATATTCCTTCTGTCATGAGACAGTAATCAATGCTCGATTGCCTGTTTCCGACTTCCCACGTGATCTGCCCCTCACACTTAGGCCCCACGTTACCTATCTCAAGACTATGTTGCTCGCAGAGATCTAGCAATAACTTGCCATTGGTGTCTGAATATCCGTCAAGGTCATGAATGTGAGCGTTCATGTCCCCTAGAAGGATTATTTCGGCATCATGACCAAATTCTTTAATATCGGTGCTTATGCATTTCACTATCTCCAGATTCTTTTCTCTGCAGTTATTCCCCGTCCACAAGTAAGCTACACCTAGCCACGTTTTCTTTCCACCTACTGTGCCCGAAACCCACATGTGCTCTGAACACGTTTGTTTCACTCTATCCAATTTTGTTCTGCTATGAATTAGCATTCCAACACCCCCACCTCTCCTTTCTGAGGTGATCCTGTTACATCCTTCCCAAATATAATTGTCAATATGTGGTGGCTCTTCCAAGTCTCTAAGGTGTGTTTCTGTAACCGCATAAACACCTATCTGTTCCTTGTTTAACTGTCTCTCAATCTCTAACCATTTTGCCTTTTTTCTGCCACCCTGCATGTTAATGTAACTAATTGCAACACGCGCCTTCTCCCTTCTTTTACCTTTTCTCTGTTTTTTCGCTATACTACCTGTCAAAGAGTCCCCCTGGTTGTTTTCCTCATTACAAGCTACCTTGGGCACCGAAGGGCCCGCGTGCCCCCCAAAAAAGCTACTGCGCGTCCTGCAAGACGCCAACCCACCTCATGGCCAAGCCTCCTATCGAAGTGTATTCCGTCTCTTCGAAAACCACCCCACCTGTGCACCTCTCTGTTTATTTCCACTACCTCGATGCCTTTCTCTCGACTAATTCGCCATATCTCTTTGTTTGCGACGACAACCGCTCTTTGCAGGTTGCCGTCACGCACCGGTACCTCCGGTATTGTGCATACCACTATCTGCACCTGAGGGGAAATGGCGCGCATGTCATCGACCCCTTTCGCCAATGTGGTCGCTAGTTCGGCTGATTCTTTACTCAAGACGTCGTTTAGACCTCCCGCGATTATCACGAGGTTACGTCCATTAGACTTAGTTGCGAGTTCTGCGCTAGTTTGTCTCATCACTGATCCCAGCCTATGTCCCGGGAACTTCCCTATTAAAACTCGTTTGTCGCCTCTCACCCTTTCCTCGATTGCTTCTGCGCATGTAGCTAAATTCGAGTCCCCGGCGATTATCACGTGATCCGACTTTTCTGCTGGACTCTCCCGCACCTGGCCACTGCCCCCGTTACTAGCGCGTGCTACTGCTGTTGTTTTGTCCCCTCCCGTTCCCAAGACTACTTCGCGGAAAGTGGGTCCTGTGACCCTTGCACCTGTCTTTTCCAAACCTGTTTCCCCCTTCGCGCCTACCACTGTCGGGGTCGATGCCCCATTGTTGCCGCTGTCGCTTGCTACCTTTGCTGGCATGGCTACCTTTGCTAATCCCTCCTCGGCTGACTTAAGCCTTTCCGCCATAGCCATCGTTTTTTCCCGCTCTGTCGCTACCGCTTTCTCCAGCTCGGAGATTCTCACCATGAGCTGGATGGATGGATGGATGGATGCTATGAGCGTCCCCTTTATAACGGGGCGGTGACATGTCTGCCACCATGCTCGAAGAAAAAGGAAAAACTTCCTTGTTTCATGCTGGCCTAATACCTTGTCTACATTGATTAAATCTATCTTATTATACCAAAAATATTTATAAATTCACGGTCTATCTCTCTGCCTCTTAAGGAAGAATGACCTTATTCCCCCCCCCCCCCCCATTATTTATTTTTGTACTTTATCTCTACTCTTCTGCCACCAATACTCTAACCGTCTCTTACTTATTTCTATCGCGGACGTGTTCAGCTTTCCATTGTTGTCCCTAAAACCCAAGGCTTCCTGTAGACTCGTGCCCACACGTATACCTGGGTGAATATCGCTCATTCATAGACTATCGCGCCGCCAAGCGGAATTCAGGAGCGTCCTCTCGAGGAGGGTTAGTAGACGACAAAATGGCAGCACTACGCAGTCGCTCCCTTGTTCGGCTGTGCTAACCTCAGTGTTAACGCGTTGGCACGGAAGGAACACTACGACTTGGCATGTTCCCTGCATCAGTGAACAAACCGGGCCCTCCGTGACCCGAGAAATCTGATTGGTTCTTGCGATGCGCGAAGTTTTCGTGAAAATACGTGGCGACTCGCGCTTTCAGTGCTAGCCCACAGCGTACGCATACTATATCAGCTTCGCGAGGCTTTCTGTAGCCACGTAGGTTAGTTAAATGTTATTGTCTGACATATTCACTTGAAGCTCACCCTGTTTTACTTGCATATAGCATTGGTCAGTGTTTCTTGTAGTGCATGAATCCCATAACACTGTACGCGGGAGGTCGCGCCGGCTCGCGATGTTCTCTTGTAAAACTGAGCGATCTCAAGTTGTCGATACATTAAAATATGCCTCTATCCTTTGTCAGCAAAGCGCTGTTACCAATCGTGCGAGCGACGTTTCAATCATTCGAGGACGCGTCTGCTCCACGCCTTTCGTGGAGCGAACGCTTTCCACGCCGTCCTTCGCCAGTGTTTCATAGGTTTCATAGCCAGCGCTGCGCCGCTTGTTTTTGTACGTTTGTTGATAGGTGGCAGCACACTGCAAGCGATTTGCTCGTTGACCGATCTGAGAGCGAAATGTTCTCCGCGCCCAGACGTCTCTGTAATTGTAAACGTGGTGACGCGGAGTGGTCGAAGTTGTTCGGCGGAGGAAATTCTTCAGATTGCTTTCAGCAGTGATGTTGAAAGAAACCATCTTGACGATGAGGATTTTTCACTGGACGTAGAAGACTGTGAAAGCACCGAGAGTGACAGCGACGGTGAACGATCAGCTGCTGACTCACGAGGAGCGAGTTGCACTTCACGTCCCCCCGTGCGTTAATGTTCTTTCACGCTCGTAAGTCAGTTTGATTGTATTTAATGTATAATATCCTTGAGCGAGATAAAAATAAAAGCATAGTTCCTCTTGTGCATTGCATGTATCAATTATTGTGGGTATTATGGAGCGCCGCATGCCGCCAACACGCTCGAGCTCGACCAGAGAAGCGAAATGGTTAGAGCGTTGGAACGTGCAGTCACAGCCACAATCCACGCCTCTCGGCTAACTTCGTCGACGTTGCGAAAAGGATACGTGTGCATTCTTTTCGACATTCGTGTTTCGATCGTGCTGATCGAGCCTGCAACATGCGAGTGAAGTGAATTGCACACGGCTAGAGTCTCAGCATGGCTGTGACACAAGCGCTACTGAATGGGAAGTTAAATGCTTGTGTTCCGTTGAAGACGTAACTCCGCGTTCCCGAGTGCACAAGTAATGACGACGGCGTATTATGTTTGCAAACCATCACCACGTTAAACGTGCGGTCCCGTGCAGCAGCGATGGCGCTACTCGCTGGCGGCCTCCTACTGCGGCAAATCCGTAAGGCAGGCTCGGTACAACGTATCTATAAACGTTGGCTCGGTACGTACTACCTCGGAGTGCCGTTCTGCTCATACGTCAATTTTAGTTCATGCAGTTTTACGTAGCACGCACAGGATTTCGCAAAGCATCGTTATGCACGGTAACAGAGCTGAAATATAACCTTTCACACCGCAGCAAATAATTAGGTGGCGAGTACTTAGCACTTTCCATGGTTTGGGAAAGTAGTTTAGTCACATATCCCATTCAGCACAGCTCATGACTTCATCCGGTGAAAGTGGCACGGGGCCGTACGTCCGCACGTACTATCTGTATATGCTAACAAACGGGTTTACCCTCCTCCTGGCGCCATCTTGAAAAGCACGGCGCGCCACCTATAGTTCGTGGGCATTGCGAATTCTGCGGACGGCAAAGAACGGCAGACGTGCGCGAACGAAATCGCTTGCGCACGGCAGCCTGAGAACGTCAAACGGCAAACGGCGAGCTGCCGTGCCGCTAGCGTGAGCGGGCCCTTAAGCGTGTTGACGGCTGTACAATCGCAACGGAAAAAGATTGGCACAAGTGACCGGTGGCCGGAGTGGCCAGATTGCGACACGAGGCGCTGTTTTTCCCGAGCACGCCGATATCGAGAGTGCCAAGCACATTCCATTTTCCAAAGCAGGGGTGGCCGGCGGAGAGCACTCCAACAACCAGCTTTCTCGGAACAACTGCGATACAAATACGGTTGCTCGCAACTCGAGCGAAAAAAAAAAAAAAGAAATCCTGTGCATAGCCACATCTGTCGATAAGCAATGAACAAGCGTTTCTTTAAGATATGGGCTTTCGGACGGGCCAGCAGCAAGATGGGCTGCTTTCCGCCGGTCTGCCGGCCACCCCTGCTTTGGAAAATGGAACGTTCTTCGCAATCTCGCTGTCGGCGTGCTCGCGAACAACAGCGCTGCGTGTCGCAATTTTGCGGCTGCGGCCACCGTTCACTCGTGCTAATCTTTTTCCGTTGCGACTGTGCGCGCGCTTGCTATATCTTCGACGTTCTTTAGTCCTTCAGTAAACAAACTTTTATGCTATGCACATTTCAACTTGCACAATGCAATGCACGAAGCACTCGCATGAAAGCTATGAAACAGGAAGCATCGATAGTATACGTTGACTACAGCAACAGGTTGGAGCGATCCGTTGTCGTCCAACCCGTTACTGCCTTTACAAACCACGTTAAAGCTATCATAATGCCACGTGCGTCTCTTATTATCACTTTCCCTGTATTCGGTTTTCGTCCACAAAGACTATCAGCAACGCTCAGCGCAAACCGCGCCTCATTGTTCGAGAAGCTTCCTGATTACTGTAGATCGTTTTGTAAGATTGCGCGCTAGACGCGAACACTCGAGCTTATTCTGGAGTTTGCGCGGCAACCAGCAATAACGCAGGAATATTCGACGGCACATGTATAAATACCGACGCGCTTCACCGCTTGTCAGTTTTTTTCGACGGCCGACGCCCAGTTCGCCGCTATCAGTGTACAGCGTGTATTGCTGTAGTTTGAGTTTTCATTTCCCGGCCACAAGGTCGGCCAAATAAAGAGTTTCATCTTGACCACGCCAGCTGTTGTCTTCGTCGACGTCACGACCCCGTGACAATAAGATCACCGGAAGATAACGGCTACCTGCCGGCCATACATTGGAAATGGATTCAGTGTGATCCGAAGAGCTAAGTTGCAATATTTTGGTAGTCTCCTTAAGTACGCCTTTGTACGGAGTTTATAAGAAATCCATTTGTTCTGATGCAAATAGAACATAGTTTTTGTCACCCTGATAGTGCGCAATTTGTGGGTTTTTGCGTCGAAATTGTGGAATTGGTACGTGGCAGCACAGATTGCTGGAGCTTATCTCTGTAGCGCGTTTTAAAATGGCAGCAGTAAGCCGACCACGTGTAGAATATTTAGGGTGTCCCATCTAATGTTAGCCAACCTCTTGTTTTCTTTACTTTTAATTATATGTTGTAATTAGTCGAATAATTAGTACTAAAAGTTCTCTAGGTAGCGGAAGAGTGCAGATGGCCGAATACCGCACGCCGTAGTAAAAAAAAAAAGATCTTTAAGCTTACCTAACATCAGGTGGCGTACCCCATAGATAGCGCACGGGAAACTGCGGGCTCGTAGGCGTTTTCACGCTCGAGTTCACACAAATAACTCAGCATGCTGGGCGCTAGTTTGTTTTGGTATTCTGTGAAGTGGTTGTTGCAGAAAAGGCAGCCTTTTCGACTTTCTAAAACTTGTCGTAAACTTCTAAAGCGTGTAGTTAAATTCGCACTTACGGTGCACACTGCGGTTATGCCACTGCAGAGTACCGGATAAAGGTGGAGCTGCGGGAGCTGTATGTCTGCATGATTTGATTTTGTCCTGCCACTATGTTATTCTTTTTTTTTCTTACCACGGTGAAGATGGGAAAGCACAGCGGGTGAAAAACAGTGTACAGAAATCATCGACAGTGGTTGTCAATGCATGCGAATAGTCGAGCGCTTATTCGTTACAGTGAGGATATCTTGGTTTTCGTTGTTTCATTGGGTATTGCGTATTGAACGGAGCCTTCAACCAGCACGTGTGTGGATATGTCATAAGCGGCTGTGCAGAATAAGCCGATTTGTCATTTCTGTGTTGTTATCTTAAAGGGGCCCTGCAACACCTTTCTTAGTTATATTGGAATAGTCTCATTATTGACGTATGACTCTTCACGAGTCATATGCCGCAAAAATTTTTCGAATCCGTCAAGTCTAAGTGGTGTTACCAAATTATAGAGATCACGTTCCGCAGCTTTCTCTCTCAACTCAACGCAGCGAGCGCGCGGAAAGCTGCGCGCGGCGTGAGGGGAGGGAGGGAGGGCGGAGGTGCGAGGAGGCGACGTGAGCGCCGGCGGCATTTTTTTCATTTTTTTCTCTCTGGCGTCTCGGCGCAACCACGTGGTCTGTGCCGCCACTTCCGGTCGGCTTGCGTCGTTCTCGTCGAGCGGAGTCGATCGCGCTGTGTATCGCGCGTGCTTGAAAACTGCGCGTCGGTTTGGTAATGTTGGGTGTGCACCTCGAACGCCGTAGTGTTTTCATCGCTCTGCCAACCATGGAAGCAAACGTGCGCGCTCGTTTGGAACGAATGACAGCTGAGATCGGTTTCGGCCCATACTCCCGATACACCGCCTCGTAAGACGGCACTGGCAGACGACCCCGAAGCGCCGCCATTACCGGACGCCAGCATTGTTATCGGAGACACGCTGCGCCCGTGGCTCGGTCGGTCGTGAGAACGTGCCGGCGATGCAGTTCTCAGCTGACGAGGCAACACTCGAACGGCTGCCACTCTCACCGGCAACCGGCGATGGTCAAAAGCACAGAAATATTCACGTTTTCGGCACTGCGCATGGCGAAGAAAACAGATCCACGCAACTACGAGCAGACGAGCTGTCGGTGAGACCGGAAGTGCTAATATTAATGTTTGTTCGGTGTTTTTAACGCGATAACATAATATAAACGTACATATTACCTACTTATTGAACTCAAAATTAACAACGAAAGTAATAATGAGGGTGTTATCGTGATTATAACATCAGCCAATGGTGGAACTGCCGACAATCGCGTCATATTTTGCGGACTAATACATCATTTGTCGAGAGAAGAGGGAGCGATTTTCAGCTGACTTTGAGAATTTATTGTAAATTCCAGGCCGTGCGCATCGCTATAATATTTGGCTCGCGTGTTCTCGGGAGCCTCGACTACCGATCGGCAGCGCTTTTTGAGCATGCTCGAAAAGTGTTGCAGGGCCCCTTTAAGGGGACGCGACCATTTCCATACACTTCTGCATGCGGCCGGGAAAGATATATATATATATATATATATATATATATATATATATATATATATATATATATATATATATATATATATATATATATATATATATATATATATATATATATATATATATATATCATTCATAAGTCAATAATATGTAATAAGAAGTGCAGGCGCACGTACAAGAACAAATACGTACGTTTATTCCACACTTAAAAAGGGGACCCCTCTATCTCAAGACCAGTGTCCCGTCTAAACGTCGAATACGTGTCTTTTTCACTGCCACTCGCATGCAACCATACGCCAACGGCTTTAGCATGCGCGTAAGTGAACGCGGTTGTACACCTATGATGAGCTTTACGTTGAAAATGTGCCACTGTTTGTCGCGGTGTGCAGGACCGGGCCCCGAACGGCGACAGCACGCAGTCTCACAAGGAGAAGTTCGCCAAGGACGCCAAGCAGATGAACAACCTCCTCGAGATCGTCAAGTTCGTCAAGCCCACCGTTCTCATCGGTAAGGCTCAATTCGTGGCTGCTTTCGCTAATGCGACAGCAACGAATCGCGTATGCCTGCAACATCGCCGTGTCGTGTATGTGTCTACCATCACCGGTATGCATTTTTTTTTGTGAACGAGCGCGCCATTCTTTCGTTGCTTGTCGCAGGGCAAATCGTGGAAGTCTTTGGCGCAATACAATTTCTTCAGACAAATCAGAAGCCGGCTTGCATATTTATACGAGAGCGCAAGGTATTTGGGTGGGGCTGCCATTAATGGGGAGAAGGATGCAAAGGCTGCTAGGTCAACCAGGTGCGTGCCCGGTTTGCTATCCTCCCTTACAAAAATAGATTTAGACAGTATATAGATTGTCTAGAAATGGGTTTAGACAGTCTATACACTGTCTAAATCTATTTTTGTAAGGGTTATGCAAGAAGAAAGGGATGAATGGATGAAAATAAAGAAATGAGAGGGAAATGAGAAGGCGATCTCAGTAAGAAACACCTGCCGCTCTCCATTACGCCTACTATAGATCAGTGCCAGTTCATTACAAGGACAGCAGCAATGCCCTCATCACTTCGCAAGTGTGTGGTTTATAGGGCCATGATCCGAGTAGCTTTTTTTTTCACCAGAAAATGATATATTAGTTCGTTTAACGCAGTCCGAAAAGCATCGCATTCGACGTTAAAACTATACCGCAAGGGCACAACGCATGTTTCATCGTCTCTTCGTAGCTGTAAAGGCCACAGATGGGAGCATCTGACTCTACAAGTCAGATGCTCCCATCTGTGGCTTTCCTTATGACTCACACAGTTCGTCACGGCGGCCTCTCCTCCCCCACCCCCACTCTGGAGAGGGCACGAAGCATACGCACACGATAGCTAAGGAAATCAGTTCCAGCCTTGAAGAAGACGAGTCCACTTGTCGAAACGTCGGCTCGAGCACCCACCCCCTGTTTACGGATTTTTTCATTACAAGGAGGAGATAATATGCGTTTGTGAAAGCCGCCCCTTACGAAGAAGAGGCGGCACAGCATAGGTTGCATCGTAGCTAGGGGAGGTGTAATGAAATTCGCATAACCATCTAGAGATCGAGTGTATAGAGGCGACAGTACGAGACACTTGCGTTGTACCACGATATGTCGCGCCTTAGTGGGAAACAAGCACAATAAGATGCTCCACGCGTAGTACAGTCTTCTGCAGCGTCATAGTCGACGTCACTTCCGTATTGGTTCACAGTCTGTTCGCAATCCTATACGTAGAGACATGGCATTACAGCTAAATGCGAGAGGGGCTAGATTTTCGCCTCAGTACATGGTAACCCCTGCTACGAAGTTTACCGTAGCACTTTTGACACCGCCATATTCTAATATGAGCACGCTTTGTCTTCAGGCACAGCGGTAGTGATTACAGTTGCGTGGGATCAGCGCCGAGGGCAGAGCACGTCATTAACGAGAACTCCGCGAGTGACGGTGAATCATGCCCCCTTTTCCCGTCACAGGTGCGTCGGCGCAGAGTAACGCGTTCAACAAGGAGATCTTGGAGTGCATGTGCGCCAACGCCGAGCGACCCGTGGTGTTCGCCCTGAGCAACCCGACGCACAAGGCCGAGTGTACCGCCGAGGCTGCGTACACATACACCGACGTGAGTATACTTATATGAACGTTACGTGAAGTATATTGGCCCTTCCGTGCCTTCCCATTCAAAAGTGTCCTTTCTAGGTGAACGTATACGTCTATCAGACAGAATTAACACTCTGCGAAGCATACGAGCTGCCCGTCTCGGTCCCACCTCTGTGACCTTGGGACGTCGAAGCCCATAAACGAACACGCATCTGCTATATAGCCTTACATGTCATTCAACTTAATTCAAAAGGAAAGTATACTGAACGTTATAGAAAGTCAATAGAAACTCGGCACATTTCTTAATGTCGGATTTCGTAAGGAGAAACTCGCATTGTATTCGTGAAGTGGCTTGTTTGCGCATATTCGTTGACTCGGTGACATAGTAACGCTGTGAAAGTTCATTCAAGTTGGCCGTTTCTCAATTTCGTGTGTTTCTTTTCTTGATTTGTGCGGTTGAGGCTTCCGCAATCATGTAATGTGAATTCACTGTTGTGAGGAAGCCATAGCTCTGTACCAGAATTGGCACTGTGGTTTCGGAACACCTATGCCATGGGAACTGAAAATTGAAATCGTCGTTGAAAAGAGGGAGCCACGGAGTTCACGCTCGAAGTTTTGCAGCCTGGTGCGTGGTTAAACGGTGGCAGAGTGTTGCCCCTTGTCATTATCGACGTGAAACCTGGACTCTCTCGGTTGTTCAATAGCTACAGCGATTCACACCCAATATACGGCCATTGTCAGTAAGATTCGCAGCTGTTGAACGTTGTTTTACGTGGGACAAATTTCACGCAGCGAGTGCGACACAGCAATTTTCGTAGCAACGCTACATCGACATCCGTGACTGTAGGCTCCCCTTACCTTTGTGAGTTGCAACAATAGCCTCGTTAGTCGCACAGTTGCGAAGTCGATCGCAGCAACCGGGACGAGTTTTTGCTGGGCGTCCGCAAACGCCGTCGAATTAGGAGGTTTTCTATACCGTCGTCTATTTTACGACGTGTAGTGGCATGCGTCAACGCGGTTGCAGACAAAGCAATTGTGAAAATCCAGCTCTGTCTACACGGTTGAGTCTTTACAAGACAACAAAGTGTGGTACTTACTTTATTTTAATGTACATAACAAAATGCAAGCACTTTACATGCTTCTGTGGTGCATTATTGCATCAGAACAGGCATGAATACTTCACTGCTGGGGGAAGCCTTCTGCTTCACTACAGTGCACGTGAAAAGTGTCAACAAAAATCGCTCTGCTATGCAAACGGCTGCAGTGCTGTTATGCGCGTGAAGTTATACGCTGTTATACGCTACGGCCATTATACGCGTGAAATGTCGCACCAGCGTGGTGGGTCTGCAGATAAGCCAAGCAAAAATTGGGGGACCCTTAAGCTTTGCCTTTAAGAGTTGAACGCGATAGCGAAATCCGGCCCCTAGGGCGCACTTCAACCACTAAGTGCATACTCATTAATGTGTATTGTTACACACACACGCACACAGACACACACACGCGCTCGTGCTATGTATCTATAGTTATGGTAGAGGTTTTCGATCTAAAGCACTTCCCTGTGCAAGAGTCGAGACATATTTCTCACAATGCCTCAGATATGGCAGCACATTATCTAGCGTTTGCTGGTTGCTTGATCAACACCTCCTCTAGGAGGGGTTGGCTTGATATATTTTCCGCTAGATGGACATAGTTGTCCATTTTTGGAGCTGTTTGATAGTTTGTGTGCGTTTTTAGCGGCAATGCCGGCACTATCCCGGCTTTTTTCGAAGCATGGCGTCGCACAAAAAACGTAGTTTGACGGCCTCGCCAATGCGCCTACAAATCGTCGAATGGGCTCATTTTCGTCGTGACACCTGCCGAACAAAATGCGTTAAGGAGACTCCTTCCACTACGTGTCATTTATGCCGTGTTTTTTCCCGAAGCAGTTGCAAGTAACAACGTGGCTTTGTGTTAGGTCACCTGCTTGCCACGCAAACGGCGCGGGTTCGACCCTCAATGGGACGGAACATTTTTATTGTTTGTTTTATTTGCACCTTTCTCAATTTTTCGGTCACGGACGATTTTTCGCTCACGAGCTACGTAGCGACGCCGACACCGACGGCGGCATTTCTGCGAAACGAGCTCTCTAACGCTATCGCGTTAAAGGGACACTAAAGGCAAACATTAAGTCGACGTTGATTGTTGAAATAGCGGTCTAGAAAACTTGTAATGCTACTTTTATGCCAAGAAAGTGCTTATTTTGAAATGAAATCACGTTTTAGTGGCCCGCATCGCGTTAGCGCACTTCCAATCACCCGCCTGAAATCAGACTTTCATACGTCACTGCTGCCGTGCCCAACGTTGCCCGCCTTTACTGCGCGGCCGCAGACACTAGTAGCAGCAGAGCGAAAGTAGCGGGACCCACAGCAGCAACAACGGCCATCGAAGCTTGCCGCCATCGCCGCAATGGATGTGGACGGATAACTTGACAACGAGACATTGGCTCGCGACGTTGGGCTCCAATTCAGCGACTTGAGCCCCGATGAGCGCGGTATGCTGCTGAGGGCTCGTAGTGCCGGCGTCGTTGCATGGGGCATTTTGTCGAACTTTCTGTCAGAGCGACTTTCACGAGCGCGCAAAACACACGCCGCAGTACACGATCCCGAAACTACCACTGAGACGCGACCGCGTGAGCGAAGCAGGGCGCTGGGCGAAGCGCAGTTCGGAGAAAACGGAACCTTTGAACCACGCGCGCCGTTCCCCATGGCAACGCCACAGAGGTTTTTTAAAAGACGATAGTCTTTCTTGGGGAACTTAAACGCAGAAATTTTGGTCTGTCTTTCTGTTTGTCGGCACGTCACTGACGTCACTCGATTCAGCCACTCGGCCAAAGTTGAACCACTTGCCCAAGGGCCAGCCACCTTGAACGGATGACTAGGTTCATACTTGTGTACATTGTTGATCAAAAAGCAAACATTACGCATATCTGAGGCGCAACATCACTAGGTAAGTATTAGGTGCTGTGTTACTTTAATAGAAAATACATAGATACGTAATTCTAGAGACCCTAGTTTCTTAAGCTGCGCTGAAAATGCGACTGCGCTGAAACTTGTCTTCCTCCGTGCCCTCTGCACGAGCTCATTGTTGTGTTTCGGCTTCCGTTCCGTATTGCACTGTATGAATGCCATGGGGCGCCGCTCTGGCATTCCTGTTTTACCGAGGCGACGTGTAAATAAAAGAGTGTGTGGAGAGTACTCGTTGAGTGCGGACGTTTCTTCTGCTCTGGCGCTTCGCGCCAAACAGGGTGTTCGGGCTGGCTGGCGTCCCCGCCGGTCGCGTTGGTCACCGCCGGTCTTCGCCTGCTGCTGCGCCGGGACTACCAGCCCGCAAAACAGCACTCATGTTTCCCGACGTATTGCCAGATGGTGTCCATATCTCACGCAGCGCCTCTTCTATCGTCTTTAGACGACATTTGCAGCGAAGCACGCAGATACGCGGCCAATTTTTTTCCATGAATCAAACGGAAACGAACAAACGGCATTTTATTACGTCTTTTGATGCACGGAAGGTTCTTTTTTTGTTGCTGCTAGTTTGGTTACTAGTGATTTATTGTAGGCAGACTCTCATGCGTCATCGGGATCACTTCGAAAATGTCCCACTCGTGGCGCACATCGTGTGATACATTTAGCTTAATTTCTCGGTAAGCAGGGCACTGCTGTTGATAATATTGCCGTTTTAGACGTTGTCATACATTGAGCTTTCACTCTGACATGAATTGTTATTTGCCTTTAATGTCCCTTTAATATGCGTTTACGTAGTACGTACGCAAGCACTTCTCGTATCACCCCTACGTATACGCTATGAAAAGAGTTTGCAGAATTTCCTGCTTATCTCTGCAAACGATAATTTGCACCCATATTGAGTGACTTTTTTTTTAGACACTACATGCTCAGTACTTTCTGGTTCCGAACGACATATGCATATTATGCGATGTCAACAGATCGAATTAGCATTACTTGACAGGAAAATTTGCGGTGGCGGAGTTTTTAAGAAAGGAAGCGCGGGCAAAACAGATGGCGGGTATTGTTTGCGAATGAATGAATGAATGAATGAATGAATGAATGAATGAATGAATGAATGAATGAATGAATGCACAACTTTGTTTTTCCCTGGTTAACGGGAAGGGGGCAGTGGGACAGAGGGTGGGAGGAGGACCTACTTGAAGTAGTTCTAAACCATAATTGGTTACACCATTTCAACAAAAATGGTTTAAACACCGCTTTTCATGTAAGCACCGTTTACACCATTTCGACCATATAGGGTGTAAATACATTTTTGAGGGTGCGGTGTAAACAGAACTGTTATCAACGCATAAGCTATAGGTACGAGGAATCAAGACAAATGTCGTCCTCACCTGTCGTCCTCTCGCAGGGCAAATGCGTGTACGCCAGTGGCAGCCCATTCCCGCCGTTCAAGTACAAGGGCAAGACCTTCTATCCGGGACAAGGCAACAACGCGTACATCTTCCCCGGCATCGCCCTCGCCGTGTCCGCCTGCGGAGTCACCACCATCGGCGACGAGGTCTTCCTCATAGCGGCCAAGGTACGCACGGTCATGGTGGACAACGCGTCTCGTCTACACAGCCGTTGTTGTTTCTGGTTGCTTCTTTCCAAGAGATGATGAGCGAATGTGTCACGCTCACCAGCATGTGACGCGATTTCGGTTCACGGAATAAGGTGGGCGACATCGTGCTATGCAACGAGCGCCGCGAAACATACCACGTGACTGGAAATACACAGGACAGAGATGTAACGTACAGTCGTGCGCACACTTAGCGTCAACACGGGAGCGCATGCCGCACGCTGCTATAGCAGCACGCGTATAGCTATGCCAAAGCGAGGCTCGGCACATGCGCATTTTGTGTGTGGGATGGTTATTTACTATCGTGCGCATCGCGTCATCGGTGAGTGCTTTCGACGATGGTGCGGACAGATGAAGTGGTGCGTGCGAAGGTGAAATAGTTTTGCCGTTAACGCACTGCGCACGTGCCAAGCCTGGCGTTTAATATATGTGTCGCTGATAGCAGTGTGCGGTATGCGCTCCCGTGTTTACTCTGAGAGTGCTCACTAATAATAATAATAATATCTGGGGTTTAACGTCCCAAAACCACGATATGATTATGAGAGACGCCGTAGTGGAAGGCTCCGGAAATTTCGACCACCTGGGGTTCTTTAACGTGCACCTAAATCTAAGTACACGGGCCTCAAACATTTTCGCCTCCATGAGTGTGCTCACGACTGTACTTGAATACCCAGCGGACTAAATTGCACTGACATGAGACGTGAGAGTGACCAGTGGTGCGATCTTGTACGCGTTACAAAATAAACACGGAGGCGTGGCATGACAACCAGCCGCACGTGACCGCACGCGATTGGTCAATGCAGAGCCGTGACGTCTGTCGCAGTTCATATGGGTCATTCGCGTGCGGCATGTGCGGTCACGTGCGGCTGGATGTAATGCCACGCCTCCGTGGTTATTTTGTAACGCGTACAAGATCGCACCACAGATGGTATACATGACTGCGGCGCTGAGCCCGACTGACGGAGCGTTCGCGCGACCGCGATTAAAGTCCCTGGATATTTTTGGGAAAGTACCGTCTTTCTTTTAACCGAGCCGCCACGCCGAGCATCCTCCTCTTCCGTCTTCCACCTCCCCGCTTCACTGGCCGTCGCCCGGGAAACGCGCGCGAACCTCTTTCTTTTTTTTCTGATGTTTTCATTTTTTGCCGAACCCAGCTCTCGCCACTAACCTATCAAGAATGCCATGTCACACTGATAATGAACGTTGCGCGCGTTATCAGCGTGACATAGCATTCTTGATAGGAAAGTGGCGCGAGCCGTGTTATAGGGCCGGCGGCCGCACGGTGGCCGTTTGGGAGAGGATATAGATAAGGTTTGGACACTTGGGTGAGGAGGTTGGACACCTTGGAGAGGATATGGAGGAGAGTGTCGCTACACTCTATATATTAAGGGGCTTTAACCGCGATGAGTTTCGGCGTGTAAGCGAGCGCGCTTTCGATTTTTTCATCGGCAGCCACAACGATACGTTTGATGCTGTAAAAGACGCCCCGTTGTTATTGTCATTGTGAACAGCGCTGCGTAGTTACCGCCCGAGCAAGAAGAGAACGTCTCGATTCGCTTTGAGCAGGATCGTGTAGCGGCGCACTATGGCGAAAAGTCTCCGGCCATCGCTCTATAAACAACTGCACCTTTGGGGCGAATTTTTGTACAACGATAATCGTCATCTATCTTGCGTGCATGCCTTTCATTGCTTTGACGCCGCGAGCCCAGTACCTTCCGGTCACTCACGGCGCATGCTGTCAGCGTGACACAGCATTCTTGATTGGTCAGTGGTGAGCGCCGCGTTTTTCAAGAAAGGAAACGCAAGCAAGCTAGATGGAGATTTTTGTCGTGCGACAAAAAAAGAAAGACGACTCTCTGATAGGTGCGAATTTGAGCAAGGACGCGGAGTGAATCTCACCATGCGTTCAGTTGCAGGCAGACACAATACTCGTATGTATTAAGCGCGAGTAGTTACAGCCGCTGCGCTTGCCTGCTGGGTGTTCTTATGTTTTCCTGCTTAACACCACGTTCGTGTCTTCTCCTCCCTTAAACCACTGACGCGCATGCGCAGACGGTGGCCAACACAGTGACGGAGCAGAACCTGAACGAAGGGCGCGTCTACCCGCCCCTCTCGGACATCCACGACGTGTCCCTGAACATCGCCGCCGAGCTGGCCTCCCACTTCTACGCCACCGGAGTGGCAACCGTCAAGCCCGAGCCCAAGGACAAGATGGCGTTCTTGCAGAGCAAGCAGTACGACTTCAGCTACCCCGGTACCGTCAAGGTCAAGTAGACGGCGGCGACGGCTCCACACCATCTATTTCTCGTTGTATTTTTTTTTTTGAGTTGTCATCGTTCAGTCTGAAGAAGCTCCAACGTCGCTCGCAGACGTTGGAGCACGCTTGCAGACACGACGTCTGCAAGCGTGTACGCGCGTCTTTCAAGCACCGCCCCGTGTAGTACTGCACACAACAATCGAATTACTTATAATACTATACAGACGACAATTACAAGAATCAAGACAGAACTAACGGCTCCAGATATGGCGTCACTGTATGGCTGTGACCTTGCTTGGTACGAAGAGATAAATCAGATAAGACCAAGCACTGCTTTATAGGCCTTCCTGGATTCAAGTAATGGTCGTTCTGCTTCACTATTTTGCCCCGGTGCCCTTCCAGTTAGCCTCGTTTCAATGACGTGGCTCAGTGCACTAACGTGTTGTTACGTGGGGCGATTGGAGGATTCGATCAGGAGTCGCAGCTCACATAAGGCATTGTGAAACTCTTTACGAGCTTACCACACATTATTTTTTATCGAAGCGCGAAACACATCATCATTTCTTTCTGCACGGTGTTGCGGTTAGATAGGTTTGGTGGCTGGATTACTAAGTGATCGTACGCATCCGTATATTGGTAGAAACGATATTGGTTTGCGCAAAAAGTAAAATGGGGGTTCAGTCGGTAAGGGGGGAAGGGAGAGGGGGAGGGGGCTTAAATGTGAAGACGAAGGCAGAATATATCGCAACCATGGTTATCAGTCTATACGATGAGCACCGAGGGATTAATTCCTTCATTTGCTGGTTAAGTCAGACATCGCGTGACCTTTCGTAATGGCTTTTGAAAGTCCGGATTGTTGGAACGACGCGTTTCGTGCTGGTCATTATTCAGCACAGTTTCAGTTATAGCTGACACACAGACCTTACAAGGCTAGTTGATTAGCGTGCAACCTGTACAACGTCTATTTTCCGGGTGTCCTTTTATTGCCAGATTGTTGCGACGGTGAAGAACGCAGTAACCAAACATTTAATTAGAAATAATTAGCCTCGTCTTTGAGAGGACCCCAGCTGTGGCGTACAGTTCTCGCTGGGATCAACGACGTCAATGAAATGCTTGAACTTAACGTAGTATTTAACCAGTCTGACACGGTATGACTTTTCAAATTTCTAATACGTTTTGTTTAGGAGATGTTAGATGGTGCCTCTGTGTTGCGCAGGATACTTTTCACGGACTATCCGAAATAATAAAAGCCACACACTATTAAGAGAAGTCAGATAAAGGTATACTTAATGTCATCTCGTATAAATCAAACACTGGCTCTTACAGTCAAACTATCAAAACGCAGCACACACATAAGCGCGAAGTTCGGTCATATAGCATCACAAAAGTTCACACACAATCCAGTCCCACGTGCGATGATGTTGAGAGGTATTCCTTGCGCTGCCGGCACAGCGAAGAACTATGCCGAAGTCATAAGCTGAGGTATGATATTTGTTCTAGTATTATTTTCTTGAACGTCGTTTTATTTCCTACATATACAAGAAGCAACTGTAGGATTCGTGAATCTGACCTGAGAGCGTTACGAACCAACTGCAACCCAGCCAAAAGTGTTATTGACCCGAAAGGCGATGCTGCCTTTGTTTTAAAAATTGTGGATGATAAAGTTTTCCACCACTTGCTTATTGTTTAATCTTTATTACCTCGGGTTACTTTCATGGTGCATGTGAAATCTGTGTATCTCTACTGCCATCGTAGTTTCGATCAAGTTTGTGTGCAAGTGTGTCTGTCACATTTATGAGTGGGAAATATTTACTTACATAACACAGAGTTGTACTTACAGAATGCAATGCCGTCGCTGTGCTTATATAGATATACAAATTTCACGTCGTTTTGGTTCTTAATTTCGCTTCGCAAATCTGAAAAAGATTGCCCGTTCTATTATTGACTGTACTTTTCGATCCAAACATTTGCAAAGGAATGTAATTTTATGTCGAACTCATCACCTACGGCGCAAATGTGCCTGCTAGAAACTCTGGTTTCGTATTTTGTGGAGAACAATATTTACATATGCACGCCGCGACATTGATAATTGTGTGCTGCCGGTCGACCAATTATGTGCAAGCACCAAACTATGTGCTCCAAGGGGAAGGGCTAAATTTTCCAACAAACACACAGAAAGACATGACAGGACGGGCGCATTTGCTGAAAAATTTAGCGCTTGATAATATATATCCCCTACAAGCCCCGCAACATGTCTTGTTAAGGGTAGGGGGTGGGGGTGTGGTTGTGACGCAAATTAACAACTTAAAAACTTAATATGTACTGGTGGGCTAGTCGGTGAGCCAAACTTAGAACGCCGCCTCTGCATACTATTCTAAGGATGCATCATGCAAGAATTGTTTCAAGCAACCCAGTTTAATCAAACAAAACACGCTGGTCCCTTCACCAAATGTGTCGTGTAGAAGCTTTTTCGTTCTATGGAACAACAACTGAAAACCGGTGAGTGCGTGTCACAGTCGGGCTACGTAAATACACACGACACTAGGTGCAATATTTAATATTCGTTCTGTGATTCGGCGTTTCTATACTGCGTGTTATCACGAACATAGTGTTTTTAATATGTCCAGTTCTTTCGTTTGATTATGAAATTTCAGATACAATGCATAATAAGAGTGTTTTTGACGGGATTAAGGAAAGTCGATGACTGTTGTTTCTTAAAACATAGCAGATGTGCTTATGCAGCGGGCGAAAAAGTGTTTTTGTAAAACTATGTCTAGCCATGTTTATCTTGATTTCACGCAAGTGAGGGCACGTGTTACGATAAGTTTTCTTGTTCTTGCCCTTGGACAGATAGAAATAATTAAGGTAAGTCTGAGATCAACTTGTCTTGAAGCGTAACTGGAGTTTCGGCAGCACGATCGCCTTTTGATTTCAATTTCGATTGTAATCAGAATATTTGATCTTATTTGAGTTTACCTAACTTTTTCTTGCCACCGCAAGAAATTCGGAATGTGGACGCTCAAATAACTGGCTCTCTTTTTTAAGCGAGGCTGACGTCGGGAAACAGTAGAGCCTGTCGTATCGAGAAAGTCATACCGGTGATTTCTCTATGTGAATTCTGAGGTTAACTTAATTTCAGTTCACTCACGTCACAGACTTTGTCGCGGATTCGAGAAGGTAACGTGTGTAACAGATTAAAGGTTACGTGACGTCGTTGGCCAGCTAATTATGCGGAGAATACAATAACCTTTATGCAAGCTGCCTCAAACATAGCGGACTACAAATTTTAACCAATGCCCCAGTGCATGTTGCTTCTGTTATCCAATATTGCGACGTAATTTTATGATATCAGACAAGTATCAAATACATAAAAAAGTATCTCGAAAGAAATATCTAAGTGGAGGTAGTAATACTATTGCAGCAAAAGTAAGAAAAAAGCTAATTACCCCAAGTTATGCTAAGAGCGAGCTTATTAAGCCATGTCTTGCTAAGAACACGCCAATTAACATCATGCTAATTAAGACCATTTTAATGAAGCTGTGTCATGGTAAGACCGTGCTAATTAAGACCATGCTAATTAAGACGACGACCAGGCTAATTAAGCTTACACATGGTGTCGTTGCAGTTTTCGCGTTGCACTGTTGTAATCTCAACTTTTGTGTATTCACCTTGTTTTCGACTTCTTTTTTTTTCAGAGATGTGATAGCTCCAAATGTTAAGC
The DNA here is from genome assembly GCF_013339695.2 of Rhipicephalus sanguineus. Classification (NCBI taxonomy): domain Eukaryota; kingdom Metazoa; phylum Arthropoda; class Arachnida; order Ixodida; family Ixodidae; genus Rhipicephalus; species Rhipicephalus sanguineus. Next base: position 78,218,860 of record NC_051181.1, read on the forward strand.
TATATATTGTAGCGATTCTCAGCGAGTCGAGATTATTTACAAGCGCTGAGGACGTTGTAGCGTTATTTATTCTAAAATCAGAGCGTTGTTACATATATTATCTTTGTCTTGTCACAATTCACTGATATATTTGTAAGTGTACTGAGAATATAAAAGTAGAATAAATATTACAAGTATATACTGGCTGTTATACTGGCTGTTTCCCTTCTCCAGTGTGCAGAGCAGGACGAGGAGAAAACACTATGTGTCACTGTATGTTTATTTCTGTAACCGTGCTTCTTTCTACAACAGCGACCGAGACGTGAAAGCATGTGGACATATGCTTAGTACTTACTGCATCAATATGCTTAGTACTTACTGCATCAATCATTGGATGCATCGGCACTATTGTGATTGTTAGAACATAAGAATCAAAGTTGACGTAGTGTAATGAATGCTTTCGATGTCTCTCCCTGACAGGATTAAAAACTTGCGCTGACAAACGCTTACGCGGATGCTTTAAGTGATTTTCTTTTCGTCGCAGTATTTCACCGATTATATCCGACGTATGTCTATGGTGATCGTATTGATATGCTTCGATCCTTATTGTGACACTTTGTTGCGGCGGCGTTCACGGAGTCGCCGGCTTGCCTGAACTTAACCACGTCTTGCCTTGTCTGCAGGAGACGCCGATGTTAAGAACAACTATTGCGTGATGTATTCGTTGCACTGTTTATCGTTGCTTGCTGGTTATATAGTAATGTAGCACACCTATACAAATGTGAATCGTTTGCGCATAGCTTCTGTCGTCTCTGTTTAAGATCGTAGCAGTGATAAGCTGCGGTTTGCTTCTGGTTGGTCTAATAGAAGGCACTGCTGATTTTCGGACAGAAGGCTTCTGTTTATACTGAGCATGCCCTGCCGATTTGAAGAGAGTACCGATGGTTTGCGCAGCCCTCACTAATAAATGACGTCAACTTGTGCTCCAAAAGAGCCTCAGCAGTTTACAGCGCCTTGTTAAAGTTGGCAGAGATAACAGAGGTGCTAGAGCCCTCAATGACCGCCGGAATGACAGGGTGACGTGTGACATAGGGGCAGCTCACGTGCTTACCTAGGATGTAATTCCTGCGATTTCGAACGTCCCTTTGTGCCATTGCAATAAGTGTATCGCCTCATAATGGCATAACAAATTTCTCGTTTTCAAATCATTACTGTCACTTAGCTTCTCAGCGCAACCTTATGGAATATCAAACACACTAAGACCATTGGACAGAGATTCTGTAAACACACACACACACACACACACACACACACACACACACACACACACACACACACACACACACACACACACACACACACACACACACACACACACACACACACACACACACACACACACACACACACACACACACACACACACACACACACACACACACACACACACACACACACACACACACACACACACACACACACACACACACACACACACACACACACACACACACACACACACACACACACACACACACACACACACACACACACACACACACACACACACAATGGTGTAACTATGCTGACGGGTGATGGTCAAATGCAAGTTTCATTTGATGACACACACGCTCTAAATGCTTGTCATATTTAGGAGTGAAGGCAGGTTACTGACTGGCTTGTAAAAGCTTTCAGATATTACATTGCGGGCTGAAAGCACCATGATAAGTTAGGGTGATCGGGTACATTAAACGCTTGATTTCAGCGAGCAGAAGCGGCAAGGAACAGCACGAACAGGGTCAAACATCGAAAAGCCGTAGAAAAGCCCTGATGTGCCCTCTTTCATTGAAATCTGCGGCAAGTCTTAAGTACATGCCTCTGCTGAGCATGATTACTATGGAGGTTGAACGATCACAGCCCAAGATTTAACTCTATTAACGCTAATAATCGAAGGCCGTCTTCTATCGCTCTATTGGTGAGGCTCGCAGATAAGAGTGACTTGGCAGTTCCACAGGCCGTACTCGTGTGCAAAGCCGCGTGCTCGGTTTGTAAAGCAGTGCGTTATCGGGTTCAAAAGCGCCACTAACTATTGTGGCGCTTCTGCGAGCGAGCCCACGAACTCGGATACTGCTCTCGTTCTAGACAGAGACGTTGGAGGCTAGGTGTAAACGAAATATCTAAAAAAAAACACTTCTGTGATGCTCGTTACTTATGCGAAGAGTGAGATGTGCTTGCTTTCGATGTATCGTCTATTGTGATGCTTTTAATGGCGTGTGCGTGATGTGCAGTGTACACTACTTCTTCGACAATGCACATTCGTTCACCTCTCACCTGTTGGCCTGTGAACGCCTGTCGTGTCCTTAAAAGATGCATTAATTTTGTCAACCAGATTATATATCATGCATGCCCAGCAGTGACGATATCCGCGAAGCGGTGGATCTTCGGTATTCAGCAGAAGACTTGACAGAACTGCGGTATGTGCACGTGTCCGCTGTCTTGACACTATGCGGCGCTCACGTGCATTGTGAGTACCGTTTGCGGAGCACCCTCAATAAAGAGATATAACAAAATAATGCCAGCGTTTCTTTACATATTTAAACCTGCAACGGCCTTCGCAGGTTTGGAGCTCGGTAAAAGAAAGCCAAGCAGAAAACCAGAAGGACCGCACCTTAATCAGCACATATTAATACGCGAACAGGATAAAATCTAACCAGAACGGCAGCCTGATTACGCAGTCGTCTGTGAATGCAACGTCTAATCGCTCATTAACCCCCTTCTAAACGTTATATAGGTCCGGGTGATATGTTTTGCCTTCGCAGGTTTGGAGCTCGGTAAAAGAAAGCCAAGCAGAAAACCAGAAGGACCGCACCTTAATCAGCACATATTAATACGCGAACAGGATAAAATCTAACCAGAACGGCAGCCTGATTACGCAGTCGTCTGTGAATGCAACGTCTAATCGCTCATTAACCCCCTTCTAAACGTTATATAGGTCCGGGTGATATGTTTTGATTTGTGAATATGGCAACTCCGCAAATGCAGGAAAAACGCGAAAACCTATGTCATAGTATCTTTAGACTTGGACGTGTCAGAGCGTATGCAAATTTTTATACCTTCTGCGTGCATTACAGTCACAATAGACCTGGCAGCGTATTCGCGCACGTACGCGAAAGTGCACGACTGCACATGCTAATGCACGGACGTCGAACAGCATACGCAAGATATAGTTAGTTTGCCACTGGTTACGATGTTTCCCCTGGGCGGGGAGATTCTAAAAACTTCGAAAGGATGTCGAAGCATCGTTATCTGGCAGCAGATGCTGTTGAAAACGCGAACGGATCGTCACTCTGACCACTGGCGAAGCGCACTAAGCGCGAAAAGGCATTAGGATCGGAAAAGGCGGCGCTAAAGAAACACCGGCCAGCTGCCTGAAAAGGCGATCATTGAAGTCTAAAGAGTTATATTAGAAATGAATAAGCTGCCGAGATGTGCGGAGAAATTATTTGCCTAGAAAAGAAATCGGAAAAATGAGAAAAATAAACGCGTTACTGTCTCAACGTTAAACGCATACCATCAAGGTCCTTAAAATTTCGTATCTTTGTATATTCTATTAAAAGAACACACCACCTAATACTTACCTAATGATGTTACGCCTCAGATATGCGTAATATTTACTTTTTGATCGACAACGTTCACAAGTATGAAGAGCCGTACCAGTTCAAGATGGGTGGGCGGTAAGCAAGTGGTTCAACTTTGGCCGATTGGCTGAATCGGGTGACGTGCCGACAAACAGAAAGACAGACCAAAATTTCTGCGTTTAAGTTCCCCAAGAAAGACTATCGTCTATCGTCTTTAAAACTGGCCGACTTGAAACAGCTCATAGTCGGCACCGGCCACAAAAGTCTCAACAATTTGCCAAAACGCTGGTCGCGGCCAGGGATATTTCCCGTGCTGGAACTTTCTCGTCCGCTCGAGCATGCCCTCCGCAATCGTCGCCGTCAGTGCCCTGGAGCGGTTTGCGGAGGCCACGGCTCGTGTTTTCCGCGCGGTACAAACGTAAGAACGAAATGTAATGAATATGGGCCGACCCTATGCAGATACTATAGAGTGTACCAGCGGCGCTCCGAGAATGGCCGTTCGTGATTGATAAGGAATGCTTAGAACGTGTTACAGGAACCCTAGTCGGAACCCTGGCCCCATGGTCATCTTTCGCTCGACCACAGTGGCCGATGGCTCAGCGATCTAGGTTTATTATGCCATTTTCATAACCGAACGTGCTTACCAAAGCAGAGAGAATGTGGAGATAACGATTAACTACAGTCGGATACAACTTTAGAAGCCCGTGGAATTTTCTCCTCAAAAGCGGACGCACACAAGCGTCCACCAATGGGCGCGCACTCGAAACTGACGTCATGAGCCGGACGGCCGGTGACCCCGCCTTCGCAGAACCTTGCTGAGTGAATGAGCGGGACTCACTATTCAGTCGTGGAGGCGGTCGGCTGCCGCGCTTCGCTATTTTGGGCGGGGCCTCTCCGGTCTTCGTAAGTTGTATATACGACATACATGACTGAATTTTCGTCGTGCTATAAAGAAAAAGACCGAAAGCTAGATTTTACTGGAGCTCTTTTCTGTGTGATTCGAGACGTCACGATAACCATGCACGCTGTACTGGACGAGTAAGGCAACACGGAGACAATTGCATAGGAGAAACAACGTTTCCTTTTATAGAACATATGTCTGCATATACAAATTATTGCAATATAAACCTATATACTAATTATATAACACTTAAAACGCGCGTATATTTACACAAGTACAAAATAGGTTTTTCACTTTTTTTTTTTTTTTCATTTTGGATGGGTCTCTCGTCTTGTCACCATCACAATCGCGTGACAGCGCGCACGTTGCGGAAACGCGCCAGCTGTGTTTCGGTCTCAGAACCGGCGTGGCACTTCATGGCTTCAGGCAGCACATATCAGGAGGGTGGAGAGAGAGAGAGAGAGAGAGAAATAACCATAATAATTATAAGATAAACATCACACATCATAAAAGACAATGAGGACCTTCGCATCTGGAACATGAAGATGGGCACGCTAACATCAACAGCACATCTTTTCTCTACCCGCACAGAAGTTCCATTGAAGGAAAAAAACACGTTTAGACATCTAAATGTTATGGACATCGCATCACACTACGGGCAGCGCTACGTGCTAAAGAAAAAGAAACAACTGCGCACACGCAGGAGCATGGTAATGAGACAACACTCAAAAAGTCTGCGCGCATTCGTGTGGCTGGCAACATAATTTCATAACAGTACACTAGAGGGAAATCTGGCGCTAGTGTCTATGGGAGATACAACGCATGGATCTTCAACCATCGGCGACGTGTGGCCTGCAGCCACTTCGTGGCAAGACAGAGCTCAGCAAAACTTCAGCGGTTCCACTTCACCACCTTGGACCCTTTTAAGCTGAACGGTACAAACCAGCTCGCCAGGTTCAGAACGAGCAATTCTTTTATTCGAAGCGAAAGCCGAAACAACAATAAAAAAAAGCCACAAGTGCGTTCGAAGCCGCAAGCACGAAGACTAGGCAAATTCGTGTACTACCCGTCATTCCAATGGTATAGCTGAACGATCACAGCGCCACATATCCCTCTAGTTAATGCCGTAGCAAACTCTATGGTTGGCAATGTCACCGCTTAAAAGCGAAGCCTCCACTCTCTACAACGACTGTCGACTCGTCAAGAATGGCATGACGCAACGCTCTTGACCCACCACAGTCATTCACAAACCGTATCGCTGCCTTATCACAGTCTGCACTGCGAACATTATCACGCGCGTAATAAAATAGTGCCGAAGTGAGACGCGTTTTTTAAAGCGTTAACAAAAATACATCTCTCGCTCATTTAGCGGTTGGTGTTCGAGCACCTTACGAGGTGTTTCCGCGTCATGAAAAAAAAAATACATGACACGACGCTCAGCAGCGCAACTGGAAAACTCTCTCTTAAAAGCTCTGCATCGCGAGATAATGAAAAATGGCTCTTCGATGTCGAGGTAAAAAAAACTGAATATCACGAAGAAAAATGCGTATATAAAGATGCGGCGAATAAAATGCTCGAAAGGGATGACCGCAAGATGTCCAAGTACACGCGCGAGGTCACATTTTGCGGAAACGTAAAAGAAGAAGATAAAAGATACAAAAGACGGGACAAACATTAAAAAAAATAATAATAAAGCACCAGACTAAACAGAAATGTCTCACTATGCGTCGGAAACATGATCCGCTTTGCACGTCCGGACGCGCATGCTTCTTTGGTGAAACCACCTTAATGTGGCAGTTTCTGGTATTGTAAAACGTCAAAAAACTATATAAACTCTTGCACGCAGATGAGCGTCTCTTTCTATTGAGTAGTTGGAATACGAAACTATAGGACAGTGTGCGACGAGCTACATTATATTAGTGCCATCTCTATCACGTGTTGTAGGTCAACGCCTCCAGCTCCCATTGAGGAAGACTGTACGTTTTAATCGATCGTGTACTCATCTACTCCTTCACTTTGAAGTGCTCATATGCGGTTAAATAAGGCAACTAATTTTAGCAACGGTGTACGTACGTACGTGTCAGATATGAGGAGCTCAGAATTTGCCTTTCTTGCGCCTTCTAAAGCAAGGTTTTTTTTTTTAAGAATGCCACGTGTCAGTGCAGAGTCGCAATAGAATGTTCGCTCACAACAGCACCACTGACCAATGTGTGTTAACGATGTCACGCGAGTTTCAAGGCTCCACAACGGACTACACTCCAGCGGTTCACCAACAAGAGCGGGAACATCTCCGTAAATCACTTGTCATTACTTGTTCACGACTGCGTAATCTGCGCACATCATCCCTGCCTCCATTCGCAAGTTTTTCTCACCACTACCAAACGTTAGATGCTTATCACATTCTGTTGAGCACTGTTGACCCATGGGTGTCACATTGAAGCTACCACATTCACAATGTTGTTCTTGCGTATGCTGCCTCCTAGGAACATGCCACGCCTATAAACAGGCAAATTCACGTTGGCCGGTTTGATTTGTGACGCAACCTCGCATTTCGCTTATATTTCTTTCCTATCTCCCGTGTGTGCGTACCAGTTTCATAACATGAACAGCATACAAGACACAAGGCTTCACTCTTGAGCAGGTTGCCTAGTACAAACATTCCGTCATACAGTGCTACAAACTTTTCGCACTCCTCAGGCAAGACCAAGCTCCAAGTGCAACAAAAGTCATACTACATTGTACCTCCACGCAGACATGGCTATCGGGCGTTGTCTTTCTTAGACATTGAAAATGGCGCACCCGTAGGTAACGTTTAATAAACGGTCATCTTACTTTGGACAATTGCACTAATCCTGTATTCGCGGTTAACACGCATACGACCATCAAAGCGAGCTCACAGGGCATGCGACAGAATTTGCGTCAAACATCTTGCCTTCTTAATAAACTGTAAAAAAAAAGGACACTAGTGAGGGTTAGGGTGATGTGAGGACATGCTCCACGTGAAACGTCTTACAGTTTCAATGTCTGAGCACCAACGCTACCGCTAAAACTAATTGGGCTAACAGTACGCTACTTTCAAATCTAACATATACGCAAAGAAAGCAAATAAAGATGTTCACATTGAAATGGTTACCTCAGGCTGGCTGGAATTGGAAACCTTATTTACTATACCAGAGCGTTTAAATGAAGGTAACGCAATGACGCCGTAAAAATTGATTATGTAGACTTTCGCCTACATGGAAAATGTCTGATCTCTGAATGCGTACCCACGTGAAATATTTGCTTTCCTGTGTGTTTCTGAAGTCGCATCGGACACAGCGCGTGCCCGAAGTCTTTCGATTTATGTAGGACGCTATCAAAATAAGCACTTTTCGTCGCGAACGACGCGTATCAAGATTCAAAACTTTGTCTCTCGAATGCTCATCCTATGCTGTCGAGTTTGCGAACACCGGTAAAATTCTAAACGAAGAACGGGAACTATTGTTGCTTAGATCGTCGCGCCCTAAAGTCGACTTATCGCTGGCGTGACGTTTCGGCTTCGTCGACAGTCCAACGTTTCCCCAACGCTGGGTCCTTTGTCCTATGGCACATTGATTTTTCTTGGCGCCGTCCCGCGAAGCGCTTGGGTTGAAGCGGCCACCCGACTGCGTCGCTGGGCCGATAGTCCGTCGTCGCACCGCTTCACGGCTGCGGTGGCTCTTGGCTTTCGGCCGGTCTATTCGCACGACGGTCACAGGGTGGGCGGCCTCATGGTGGGTGGCAGGTGCAGTACCGCGTCGTGGATGGTCGGGAACACGATGGGCGTGCTGAACATCTCCAGGATGTCAGAACGCAGTAGCACCTTGTACGTAGGCACTGCGAACGGAACGAGCAGTAAAATGAGGCACGTGACACGGTTCCGCCCGAAAGAGCGCAATGACTGCGATGGCAAAGTAAAGCAATAACACGACGCACAACTAATCTTATAGGTTGCATAATCTGCATTACACATTCGCATACCAACTAAACAAGCATGACGTCAAGCATGCATACAGAAATGCGAGATTTCAGCCGATGTCCGCGAGCAACCGCTGCCGGGACGCTTGAGTTATGATAAGAGCTGGCAACAGGGTGCGCGAAACATGCTTGTCCCAATACGAACGCTTCGTGTTGCTGCTTACTTCGATATTTCAACCGCGCCGCGCCTCCGCGACCTTGAACATTATAAGTGCTCGGCGGGAAGACAGCGTGCACGAAGCCATCAGCTCTCTCTGGCACATGCCGCAGATGGCTACAAACATACGGCCTACCGACGTCCATGCGCTGACATCTGGGCTATAGTATGAGACGGGCGCCCTCTTCCCATAAAGAATGCGAGATCACATGCTCTTTAACAGTGAGCATACGGGAAGACGACGCGCATCGAGTCGTCACCCTATGCTCACAACTGCTTTGCTGGCCATCCTGTGGTTGCCCTTGAAATTGCAGCAACCCAACTCCTCAGCCACCCATACATGCGCATTAAGGCTTTAATCCAAACATCACACCGACGGCGGTGAAGGCGGGTATTCACCTGTGCGTACAACTGCTGTTGTGATAATGACGGAGATGAGACGTTATGATAAGGGCAGTTGCGACTAAACTTAAATGGTTTTCATGAGACGATACTTGAAAAGCGCAAACGACGAAGACGAAACACATACAACAGGACTGGCGTTTTTGTCGCCGTCGTTGGCGCTTTTCAAGTATCCTCTAATGATGGACCAACCCGCCCAAATCAAGGTATTGTCGCTTTTCAGGTGATACATTTTCAAGGTCGTTTGCCAGTAATAATTGATATGCCCCTGCCCGGCGAATCGGTGTTTCGATGCAAACTTAAGATTTGTATAAGCGAGAGAAGTTGAAGGTTGCACAGAGGTGTACACTCTAAGAAAAAAGAGAGTCAAAAGAGGGTCATAGAACCGTGACTCCCTTCGGGTGTCCATCTGACCCCTTTTGGAAGGTACAGGCAGAAAAAAAGAGTTCGCATTTGGGAAGGAGTCACTGGACCCTCCTGAAGCGCGTTTCGATTGGCTTCGGTATACGGAAGAGCCGCCGTATACGCCATACATATCGCACGCTCGCCCTTTGGCGCCGTTGTGGCGCCTTGCTCGGCGACGCAGACGCAGACGGGGTTGGCGCTGGGGTGGCGCGCCGCTCTCCTCTCTCAGTCAGAGAACACCCATGTCTCAGTGTCTCAGTCGTCTCAGTCTCCTGGTCTATTGGAATGCGTTGCGTGGATGAGTTGGTTGCGCGTCTTCGGTGGTATTGAAGCCGGCTCCGTGCACGAAGTGACTCTTGGAGGGCGGAATATTCATGGAGCTGCAGACACCGACAACGGGCGCCAGTAAACGGTGAGTGTACTGCTTTCGTAGGTACTAATTATACAGCTTTAGCTGGGCGTCTGCAGCAGCTCTGCGGAATCTGCCCGCCATTTCCAACAGTAGCCTGTATCCGCGGGGCTGTTGCGGATGCCCAACTAAAGCTGTCAGTTAACGAGTTGCCACCGTTATGCGCGTTGCTGTACAAGCTCCCATAAAGTGAGCGATGCAAACAATAATCGAGGGTCATTTCTTGCTGATCGCACGTCGTGTCTGCACTACTGAAGGTGCAAGATGTCGTTTTGAGGTGCACTTTAGTCTACTGCATAATAACATTTCCATCGACCTTGAGTGTGCGGCGTGCTTCCACGCGTGGGAACGCGAAAAAAAAAAAAAAAAGCCTGTGTACAGAACGCTCAGACGCACTATATGTAATGGTTTTTGTTGGCTTAAAGACTAGTTTGAGGTGCAGATATAGTACGGTGGCTTCCAGAATGTACGCGGTAGTCATTCAAGTTGGACACGCCTCGCCGGTAAAGTGAAAGAAGCTCTAGACTTTCGACGGCGCGCGTTGTTGCGGCCGCCGGCGTGCACTCTCTTCCCTCGTTTCTGTTTGCTGTTTTCGTGGTTTGCATACACTGCGATGACGTTGGTCGCTATAACAGAATCGAGTGAGTGTACGTGATTGTGGGAGTTATGTGCGCTAATTCTAGCATATGACATGTCTGATCTCGACGTGGACGGCGTACGCACGCGCTGGGTGTCGTTCGGGCCCTAGTACTCGCATCTGTTTATCTGAGTATTTAACGATGGGTTACGTTTGTAAGACGTGCGGTCAATAACCGCTCACGGCATGCCCCTGGCTGCCGGAGGATGTGCTTTGTCGTTTTGTTGTTAGCCTTTACCATGTCTGTGTGAACCACTTATTGTGTAGGTTTTGCAAACTTTTACTGCAATTTCATTTTCTCATCATAATATCACGTTCTGCTTTTCAGATACCGTTTTTCATGGTGCTCACGCTGGACAGGAGCGACAACCTAGCAAGCCACAAGTCTGATGCCTCAAGCCGTCACCACTTTTTTATTTATTCTTAATCACAAGGAATAAATATGGAAATATGATGGCGATTTCTGCTGTTCATTTAGCACCCTATGACACTGTGCACATCACAGTCACACATTTTAGTTGGCTACACTCATAGAAGCATGTAAATGAGGAATACCCAAACTTCTTAATTGGAAATCACAGACCATCTTTTCGCGCTTTCTATATAACTTTGTTGGAAAATATGTGTTGTTTTGACGAGTTTTATTAAAATAATGCTAAAACTGAACTACTCTTTTTTTACAGCCGCTGGGCAGAACGGCAAGTATTATTGGACATGCTTAAAATGAATACTCCACTATTTTCAACAGTAGTCGCGCAAAAGTAGAGCAAGGATCAAATGAGTAGCTTAAAATACTTGTGGAGTCGCTTGATGCTTTGGTGTGGGTCCCTTGACTCCCCTAGGAGCGTTACCGGCAAGGGGCGTCTGACTCCCTATGAGTGGTAACGTGATCCTCCCGATGAGAGTCTTTGCACTCTTCCTAGAGGGTCAGGGGACTCTCCTAGAGCGAGCCGACCCTGGCCCACCAAGAGAGTCACCGTGACTATTTAAAGAGAGTCCTATACGTGGCAAGTCAGAACTCTCCGAAAAGAGTCACGCATACTCTTTTTTTTCTTAGAGTGTAGATGAAGATGAGAGACCAACCTCTCAGCCGAGAAAATCGCAAGCGTCGAAACGTACGCGCGACGTACGTAATATGTTAAGCAAACGTCACAAACAATGAGAACAAATTAAGGCCGAAGGGTTTCATGAAGGGCCAGTTGGTACATGATACTGAGGGGAACAGCGCAAAAAACGGGACGGAGAAAGGTTGAACACACGACACAAGCGCTGTTACAAGTTAACTACTCAAAAACATTATCTCTTTTTCCAGGAGGGCGAGTGAAGGATCACTGACGCACATGTCCCCTTTCGTCTTGATATGAAAGGCCTCGTTAATTTCGCGCTCTGTCTTGTTACGATATCTCGAGAGTATCTTGCATTCATGAAAGAACGGGGCGCAGCCGCGTTCGTGCTTGTGTCGTGTGTTCAATCTTTCTCCGTCCCGTTTTTTTGCGCTGTTCCCCTCAGTAAATTAAGGCCATTACTGACAAGAACATTTCGTCAAGCAAAATATAAAACATAAATGTATTGAGAACTCTAAGCAACGAAGAATGTTTAGGTTTGTGTCATATTCGCAACTTGGTCACATATAAACAGTACGTTCTTTTAAAACTCAAAAGAATTGAAACACGAGGCATGTAAACCCGCTGACACAGTTATAAACCGCCAGTTCAGCTTCGATGCGATGCCCGATAAAAGATCTCCATAGCCCAAAGGTCGAGGTCTTGAAAATCCGTGTCTTAGGCACTGCCAACGACGTATCACATCAATATGGAATTGAAAGACATTTGTGGACGTAGGATGTCCACAGTAAAAGAGGTTTCAAATGCAGATAGCTTTATGAGCATACTCGCATCTATACACTTCAAGAAGACGGCTCTGTTGTCGTGCAGACTGAAGAGCGTCAGTAATTTGGTGCATAGCGCAAAACGTGTACAGCAATGCTCAAACCTTACCTGAACAACAAGCGAAGTAGACGACGACTTGCGAGTCTCTAAGCTCTTTCAGTATCTGCAAGGAAAAATACAGGACGCGTACGGCTATTTAGACCAACGGACACCGACACGACAGCATTCAAGTGCAGGAAAGAAAAAAAAAACTCGATCACAAGTATTGAGAATAAGCGGTCGTGCAAAGAGACTGAGTACTTTCAGCAGGGCATCCTACAGAATACTTACGATTTAACGATTTTAAACAGCAAAGCGAGATATCTAAACCAATCATGAAATAAAAAAATGAAGGCCTAAATGTAATCATGAACGCAGGATACGCGTTTAAATATCATTACTTTAATAACCGCTGTGTGGGTTCCTCTTGCTGCAGCAAGCCGATTCTTTTCCCCAACAGAACACGAAGCACCGTTCGGGCTCTTAGGCACAAATGCCGTTTGCGCTCACTAATCCAAATCACTCGAGGCTTCTTTCGCGGCGTAATACTGTCTTATCTGGCGGCTACGACATACATCTAATTGCTGTCAAATGTCATATGTGATGATACTAACCTCTTTTAGCGTTTCGATTCCCGAGGAGTCGATGTAGACGCAAGCTGAGCAATCCAGGATGACAGCCGCTATGGATCCTTCATCGGCAGCGTTGTATTTGCCTTGGTCTTCGAGAAGACTGCGCGTTTCACTGCGAAAAAGGAGAACGGGCCATACGTGAGAACGCGTTAATAAACACACGCGTACACCTACTGCTCGGATTTTGGTTCGTAGGATAGGGCGCATTCCACATAAGAACAGGCTTGCATTCAGATAGGCGAACTGCTTGGGAACCACAGAGCTAAAAATTTTCCAGGGATGATTCGTAATGGGTCTTCTTCGTACATCGAACTGTAATTGATAATATATCGTTTCTACACGGTATTTTGTTTGAACTCCGACGTCAGTCAGTCAGGCAGTTTCCGCACAACGTTTCGTGCTTTCGGCTTCTCGAGTGATAAACCAATTTTTTTTCCGCCAAGTCAGTCGGGCTTGGATACAGTTACGATGGAAAACTGAATTTCGTTGCCAACACTGTGCTGCACTAAACCCAGTAATACGCTTTGCCCTTTACCGTTCCTCTAAGGCAAAATGCACGTAGGCCACTTTAACTGGCGCAAAGCTAATGGGTGTTCCCTTTCTTGCCTACTGAACGTGAAAATGTTTTCGTTCTACGTTGCAAACTAAACTATTAAGTTTCACCTAAAATACTTCATTCTCATGCGAGTCTATACGCAGGCCCGACAAAACACCAGCAATATCACCCATTAGGAATGAACTTCCATCTTCCAGAGCATAAACTCGCAGAGGAACATTCGCGCACAATCCCGACATGCTATAGCTTAGTAAGGTAAGGTGTCGTGCTGCTAAACTCGAGGGTGCAGGTTCGAATCCTGGCTACGGCAGAGGCATTTCGAGAGAAGCGAAATGCAAGAACACCCGTCTACTTAGATTTTAGGTACTCGTTATAGAACCTCAGGGGGTCAAAATCGATCCAGAATCACACACTATGATGTGCTTCACAAATGATATCATGGTTGTTGCACGTAAAACCACAGAAATTAACTAACTAACTAACTAACTAACTAATTGGCAGTAACGCGAACATACTCGCTGTTGCCGATGATGGCCTCCATGAGACTGTTCTTGAACACGTCTCTGTTGGCGAAGTACAGCGCCGAGCTGAAGTGGAAGATCTTGACTCGCGGGATCTCTTGAGCCTGAAAAAACATCGATAAACATCGGACTAAGTACAAATAAACTTTGTTCACGATCGCTATACACTTTCGTTTTCGTCCAGTACCCAATACACTTACTGAGATAGTAGCATGCTAGCCTAGCAAACATCGCCATCTTGTTGATTTTAAGCCCTCCCTCAAGAACTCCTTTGCGAACTAGACCAAACATCACCTTCGTTCATTGCCTTTTATGATTGCACATACGCCCTTACACACGTAAGAGCATACGTCTATTCGGAATGACGCAAACTTGACAACTGATATCGTGTCGCCAATTCTATGCAGCTCACCTTTTTGTATCGTTTAACGTCCAAGTATATGTCCGTGTCAGGAACGTTTCCCAGAAAAGAGACGTAAGGCCTGTAACGAAAAAAGGACACTGATCAGGAGGGCCGAAGCGCTGGCGTAGCACATAACCACCGTGTTATGTACAGCCCGATGGTCAAGCCCGTAGCAATTATAGCAAACCAGTTTGAAGAGGTTGGGGGGCGGGGGAGGGGGGTATTTGTCACCAGTTAAACAAATTATATGGCTGTCGAGCGAATATGACGAGAACGACAGAGTCTTAAACTTGTGGGCATGCGCAACAGCGCAATGCTCGCGAACGGGAATAAAATTGCTCGCGCGAAACAATGTGCAAGCCCATTTAACAAGAACGGAACACGGGCTTGCTATTTGAGCTGTTGTATCATATAGTTGGACTGATTTCAACGATAATATTGTTCTTATATTCAATTGTTAGAAACATGAGCAGGTAATTATCGGTTTTTTGATCTTGGACGTACCGAACACAGATAAATTTCAATTATTTTAAAGGGGCACAAACTAGAAACAGTGAAATGCCTTTAAATGATCTAATATTCGTCCAAGGCTTCGCTTTCGTTCGTCTTGTGTTAGCACACTACGAGAAAGAAATGTCAAACTTAACTTTCACATCGTTTTTTTTTTCGAAATGTCGTGTGACGTCACGCATTTCAATGTATCTTTTTTTCTACTCGGGCTTCTCTGGCTGAAACAAGGTTTTTGAAAGTTTTAGAAATATAACTTGTTTTTTGGATTGCAACGAAGTCCACATTTACGGACGAAGAAAAAAATACGCCCGAGCAGACTTCCTCAAAATTTGTGACGTCACGACTAGCTGGTTAGCTAATCTCGGAGCGGACCTTCGATCTGTCTCTTTGGCGACTGAGTCACAAATAAACGTAGCATGCTTAAAGTAGGCCGACAGCCCAGTTTCTCAGAATATGGGCGACTAGCTGCGCAGTCAGTGCACACGGCGCATGCGCAGTGCGAATTCGAAGCAGGAAACTTACACCAGCGTTCGCAGAATGACGGTGACCACCGAAAAGCCGATGCCCGCGGCGATGCCGATGTCGATGTCCAGTATAACGACGGACGTGAACGTGATAATCCAGGTAAGCTTAAAAAAAAGAAAGAAAACTTATTGAGCGATAAAGGATGTGCAGGCTAAATCGCGTTCGTATCACGTATAATATAGATACGAATGAGCCTAAAAGTAAGTACGTTATCTTAACCATGTTTTGCATTCAATTATGTCTAAAGATATTATTACTTACAGCGTCCAGTCGTGACACTTTCCACGTGTTGACGCAATCCTTCACTTGAAACAACATCCCTTTAAGGGCTACTATGATGACTGCAGATAAAATGCACTGAAAGAAAGAAGAGCAAGAGGTCTATAATCATCATAGTGCCACTGTGATGATGATACTAATAATCTCAGAACATACGCAATCAGACATGCAGCGAAATAAAAAAAAAATGCGCGGAGAAAGTCACAATTTCATGCAAATGACAGCGATAGTATTGAAGCGTTAGACGAGACAATGCTGGTTGTAGTTGACTGTACAAGATGCAGTAACCCTCACCCAGCAACTGTGGTGCGCTACGTAGGTTTTATGAACACGAAAAATGTGCCTCACACAGGCCGGCCGACGTTTCGATAGGCGGAACCCTATCTTTGTCAAAGGCGCCTTGTGTCACCGTTGGCGTGTTACACTTAAAGGGACACTAAAGAGCAAAACGATTTTTCTCGCATTAGTAAAGTAGTCTTCCACGATACCAAAAACACCACGCTTGCTGCGAGAAGACGCTTAATAAGCGAGAAAAGGCGCAAAAAGAAAATACAGGTGGCGACGCCACCTTAGAATTCCCGCACCATTTGCCGTGACGTCACATATTTTTGACGGCGCCTGCTTGGGCCTACGTAGTTCCTAATCGGATAAATCGAAGTACATTGTCCTCTGAGGGGGCCAGAGACTTGACATAACGAGTTCGTGGAAATTTCGTCGAGCCAGTGGCGCCAAAATACGTTAAATGCTCTTTGAAATCTTTTACGTCACGAATTACAAAGTTCGGCGCGAAATTTAAAAATGAAACTTTCAACTTGGTTTTCTCCTCTAATAATAAACCTATGGTGGTGAAATAAACGACATAAGAGTTCTCCGAGCGCACTTTATCAATCTAAACCAATTCATTGTTTCTCTTTAGTGTCCCTTTAAAGGGGTTCGTCTACGCCACGTCAAGTACCGTCGACCGCGGGAAAACGCACGGGAAAGGATGGCGATAGTGACGTAAATGGCGCGAGCGTGCCTTGAATGACAGTTTGATCTCAACCTAATGAAATCCACAGACAGTGAGGTTAAGGTAGGTATAAGGGGACATTATTTGTAGCTCTTAACTGTAGTAGTACAGTAATTTAACTGTAGTACAGCAGTTTAAGTGTAGTAGAGTAATTTAACTGTAGTATAGTACAGTAACCCTCGGATAACTCGTCCGATGCTCTACTAATTGAGCTACAGCGGCGGTCGCTTTCCTATCCACATTACTGGGTATTTATGTTATAACATAACGCTCTTAGGATTACTCATAAATGAGTAATCCTAAGAGCGTTAGCCGGCACGCTCGCAGCCATGACGGTGTGTGTTTCAGCGTCTGTCAGGCTGGGCGCAAAAAAGAAACGAGCCCTCGACCAATTCCCCCGTCTGTACGGCCTCTGTAGTTAAAAGTTGGTGTCTGAATCTACGCCCTAGGAAAAGTTGCGCCTGAATAACCGTAGCACATGTCAAATTTGATGACTTTGCACACTGCCTGCGCCGGAAGTCACAGCGATGGCGGAAAGACGTCATGGCCGCTAGAAACGTTAAGTTCCTTCGGAAGGAGGAGTCGGGGAAGGATCGACTCACGTTTGGCAGTGTCCTGAAGAGCGGCCCAGCCGCCACCATGACGATGATGAGGATACCGGACGCTATTAACGCTGAAACCTGAAAAATAGAGGAAGGAAGGAAAGTGTGAATGGCTCGAATATATAGGATACTGGGAAATCGCCCTTAAAGTGCACCACTTTTGCTTTTCGTGTGTAACGGTTAGCGCGGTCTCAGTCCCAACACAGTGCTTCGATATGCGCAAATTTGTGCCTCACATTCACGTGTAGCTTCCCTAAAACGCTTTTGTGAAAGCTGGTTTCTCCACAGTAAGCCCATTTGTGCGGAGAAGCCTACTTTAGTTATTCCGGTCGCAGTGCTGTGCAAATTATCGAAACATTTGAGAGAAACCGACCGACCGACCGACCCACCGACCGAATGCATGAATGAATGAATGAATGAATGAATGAATGAATGAATGAATGAATGAATGAATGAATGAATGAATGAATGAATGAATGAATGAATGAATGAATGAATACTCTATTTCATATAAAAGTGTCTGCCTCTCTCTCTCTTACGTGTTCGATTGCACATAGTAATGACCAATAATTTCACAACGATCTGGCGCTTAAGCTAGAGCTGCGAGGCGTGGTTCATAGCGCTCAGTGCCACACTCGAGTTCGTGCTCGAGAAGTAGCAGACGGTAGGACCCGCGACGAATAGAACACGCGCAAGCGCCAATCCTGCTGCTCGTTGGCTAACGTCAGCCTATTTCAAACTGCAACGCCGCTTTAAACGAGCAGCACTTCCACTCTATGTACGCCTCTAATGTCTGTTCCGTGCAGCGTCACGGGAAGGCGTCACATGCAATAGACTGATGACGACTGCAGCGTTACTGGTAGCGCATTAGGTAGTTTCATAAACGGCTGCACAGAGAGCACAGCTCACGCGAGCGTACACGTTGCAAGTTGCGCTGTATACTCTTTATATTTCTTGGAGACAGGTCAGCCTATTGTTCCATAATGAATAGATCGCCATCCATTCTCCGCTATTGTCCGGCTTAGCTATTTCCGGCAAGAGACGCCGCGACTCCTCGTGCGAGAGAAAAATAGCATTGCTCTGTATTAAAAGCGGTTGTAGGGAAGGTGCACAGACCCTTTAGTAAGATCAACAATGGCGTGCCCCATTGTTCGTTTTAGCAGGAATTTGTCTGCATACGCCGCTTTATATTATGTTAAGCATAGGCAAACTGCCAACGATGCGCTGCTGTTTTCAACACCGGTGACTGAAAACCTGGCGCACATTCACCCAGTCTTGCGCGGGCTAGTACACTGCTTCGATAAGCTGATTATTTTTCTTTCACAAAGGTGTTATGAGGGCATGCCCATTCACTTGGAAGGCATTACTCTGCTTCTAAACACAAAGACATCATATGTTTCACGACTTTTTGGAAAACAACTTCTAACAACGTTTTATATTTTGAACATTTAGATAAGTCTCTAAACTAAGGTATAAAAATTTCTGTCTAAGTAGCCGAACCAATGCAGCTATCATCGCAGAAGAGCTGTTAAAGTGTACTCCTGCATGGAGCTCACACAGTTGTAAATGTGCGCACAAGCTAAGAGCATTTGCGCTCAGAAACAATGTTAAACAGTCTCTCTCTCTCTCACACACACACACACACACACACACACACACACACACACACACACACACACACACACACACACACACACACACACACACACACACACACACACACACACACACACACACACACACACACACACACACGCCCATATATACCTGCGTCTGACCGCCGGCTTTCTCTTGAACGGAGCTCCGCGAGAGTGACACGGCGCAAGGGTAGCAGCCCAGAAATGACGTGATCACATTGGCCGCGCCCAGTGCGTTCAGCTCCTGCGAGAGATTGGAGAGAGGTTAAGGGGAAAAGAAGCTATCAAAAAAAGATGCCGTAGGAAAGAAATATGATCATGTGTTTATTGGTGCAACAGACTGGCAAGTGAAGAAAATAATGGCGCAAATTATTACGAGAGTTCAGGCGCGAGTCGTGGCCCGTCGCAAATGGTCTACTAAAACGTAAAGGTATTGACGCACGTCTGCTACGCAGAAAATGCACCTTTCAAAATTAGAATTTTTCCCCTGCCGTGATTGCACTGACATGCACAGGTGATGAACCACGGACGCAAGCCTTTGCCGCCTTTGTAATATATTACAGATGCTATATATATTACTATAATATATTACAGACGTGCTGTGCGTACACTGTCATTTGAGTACTACCAGCATACAGTCCTTAATGCGGTCTGGCAGCGGCGGATTATAAACGGGACGAGCGTCGTTACGTGCGTGGTACGATAAAGCGTTGGAACCAATAGCTGACCAGCAGACTTAGCTAGCCTTTACGTAGATGCACGAATATTGAGAAGAAAGCTAGTTGACCGAGAGTGCGAGGTTCAATTTCATACGTAGCCACTATTCAGCCAGAAAGAAACAGGTGGAAAGACAGGGACGTTAGCCAGTTCTTAGACCGGCTGGCTACCCTGTGCTGGGGTAGAGGAGTTAAGGGAGATGCGCCTAACAGGACTCGCCGATGTCTCACCTGGTTGGGGTCTATCTGGTAGTGGTGCCTCTTGGCAAAAAGCTTGGCCATCGATAGGGCGATGGTGAAAGACACGATGGCGATCACGAATCCGTTCAATATGAGCTTCGCCATGAGGTCGGCGCGAGGCACCGAAGGCGTGGGGAACCTGGAAAGAAGATTTTTAAGGATGAAGGACATTACTTAGCGCGAGCGGTGAGAGAAAAAGAAATATATATCACTGATAAATAAATAGAATGCAACGTTCCCGGACACGCGATGATTATTGATTTTTTAAGAGAATAATTCCAACTGCGAGTGTTTACAATATCAGGAAGTTTGGTAATCAATGACACGTCAGTGAGACGCCATGCCTTTTTGTAAGCTGATGACTTTATAAAAAGAACGTGTTGCCTCTTATTACTCGGCCACTGCGGCAATGGTACAAACTGTGAAATCCTTGTGACACATTTGAAACCTCCAAAAAGCCTCAGTATATGGTTTTGCACTGTTCTTCACAATATTTTGGAATCAATTATTAAAGCCAAATTTAGGGTTTTCAACGGCGGAACACAGGGTCACCAAGGTTCGAGGATTTGATGACGTAGGATAAGCGAAAACATAAAAGTAACTTGGCAGTGCTAATATTTTACGTCAGCGTTGTTCTCACGTCGTGCGGCTGCGAGTGCATTGATAGGACGCGCCGAATGTTTTTTTTGTTTTGTTTCTTTAGCGAATCTGTTTTCTCACCAATAATGTCGTAGTTAGGTAGGCACGCTTGGTGCCAACGTCTTTTGTGCAAAATCAAGAAAAGGATGACGCTGCGCGATCATCACCGGAACGCGGAAGTTATTTCGAGTGCAATTAAGAAAAAGGAAGAAAAGAAACAGCCCATACTTACCCCGTAGGTACGAATCCTATAACTCGTACTCCATACGTTGTATTGAATTCGAAGAAGTAGCTGATTGCAGTTGCAGCAATTATCTGAAAACACAGGCCAGTTGCGGAGACCATTCAGTTTTCCAAAGATGGCGGCTATTCACAATCAATCAATCAATCAATCAATCAATCAATCAATCAATCAATCAATCAATCAATCAATCAATCAATCAATCAATCAATCAATCAATCAATCAATCAATCAAAAACTTTATTAATTCCAGACAACATAATGTCTACATATTTGGAACCATCAGCCAAAAGGCTAGCTGCGCGTGCAGGACAACTGCATCGACAGGTAGCTTACAAGAACGAATTTAACAAAATGTTTACAAAACGAAAAAGCAATGTGACACACATAAAAGGATGACCCGCTTATAAAACAACTACCAATTGGGCATGAACATTACACTAAAAGGACCAAAACACAATACCACGCAAGCATTCTGGGAGGTCACTAGGAAATGCTTAGATTCGGATAATATACTTTACAAGATAATTTTAAGGCACTGTAGTTCTTATAAGTGACAAGTGGTCTCCACCTTTAGACCACGGGATTGACCAAGTCTTCTGCCGTAGAGATCGTTACGTATGGGCAGGCTGTCGTTATCGTTTGATGCTTGCCTCACGTTACGGAGTGGTACTACGAACCAGCTGTTACTTGCCAAAGCCTCATCATGATTATGCGGCAAACCGTATAGTGAGGGTCTACAGTGTGCTCAATAATCCAGCTGGGGTTCTTTAATTCGCGCCTATAGCTCTAAGTACACAGTCGTCCTTATGGGATTAGCTCCCACAGGAGTGCGGCACCCATGGCCGCGAATCGAAACTGAGGCAAAGTTCTCGTCGCCGCATCTAAAACATTGGTGAAAACATTGAAAGACGTCGACCAAGGTGAAAGTATATACTTTGACGTCTCGGCTCCTACACGACATCCTTGTTCGCAGGTTATGAACAAGGCCCCGTGTGTGAGCCGAAACGTCAAAGTAAATATTTCTTCACCGTGATCGGTATCTTTCATCGTTTTCACCAACGTTTCATCCCGACCAGACGAGGTTTCGTCATACCCTTGACCTCATATAAAACACTAGCCGAATCAACACATCTGGGGCTACACTCGTGATCCATGGTTCGCCTATGTTAGCCATCACGCTACCGCATTCTCTCGCGTATAATCCGCACAATTTTTTCAATTGAGCAAAAGTCAAAACAAAAAACGCCAATTCTGGTCTGCAAAAGTGGCTTCTCGGCAGTGCTTTACAGCGATGCAAGCAAGGTAGCTTCGCGGCAATACGCGGGGATTATTTTTGGAAAATTTTCGTTGAACCGCTGTTGAGCGTGCGCGTTATACGCCAGAAAATACGCTACAAGGTGAAGTGCTCACCACAAGGAGGTCGATAGGTACGGGCATCTTGAGCTTGGACTTGTAGCGGGCGTTCACACACTCGTGGACCACCGCGCACACAAGCATGGCCGTCATCGATATGGCGAGGGTGACCAGGTTGGTCTGGTGAAGGTTCTGGATCACGTCACGGATCACCTGCATGCACGGTCATGGAGAGATGAGACATTCAACCCCGTTTAACGCTTCTAAAGGACAGGCAGATGAATATACGTGCCATTTTGACGTCGTAATTACACAACCACAAGTGGATGCCGACGAGTTGGGAACGTCTCTTACAGATGTCAGGTCAGAGACCCTTCGTTCTTCATTTCAATATTCTTAGTTACAAAGTTCTTCACTTACAAAATTAGGAAACACGGGATCTGTATAGAGGAAGTCCGTATATTGCACTGAAAATTGTAAGACGATATTACATCGCTGTAGTCCTTAAACAGCGGTGCATTCAATTTACATGGCTGCACAAGCTTTCGTTGTGCACCAGTTTTTGAATAAGAATTCAAAATACTCCTAAAGTGCGAGTCTCAGTGTGGCTCGAAACGCAGAAGGCATGAATGCGTTAATAGGTATTCTTGCCTTTATTACATAAAAAGAGTCGCAGTTTCGCCGCAACGGCGAAGCATTGAATGCGATAGCAACAAATTGGAATGTAACGCGAAGAACGGAAAGCAGCTCGAAATTGCCAGCGCGTCGCACAAGCGCAAAGGACGCACGAAAAGAACATACACAGGGCGAGCGCGAACTATCAAGTGTCACAGTTGTTACATATTTCTGTTTGAACAGCGTGCTCGTTTCGCAAACGCGGCCCGCTGCAGCGAGCGAAGTGACCTTCGTACGCTCTGTAACTTCAGCGCGGACATCGCGGTGAAAGCATAAGACATACAACACCCCCCCCCCCCCCCTTCCTCCCTCCACGAGACAGGCGCGCACGCAGGCGACCACGCCCTGTAGGGCGAAGTGCACGGAGAAACGCGCGCGCGCAACGCTACGAGCGGGGCGATGACCTTTAAAGCGCGCCCCTCGCGCACTTTGCGCCATCTCGCTGGTGAGCAAGAAAGGGCGCTGAAGTAAATGGTGTATATAAATAGCTCGCCGTTAGCATGCTGAAAGACTTTACTCCTCGTGGCCTAGCCGTCTAACGCCGCGCGCTGCTGAAGCGAGAGGTCGCCCGTTCAATTCCGCGCGTCCGAAAACTATTTCTGAATTATTTTTCTTCGTGGCGTTTATATATATATATATATATATATATATATATAT
This sequence comes from Rhipicephalus sanguineus, assembly GCF_013339695.2. Taxonomy (NCBI): domain Eukaryota; kingdom Metazoa; phylum Arthropoda; class Arachnida; order Ixodida; family Ixodidae; genus Rhipicephalus; species Rhipicephalus sanguineus. The sequence goes on from NC_051181.1 coordinate 78,242,510, forward strand.
ATATATATATATATATATATATATATATATATATATATATATATATATATATATATATATATATATATATATATGTCCTGTATATATATATATATATATATATATATATATATATATATATATATACAGGACATGACGGCGACGCAGACGGCAAATATCAGTGGAGAGTGTCCACATAATTGCTATCGCAATAAAAAAAGGGCAGTCTGTGCTTGGTGAGCAACGAAAACATCGAGCAAGCGTCGGTCCCTTGCGGCCCGAACGCAAGTTGCCGTTCAACGCAGTATATGTGCCTTACGTATAATCAGAGCGGTGGTGGTCGCACAGTAGTTTGGAGAGGGGCAAATGACTCGGAACTATGAAGTTTCGTAGTCGCTAAAACGCTCAGAATCCCCAATACGGGACCATTCAGGACCGTCAAGTTATGCGGTTTCAAATTAGACCACTGCGCTCCAATACGACGCCCCGAAGTTGGTGCAGTGCAAATACATTACATGACGGCGACTACTCGGCACAAAAGGTCTGTACCGGCAGCTCTGCCTAGAGGCCATTGCACTCACGTAGACGCTCTGGAATATTCCGCTGTATCGTCGCACCCGGATGTCGAAGAGCCCCTTGGTCTGGGACACCACGACCTGCACGGCGGCACCCGTGGTGAAGCCGGACACCATGGGCTCGGACATGAAGATGGACAGGATGCCAAGGTGGAGCATTCCCATCAGCAGCTGCATCGTTACAACAAAGTAAACGGCGACCGTTACCAGTGCGGTGACCGAAATCACGCTTGGAAATGACGCAGCAAGATGGCGAATCGATCTAACTGGTTCACGTTGAACAGGGGCCGAATTTCCCACAACTTCTATTTCGTCAGTGCTCTTTGAAGTTCCACTCATAGAAAACAAATAAGCCTATAAATGGGGTAGGCTTCACACGCCCGTACGGACTTTTCTTTTTCCACTATGACAGTCATACAGTTAACGTTTTAATAAACTGCACCAACCTGCACCACGCCTACAACAACGGCCAAAGCGCCTAGGACTTCCATGCTGGTCGGTGGAGCGTCGTCGCCCATGGCGTCGAGACTACGTTGTCTGACAGCGACGCCGTCTAGCGTCGAGTTCGCGGCCGTCGTCTCGGTGCCCTCTCCAGGTATGATGGCGTTCATTTCAACGACGGCAGACGCCGACAGAAGGCTCACGACGGCAAACGTGCCTGCGTGATGCAGAAAACGACGTGACGACATGAATACATGCGAAATATTAAGAAATCTGGGAAAGGACAGGGAAAGTTGCTTGCAGCTCTTAGTTGAGGTGTTGAACTTACGATTAAGCGGCTGTTGTGATTATATATATATATATATATATATATATATATATATATATATATATATATATATATATATATATATATATATATATATATATATATATATATATATATATCAAGAATCTTGCCCTCTGTCTGCATGGCAAGACTACCTGATCACGTATCCAACCGGCGTCATTTCTTATACATAGATACTCTGCGTTTAAATCTGAAGGCCGAAGACAATTACACCTCACTCTGCTTAAATTGCTCACAAATTGGGAACATATGTTACTGAACTATTGATGCAAACGTGCCAGTTTCAAGGCTGTAAATTCATTCATTCTAGAACGTGCATAACACTCGCGACTTTGGTTCAAGCGCAGTTTATAAATGTACAACAGAAAAAGAAGCACGAAAAGAGTAAATAAAGTGCAAAAACAGCGCGATATAAACACAATGTAAACATACGGGTATAAAACAGTCGCAGGAGAAAGCACGCAAATTTAGATATATAAACCTGACCACGCATGTATTTCGCCACGTTAAAGCAAGTGTCAAAGGGGCAAAGTTAAACATATCACGAATAATGAACGAAGGAAGGGAACCTCTGAGGGCTCGTTTCTTTGTCTGACAGAACCTTAATGAAAACCAGCAGATAATGAAGCCGAGGGAAGTATGGAGGACGTTAATTGTACTGTTTTAGGTGCATTGTAATAATTGGGACATATATGTAAAGAAAGTAAAGTGGACGAAAAGACAACTCGCCGCCGGCAGGGACCGGACTTGCAACCTTCGGCAGGTCCAGTCCCTGCCGGCGGCAAGTTTTTTCGTTCACTGTGCTTCCTTCACATTTATAATGTAATTACTACAATACAATTAAAACAGTACAATTAACGCCCTACATACCTTCCTTGGATTCATTATCTCTTGACCTCACGAAGAAAGATGGCATGGCGCGAGTAAGGTGACGTCACGCTGTCGTTGAAGTTGCTTACCGACGGAGACGTGCCTCGATGTTCCCATGAAGAAGTAGATGATGGCCGGGAAGGCAGACACGTAGAGGCCGTTGATGGCTCCGGCCGCAGCCAGCACGCCATACGCGAGCCCTGCCGGTAGGACGTCGTTCGATTGCTTCGTTGACAGAATGAAGCACCCGATCAATCTAGCGAGCCCGTTTTCATCGATCGAGCGATCAATAGCTGACTAACGTGGTGTAAGCTATCAGTTAAATGAACTATAGGCTCTTGGGCTGTCGTTATCTATAGCTTGTACAAGGAGCAGATCTTGCCCGCAATCTCCTGCATCGTGTTTGTAATTATTATTATTATTATTATTATTATTATTATTATTATTATTATTATTATTATTATTATTATTATTATTATTAACCGAGTGATTATACAGACATATACACCATATCCGAAAGCTTCAACATACCCGGTCCCATTCTCCGAACTGACGTTACAGTGCAGTGTTATTACCGCTTTCATCTGTATGCGCCAAATCCATAGGTTATGTGTTGTTTTATCGTCTAAACGAAGGACGAAAATAAAAAGCATTCTTGATTGATTGATTGATTGATTGATTGATTGATTGATTGATTGATTGATTGATTGATTGATTGATTGATTGATTGATTGATTGATTGATTGATTGATTGATTGAAAGTAAAGCACTCAGCGACAAGCTTACAGGGGCAGAGAAATGCCTATGTATATAAGAACCAACCATCTGGCTTATCCCAGTAAAGTCACATAGAAGCAATTCAGTTCTCACGCGATTCTCTTCGCCATCGCACTCGCCTTTTTAAACAGCACACGTGGATTGCGCGTCATGAAATAACACGTATTTAGAGAACAAGCAACCGTCGCATGACCGCATTTTTATACCACGTGGGCGCAACACACACAACAGTCATAACAGTTATAGTTGCAGCAGTTATATAAAGAGAGAAAGGGCAAAACTTGTGCTTTGTCCGTACCTTGCGGTATGTGCATGATGCTGACCGTGAAGCCAGCCATGATGTCCTTGACGAGGAAGTCGCGCACGCGGTAGCGTGGCAACCAGTGTAGCACGGGCAGCAGGGAGTACAGTATGCTTAGCGGCGTGCATGCGCACGAGGTGAGAAACTTGCGCTTGACCTGCACGTGAGTGGTGCGAGAGAAAAAAGGTGTAGACAATGCACCACCGTTGAAGGGTGTGGTATGCACACGGTTTCACGATCACGACAACAGCAGCAAGCACGCGGCCCTAAGAATCTCCCCGTCACATGCGTCATTAGTCTGCTACATTCCTAAGTACTTTTAGAGTGTGGAAAATTCCTTTTTTACGTCTTCATACCAAATATGGGTGTCACAATGCCTCGAGACTGATAATACTTTTAGTTTTGCGGATAACTTAGGACAGCGTTTACTTCCAGGCCCACCGTGGTAGCTTAGCCGGAAATATATGCGTATCCCTGCTGAGTTCCGGTGCGCGGCTTCGACATTTTCTTTAACATGAAAGTGTTTTATGCCCGGGTCCACCAAGACTTCAGTGACGTACTTCCGTCACGGAAATGACGTCGAAAAAATGCGACGATCAGACTGCAAAGAAAAAAAGTTGCGTCAACGGGCATCGAACTCACGACCGCTCGGTTCGCAACAACAGATGCCGGGCACCCTGTCCACTGCGCCACGGTCACAGACTCTAGAAGCTTTACAAACGCGCCTTTTATATCTACCATTCTCCCGGTCGGCGGGGTGGTGTTGCCCTCTGGGAGCGGTAAAGTAAAGTAATCCGTCGTTACTGTTGCCTCCGCTATTAGCGCCTGCAACGCGTTACACGCCCGTCCCATTCGGCGCTTTTTCAATAGAAGTTCAATTCTGTCAATGCCTTAAGACACTGCGAGGTGGCGATTTTAGCCCAAGCGTCGTAAAAGCGTCGTAAAATCGCGGCCGGGCTACCGGGGCGGCACGACGCGTTTTGCGTTTCCCTCTAGTCCGGCCGTGGTGTTCAATCACATTTTGACATGCCGCGGGATGGCGACCAAGTTCTGCGTCCAATATGCGACGCTCTTCTGGCTATCACACCTCGTTCTCTGATTACGCTTTCACAGTTAACTACTACAGCTATCACAAGGGTTTGTTTAATCATTTAACATGGACGTTAGTCGTCGGGATGGAGATGTACCACCAATCATCAAAGTGGGTGCATCCACGTTAAACGGTGCTATAGCTGCCAGACATCAATATACATTGTACAAACTCTCTTATATCAATGTACAGTAAACATTCAGTTACTTTTGTAGGGCACGCTTTACTTTCGTGTTATTCCGATTCCTGTGACGGAGGGATCAACAATCTTTTTTTTTTTCTAACCACAGTATCGTACGCCACAATCACGTTCAAATCCGGCAACTTCTTAACTGGAATTACGGTGTGGTGTTATTGCTGCAGATTTTTCATCTGTGAGTGCGAAATATAAAGGTTACGTGTTCTTCAAAGTAAAGCACTCAACGACAAGGTCATTACAGAGCAGAGAAATGGTAAATTTTGGTAACTTAGTTAATGGTTGCTGTGGTAAATATACTACGTACTAAGGAGGTACCAGCTGTATACTTCGACAGGTGCACTCAATCTGCCCACCTTCTGCGATAGGGTGGCGTCCGAACTGTCGTTGCCGTAGTTCTTGACCAGCTCTTCTTGGTTCATGGCTTGCCGGTGGATGCGAATGCGGGGTTTCGAGCCGTCCAAGTTGTTGTTGTTGGAACTGCTGCTTTCCTGCGTGAACACGTCGTAATGTGCGACCGTTAACGATCGAGAGAAAGGCCCCTACGAGGCAAGGAAAAAGAAAAATATAGGCTTAATGTGCAAATCAAGCTTTCAGTCAAGTTTGACTGCCCTTGTATTGTGCCCTGCTACTGCGGACCAGTTTGCCTGACCATGGCCCTGCACCTAGTACAGGGCACTTTGTCATTCGTAACCGACATTACACCGCAAGGTTAACCCAACCCCCACAGAAGTTTTCAAGGAGCGCATGTCAATGACGATTTCGGGTGACCACTGCATTCATGTTCGAGAGGGCTGATTTTCAATTCCAGCGATGCGCCTGTGTTATGGTTTATTTGCAATATTTCTTTAATTGCTATTAAAAATATTGAATGTGACCCTAATCCTTCATTTGAGTGACTTTTAGTGGCACTTGCACGTGGGCGTTCGTGTGTCGTGATGTATTCCTTGGGTCAGCTTTGTGTTTCGTCGCGCTGCCAAAGCAGATCTCGGAGGACACGTCGAAAGACTCGCGTGGTTGAGAGATGCTCCGCTAGGCGCCGCCACGATACCAGCTGCTCGCAAGAAAACCATCTGCTCTTTCATGTGAACTCATTAAATATTAATTAATTATTCTGACAGTTAATTGGTCCTTATCTCAAGTAAACTTATGCTCCGGTATCATATGTATCCAATGTCACTCTTCACTTGAACCAGAACTATTGATTTCGTACCAATGTCATTTTTTTAGAAGACTTTTGCCGAATATTCGGAAAACTGATAGTAAGTTAAGTTGTCGACTGGAAGTGCCCGTGCCACTATAATAAACACCTCTTTATTTGTACTTGTACTACTCAGTGCCATTCTCACTCTTGCACACACACGCACACACGCGCACGCACACGTGATTCATCAATGGGCCTCCGAACGTTCACGTTCTTGGATGGGCGTCGTCCTTGTAACGTTCAGGCAGGATCTTTTGAATAAGTGGTCTTACGTACACCAGTGTCGTAACGCGGAAAGAACAGGGCACGGGACCACAGTGCGACAAGGAAAAAACAAGGTCTGTATTGACAGATCAAAAGAGAAGACGTCGTCTTCCTCAGAGAGAAACGGTGGTGGCTGTTCGTGCTCATCACTTCGTTGTCCTCTGTCGTTGTCCTGCCGGCTTTTAGTCGTGACAATGTCTTATCATCGTAATGTAGGCACATATGAAACTCTGCCGGAAAAGTGTAGAACCTGTGGCGTCGGTACTTACGTCACACCAACGAAGTATTAATAATTCCAGGAATGACTAATCACTGACGATGAGCACCGGAAGATAGTGCGTTGCGCTATGAAATATATACTGAAATATTCTTTTTACATATTGATACAGCGCTGAATATCGAGCAGCGGTTCACCTCCATTGTGTATAACAAGCTTCTGAAGGAGCGTGTCTAAAATAAGGCTATTGCAGGAACCAGTTGTCAGAAGTGACGTGCGCGAAAAATGTGAGAGATTGATGTGGGACTTCAAGTCCTCCACTTCCGCTCCCGCTTCCTCAGCAAACGTGGACCCGACAGTTACCGGGTTACGGCCGTATAACAGTGCGGTAGTCACCTACTGACCACCACCGCCATGACCGATGCTTACAAGTCCCACCGGTATATAGGCCCAGTTCCTGGGGGCGACAACCAGTAGCATGCGTGTAGACTACACGCTCACTAGAATGACAGCTTGGACCGAGGTTGAAACACTCTAGCTACCAATCCCTGCCTGGGTATCTCGAGCCACCTAATCAAGGTATTGGCGTTAGGAGAAGGTTTTATTACCTTTACATATGGAACAGTTTTAGAGAACGTTGCACGAGCCAATCGTCAGAAGTGATGTGCGCAAAAGAAATGAGAGATGGATGTGGGACTTCAAATCCTCCGCTTCCACTCCCGCTTCCCCAGCAAGCGTCGACCGGATAGCTACAGGGTTACGGATGAACAATGATGCGGTAGCCACAATATGGTCGCCTGAAGGTGTACATTTCACCAGCATGGCCTAATGCTGCATGCCGAATGCAGTATGTAATTGTGTTCAACTGAAATTAACTATTGTCTTGAAATATGTGCCGTGTAAATTTTGATAGTAGCGTATGTTATCCACTCAGTCACGTCAGATTTATACATGTCAAGCGATGAACACGTCAAATGTGGTAGTGCAAGTCTTAATTTATTTTGCATTACTTTCTATACCAGCGCGACTTCTGCGATTGTGTTTGGTTAGCAGAGGGTTACATTTACATTCGCCACTATTTTTCAGATTTTTTTTTTCATTGGCGTTACCAATTGGAACATCGAAAAATACGTTGAATCTCTAAATGGACACACCGTAGCTATAAAACGCTTATATGTGCGCAGCTGCTCCTCGCGCTCTCTTTTTGTTCATCTATTTCATTTTAGGCGCACCAATCACTGACTAGTCCTTTTTAGCGTCCACGCGATCTATGTGCTGTCCCCGTCAGCAAGAGAAACGGTGACAAAGGAACGCCGTATGCTAGGCGCAAACAAACAACGCGTCGAGTCGCGTGGCCCTTGGCACACCGTCGCTCGCTTGCAGTGATGCGTGAAGTCGGTGAGCGCGCTCACGTCGCATGACCGCAGTCGCCGATACCGTAAGTTATTGTGCAACAACCAGGCAACGCGGTCTGAGCTGCAAGTCACGCTCTGACGCTGGAGGCTGAAGTTACGTAGACTAGAGCAGCTGACGCCGTCAAACATTGGGTGGACGAACAAGTGATCTATGTAAACAAGTTTTGCGAAAACCCGCGACGTGCAGGAAAGGTCGAGAAAAGGAATAGTTTCGATCACCCCGTCTGCATACTACAAAGCTACGAGAAAATCCAACGGAGCTTCTCAGAAAGAGCCTCGACGTTGAAAGAGTGGTTATCCTGTTTCGGGATTCGAACCAGGAACCAATGTCGGTCACTCTACAATCAGATTTATACGTGGAGACTAACGCCGGTGTAACACCGTGCACTGCTGATCGCGATTAAGCCCGATTAGAATCGTGTTTCTCAACAGTGATAAGCTCCCTTCTTCAGCTTCCGTGAAGGAGGCAATGACGATCGAGAAATTCGATGCGATCAAAAGTGACCGTGCGACACCAGTAGGGGAATCTTTTGTTCGAAATGCTCGTTTATTTGTTGGACACAGCCAAATGAACACAACAGATAATTAGGCCAGGGATAGCATAAGGGACGTTAACTGTTGTCTTTAACTGCAGTGTAGTTAATTGTAACGTAAAATCGAAATAAATTAAAGTACCAATTGAGCTACGACAGAAGGCGCTTCCCCGTCCGCTTCGTTGGGTATTTTCTGTGCATGTGATCCCTGGCAGCGTTAGCCAGCGCCGCTCGTAGCCCAGGCACCGAGTGTGTAACACTACTCCGCGGGAGGCAGTCACGTGATCTTTTCCACGAGGCGACAGCTGTCCAATAAACTCGCGTTTGCTAACCTAACGTATCAGTCTTACGTTGACCAACGTAACAGCTATTTTCGTTTAAAAGGTGTTTTTGCGCCCGCACGACAGCCTTGTCCACAAAGAAAGCAGGAACAGCAAGATCGCGGATTTATAATAAAGCAATTTCTATCTTCCACATAAGATTGGAAGCTGAGACCTGACAGTCCAACACTTGCGAATGGGGATTTTTCGGCCCACTCATCCACTTTTTTGTGTCTCACTTACGAAAAAGATTCTGTAATTTCATTTCTCCTCTGTTGACACTCTGGTCCTTTCTTTTCATGTTAGTGTTCACTTACAGCTCGCTTTGGTGACTCACTCGAAGGTTAGAGGGGAAAAAAATGAATGCACACACTATAAAGCACAGAACGCGCCACGAACGCATTACACTGGCGCAGCTGCAAGTGCCTCACAAGCGAATCCACGAGCAAATATAGTATTAAACAAGGAAGTCTACGACGCGGCACTCGCAGCAGTCGTCATGTCCCGCTTCACAATACAGATTCGTCAGAAAAAAAGGCGAGAAAAAAAGTCAAAGTAAATCTGCCGTCTTTCGACAAAAGACGACAGACCAAACATTCTACTTAGCTCTAGACGAAATACAGAGCTCAAAATGTGTGTCTCGTGAGACAGAAAGGAGGACAAATGAATGGTGAGTCAGCATGGTGTTGCGTCTCAAGAAGTCAAACGGGCGGCGAAAAACTGTCTTCTCAGCAGGACGGAGGAAAAAAAGAAAAACGAAAATATGAACGGATCTCGTAGAAAAGCTTTTGTAGACTCAATATTGTGTTTCTTAAGCTCGTTTAAAATACGAGCGTGTAACTTAAAAAGGGACTTCGGAAGACAAGGATAATGCGCTTATCTTGTCCTTGTCTTCCGACGTCCATGCTTAAGTTACGCGCTCGTATTTTAAGTATCATGAATCACCAACTCGCCTAATCAGCCATTTTAACAAGTTGTGTTTCTATTGACTGTCTGGGGCACTCAATAGAACGTTCGCCGAGATGCAATTAAATAGAGGGTCGCTTCTTTTTATGAGGAAAAAAAAACTCGCACGGTCTTTTATGAATTCGCCTATGACCACTCGAAGGCAAAAGCCATCTTGTTTTTCTTTCCAGTCGATCATCCATCGATCAGCCCTTTCGAGCCGGCTGCGAGTAGTAAATTATTAAAAGCACGTAATAAGGTAATAATAATTGGGGTTTAACGTGCCAAAACCACGATATGATTATGAGGGACGCCGTAGTGGAGGGCTCCGGAAACTTCGACCACCTGGAGTTCTTTAACGTGCACCTAAATCTAAGTACATGGGCCTCAACCATTTTCGCCCTCATCGAAAATGCGGCCGGGATTCGATCCCGCGGCCTTCGGGTCAGCAGACGTAATAACGTGAACATAAGTAATTTAATACAGAAAGTTAAGGCTAACCTAACTTTTGTGCTCAGCCGGGCTAAATGAATGTTGATTCAAAGCTCATCGGGTGCCATCTCAACTTTTACTTTTATCGTCATCGCAGCACCTGCGGCAGCACTGCGATTCGCGTCACTAAAAAAAAAAAAAAACGATTTTGTATGAGCAGTAAAGTTAGAACCTTCAGCGAAAGAAGGGTGTAACATTAATTAGTTCTTGCCGCTATTAGCACTTACAGGAATAATGCACTGGTCTCATTGGTAGGTCCGAGGCATACATGTATCCAAGCATCGCGAGACCGGATGTACTTCCGTCCCATAACGATGGAAGTAAATATTTGGCTTATATAGTCCCATACGAATTCTTTTGCAAGTAACATGGTGCTTGCAAACGCGTTTACCAATTGCTCACTCGTCAATAGAGTAATTGATATAGATAGTCAGAAAGGCACGCTGCACAACCGTAAAATGCTGCGTGGATTAGATCGCAAAAAAAGAAATAAAAAAGAAGTCAATGAATCATTAATAATATCTGGGGTTTAACGTCCCAAAACCACGATATGATTATGAGAGACGCCGTAGTGGAGGGCTCCGGAAATTTCGACCACCTGGGGTTCTTTAACGTGCACCTAAATCTAAGTACACGGGCCTCAGACATTTTCGCCTCCATCGAAAATGCAGCCGCCGCAGTCGGGATTCGATCCCGCGACCTTCGGGTCAGCAGCCGAGCGCCATAACCACTAGACCACCGTGGCGGGGCCGTCAATGAATCATTGTGCGGGGAATTCGGCGAAATATAGGATCAGAAGGTAGAGTCACGCTTAACGACCTGCCTTCGCTGCAAAAGTCGCAATAAGCGGAACTTACGCTTGTTCTTGCGCCGCCAGAGCGGCCGCTCTTTGGGAGAGTCACTTTGGCGCCGTCAGATTGGTCACATGTTTCCGCACACAAGGAACCGTCGCTGTCTAGGACTCGCTCTAAAAGATACCTCCCTGAATTCCTTTACATTAATATTGTTTCATACCACAATAAGCTCACTAACGAGCCGTAACTGCCGTAGCATTACCTTAAGACCCGACTTGATTGTACTACAGAGCCTATCCCGCCCTGCTCGAGTGTTTGGTCTACAGCACGCTAACCTCAGCACAGGTAGCAGGAAATACAAAGAACGTTAGTGAACGTCCACGGAAGGGGCTGCCGGCGCGACTGTCGAAATACGATTCCATACAATAGCAAGACACACAGCTGCAGGCGGCCAAAGAAACTCGGTTGCAGTTGCAGACGACAGTTGCTCTTGGCTGTCTGTGTAAAAACATAGCAGACCGGCGGAAGAAAAAAAAATACACTCACGCCGCTCGCGTGGCATTCGAGTAGCAGGGGGACTGCTGTCGGCGAAGGAGGATTCCGTTGTCGGCGGCGCTGCCAGTAACGCCCAGTCTTACGTGACGGCATGCCTGAAAACAACTCCCTGTTGCGTCGAAACTGTTAAACGACGCTCACAAAAAAATAAAACAAAAAATAAAGACGCCAGCACGAAGAAAAGGTATGCCTAACAGGGAGCTGATTTCAAACGAACGCTTAATCAGAAGGACGCATTTATTATGCGCTATTCTTAACCACAGCTATCTCACACGTAACTCAAAATAACGCACACGAAAAAATGACAAAACTATCATTCCACATCATTTAGCGCAGGCGCACATGTAACCTATGTTGACGATCAGTGAAACAGAACGGCTGCCACGACATCATAAACCAAGCAGCTGCCACGATACTTTGATGTAGTGTTAAAAGTGCGGAATTTCGTTATTTAAAAGGCGCACCGAAGGTTTCCTCGTGCATGTGGCGGACCCGCTTGCGAATATAAAGCGCCAGTTAGAACCCTATAACTAATTTATCTCTCTGGCGACAAACAATTGTAGCGCTTAACGAGATAGAAGTTCATAACGGTTGCTGTTCGGGCGAGTTGGTGTTTGATAATTGCAGCACGTAGTGGCTCTTTTCTTATATATGGCTTCCACTGACGTCACAGAAACAACCACGTTGGAACACCAACGTGGTGGCAGGCGAACTATGTGACGTCACGTTAGTGTTATCAGTAAATCGCATGTTGGTTCCTTCGTTATTCATGCCCAGCGGCCCAATAAAGTTGTAACGACGTCGTTATCACACTGAAGGAGGTTAATCGCGGCATGATTACAATGCCTGGACGTGATCTAAGCCGCCATCTTGGAGCCATGTTGTGCATCCGTGACGTCACGTGCAAGCTATCAATTGACGCCTTGCACGTGACGTCATGGGCGCACAACATGGCGACTTAGATGACGTCAAAGCAGTATAACCGCGCGGCAGCTAACCTGCTTCACTGTAATGACGTCGATGGAACGTTTTGGGGCCTCTGTGCACGAATAACGAAGGAACCAGCCTGCCATTTACTGACAACACTAACGTGACGTCACAAAGTTCGCGTCCCACCATGTTGGCGCTCCAACGTGGCTGTTTCAGTGACGTCAGAGCAAACCATCTATATGTGTCGCGCTAATTACATGCTGCAGTTCCAAGATAGACTTGCGTCCGCATTACTTGGCATTCGCGGCGTAATCAATCTCCTTTGTCACGTACGCTTGCGCTATTCGAGTTAGAGTGATAGTTTTGTACAGATTTTCTTTGCTTGTTTCATGAGTGATGTGCGGATATAAGGGATAGGAATAGTGCGAGATGCATTTGTGCTCTTCGGCATAAACGTCGGAAAGGAGCCAGCGCCTGTCGTGACGTACCTTTGCTTTTGTCCTCGTCTTTATTTGTGCATCGTTTAACAATCACCATGCAAATTTCAACTTGCCGCACTTCTTAGCCTTCTCTTGCTTCGTTGCTATCACGGCTGTTGATGTTAGTTGTCGTTCGCCGAGGTACCCATATGGCTCATGCCCACTACGGTGTACTTCTACAAGAATATAAAAATGCCAACATCGGAGAACATTCGACGGCACTGATAAACTGTGAGCAATGCGAAGAACAAAAAAAAAAATACATTACACGATAACTATAACAAGAGTTAAAGTGGAACAAGTTGGTTCACGTGCTCTGCGAGAGACAGCACGACTTGAAAGGACACTAATAAGAAAACCGAAGTTGAGCTCTAATGGCCGATCATTCAAATACGATCATAGTTATGACATTCTCACTGCGAACAGAGCTTTATTAAGCAAAATAGAAAGAGAAAAACTCGAGGATACGTTCTGAAATCGCTTCGAATTTCCACCACTAGATGCTTTTGACGTCGGAGGTATCGAACGCACACCTAGCTGCCACGCTAATACGCGAGTTATGCACCGCTGCTTACAAATATGCCCTGTGGAATGTACTACAAACGTTTTGTCCGCCGCAAAACTTTGCGGGATCTGCAGCGCGTGGAGTAGCGACGGAAAGCTGCATTGCTGCCTACCGTCACACGGCGTGGCAGTGGCGTATATCGAGGGGTGGGGGGAGGGGGCATGAGCCTGGTGTGTCACCCCCTGGCTACGCCACTGCGGCGTGCTCTTCGGGCTATCGACCGAGGCCTCCGCGATTAGCTTCACCAACTCACAGTTGCCGGAACCGATCACGGAGGCCACGGCCGATAGCCGTGGCCTCCGTGAGGGTGACAGGTACATAGAGGGTGACAGGTACATGGAGGTACAGGAAAAAGCCTCGGCAGCAAAAGGAAAGAGGAATGCTGCAATAATGAAGCACAGAGCGTTGTGGGGACACAATAGGTACGAGGTGCTTCGAGGTCTGTGGAAAGGTGTAATGGTTCCGGGGCCTACTTTTGGGAACTCAGTGGTGCGCATGAGGGCAGAGGTGCAATCGGGAATAGATGTAAATCAAAGGACTGTGGGTCGCCTTGCGTTGGGTGCTCACGGGAAGACGACAAATGAGGCTGTAAAGGGCGATATGGGACGGGCAGGTTTTGAAGCGAGGGAAGCTCAGAGCAAAATAAGTTTCGAAGAAAGGCTCAGGAATATGAAGGAGAGTAGATAGGCAGAGAAGGTGTTCCGTTATTTGTATATGAAGAGTGTGGACACACAGTGGAGAAAAAGAACTAGGAGGCTCACTAGTAAATATACGGCTGGTAGTGTAAGAAATATGTCAACAAAGAGCGTTAAGCGAAATGTCAGAGAGGCGGAGAGGATTTACTGGACGGTAGCTATGGAGAAAAAACTGGCTTTGAATAACTACCGAAAGGGCAAAAATTAAATAAGGAGGGAGGCATTTTACGATAATTCAAGGGGAAGCGCTTTACTGTTTGAAGCGAGATCGGGTTGCCTTAGAACGCGTAGTTATAAAGCGAGATTCAGTAAAGAAGAAGAAGAACAATGCACATGATGCGGGGAAGATAAGGAAACGGCGGAGCATGTTCTGAGTGAATGTGGAGATATCCACCCAGGTGTACGTTTGGGCACGAGCCTACATGAAGCCTTGGGTTTTAGGGACATCAATGGACAGCTATACACACCCGCGATTGAAATGAGTAAGAGACGGTTAGAGTATTGGTGACAGAAAATTAGAGAGAAAGGAAAAAATAATATTGGAAAAAAATAAGGACATTCTGCCGTAAAGGGCAGAGAACTGGGCTGAGAATTTAGGTTTCTTTTAATTTTTTTCCTGTAGTAATATTTAATCCAAGTTGAGGCATTAGGCCAACATTAAAAAAAGAAGGGAAAAAGAAAAAATATTTTTTGTCGAGCATGGTGGCACAGTTGTCACCGCCCCGTTATAAAGGGGACGCTCATAGCATCCATTGTCATCCGTCATCCGTCGTCCCGCCACGCCCTGCAGATCCCACAAACGTTTCGGCCGACAGCACACAAACAACATTCGGCAACCGGAAGGGCTCGACTTCCGTCGACTAAGCGTGCTTATATATATCCTACAAAGCCCAGCCCTGCTGAATCCTCGGTTATTTTTCCATGCGGAACATTCGCGTAACCTGAGCAGCAACGTCACGACTGACGTCACTGACAGGTCGCTGTCGACTCTGGCTGTGGCAGTAGTGACGCTGGCAAAATAGTGAGAACCGCGAAGCGGAACGACGTGGGAATGCCGTGCAGAATTGGAGTTCCGCTGTTGCGGTGTTGGATTTGCCTATAGTCTTCGTGCTTGCGGCTTCGAACGCACTTGTGCCTTTGTTTATTGTTGTGTTTTCGCTTTCGTTTCCGATAAAAGAATGGCTCGGTGAGCTGACCTTGTGAGGTGATTTGAATTGACCAGCCTAAAAGGGCCAAGGTGGGGAAGCGAGACTGCAAAACTTTTGCTGAAGTCCGTTTTACGACAAAGCGCCTGCAGGCTACACGGGGCCGAAGTAGCGAAGCTGAGGAAAATCTATGTACTACCAATTATTCCCATGCTAGCTGAAGTGCCCTGCTTTGCACATTAGCGCCAGATTTCCTCCTGGCGTGCTATTATGAAACTATAGCAACGGCTTGACGGAAACGAGGCTTCGCTTTCTGTCGGCGCGGCCGGCGGCCCACTGCCGCACGCAGAAGCACCTGCCGCGCGAGCACGGAGGATCATTGAGCGCTCCGTTTGACTGAAGCCGCTGAAACGCAATCCTGCTTCTTCCCCGACGATACTTTTGTTGCAGATGTCAGAGTCAGCAGCGACGTCCATTGCGGCGAACAAGGAAGCAGCGGCTGTTTATGCGAGCGGTGACGTATCACGGCGCGCCTTCTGATCCGCTTCGAGGAATGAAATCATTGAGGACGTTACTTCAATATTTTTGTAGCGTTAGCTACACTTGCCTAGCCGGAGCTGATTTCGCGTGGATCTTCATGAGCCGTGCTGCGCATGCGCGAGGATCAGTGATGTCACACAACTGGCTCACCGGAGCCGGCATCTCACGCGCTCTCCGGCACCGCCGCGCGCGACTCGCCGCTGCTGGTCTGTGCGTTCGGGAAGAGTGGCGTCGTAGCCGCGGCAGACACACTGGCACCGGCGCGCGCTACTCGCCGCTGCTGGTCTGCGCCGCATTCGAGAGGAGTGACGGCGTAGCCACGGCAGACACACTGGCGCCGGCGCGCGCGCAGCTATTCGCCTTCGCTGTGCAGTCGCCGTCTGACACTGCGCTGGAGCCGCTTGATAGCGCCTGTGACTGGCGTTTGCAGGTGGGTAACGCCATGGAGAAGGAGAGCGCAAATGTCGCTCAACGGTGCAGAAGAGCCGAGAAGCTTATCTCATCGGATCCCGAAGTAGTTGCCTGGCAATTAGCGGTTCAGCGTACGAAGAATGAACAGAAGGCTAATAATCCTAGAAAATCTGGAAAGCTAAGAATAATCAGCTGAACCTTTGCTAACGCTACGTATATCCTGGCATAGCCGAGCTAAGCCACTGCAATTTTTTTCTTTAATATATGTGGTTTTACGTCCCAAAATCACGATATGATTATGAGGGACGCCGTAGTGGAGGGCTTCGAAACTTTTTACCACCTGGTGTTCTTTAACGTGTACTGACATCGCACAGTACACGGGCCTCTAGCATTTCGCCTCCATCGAAATGCGACCGCCGCGGCCGGGATCGAACCCGGAGGACGCTGCTTCAATGCCGAATCTCCGGTAAGAGAAGTTGAGCAAGAGATATTCGGTCTTTGGTTTCGAATTCCTCCGTTAATGAGTTGTGTTTTTGCGCCGAGCAAAAGCTGCACGCATTATTAGGGCCCCTCTTTCCTTCCGGCTCCACTTACCTTTAAAAAGCAGACAGACAGACGCGACAGAACCACATAATCAAATCTACGACCGTTGATTGATTGCGCGAGCGTACCGAAAGACACACCCACCCAAGACACACAATATTACATGTATTAACAGCTCTTCGCACTACATGGCATCTGTATACCATTTTCTCCCCCAAAGCTGTTCCAATTACGCGCGTGGCTCTGTGTTAAAACAACTGACCGACAACCATACGCCCTGGGTTTAATTCCCACTCAACCCAAGATTTCAAACATTTATTTGCGTGTATCTTGATATTCCGCTGACAGACACCGACGCCAACACCGGAATTTCTACGACACAGGCTCTTTGACGCTATCGCGTTAAGGAGGCCACCAGGGTGGACTCCATAATAAAATGACGGATGGATTAGCAAACAACAAACTGCTACTTGTTCACAAGACGTACGACATTCTGCTATGTTGCAAGCCATTTGATCAGATACTAGACGAACACCAGCGCTTACAGAAACACGGCCCATGGCCTACGTACTCGCACGAGACGGATCTAGTTTCACGTGCGCAGGGGCAGTTGCACCGACGAGAACGCTGCATGCACCGCCCACAGAGCCCTTCCAGGTGTTTTAGCCAGACGCGAGTATAGAGTTCACCTTGCAAAAGTATTACACGTAGAAGGTGCTGAGGCAAACTAGTGCCAAGGTCACTATTAAAACGAGCATTCTCGCTTTCTCTCTTTGTCATACACACACACACACACACCATCAGCAGCCTTGACGATTATTTACCAATAATCCACAAGGAAATCGAAGCCACAAGGAAATCCACACGGATTTCCTTGTGGCTTCGTGTGGCTTCGTGCTACTAACGGGTGGTTGTCAATTATCCCTTTCCGATATTGTAGAATATGGGCCATACGAGATTTTTCGAGATTTTTCGTATGCATAGACAATGCAGTCGACTGAACGCCGCGCTGTCTCTCATACCGCGGCTCATTACGTCTTCCAACAAGTCTGGTTTCTTCTTGCATAACAAAGCATTGCCAACTGTCCAGGTGTCCTTTGCCTTCAAGTGTTGCAGAGTATGTAAAATGCTGCGGAACATTTATTTCCGTGTGAAAGCAGCAACCGCGAGAGATCCTTCCGGTAAGGCAGGGCGACCGTGAAGAAACTAGATTATACGTTTGGCTTCCTGGCTCTTCAGGGGAAGGGGAGCGAAAGGTGTGGGGAAGGGGGGGAGGGGACTGCAAGGGGCGCAGTCAGGGTTGCCACTGACTTTCGAGTAAATGTCGCCAAACAACGAGCAGAAAGTCGCCAAAAGTCGCCATTTTTTTTACAAATTTCGCCAAAAAAGTCGCCATTCTATATATGTGCGGCATATCCTAGTAATAGGAACTTCCACTGATGTATAGCCCCGTAGAATACAATGCCATTCAAAGCCCTTAAAGTATATTGACATTTCTCAATACCAGGCGCATCGCCCCTTCACCATGGGAGTGCTTGGTGCACCTGGTTCTCCGACTAGCCGCAAGATGTGCGCGGAGGCGCAAGTATGAAAGGATAAAACGCTCATGATATCCTTCCATCCCTGTCCGCTCGTTTCAAAGGTAAAAGTGTGGTAAACCTTAGGCGAAAGCCGCGAAGGCGTTGTTTGTAGACAGCTTTACATCCTCTCATATGAAAAAAAGGATTAACAGGTTTATTGAAAGTAGTAAGACAGAATTCTTACAGGTATCGTTCATTAGTGAGTCTTATGCCTTTCAGTGTGAACTAATATGATACCGGACACCACTGTCCCTTTCATATATAATCACTTATATCTACCCGTGTCAATCCAGTGCGTTATAATTGAACAGGTGGACATTGTAAAATGTTATATAGCAATTGTTTTCGTTGCACACGCTCACCGAGAACAGTAGAAAATGCCTGAATAAATAATTTTTTATTGCACGAACACCCGCGTATCCGCCCATCTTCGCTATACGAGCTCGATTAGGGGATACTGCAGCGGTGAATAGGTCGCCAAGCTATTCAGAATAGTTGGAGCTTTGGCGGAACAAATGGCCGGAACACACGACCAACCCGTCATCTAGCCCCTTCAGAAGCGAAACTTTAGCGAAGCTCTCAAGCATCTAGATGAATCTAGATGAATTGAGTTAGAAGCATCTAGATGAATTGAGGAGATACACACGAGTTACAGGACGGACATACAGAACGGCGCGCAATGTGCACCTCAAAACCCAGAAAAATACAGAGAATAGTGCCGCTCATTCGTTGGGAAGGCACTGAGCTTAGGATGCATAACTCAGTGGAGACCTAAGCTGAAAATCGCCAAAAATTCGCCATGTCGCCATTCATAATTTTAGGTCGCCACGGGCCTCTCAAATTCGCCAATTTGGCGAAAAGTAGCCACCATTGGCAACCCTGGGCGCAGTCCCTCCCCCCCCTTCCAGAACATAAGGGGGCGCGAGCTCTTGATTCCCTTGGAGTTGGTGCGTAAACGCGCCAAGATGTAGGAACCGCGTTCACTCACAAATTTTACACTAAGTGCCTTAGACGGAAAGCTGGCGCTGGCACATAACGTGCGCCCGCAGCGCTGACGTTAAGGCAAAGTTGGAATGATAGGCCGCAGATCGATTTGCGCGAAGTTCGTCCGTGCAGCTGCGGACGACCTCGTCGATTGCGGCAACTTTCCTGCCAATCATGTATATTTTGCGTATTTATTTCAGTGCAGTTGAGCCAATAGTTGAGCCAAGCACGACAGAACAAAATTAGTGAAATCGCTGAACAAAATTTACACATGCTTTCGCCCTGAAATTCATTGCACGGTAATAACTGTCTCGTAGGAACACCAATTTACATTAGTCCATGGCTCTCGCACAACCACGAACCGAAATAGTTGCTTCAAAATAAAGGCAGTTACACAGAGTGACTGCTACCAAACAGATCAACCAGGCCTGCACTCTAATCACGGTAACGTTTACGACAGCATAAAAAGACATGTAACTTATAATTTATAAGTTACGTGGCTGTTACAGCAATTTTATCTTTGCGTTTTCTTCATTTCCCTCTCTCATAAAGGTTACATCGACAGCAGCGTGCCAAGTTAAAAGCTAAAGCACCGCGATGAGCATTGTAACCTTTAGATTGTAACTTATAAAAGCGCAATGACTCATCCGTCAGGGGACCTACACTATGGAGTGGAAGTTTATTGATCAATGTGTCACATCGCGATCTGTCTTGTTCAAGGCTGGCTTTATCAATTGAACAGCGGATGATGCACACACAGAACGGGTCTTGACAGCAGAAAAGCAAATCACAGGAGCAGCGATTTTACATTGCGGCGT
This sequence comes from Rhipicephalus sanguineus, assembly GCF_013339695.2. Classification (NCBI taxonomy): domain Eukaryota; kingdom Metazoa; phylum Arthropoda; class Arachnida; order Ixodida; family Ixodidae; genus Rhipicephalus; species Rhipicephalus sanguineus. Next base: position 78,262,517 of record NC_051181.1, read on the forward strand.
ACTGAGGCATGCGATGGTGGGGTATGAACTAAAACTGGAGTTCAATAAGGTGAGCCCGCTTCCAAAACCCGTAATTTATGAAGTGACATAATCTGCACAGACATCGGCAGAAGCACAAGAACGAAAAACTATCGTATGTTGGTCAAATGTTTGTGCTAAACAAGTTATTAAGTAGCTCTTATATCTATTTTGCTTTTAAGCCGCAGAAGTAATTAATTTGCCTCCGGGAAGCTTCGCATATGGCGACAAGATAAAGTACTGTGAGCACACGACAACCGACCAAATTAAACTGACGATGCGATCGAAGAACCATCCCGTGGCGCGAGAAAAATATTTTTCCGAGACTCGCAATACAATTTATTTTAATTTCGCTGTCGTGTTGTCTAGTTTGTTTGTTTGTTTTTCTTCGCGTTATAATTAACGGATCGTAAAGTGCAGCAAACGTCACGGGACAACATAGCACCAAACACGGTTAACCGTCATCAATTCGCTAACACGGGAGAAAAAGATGCCGCTGAGTTCACAAAACAGCGTGGGACGGCCGCTCCAGTAGAGAGGCCGCGTAGAGAGATGTATGAGCTCGCGGTGAGTAACAAATGTGGCGTCCTCGAGGCGCCGCTTCAACTTTATCGAACCAGGGACGGCGTCATCTCTCCTAGGCTTTGCACAGCTTGAGGTGTATGCCGGGAAGAGCATTCGAATGCGAGGCGGTTGGTGCGGTTGTTGAAGTCGCGTTTGTGCAGTGCTGCTATTCGTTTCATCGATTTAACCAGGTTTTACGCTCCGCGCTTTGTTAACGTGCCTGGTCTAATCGTGTTGTGTACGTGAGTGGCGTGTAACTAGTGATACAGCAAGCAAGGACAGTCATTAACGTGCGCGATCCGCCGCAAATAAGCCACGATGCATTGCAACGGGCACGTTCAGTGGGCTGCGCGGCCGTTGCGACGAGCTGCATTGCTGATTCTTCGCTTGCCTGAGACTCGCAATTGTCGAGCGGGTTGCATCCGTTGTTACGTTGCCCGAAGACCGCAGTAAATGTGATTTGCAGGTAAGCAATATTCTCTCTTCAGTACGTTATTTGCTTGTGTATATGTACTTATGTCGCGTGTTTGCCTGAAGTCATGCTCATGCTTACGCTACTGTACGAGATGGGTCGTGTCATACTTTTATGTAATGGTGTCATACTTTTATGTTTTAAATAAATCGTGTCATACTTTTATGTAATGCATTGTTATTGGCAGTATTTGCTCTGCGTTTGACATTACAAGATGAGTGTTTGGGCGTATATTATCAAACATCCGACTAAGATCATTCGTTATCATACACGTTTATGTGAGAAGAGATGAAGGACAGAAGTTTAACCCTTCTTGCTGTCGCCGTCTTGATACCTTCAACACGCTCGATGAAGGCTGCAATCACGGTGTGAAATACTGTAGGCGGCATAAACAAAGTGCCCCAGATCAGCTTTGCCCAGACGAGCTCTGCGTGCGCAGTAACTCGCTCCTGTCAATGGCAGTCTGGGCTGTTTGTCATGTCCTTGTCACTGGTACATGATATTTCGTGGCGTCTATACGCAACGTGTCGGCTAATTCAACTTTTCGCCATGCTTCAAACTCTGCTGCGGCAGTTTTAGGTGGACGAGTGAGGGTTTAAGGCGGTAATGCGGGCTAGTTGGTTGTGATCACTGGTGTTCATTTCGGTAGCGCAAAGAAAATTAGACACATTAAAAGAAAAAAAAAATCCCTCGTAGAGTGATGTAGCGCGTCGCGCCTGTGCAACGGGTTTTTGTGTGTTTCCTTGCAGTAAAGTCAGTTGATGTCTAGCGCCCGTCCTGTCAACGTGTCCTCTCTTGTCTTTAATTGTTTTGCGCTACCGAAATGAATAAAGCTTTAAGTACCCGAAAGACAATGAAATGGCGTTAAGAGTGCGTTTTAAGTGTAGTTTTAAGTGTCTTAAAGGAAATCACAGCATCCTTCCGTGTGTAGCTGAATGTAGCGAACCCGAGGCACTGCGCCGACCAAAGTAAACATTTAATACACACACACAAAAGCACGTTTATGACGTGAAAAAATAAATTGTTAAATCCGGTGCTTTGGCTGAGCACGTTTCAGGGGACACGCAATCGACTGGGGGAAGGCACGTGCTCGCGCTAGAGAAAAATGACTGTCACGACGTCTTTATCTCGAGTCGCTCTTGATACCGGCCACTCCGTGTATGTGTGTGCGCGCGCGTGTGTGTGTGCTCGTGCGCGTGTGCTCGCGTGTGTGCGCGCGCGTGTGTGTGTGCGCTCGCGCGTGCGTGTGTGTGTGCGCTCGCGCGTGCGTGTGTGTGCGCGCGTGCGTGTGTGTGCGCGCGTGCGTGTGTGTGTGTGCGCGCGTGCGTGTGTGTGTGCATGTGTGCGTGTGCTTTTTGCTTTAGTCGGCTCAGTGCCTCGGGTCTTCAACGTGATCACGTATCAACCCAACCAGACGGGCTTCCGTCAGACTTCAAACTTCTGCGTGTTGACCTAACTTGAAACCTTACCACAAATATATGCTGAAGTCATCTTCATTCCATAGTTGCACTCATGCAGATCACAATGTACGGCATTCAAAATTCAGATAATTCATGCTCATGCTTACGCTGCTGTAAGAGTTGGGTCGAGTCAGAAAAATAAGTTGTCATGCTTTTACGCATTGTTGCCGGCAGTATTTGCTCTGCGTCGCTCGATTACGTCTAAATGCGTCGCTATCGAAACGGGGCAGCTGAGAATATGTTACGCGATAAGCGATACGCTGTGGCTTAACGATTTTCAGATAGCACGAATGCCAGCAATCGTGCAACGTAGGAGTTCAAAGGGAGACATGGTCAGTGTGGTTGGTATGTCTTTCGATGTCCTTAGTTCCTTGGCGATAAAAATTTGTTCTCCGGCACTGAGATAACTTTTTTTTTGTGTTCTCGTTCTGTTCTAGGGTGCAAGCAACGTGTCATTGTGGTTAGAAAAATGAATCAGTATACATGTGATTTAACTGTCAAAGCCGGAATGTTTAAAGGTACGTAGACAACACAAATGATTTTTTCCCGCCATAATAAATGTGTTGCGTTGGAACTGTTTACAGCATACATCCCGCCCAAGGCATGCTGGGATGATCTACTATCAGGCAGCTTGGAAACTTCCAGACGCCGATATGCCTTACGTTCGGTGCAGCCGAGGTTGTGAACTGTCAAGTGGAAGATGCCCCTTGAGGAAAACAATTAGGTACGAGCATATTCAAGCTCTACGTGAAATGCCGAGTATGGTCACTGAAAATTCTAAATTGTAATATTTCTGTTTCTAATCGCCTGCTGTCGTGTTTCTGCTACTAAACTGTCACTTACATTATTGTATTGCTGACTTTTGTGCTAAACAGATGTCAATTGCATTTGGTATTAACGTGCGATTTAAATAAGATTTTTGTTTTCCGATAAACGTATTGCACAGGATAGTAGATTTGAGGAACGCTTATGTAGTGGTCAAGTAACACCCTTTTTTTTTGGGGGGGGGGGGGTGGAGTATGTGTCTCACATTACATGTTATCGGCAGTTGTGTGCAAAGTGGCAGTAACCGTTGGAATAGTGTAAAATAACGGTCCTCTCCTTTTAGGATCGACTGTCCAGCGTGGAGATTGCGGAATCAGCAGCTGACATATTGACTGATGAAACATGATGGTGCGTGCAGCAAGAGAGGGTTTGACTGCAGATCCTGACCACCTGCTCCTGTAAATTTGTACCAACCACAGGCGAAAACAAGGGGAAACGCTTTGAATACTTGCGGTCTTCTATCAGCTAGACAAGTCCCTGAAGCTATAAATCAATAAACTGATGTATTCTGCTTTGGAGGTATAAAGCAATGAAATATGAATTCTTTTCGAATGGTTGATGTTTTTTTTCTTCAGAAAATTTCTTGGGAGCACGCACAACCCGAGCAACAAAAGTAAAGGACTGACAATCACCCTCTTTTTGGCTGCCCTCTGGGTTTCATCTGTCCTGCTTATGTGCAAAGTACCAGCAGTTATGGTATGCCGCACACATTAGTGTACTTAAGGAGAAGTACGACGCTGATCACGTATTATTTGCAGGGGGCTCCACTCAGTATGACCGCTCTATCCGTGGCCCACCGACCCAGGTGTCGCCTAACAATGGGTATGTGCCTCTTTTTTCTTTCGATCTTCTTTCTGCGATGCATTTCGGACCACTCGCTACGCACATGATCGGCCCAGCCAAGTGTCGTCTAGCAAGAGAAGCGTGGCTCTTCCTTTAGGGCTTCTTTCTGTGCACGCCTAATCTTTTGTACTTCTTTCTGCGGCTTTATTATGCAGCGTACAAATATGTACACAGAGTAATGAGAACTTTCACGGCGGTGTCATATGGCCTGCCCTGTCCTGAATACACACGCTGGAGCTTTGGAATAATTCTGGTACATGTCTGCTTAGAGCACAACAGTTGCGGTGTCCGTGGCAAGAGATGTACGCTTCCCTCATCGCAAGGAATAGCACAAAACAATTTCCTTTGGAGTTGGCTTAGAGCTTGCATGCATCATAACGTCACACCTTCGCCCACAAGCATCGTGTTGTTCAAATGTGGTCTGCCACTAAAACGATAAATAAGAAGGGCAGGTGATTGACAGATATTCCTAATCATGAGTTGTGCCATGTGTATCAGACAAGTATCCTCTCTTGATCCAATTAAGTAGATGTTTAAGCATTACAATTTCTATCTCTCGAGAAAACCGCGTTGCGGCTCTTTGTATGCGCTCTTGGTATTATTGTATTTTTGCGTATGCATACATTTGCTTTTACTGCGTCTTTATATCATTCAGCATTCGTATATAATATGCACATACGTACCAGCCAGCTATACTTATTAAGCGATGATTTCAGACAGTTCTTTGGGTTTTGCGAGAAGTACGTAAAACTGACTAAACGTGGCGTATGGCGAACGGTTTGTATATCAATTTTGAATATGCTCTACGCCGTGAGGAGCAGTGTTAATTCTCCGCGCACTTCTTTACGGCCTTCAGCAGCTTCCCTGCTTTGTCAACCTCACATTTTGTCAGTATCCACGTTTCCATTGCTGATCCCACATTTGAAGGTGAACAAAATCGCAAATAGCCCTGTAACAAATAGACGGCTGGTATTTATTATCGGATAACACATAGTTTGATAAGCACGAATAACACAGTCAATGAAAGTGCACGAGCAGCAGAAAAATAATTGAAGTGTTATAATCACGACAGCCTATGCTTAAACTGCATAGAAGTTGGACCAAGAGAGGATGGCCTGACACGTATATCATGATACTGTTATAAAATCTCTGGTCTTCACTGATATTGACGGGTCGACCACATTTTAATAATAATCGCGGTTCATCATTACTGTAGTGCATGCTAACTCCAAGTCGCCTCGAATATGCGAATGTTTTGTTAGCTGCCTCTTTCTAATGAGCGAAGGCGACGCGTTTGGCCTCGGTCACCGCAATTGTCACGTTCTATAAGCAGTCATGCACTTGAATGATTACAATGCGCCATCGCGTGTGTTCCGAGAAGCACCTTCCATTTGACACCTTCCGCAAAGGTTCGCGTTTCTCAGCGTACGTATATGGACGGTGTATTAAAACCGCACAAGGAAGCGCGGAAAAAACACGAGGCATGCGCAGCACGAAGTGCGAAAGAGTGGAAGGCTGTGCTTCCGTTGCTGTGGCACAACTGGCTGATCCAAGCATGTGATGAGCGTAACCTCCTGGAATGCGTCGAAGAAAGAAGAGCGAAGGAAAGAAGAGGCGCAGAGCGGTGGCCGTATAAAATCTCCTGGAAGCCGTTTTGTGTAAACAGTATACCGTGTACTGTACAACGTAACCTCTATTTTTACGTGATGTGGCCGCATAAAATCTCCTGCAAGCCGTTTTGTGTAAACAATATACCGTGTACTGTACAACGTAACCTCTATTTTTACGTGAGAATGCTCGATACTATGAACGGGTACTAAAGGTTACTAGATAACTTCTATTTTATAAGTACACAAATTTGTGAAAATGTGCACCTTTAGTAAACGTTACCGTGCTTAGAGTGTGGGAACAAACACTTTCCCGAAATACTTGTGCGATTCGATAGATCAGTCATAAACCTAAAACGCTTGTCTACTTTTAAGAAACGCTGTAAGGTTATAGCGTGCAAGAGAGGAGAAACGCAAGGTACAAATAAAATGTGATGCGTAACGTCTACATTCAGCATGGGCCCGTTAAAGATCGCTGGACACTGTATACGTACAGCCAACAATCATATGGCGTCTAGACTAAAAAAACGGTCGTATTTGGGACGTCTTACTGTACCGAAACAACAAACGTCATCTATGTTGTGCGCCATTTCCTGCGTTATTGCCGTGCGCGCGGTATGGTTACGAACGACGTGCGCGCTATCAGCGTGTCATGGCGCTGTTGATAGGGAAATGCCGAGTGCCAAGTTTTCAAGTAGTACGATTATTGTTGTGTGGCAGAAATGCGCCAACAAATACACCCTTTAAAAGACTCAAAATGGATGAGTGTAAGCTACTGCAACGCCATATTACCTCGTAACCTTCAAATTTTATATATATATATACCGTCGACTGTTTGATAGGATGACAGGTGACATACCTTGGCGTCCTCCATGATCCACCATGGCACGACGACGGCCGAGCCCGACAGCGTCGGCTCGTGCGGGTGGTCATCGTCGCGGTCGATGGCGCCGTAGCCTTCCTCGGCCATGCTGAAGGCGCTGTTGATGTGCGCCCGCAGACCGGGCTCAGACAGAGAGTGAGACCGCCCACCGCCCCCCTCACGGTCCGGGTCTGCGAGAGAGAAAGAGAAAGTGTTGAGGAGACTGCGACATGTCACACTGAAGGACGGCAGCCATTTTGGTGCCATCGTCAGCCATTTTGACGACAGAACATACATAAGTTGAGAGTTCGAGCGCCTTGTATTCTTTTTTTGTCAATGTTCTAAAACACTCGAAGAATTCCAAGGTGGAGAGAGAAAGGGCAACACGACCTGAGGCTACGAGAGAAAAGCTGTGCGAAGTGGTAGGCAGCGTGGTTACGACAACAAGAGGTTGTCAGCCATTTTGGTGCCAACGTCAGCCATACTGATGACAAGAGAAGTCGGGCGCTCGCGCAAAAGCTTTTTGCTGAAGCTCTAAGTTGACCCAGATACTTTGAAGGAGAGAGCGTAAATTGCATGGTAGAGGAAATATTTATTAACCCGTACATTCTAGATCACTCTTGTAGACTTGTAGTCCACTGAGTCGCTCGGCCCCGCCGGAACGCGCTGACGAACGTTGGTTACGACGGACACCGTCTACGCACCGGTGCATTCAACTCTGACTATTGTGAGTGACGTCTGCGCTCGCACGCGATTGTGAACGTTACGTACAGTGCTATAAACTAGCTTTTATGAGTAAAGGCGTACACCATCGGCGAGCCCGGCGCTGTCGCATAACGCACGCGTCTATTAAATTTACAAAAGATGTCGGGCCGCCTCGTAACCTTTGGCTGCTCGACGTCGAACAAAGACGGCTGCTCGCTAGACTGCTTCGTGTAACATCGATTCCCAGTGCGCGCGGCGTTAACCAGAATTATATTATTTCGGTACATGTTTTCGAAAAGTGTCCAGGTTTAAGCATTTAAATTATACACGGATGCAACGTAATCCTTTTGTATTGGTAGGTACTGAACTAGCGAAGAGATGATGCCGTTAAAACACGCTGTCACGGGCACCTAGTGCGCAAATTTGAAGGAGGCTTCGGCATTTGCCTTTTGTTCTATTCCAGGAAATACGCGGCGCAATAAATCAAGATTTTACTGGAATCTTTTTTTCGTGTAGCCGAAAGTGCGGCTTACCAAGTCTGTATACGCAATAAAAAAAAACAGAGGCTTAGTTGATATATATTTACGCGTATGAGCAACGAAGCCACAGGTTCAGTTTGTTTAACTTGTTGAATGTTTAAATTTATCTTGCTTATCATCTAGAATGCAATGCAATTTTATGCGCGTTAACAAAAACACAGCCTACTCAGAACTTTGTTTTGAATCACAGTTAACAAGGATAGAGTAGCGGATTTAACGACAATATGAACTTTGAAAATAGTAGCTTGTAGGTGGACATCAATACGGCTCAACTCGTTGTCTTCATTAAGCTAATCTGGTATGCAAACCCTCCCCCGTCGCCATTTCATTATTATATTTCACAACATGAATCACAGTGCACTCATACTCGATTGCACCACTGTCATGCATATAATCTTGTACAGATAATTCATTAAATGTAGTTCATGACTTCGTGACTGTTAGCGCTGCTAAGAACTGACGTAAGTACATGTAAACAACAGGCACACACCGGGTAATGCGCGTGCTAACAACTGGTAGTTCCACGCCAGACACTTCCTCATGAAAGACCCGAAAATAACGGAAAAGGAAGAAAAAAAACGAACAAAGAAAAAGAAAATGAAAGAAACAGCGCACCCTAAAATTACACGCATGTTACAAATCAGTTAAACGCTTCACATACACGACAAACACTTGCCAAGCAATTGGGCCCTTGGCATCATAGCTGTTATGTCTGTGTTTTCTATTCGTCCTTAAATCAGTTCTTGGCAGCTCGAAGAGTCGTAAAGTCGTACGAACTAGCCCACATAGCCGCTTTATTTGCATGAAATGTAGCCCGCCCAAATACGCATACTGTCAGTTAGCGCGCACTCCATTTTTTTTCTTCTTTGAACAGCTAAGAATTTTTTGTTATTTTCCCCGCCACAAAAGCGTCAACTACCCTTCATAGAACGCACTACTTCGGATATACTGGTTAGAGTTCATTGCCGAAAACTTTTAAGCAAGTAGGAGAACTTATAAACGAGATTAACATACGACTTCCCGGCACAATGACTTTATTTTTTCAGCGGACAAATACTCACTTAGCTCGTCTTGCAGTCCACATACTTGCTTGTCGTATGGCTATGTTTCAGTGGACAACATTAATATAAAAAACAAGCAGAATTAGTAAGTGCGTCCTAAATGTGGTTCTCGCGGAAGTCCGTCAGCAAGGGACGCAGCTTACGGAGGAACTGTAATACTTGCTGGGGTTAAACGTGCCAAAACCACGCTATGATTATCACGCACACCGTAGTGGGGGACACTGGGACAATTTTGATCACCTAGGCTTCTTTAACGTGCACCTAAATCTAAGTACACGGGTGTTCTTGCATTTTGCCCCGACCGCGCTCGGGAACCGAACCGGCGTCCTCGAGCATGGCAGCGCGGGCTTACAGAGGAACGGTTTTACTGAGTCAACTGCCACAGGTTTATCGCCCATTCGAAATGACAAACTCCGAGCGTCTTACTTCAACGGAGGTCCCGGCGGTCCGCGAAACGCCGCAGCACCAGCTCTGCTTCTCACGTCGACAGCTCGACGCACGCATGCAGACGAACCGGAAACGAAGCACTCGCAAGCACACCACACAAGAGATGACTGACAGATCACCGCACGACAGGCTACAAACTGTGGCACACGGGGAGAAAATACGGATGACGCTAAAGCCGGCGCCGAACCAACGTCTGGCTCCGGCGCTCCACGCCCCCCTTATATCCGGAGCAGTGCTGTAGCCGGGCGTTACGGTGCACTGTGTCGTCACAGCGTGTGTCGTCACGATGCGTCAAGCGCGCACATACGCTCGCGCCAACGAGGAAGGCCGGCACGCGTTCCTTCGACACGCGCGCTCGCAAAAAACATCACCGAGCGGCCAAATACAGAAAAAAAATAAATAGTGAAGCCCTCTATTCGCCTCTTCTCCATCTCCCCCTTCTTCCCACGTTCCCTGCGCGGCCTATTCAACACGGAAACGCTGCGACTGCCAGAATCATCTGCCTCGAGTCTAGAAAGCCTGCGCGCCACACAAAAATACAAAAGAGGGCTATCACACTCACTTAACAAATTGCGGGGCAGGCCTCAGCGCACAGCCCACTGCGCGCGCTTATTACGCAAGCACTTTTGTTTTGGCAGAGTTTTCGGGTCTGGAGAGTTTGGTTAGCCGCGTCGTAGGGGGAACAGAATGAGGAGCGGAGGTTGACGGGGTTCTTGCAGCTGAGGGCCGACGTGACGTTTGGCAGCATGCAGCAACAGCAAATAGCCGGAGGAGAGCGTGCGAACCGCCAATTAGCTGTCAAGGCCTGCGGCACGTGGATTGGGTCGCTGGCGGGGTCCACTCGGGATGGTTATCAGCCTTGATCAATCTGCATGCCACATTCCGGCGCAGTATAAGCGAGACAGCGCGCCGCGGAGTTGCTGGCGACCGCCATGACACTTCTTTTTTTGTCTTCGACATGTATAGCCTTGAATTGAAAAGTGCGCCGTCTGGACTTCCGAGGCAGGTGGCCAAACAGAGGACGACCGCAAGTTCAGAAACGTTGTCCCTAAAGAAGAGGACAGTGCCGGTAATTTATGCCAGCGCCGGTGGTTTCACTGCGTACTTAGTCCCAACTTGCGTAAGGATCATGACGGTGTCTTTGATGCTGAGCTCCACGCTCAGTTAGAAAACGTCGGTGGATGGGGGTGGGTCCGGGTGTTCGCCCATTCAACGACGCTCGACAGCCGAATTCATTAGCGGCAAGAGAAAAAAAAAACTTTTTGTGGACAAGCGCGGAGAACGCGTGGCTTCGTGCTCGTCCATAAATGTGTATTACTCTTTCTCATGCATGTCGCGTTTATGTGAGCTGCCAGGATAGATGCGAACGACGTTAAAGTACAGAAGACGACCGACACCGAACACAGCCAACCCGTTATACGATTCATCAAGCTCTTTCTGCCCGTTGTAGATAAATAAACTGCACACATTTTTTTCGTCGCTCGCATGGACTGGCGCTTTGAAGAAAATTTCTCTCGGTGACTATCGTACAGCCCTCGGTCTGGCGCAATAATAATAATAATAATAATAATAATAATAATAATAATAATAATAATAATAATAATAATAATAATAATAATAATAATAATAATAATAATAATATAATAATAATAATAATAATAATAATAATAATAATAATAATAATAATAATAATAATAATATCTGGGGTTTAACATCCCAAAACCACGATATGATTATGGGGGACGCCGCAGTGGAGGGCTCCGCAAATTTAGACCACCTGGGGTTCTTTAACTTGCGTGCATTTAAATACTGGGATTCGGGTACTACTCTCGGACATTTTCAAATTTCGCCATGTGGATGGAAGAACCACGTATCTCGTGAGTATATGATTGGCCTAGAAGGTTGGTACGGTTTTCCTGGTCGCCTCAAGATTCCGCCATTATGAAATTTGACAAAGTGGCGGGGTTCCACGATGTTCGATATCTAGCACGCCTGACGAGAGTGTCACGTGACCGTCATTGTTTTTTTTTGTTTTGTTTTAGTTAATGTTAAGGACAAATTATGACACTAAAGGTCAACCACGGAAGCACCTGTTTTCATATAACCCTGTCTACCAGTTAAACTAAATACGTCTGCGTCGAAATATATATCGGCCTCCGGAAACTCTCGACCCAGAAATAGGGCCAGAAGCTCTAATCACGCACTTTTTGTTTCGTCTTTTCAGGCGGCACAAAATCCGCGCGGCATGTGGCAGTCAAAATGCGACGCACATGACATCGCGTTACGCCGGGGCCAGTCATTAGCGAACACCTAAAATAAGGAAAGATAAAGAGAGAGAGAAATGAAAGCAAACAAAAAGTATCCGAAAGAAGGAATCCACGAAGGCCAAGGCCATCGCACGTGTTTCGGCATACACCCCGTGAGTACGCCTGCATCGATCGAAGAAAACACGGACCCACATGCGCACGAGGCCGCCTATAATGCTGCGTGGCGGAATTATGGCCGGGCGATAACATGGAAGGTCCACGTGCGCAATACAGACATGTACCGGCAGGGACGCGTGCCCGCCATTAAGCGCATATCAAGCGAGACCGGAAGCCTTACCGGCTTGCTTTAGTTTGTCCGCAAACTACTGGGCGTTAGCGGAATAACTGGTTATCGGTCAGTAAACGCGTTGCCGTAACAAAGCGCACACCACTGTACGCTGGTGGTGCGCGTTTTTCGGTAGCGACGTAGACAGGAACATGTTACCTTTTTTCAACCTGTTTACGGCAAGAACACGCGTCGAACACACACACACACACACACACACACACACACACACACACACACACACACACACACACACACACACACACACACACACACACACACACGCACGCACGCACGCGCACGCACACGCACGCACACACACACACGCACACACACACACACACACACGCACGCGCACACGCGCACGCACACACACACGCACACACACACACGCACACACATACACACACAACACACACACACAAGTGCCCATAATTGCGGTCAACGAAGCCGCACATGTAGCCACCGTCGTCCGGGTAGCCCTACAGTTAACCGTTTATGGCTCCCAAAGGAAGCCATAGGAGCCATATGCGGTAACTCTAGGTAGCCCGGTATTCCGCTGACACCCTGGCGCATGAAGGAATACCGAACGCGCAAAATTTTTCCTATCAGCAGTAGCGGGTGTGACACTAAACGAGGCAAGTGTGAATGATGTGAATTTGAACTGAATGGAGTGCTGGGGTTTCACGTGCGAAGACCAGGATATGATCATGCCGTATCATGGTGCAAACCAGATTGACTCACACATTCCCAGCCTCCCAGTTTGAAACTCTCCGCTCGCTCTGGCTATGCCACCGGTACGTTAAGTACGTACGTGTCTGCCTATGTCTACGTATGTATGCATGTATGTACGTATGTATGTACAGTAGCGCTCAATATGCATCACGGGAGCGCGTGGCCTCACGAGCTACAACGTAACCCATGACTTCCACTAGCCCGTATTTCCACAACTAGGCGCCGTTCTCTCATTTCGGAGTGGTCCCAAATAATAAAATATCACTTATTATGGAAATGGGGGGAAACTGAAGCCATGCGTAATCTTTGAGCATGTGGAGCTACGCGCTCCCGTATTGTAAGTCATACTGAAAGCGACTGTACGCGCATGTACGCATGCATGCATGCATGTATGTATGTACGCATGCATGCATGCATGTATGTATGTACGCATGCATGCATGCATGTATGTATGTAGAGCATGCATGCATGCATGTATGTAGAGCATGTATGTATGTATGTGTGTATGTATGTATGTATGTATGTATGTATGCATGCATGCACGCATGTGTGTATGTATGTATGCACGCATGTGTGTATGTATGTATGCACGCATGTATGTATGTATGTAGTATGTATGTATGTATGTATGTATGTATGTATGTATGTATGTATGTATGTATGTATGTATGCATGCATGCATGTATGTACGCACGCACGCATGTGTGTATGTATGTATGTATGTATGTATGTATGTACGCACGCATGTGTGTATGTATGTATGTATGCATGTATGCATGTATGTATGCATGTATGCATGTATGCATGTATGTATGTATCTATGTGTGTATGTATGCATTCAAACAGCTCTTCAATCTTTAGACAAGTCTCCCAGTAAAACATGTGAAGGAGATAGGTGACGTTCCGCTGTTTTCCGTGTGCCCCCTTTACACAGGCTACAGATGAAGTCGTGCAATCTGTAGAGAAAAGGCTGATAGTTTCTCTTCGCGGAAGTCAATGCACGCGCTCAGTACGGTGACGCAAGGCCACTTCCTGAAAAACGGCAGCGCGCTGGCATCGGATCCGGATGGACCCCAGACAATTTGATGAACCGCGTATGAGTGTGAGCTGACGTCATCGTCGCTTGCACTTTGTATGCTCAGCCACTTCCTCCTAATCGGCGGTTCGTGGAAGTATGCTAAATTCGTGAGCGACCAAACAAATATTGTGTTCTGTTTGTATGTAATATCGCGCATTTCATTCAGTTGCTCTGACGCTGTCAGTCTAGGCGCCGCTGTTGGTACACATGTAGAAAAACTGCTTTAATCGGGTAAAATCTTGTTCTGGATGCTTCATCTGGTTCCCTTTTGAGCATTTCGCACATAGATCCAAATTAGTTTCATGGCTTGGGTATGACATCCAACAGCAACAAAAAAAAAGTCAGAGAAAGGTCGCGGGTACGATCCCCACCCTGACAGACCCAATGACACGAGGGAATAATGAAAAAGAAAAAAATGGTGGCGTATACTGGGCTGCTTGAGCACGTTATAGAATGATCGGCATGGTTAAAATAATGCGGTGTCTTCCACTCAACGTCCCTATAATAACCCCACAGTGTATTTCGTGGACGCTGAAACTTAGGATTTGAAAATCACAGGAGGAATGAAAAGGATGAAGCCAAACGCCGCAAATCAACCCCTGTATGCGCAACATCCACGTATGTGGAAGTAACTTGTTTTGGCCAGATTTTTAGACTAGCGGCCAAGGTAGAGCAAGACAGACTGTGCATAGGATTAATTGAACCTTCTGCCTAACCACTGTCTCCTTCTTGAACCTCAATGTGCTGAGTATGACTGCAACTGGCCACTTTCGTGAAGGCACTGAGATGTTCGACGGCTCGGTCGACATGCCGCGTTCCAAGATCAACGTCAAAAGTATTATTTTTCATTGCTCTAAATGAATACAAAAAAAAATTCGACAGATCCCATGCCTTGTGGGAATAGGTTTAATGCGAAGCAGTCAGCGAGTAGTGTCTATGCTGAAATATTTAATCACATGCTAATTACGATTAATTACTAAAAAGCGACATATTACTTCAATTTCTTTGTTGGAATGTAATATCGACTGCCTTTGAATAACTTTGCCAATTTGAATGAAGGAAAGAAGATCACTTTTAAGGGCTCGTTTTCTTTGTTAGGCACAATATTAATGAGAACTAACAGACAATAATGCGAAGGAAAGTATAGGGGGTGTTGTTTGTAATAATTGGGATATAAATGTGATGAAAGTAAAGTGGACGAAAAGATAACCTGCAGGTTAACGTTGATTTCGTTCATGACGTCACAACCATTTTCTTTACTTCACTCGTAGTTTTCTAAAGAAACTGCGCCCACATCGTGGAAAGCCGCATGTCGCGAGCTGCACGCCAATTCAAGCGTCGTCGACAGTAGGCGAGAACGGAGCGGCGACGAAGATGGAATACGCGGCGAGAAGAATAGACGACGGAAAAGTACAACGGTAAAATGAAAAAAAAAAAACGAAAAACAAAAATAAGAACGAAAGGGAATGCGACGAGGAAGCGCGGAGTGCTTAGGCCGGAAAAAGAAATCCGGCGCAAATGGGAGAAACAGCTAGCTATACACGTTAAAACCAAGGTTACAGTATGTATATATGGAGGGGAGGAGGTAATATGACTGCAAGATATAAAGCTGAATGGAGCTCTTTTAGGCTACACTGCAAAGATAATTGTGCACACACACACGATGAGCCTGGTGGACAGGACGGGAAATGAATGAATGAATGAATGAATGAATGAATGAATGAATGAATGAATGAATGAATGAATGAATGAATGAATGAATGAATGAATGGTGTGAAGTTGACGACGTTGACCACTCCGCTGCTGGAGCGGAATTTGTTAGAACATCGTCAGTAGTGAGGACACACAGCGTCATGCAAGACGCACAGCCTTGACACGCAACATAATGTCATATCTAAGCCATCCTTTCCCCAAAATACTAAGAAAGGGTGACGTTAGTTACTAAAGCAGCTGTTTAAGCGACGGCTAAATACAGAGTTGCAGAAAGGAGCAAGATCGTTGTAGAGGAACATTGTGCAGAGCATTGTAGCATTTACCAACGCGCGCTTTTCTTAAACGAAGATTCTTAAGACTGCGTGCGATAGATTCGTGTATATAGGTACACGACAGCAAAACGGCACAGTAGCGACGCGCTATCGTCGTTGCCATTAAAGGTTTCTGTGGAAGGCAAAGGTTACGGTGAACTTTGATTACCACGCCTGGATGCAAATAACGTCGCTCGGTTGAAGTTCATGAGCGAAAGCCGAACCACGGCGTCCATGGCCTATGGTTGAACTGGGCTATATATGGGACGTTCAATTGTCTCTGTGAAGAACAGTAATGTGTATATTCAACATCGCCACTTGATCAACATTGCTTCCGTGCGAAAAAGAAGGACAACACATACACACAAACCGCAATCCACAAACCGATGTAATGTTTCAAAGAGCGCAACACACGTGCAACTTGG
Organism: Rhipicephalus sanguineus; assembly: GCF_013339695.2. Lineage (NCBI taxonomy): Eukaryota > Metazoa > Arthropoda > Arachnida > Ixodida > Ixodidae > Rhipicephalus > Rhipicephalus sanguineus. The sequence goes on from NC_051181.1 coordinate 78,278,774, forward strand.
GCGCACGCACAACACAGGACGTACCAGCTACGCCAACCACTCACAAAAATGTATGAAAACAGTCTATAGACTGTCTAAACCCATTTTTAGACAGTCTATAGACTGTCTACATACATTTTTGTAAGGGACACCAGGTAGTAAAGCTCGAACAAATCTGCCTGTATCATCTCTGAGGAATATAAACGTATCGTATAGTGGCACGTGTTGTCTGTGCACGTTCGTGCGCACGTGTACACAATACAGACAACACGCGCAGGTTCGTGCACGTGTTGTCTGTATTTCACGTGTCACATGCTTTCGTCGTGCACGCAAGGAACTTAAGTTCACTAAGTGAACTTAATGTCATTCCACAAAAATTGCATACATTTGCCGTGTGACAGGGGTTTTAGGTTGTGTCTGCAAGCAATGTTTAACAGACCGCAACGACTGCGGCCCAAGAACACGTCCCAATACACATTTGCGATAAAGGTAGACAAAAGTCACCCGTATATCGCTATTTGAAATGTTCGCAGCTTTTGGTAGTTCGGTGCGATGTCAAATGCTTATATCTTTGACCCGAAAGCTACGCGGCGAAACCGAGAGGCGCCTTTGCATCGCCTGTGGCAAGACGTCTCACGAATGGCCTTGACCGCGACCCGTTAAAAACCACTGATCGGGTCGGAGAAAGAAGTCGTGTACCATTGAGAACGCAAGCGGCTTGCTCCGTCAAGAACCCACAAGATCTGCTTAGCTTTGGGCAGAACCGGCTGGGACACAATTCGGGTCGCACAAATTCGACGCAGAGTTGTTTTTGTTTCCATGGTTTCAAATTGTCCAATAAACTTGACCCGCGCCTGTGCATCAATTGTCGTGAATCTAGGAGTAGTGCTGCCAACGAGTCGCCATGCTGGCGACGAACGCGGGTCGCCGATTTATTACGGCTAATTCGAGTCCATGACGCAAGAAAAGGCAACTCTTGAGAGAGCAGGACGTTTGCACCGTATAATTGGCGAGCGAGGGCGGTTTGGTCCGCAGCAACGCACAGTGCGGCAAGCAAATTTGCTCGCTCGTCTGCGCTCAATTGACAGACTGCGCAGCGGTGTGCACAGTTGCAGGCAGGATACGGCCGGATCGGTCAAGTTGTTTCGCCGTTTGCAAAACACTTTAAGGAAATGATGCCGCTAAATCTGTATATATTGTGGCAACGCTTTTTTATGCAGCCACTGCGCGGCTCTATTATTGAGTGAGCAACGTGGGCAACGGCTTAGACACCCATTTCTCCAACCGCAGTCTCAAATAATGGCACCACTACCACCATTGTCGCCGTTAGCATTACCTTCACGCCAGGCCCGTAGCCAGGAATTTTTTCAGGGGGAGCACTTGCTGAAAACAATGACTATTTGAGAAAAACGCCTATTTTCATTATTTAGTTTTGGTAAAAACACCTACTTCACCAAAATTTCGGAGGGGAGGGGGCCCTAGCCCCCCCCCCCCCCCTCTGGCTACGGGCCTGCTTCACGCACTCATCATTTGTTTTTTCTTGCCTTCAGCTTTTCCCTACCCAGAGTGTGGTAGCTAACCCCTCCCCCTCTCTCTCCACACACACACACACACACACACACACACACACACACACACACACACACACACACACACACCAGGCCCGCAGCCAGGGGGGGCAGCCCCCCCCCCCCCCACTGAAGTGTTTATGATACATGGTGTTTTACCAAAAATAATGAAATAGGCGTTTTTCTCAAACAGTCAAGGCTTTCAGCAAGTGCCCCCCACCGAAAAAATTCCTGGCTACGGGCCTGACACACACACACACACACACACACACACACACACACACACACACACACACACACACACACACACGCACACACACACACACACACACACACACACACACTGCCTATAATATCCGTTATACGCCCGTACTGGCAACGCCAGTGAGACGAAGGCATAATGAAAAGGCGAACGAAATTCGCGCCACTTCCACAGCGATAAAACTGCACAAACTGCGGAGCAGAGCTGAGGATTTGCCGGCCTCTGTTGACGCTTCGTTTGTTTGTCTCAGTCGATGCTGCGGGTTCGCCTGTCTTGGTTGGCGCTCGGCTTGCGTCCGAGTACTCCCAAGCTGAGGGTTACCTCGCATTCGCTGGCGTTTCTCCTCCGCTTTTCTCTTCCGTATATCTGGGCCTAACTGCCGGCGCTGGCGTTTCGCTGTGGCTTCGCTGGATCGGACACACGAACTAGCCCTCCGGCGGCGCTAGCGTTCCAAACGTGCAACCCGCTGGGCGCCCATGACGGGAAGGAAACCTCCATTTGTGATGCAGTGACACCCTGTTTTGACCTATTTTGGTATTGACTTGACCTGTAGCGCCTTCTTTTGACCTATTTTGATACTTTCAGCGTGACGCCAAGCGACGACATGAGACGACAGCCCGGGTCCCTAACGTGCTGCGCACTTAAACGGCCATTGTATAGTGCACAGTTTGAGCACGTTATAGAATGATCGGCTTGTCAGAATAATCCGGTTTATTCAACTCAGCGTCTCTAATAAGCCATAGTGCAGTCCATGGACGTTGAAACCTATATTTCAAAGCAACCAACAGGCAGGCCAAACGCTGAAAATTAACGCCAGTAGGCTCAACGTCCACATACGTGGACGCAGAGAGTTTTTTAGCTCCTCTTTACATCCTGGTTACATTTGTACACCACCACTGGCCGAGAACCAAACTCTGCGACCGCAGAGCACATTATTACGAACTTTATCAAACCGAGCATCTCCTAAGTCGCGCATCCCAATTCGCGCTCGATAACACTCGAATGTCCCAGTCACTTCAGTCTTTTGTTTAAATTGCTCTTCGCAATCGATTCATTCGTGTAACTGTGCCGTAAGGGCAAACGCCACAAGACGCGATAATGAGATTCCTTGTTTAAGGCTGCCACGTGGTGATTATAGCCGGATACAACTTAAGTGCGGAGAGGCTCCGCCCAGACAAACGAAGCGCGGAAGCCGATCGCCTCCACGACTAAAGAAGTAGTCCTAGTCATGCACTCGGCAATGTTCTCCGAAGGCGGGGTCACCGGCCGCCCCGCCGATGACGTCAGTCTGAAGTGCGCGCCCATTGGGCAGGCTTGTGTACATCCTCCTATGAAATGGAAATGCCACTGACTTCTAAACTTATACCTGACTATAACGTAAACGCGTGCGTAAAGCACCTACAGACTCGAGCATGGTAAACGCCGATTCCTTTCGTGACGTCATAACCATTTTCTTTACGTCATAGTTTTTCTAAGAAAACAACGACGACATCTTGGGAAGCCGCATGTCGCGAGCTGTACAGGGCCGTCCACATCTGAGGTGAACATCTCATTAGTGTTCGAGACCTCACAGAAGCTTATGTTTAACGTACAATTCGGAAAACTATTATTGTGTTTATAATTTGACACGGAAATTTCGCTCTTCAAGTAATATAAAAGTGCTGGTTTTACCGGAATGAATAATAAGGAGGTTTTGAACTCGCATTTGGTCGACCCTGTAGTACATCAATCCGAGCGTCATCGACAGCAGGCGAGAACGCTGTGGCGACGAAGACGGAAAACAACGCGAAAAGAATAGCCGACGGAAAAGTACGACGGCAAAAAAAAAAGGGGGGGGGGATAAAAAAAAGGAAATGCGATGAGGAAGCGCGGAGAGCTTAGACCGGAAAGCGAACAAGCAAAAAAGAAAGAAGTGTGGTGCAATGACAGAAACAGCTTTACATGCCAGAACTAAGAAGCTTACAGTAAAAAGAAATGTTATGTGAAGGTGAGGCGAGAGATAATGACCAAAAGTATGCAGGTGAACGGAGCCCTTTTAAGCTACACATCAAAGAAATATGATTGTGTACACACACACACACACACACACACACACACACACACACACACACACACACACACACACACACACACACACACACACACACACACGATTAGCCTAATGGACAGGACGGGAATGAATGAATGAATGAATGAATGAATGAATGAATGAATGAATGAAAACTCCGAAGCTCGCCATGCTAGTGCAAAACGCACACTCTTGACATGCATCATACGAGGGGCGTTCAATAAAGATTTCCCCTGACTAACTTCCATTTATTGCAGGATGCTGAAACTGCGCATGTCTAATGACATAAGTCACTGTAGGTCACGTGCCAATTTGCAACTCTAAACTAATAACGGTCTTTCTTTTAGAGGTGCTGAAGTGGTGTGAGGTGTGATAATGGATGCAGTGGAATACAGAGCAGCAGTCAAGTTCCCGTACTTGAAAGGCCGCACTCCAAGGGAGACGTTCGATGAGATAAAAGAGGTTTATGGGGAGGATTCCCCATCATAAGATGTAGTGAATAACTGGCATCGCCAATTCAAATATGGTCTGATTTCCGTGGAAGCGGCTCCGATTGCAGGGCGACCCCACTACGCTGTCAATGAACACACCATCCAGCAAGTGAAGGCCGCCATTTTGGAAAATCGCCGCATTAGCGTTCGAGACCTAGCCCAACATGTCAAGATTAGCGTGGGCTCCATGGAAAAAATCATTCAGGACCATCTTCATATGCGTAAGGTATCCGATCGCTGGGTTCGCCGGCTGCTCACACCTTTCCAAAAGCAGATACGAGTCGAATGCTCCCAGGCTCTTTTGACCATGCGCCATGGAAACCAGCAGGACTTTTTCAACAGACTGATTACACAGGATGAATGCTGGGTCCATCACTATGATCCGGAGACTAAAGTCCAGATGATGCAATGGAAGCACTTGGACTCACCGCCTCCAAAGAAAGCACGCACCCAGCCGTCGACGGGCAAGGTCATGCTCACAGTCTTTTGGGACCAGCACGGAGTAGTCTTGATGGATTTCCTAGCAAAGGGTGCCACGATTACTGGGGCAACCTATGCTTCACTGCTGCGGAAATTGCGAGAGACCATCAAAAACAAGAGACGTGGCATGCTCACCAAAGGCGTCCGCCTTCTGCGAGACCATACGCCAGTTCACAACTCACATGTTGCCCAGACGGAAGCACGCTCCTGCGGCTTTGAAATTCTACCGCATTCCCCTTATTCACCCGACCTCACACCATCGGACTTCCACCTCGTTCCAACATTGAAGTCATATTTGAAGGGCAAGCATTTTCCAGATGATGAGACTCTGATTTCTGAAGTTACAACATGGCTTTTGGAGCAACCTGTCGACTTCTACAAGTGAGGTGTTTATAGTTGCATAAAAAGATGGGAGAAGTGTGTGTCCCGGGGTGTCACCTATGTAGAGAAGGACTAATAAATCTGCAAAGTTTCGTTGCTCTCCGTCCACAGGAAGTGGGTCAGGGGAAATCTTTATTGAACGCCCCTCGTAGTATAATATCTAAACAATCCTTTTCTGACAGTACTGAGGAAGAGTGCCGTTAGTTTCTACATCAGTAGTTTAAGAGACGGCTAAATGTAGAGTTTCAGAAAGATGCAAGAACATGCCGCATTTACATTATTCTAACGCGCTCTTTTGTTAAACGAAATTTTTTAAGGACTGCGCGTGATGGATTCGTATGGGCACGCGACACGCTGTCGTCGTTCTGATTAGCGATTTCTGCGGAACGCAAAAACTACAGTGAATTAACTTCGATTAACACGCTCGTTTGCGAATATAACGCGGCTTGGTTGAACTTTATACGCGAAAACATAGCAACGGCGTTATTTGTCTACGTTTAAACTGGGTTGTTTGTGGGACGTTAAAGTTATCTCCATCTAGTACTGTTATGCAATGCACGTACTTGATGTGCAGTTTTACCGCGCGCAAAGAAGAAAAAGACGTACAACACACGCACATGGACGGCCAACTACCAACTGATTTAATGTTTCAAATAGTACAACACAGGACGCACCAGTTGCGACAACACCACGTATTAAGGAATGATAATAACTGTTGGGGTTTTAAGTACTAAAACCATGAAATGATTATGAAAGACGCCGTACATAGTGGAGGGCTCCGCAAATCTCGACCATCTGGCGTTCTTTTACGTACAGCTAAATCTAAGCACACGGGGTTGCATAGCATTTTTGCCTCCACCGAAATGGAGCCGCCGCGACCGCGGTATTCGATCCCGCGACCCTCGGTTCAGCAGTCAAACACCGTGACTACTAAAACGCCGCGGCCGGTCCCGTATTAAAGCTCGAAGAAATGCGTGTGAGGAATACAAACATATCGCGGTGCCGCTCATAATTAATTCAGTCGGTAGATGGCGCTTCGTGTATGTGTTGCCTCTAATTGGAGTGTCTTATACTCGTCATTTTCAAATGACACTTGTTTTTGTGGTGCCGCACCCGAGGAACCTAAGTTCACGAAGTGCACCTAATGTCAGTCTGTGAAAATGATAATTAAATTTACAAATTCGCCGTGTGACAGGGGTATTAGTTCGTGCCCAAAAGCAATGTTTAGGAGGCCGCTTGCCCCAATATTGCCCAAGAAGACGCCCTAACGCCACCCGAGGCTTGCGAGAAGAGTAGACAAAATTCAGCCTCGCATTATCTTTTAAATGTTCGTAGGTTTGGTTACTTTGGTGCTGTGCCATCAATTCATGCCTCCTTGGCCTGAAAGCTAAGCGGCGACGCCGAGAAGCGCCTCTGCATCGCCTATGGCAACGCGTCTCACGACCGGCCTTGACCGCGACCCTTGAAAACCATCGATCGCTGTGGAGAAGAAAAAAAAAGGCTCGTGTACCATTGAGAACTAAAGCGGCTTGCTCTGTCAAGAACCCACACGATCTTAGAACCGGATGGGACTCCATTCGGCTAGCCTATATATACGCACAAATTGGACGCAAGAGTTGTTTGCGTTTCCCGTGCTCTGAAATTCTCCAATAAATTTGACCCGCACCAATGCACCAATTGCCGTGAATCTAAGAGCACTGCTGCCAACGAGTCGCCACGCTGGAGACGAACGCGGGTCGCACATTCATCACGGCTAATTCGAGTCGATGACGCAAGAGAAGACAACGCGTGATAGAGCTGGCCGTTCGCACCGTATAGTGGCGAGCGAGGGTGGTTTGGTCCGCATGCAGTCACGCGCAGTGCGGCTAGCAAATTTGCGCGCTCCTCCGCGTTCATTTGACAGACTGCGCAGTGGTGTGCACAGAGGATCGGTCAAGTGGTTTTGTCGTTTTCTAAACACTCGAAGTGATGCTGAGTTAAGTCTGTATATATTTTTTTGTGGTGGCGAGCCTTTCTTATGCAGTCAATGTGCGGTTCTATTATCGATTGAGCAACATAGGCAATTGCTTATACACCTATTTGTCCAAACACTGTCTCAAATAATGGCATTACTACCACCATTGTCGCTCATAACTCGTCCTTTCTTTCCTTCCGTCTTTCCTTTTTTTTTCTGTGCGATTATTCCCAACCAGCGTAGGGTAGCTAACCGTGCTCAACAACATTAACCTCCCATTCATCACTGAAAAAACAACCTTTATGGCACTCGACAAACCTGAACGAATTGCGACAGTGCGTGTATCTGTGAATGTGTTACGGGAATGAATTTCAACTCGACCACAATGTACAAATTTCATCTTTGATAAAGGCCGGTCCACACACACACACACACACACACACACACACACACACACACACACACACACACACACACACACACACACACACACACACACACACACACACACACACACACACACACACACACACACACACACACACACACACACACACTAACGTTGCCACTAACATTTTTTTAGAGAGCCAATACACATGCCAGGCTGGCTACGCCAGTATTGTCATGCTGTTCACGTACAGCGCGCTTGCCGTTTGCACTAGCATGGAGCAGGAAAAAAAAAAGGATATAGCGGCATCGTCGGACTCACCTTATGGCACGGCAGTATACGATCGAAGCGACGGGTGACGTGACGTATCGTCAATACAATGATGCGCCGCTACACCCCACTCGTCTACCGTAAAGACGCGCGAATGAACGTGACACCCCGACTTCTGTAACAGCTGAGTGGCAGGCCTGTATCTCTCTTTTCCCCGTGTCCTGCGCCGCTGCCGCTAACTGTCCTGCCCGCCGGCTTCAGGCGATGAACTCGTCTCGGTGAAGTGACGCCCTTGCCATCGCGGGCTGCACCTTCGCATTGACGGTGGCGGCGCGGGCTGCTGTTCCAACGGGTGTTTCCGGTTGGCGCTCCACATTATGCGCGCGTCTAGCAGCACGGCCACATCGCGATCCGTTCGGTTATTTTCCGCTCTTACGTAACGCGAAACCGCTGCGCCGACGTGTCTGCTCCCCCCCACCCCCTACCACCGAAGCAGCAGTGCTGCTGTGTCCAGGGCCTGCGTATTACATGCCGGAGCTATGCAGTACAACAGCTGTGCACTGAGGAACAAGACTCGGATCGACCTTTGCATCACTCCTTTGTCCGTCCCTGACATTTCTGTTCATTGTCCGGATTTTGCATTCGTCTTGTACCTGGAGGTATCGTATCAGAAGAACGAGTGAAGAAAACATATGATCGGGAGCAGCCAGTGCCAGCAGGGCTGAGGTTGTCTGAAAGCATTTCATTTGTTTTGCAGTATCCTGCTATGAAATCGAAGCTGTTCTGTTGCGAAGTTCGTTAAATAAAATCTGAAATTATCTGTTCGGTCGTCGTTCAGTGAAACTCATGAAGTGTATCAGAGGGGGCTTGCAGGGCAACACGATGTGTGTGCAACAGAGTTAAAGCGTCTCTTTTTTTTTGCATTATGGCAGCAAAAGCTGAAAAGTTCGCCCGAATCAATGTTCTGACTCGCTATCCAATGTTGGAGAAGGTAACGAGATCGATAAGTACAGGAGAAAGAGAAGTGCTGATAGGGATGACGAAGGGAATGGGCAGCTAGAACAAACGTTAACAGGCAAGTCCACACGAAGTATCAAGTAGTATAACCAACTGTGCGTTGCGACCGAGCGAAGACCACGCGCGTGCATAATATCGAAGGTCCAAATCAACGAGGCTCAAAGTGCCAACGAAGCCCGAAGCAGCGAAGTTTCTTTTTTTTTCTCATATGCGCGTTAGTTTATCGTCGGTTCTTGGAGCTGGCGATATTACCACACCTCTGCGATATCGCGTTCGATAACCATCCCGCATATGGTACCATGCACAGTCACACTCCAATGATCAGTCCCTGTTTGTCGCGTTTTGTCGGCTCTTACCCTCTGAAATGGCAGTCCGGTTTAATTATCATTGGTACACGTGTACGAAGTAGCTTCCTGTTTTCCTTGAAGGTTCTTTTCTAGGCTTCCACGTCCGAAAAGTGCGATGACGCCTTACACTGACACTTATACGTAGCTGCTGAAAACCTCACCGCGGTGGTTCAGTGGTTATAGGGCGCTAGGCTGCTTGCTGACCCGAAAGACGCGTGTTCCAATCCAACCGCGGTGGTAGCATTTCTATGGAGGCGAGATGCTAGAAGCCCGTGTACTTCGACTTAGGTGAACGTTAAAGAACTCTAGGTTGCCAGCATTCCCGGAGCCCTCCATCCCGGCGGCGACCCTGATATCGTGGTTCTGAGATGTAAAGCACGAGGCATTAGCTGCTGAAAACGGTCACAGCACTTGCCGAGTAGAGCCACGTATACAATGAAGAGAAAAAAATAAAATACTTGTGTACTACCAGTTTTAACCCAGGTGGATAACCGTCGCTCGGGAGCGTGCAGAAGCGCACCTGTTGGCTTTCTAAGGGGAACACTCCCGCGTGCCATTGTGACTGCGTACTTGCACACCCTACGAATATTTATATTGCTGCCATGCGACCCCTAAGTCAAATGTTTTTTGCAGTGTGCGATCGATGCTGACGCCTTCTTTTCCTTACAGTTCTGCGTCTTCAGAATAATATTTTCCTGCGTGAAAGAGATTCTTGTCGGATGTTACCTTTTCTCGGATCATGCGTTCTCTTTTCCGTTGTCTTCTAAGAACACGCTTAACAGAGATCAACTGTGCGCGTTAATTGACAAGTCAAATTCAATTGGTTGTATGATCTCCTGAGTTTGCATTCGAGTAGGCACGTCAATATGCCTACACAAGGCAAAATGGAAATATGACATCATGCTGTCATGTCTGTACAGACCGTTCGGTATAGAATAACGCGACGGAAAAGATTACCACGCAAATGTAAACAGCGTCTAGATAGATGTAGAGTTGTACGCAAATGGGACACCATGCAACCATGCCTGGCCGCCTCAAGCGCACACAAATATTTCGCAACAACCACGCCATGGAGTCTGTCCGACCATGCACCAGCTATAAGCGACGACTATAAGCCCCGCAAGCGCCGTTCGGCCTAAAGTCATTGCTCACAAATTGTCTCGCTGGAAAAGTCCAGGGAGGAAGGAGACCGCGAAAGACAGGGACTTTAACGTTAAGAATACCAGCGCTAATGGCTACATTGCGTGCGCCGACGCCACGAAACGAAATTATCTATGCGAGCTTCATGGCGACGCCCGTCTGGTCTGACGCACGTGAAACAGCGTAACCACTGGCAATGTCTGTCTCGCGTTCCAGATCTGGAAATTCTGCAGCCGCAAGCGAGAGCGAAGGAAGGTGAGGTCGCAAGAACCGAATAGAAGCGAAAGAATACAAAAGAACAAATACGAAAGAATAAATACAAGGGAACTAACTCGAACTGTATGGAAAGATGTGGCAAAGCGCCAGATTATGCGCACTGGTCTCGAGCGTTATAAGTGCAGACGCGTTTGTATCTGTGAGTGGCAACATTTATACGGAGAAAACGCTTGCGCCTGCACAGACAACGTAATGTAACATTTTTTTAAAATGTAATTTTATGTTTCTATGCCACTCGCATTTTTTCTTTTTTTTGTCCGTTTTTACGGCAACAGCGGCACGAAAACAACGTTTATGACAGCACAGGATTTCGGTGTCGGTTATTTACGAGCACAGTAAGACTTCCACGGAAATAAAATGATGGTTGCCATAAAACTGTTTCGAGAAATCGAGAAACAAGGCTACGCAGTCATGTTAAAAATATTTACGCAATGCAAAAAAAAAAAAAGGAAAGTACGTAATCCTTCCGCGCGTCCACTGTTATCACATTCGTCTATACAGCTTCCCTCGAGCACGCCCGTTCCTTCATGGAGGCGGCAAACCTCAACGGATGCCATTGACCTTAACAGGTCAATGGCCTTCATTGACCTTGCGTCCATAGCATTTTGGTCCATCGTATTAAGGTCAGTAGCGCTCATAGTTCGAATTGAATACCGCGTAAGTCCATATTTTTCCACCTTGAACATTCGTGCCACTCATTCGAAATGAACGCCCAGAGACGGGCCTGCCTCGGACTGAGTGTTAATTACGGAGTTTCACATGTAAACACGCCGGTATGATCATAAGGCGCTCCGAAATGGGGGTTTCCAAATTAGTCCTGACCACTTGGGTTTCATTCAGAGCGCACCTAAATCTAACTACACGGAGATTTCAGCGTTTCGCCCCTACCTATGAATGCGGCTGTCAAGACCGCGGGAATCGAACCCGCGCCTTCGTGCTTAACGGCGCAACGCCGTACCCGCTAAGGCACAGCGGCGAACAGCTTCGGACTTGAAAAGGAAGGCTATTGGGGAGGCAAAGATATTGGGTAAATCGGGGATATAACATATAGGGAGAGCAGCGCCATAACCACTCGGTCACCGCTGTAGGGGAATTAACGGAATGAGGGGAAAAACGAAAGATCGGGAGCCTGTCGCAAATATCGCATCTCGAACGGAGCATATTATCATGCATGCCCCATGTGGCAATTGGCCAGGTGGTCTGCTCCGATAGGTCACCATGCCAGAGCGCCCGCTTCTGTTGCTTACATATCTTTCTTTAACCCGATCAATATGCTATAAAGAGCTATATTAACATGCTACATACATACTATACACACTAAATTTAACGCCCGCAAACTGCGCGTCGATGTATTCCGCTAGTCACCATTGCTGTAGTCCAGTAAAAAAGTATACAAAGCTTCATTTCGTTACCTCGAGGACTCGCAATAGAGAAGAGATTATATATTGTGCGGGTACGTCGGTTGTAAAGATACTTAAATTATACGTAAGCGATACAGCTATAATAACTAGGTCGTGCAATAAACACGGATATTATATATATAAATATATTTTTTTCTTCAGCGCGAAGGGGTCGTAACGTGGTTAGTCGTCACGGTCTAAATGTTTCCTTGAACGTGCAGCAACACCAGATATAGAACGACAGCCAAAACGATATCAGATGAGCCTCAGGAGCATTACCTCAGCTGTACCACAATACACAAACATACTGCGTTACGCCGTATCTGCGCCTGCGTGGAGACAGATGACGGCGTAATTCTTTTGAGTGCCGAAGGAGGAACGACTGCGTATCGCGCGTTCCACTGTACGGTTGCACACATCCTGCCGCGTCACGTCTTGCGGCGTCACGCTTCGCGACACGCACGAAATATACGAGGCATAAACAGGCCTGTCACGCCTTTCGACGTTAGGCTACTGGTACAGAAAGTTTCTTTACGCGGAGGCTTGCAATGTACGGGTGATACAGGTGCACTGCATACGCTGGAATGTGTCAGGCGCACTTGCGCGCGCTAAGGCGTCGCACTGCTCAAACGGCTCTTGACCCGGATTACTCTGTACAGTAAACATTAAAGGACCCTTAACTTAAAGGGATCCTTAACTAGTTCAAAACAGGAGAGCGCCTTCTATCTCGCCTTTCCTACGCTTCCTACAGGAGCTATCTCCTCCTCGCCTCTTATTTTTTCCCCCCATAAAACAAGTGGACAATGTCAGCCCTAATTTCTGAGCCTATAAGGATTTCGCACTTTGCGGCTACGCGCTGTTATCTCGGCTTGCGCAGTCGAAAACGCGCCAAGCGAAGGGAGATCAGTTGATAGCGCGCGGTACATCGTGCGAGGCAAGGAAGAATGGGCGTCTGACTGCATGAAAAAGCAACCAGTCCCCCCCACCCCCCTACGTGGGGGCGTGTGCAGCACAGTCTGATATCGAGCACATACAAGGGGTTCGTATATCGGAAGATATCTGAACAACATATGTGAACCGTAACGCAGTAGTGAGGACCTCGATGTACACGCAGTCACGAAAGTCGAATTTGGCCAATTTCAGGCTTTTCTCCGATTCTAATCTTCTCGAAGTCGATTTGCATCCCCAAAGGCTTGCCTGCGTGTTGCTTTGCAATGTAAAATATTGATGTTTCACGTTGGTATCGACTGTTGCATTACTTTCTATTGCCTGATTTATTATGTGTGTTGACAGATCTTGTTATATGCTTTGAATCGCCCTTCTAGAACCCCTGTCATTGGGGTTAGCAGTATTGTAAATAAATAATTAGATAAATGAACATATACGAAGGGTCACACATGGGAGTCATAGAAACAGTGGCCGAACTGCGCCATCTGGGAGAAATACAGGATGTGACCTCGTGCATCCTTGAGGAGTCACACAGTACACTTCCGGAGCGTAACCATTTTCATAAGGGATATGCTACTGCAGCATCGCGCATAATGCCACCGAATTCATAAAATGTGGCACAGCGCATGTAATTAGTCTGTAAATATTAATAATATTACGTGCTACTTTTCTGCTTAACGGAAGATACGCGCATGCCCTGACTTTAAAATGGTAATAAGATCCACGTATATAAAAAAAAGAACAAAGAAAAAGAAAAGTAAATGTGCAGCATCGCAGAAGTCGTGTTTGAAGCACAGCACAGAACTTGTTGACGTCACTGAAAGGAGCTATCGCAGGAAGAATGAGGTGGCGCTTTCTTGCTTGCTTTCTCGCTTCTGTTTAGTTCACAGAATTCACCGACTTCTGTGAGGAACGATCGACAGCTGCTCCGCATTCGCCACGCGTATACGACCCACCGACATTTTCAACAGACACTTTCTAACCATTGCCACATCGCTTGTTTTTTGCACCTCGCCAGAGAACATGCACAAAATCATTCGCGGCTCCGTCAGAGGTCACATGGCTCTATAAACAATGATGGACGGAGTGGATGTATGCCTGTCTTAAACAATGGTCGCGTTCGTTAGCGCACAATTCAAGGTGTAGCATAAAACAATACTGCAGTTAAGTAACTATAGCTATTCAGCTAAAGTGGATGCTTGGGCAGGTTAGTACGACACACTTGAGATTAAAACAGCGCAAGAGACGCAGGACCAGTCTGTCTTTCGCACTGTTTTTATTTCAAGTAGGGAGTTATTCGTTAAGTAAATTGCGATAGTAACATATTTAGCGACAACGGCCGTCAAATATAACAAGCGTACAATGAAAGTATTTCCCCCAAGCTGTAGTTTTCAGAAAAAAAAAAACTACGCGTGGACTGTGAACAAACGAGAGTAATGAGATAGCTTATAGTGAGGCGATAATTTCACTGAAGTTATCATTGAAAAGTTGCGTGTATAGGCTATTGTTTCTATTCATCATTTCTTTCAATTTGGCCTCATGCGAGACACTTAAACAAACAAAAAAGAAAAGCCAGCGCCAACGAGGCAGACAACTGTGGCTGGACCCCCCCCCCCCTTTCTAGATTCCCATATTGCTACATTCCTCGTAATTCATAATATTGACCATGAACGAATGGACGAAACGAAAGACATGCTGTGATTGGTGATTAGACAGGCTGTGGGATAGACTAATTGGCGCGAATTTGTAATTAGTTCCCTGTGCTCAGTAACAACAATATCAGTCATGTTTAGAAGCATTAGTTTAATAAGAGGTGTCAGACTCGCTCTCGTCTCTGTTAATTGTAACGCAATATGTTATCGCCCTCAACTATTTCGCAATTAAGGCGTAATTCGTACAAGAGTGTAATTAAGGCATGCGTAAAGATCACATCGCCACGGCGGCCTCTGCGTGCTCATATGAAGACTAAGGCTGAAACGTTGTGCGTGAGGCCGACATTTGACGACCCAAGGTGACCAATGCAAGCCCTGAAATATTCCGGCGTTATATGTTATGTTGTCGGTGCACGAGCACCTTTCGAGACTGGAAGCAAACTTTATATATATATATATATATATATATATATATATATATATATATATATATATATATATATATATATATATATATATATATATATATATATATATGCCATCAAGCGAAATGTTCGCTGGCCACATTTCGTGCTGCTTGCGGAGCATGGACTGTTTACCGGAGTCTGCAGAATAACAGCGCGACCGCTGTGTTTAGTGCACGCTTTTTGACGGAAAAATTTCGAAGCATTACTTTTCTTTAAAGAAAACCACGACCTCCAGCGTTCGCAAACAGTGTATCAGAGAGGCTGCTGTTTTAGACTGCATACAAGGTCGTTGTCGGGCTCTCGCGGTAATTTTTTCCTAAAACAACCATGAACAGTTTCTGCGAAGCAATCCCGCTTCAGTACGTAGGCTATATTATCGTTCCGGGGTACTATAATGCCAACACAAATAAAAATATGTAAGGAGTGTCTAAGCCCAATCATCATGCACCAAGATTTGATGACAAGAAAGATGGAAGACTGACATTAAAGTGGCTAACTATAATTAACTGTTGATAAGCACTGCCCTATAATCAAATGGTCAATGAGGCATCTATAAGTGAGGTATTTTCCTTGACTTGCTCATTTCGAGTTCCACTGGCTGACGAAGGAAGCCCCGTAGTATTAGCAGTATCACGTGGCTACCGTATTTTCATTGCTTTCCTTATGTCTGTAATCCAGAATGTCTCCCAGTAAGCCTGGCGGCGGGTAACACTTTGTGTTACGCAAGAAAAAGTGGTATCCCGGGGTTGCCGTGCAGTAATGTGGTATTTCACAAAGAAAGTTAAAAAGAAAGAGAAAGTTGAAACCGCAAACGGGAAAAATAGTCGCTGGAGACTAATGTTTAACGCGAGAAGTATGGTTTAACCTTCTGGCTAAACCTAAGTCAACATACCGAAGTGAATACAGCTGAAATCAAAATAACACGGCAAAGTTCGCATGTACTTCTCTTTCAAATGCGTCTAAGTACCGATGATGTCCAACATGCACATCAATACGATATTTCCGTTGTAAATGACGCCTACGCATCTTTGATTAGCTAGGGTTCCATAGGGAACTGTTGACGTATAGCTAGACCTTTCGGAACCCTGGGAGATATAAGCGCATAAAGATTAGTCCGCGGTGTTTCACCGCGATAGCTGTAAACTTAATAGTTCACGCGTACACGATGTCGAGACTGAATAGTTCCCTATAGACTTCGGATGAAATGAATAATTTCTTTTTAAGGCGAGAGCCTTAGATGCCCCATAAAACGAGAAAATTGGCCGTCGGCGTCAACACGAGGTATGCGAAAAATTGTCACGTGATGACGTCTTAATGAAGTCCCATGATGACGTCCTCACATGACACCGTCGATTGGTGAAAAATGGGCCGATCACGGAGGCAGTGCAAAACCAGGTATGTCGGGTGGTGTGCAGAAACCTTGTGATGCCTTTGATCACGGAGGCAGTGCAAAATCACGTTAGTTGCGACAGCTTTCGCAGAAAGGTGGGAGAGTAGATCAGTACATTGACTGAGAAGAAAAACAAGATGGAATTCAGCTCCGAGTCGTCTTAGGCGAAAGCACAAGGGACCCTGTGAATTTCTTTTAAAGCGGACGAGTTGGAAACCATCCATTCTTTTAGCAATACGGACGAGTAATGAAGCAACAGAGAGTAAACGAGACAACTTTCTATCTTCCTACGCACCTTTGTCCTGTCTACTTTCTTTCGTTCTATTCCTCTGTGCGCTGCTGAAATAACGGTTTGCGTGAAAAGTATAACGCCCTCGTGAGATGCAGTTTTTCAAGATTCACGCGGTCTCAAAAGTTGTGGAAGAGTCATCGTATACTTCTGCGCTTCAGCTATAGTTTCGACAACACCTCCAAATAAAATAAAAGAAAAATGAATGTATTTGAACAATCTTGATTAACACGATAATAGTACCGGAATATGAAAAGATAATGCTAACAAGCGAAATGTTGCCAACAGAAATCCATTTTTGGTAACTCGGTCTTAGGAAAATATTCTGACAGAATAATCTAACCGAATAAAATTGGACCCTCTCCATTTCAAATATTTCAATAGTCTTTGGGAGCCTCCACGTTGGGATGTTGTCATAGGAATGCTTGCTTCGTTGTGGGAAAATTTTTATTTGAATCAGACGATAATGTTGCTTTCTTCGTAAATTGCCGTAAAAATTTAAAAAAGATTTCTCAATAGTGATACGATGTACACAGAAATGATGTTACCGTCACAATTCGCAGTGAACTAATTCTTTTAAGTTACCCATTCTTTGGTAACATTTGCTCGCAGGCTAGTTGGTAATGCAGAGTTCATAGGTAAAAACCGCACAAACGAAACTAAACGCAAGGAAGACACGAGACACGGGACAGCACTCTATCCCGTATCTTCCTTGTGTTTCGTTTCGTTTGTTCTGTTTTTACCTATGAACCATTCTTTGGCCAATCGCCCGGGGTAGGTGTCAGCCATTGATGGAGGACGTCGTCATCATCGCGGTGTTGTCAATACAGAGTTTGAGAATTGGGGCCCCAAGGAGCTTGGGAACCCCAAGAAGCTTGCGAGCCGCCAGGGCGCATGCGCAGAACCCAAGCCACTCTTGGGCTCTTGCGCTCGCGTTGACCCGAGACGCAACAATCGAAAGTTAGCGTGGGGCCCTAAGGCGTCGTGGGTCGCAAGAGAGAAGACGCAGACGCAGCGCGGGCCACGGCTCAGTATGGCCCGCGACTCGCATAATTTTAAATTTCGTCACGCGTGGCGCTTCGTGCGCTTCACCCAACGCAGGATGCGTTGGCCCAATTCTCAAACCCTGCTGATCATCCGAACGCAAGAGCAGGCTGCCCAATGCAGCTTGGGGGCCCAGCGTCTTGGGGTCCCCAATTCTCAAACTCTCTAATGTTAGAAAATTGGGGCCCCAAGACACTGGGTCCCCAAGCTGCGCTGTGTAGACTGCTCTTGCGTTCGGAGGATCAGCAAAGTTTGAAAATGGGGTCAAACCGCGGCCGCTAAATAGTCAAACGCAGGCTGCGTTGGGTCAAACGGGCGGGGCGTCACACGAGGCGAAATTAAAATTATGCGAGACGCGGGCCATTCTACGTCGTTGCCTGTGCTGCGCCTGCGTCCTCTCGCTGGTTACCCAAGACACCTTGGGGACACACGCTAGTTTTCGATTTTTGGGTCTTGGGTCAACGCGAGCGCCAGAACCCAAGAGTGGCTTGGGTTCTGCGCATGCGCACTGGCGGCTCGCAGATTTCTTGGGGCCTCAAGCTCCTTGGGGCCCCAATTCTCAAACTTCCTTCTTTTAATGTTCATTGCGTATGTGCGCTAGTGTCATCATGCGATCCACTCATGCAGCTTAACGCGCCCCCCTACTAATTAATGGTATATTATTTGCGTCTTGCATTAGAAAATGCCTTCCCCAACATGCTTTTATCCATTGTTCGAAGGAGCTGATGACCCAGGTGATACGAAATAATGCAAATAATACGTATTCAGCAGCAGACTCAAACCCCTACTAGTTGCCTACACCTCTCAGTTAGCGAAGAGAGGGAAAAAATCACAGTATATCCACGGAGTGAATGATGATGAGTGGGCGAAGCTGCGGAGGTTCATCGGTAAACCGTGAATCTTCCGTGAATTCTGCCCAGTACATCATCACCGACGTGAGATCGGGCGCGTTTATACTAAAGGTTCGATGAGTTATGACGACTTGCAGCTCACTTTAATTTTACATGTACGCTGTGAATTTTCATTGTTTAGAAAACCATTGCTTTAGAAAACATCTGGCGTCTTTCGTTAAGCAGCTGGCGTCTCTTCGTTTTGCTTTAGAAACATCTGGCGTTCTCTCGTTTTGCTTTTACAAAACATCTGGCGTCTTTCGTTGGTTTATTTCATCAATCAACGGCGTTTTGAACAAAATTTTTATTGTTTAATCACGCACAGGAGAAATCTCACCAGGCACTACCTTGGAGGTAAGCAATGGCTGCTAATGGGAATGAGAGACAGAAGAAGTCGGCTTTTAGCTAACACTTACACTTATACTTCTACTAACGTTTCCTACTGGAACATGCCAATGGCTGCTAATGGGCAATGAGAGACAGAAGAATTCGGCTTTTAGTTAACGCGCACGCTGCGAATTTTTTATTGTTCAACAACGCACAGGAAAAATCTCCCACCGGCACCACCTTGGAGGTCAAAGCGTAAGACTGGTTACGCACTACGACTACTACGAGGGACGAACAGGTGCCGCCTTAAGGAGCTTCGCCCCTAAAACGCCTGGCGTATAACGGAGATCGTATGACGCATTTCAGCGACAGAAAACTTCACAGCTGTGTATATGTGTATATGATGCTTAGAGCGAAGCGCTGCAACGTCTTCATTTCATGAATTTATATGGTAATAACAGTTCAAAGAACAGAACAGTCAATCGCAAAAAAAACTATTCTGCGTGGTAAAAACATCGAACTCTTTCTTAATGCGAACGCATCTACTGCAAAAAGTCTCGATCGCCCCTACATCGTTGCACCTGACGCGTGAAACGGAGTATAGAAGTTCCAGAACCAACTTGCTTTCAGCACCAATGGCGTCTATACTAAGCCTTACATAGTTATTAATAGAAAAAAAAAACGAAGTGCAATGTACTCTGAGGGGGCCAGAGACTGCCAGCAAAAGTTTTGGCAAATTCTGTTGCGCCAATGGGGCGAATCTATGAAAAAAAAAAAGACTTTCAAAATCCGTGATGTCGCGCTGGCTATCTTGTCCAGAAATTTCGGCGCGAAGTTTGAAAATGAGACTGACCATTTTTTGTACTATTAATAAACCTATGACGGTGAAACTTCGACAGTAGAGTGATAAAACAAGAATTTATCAGCCTCGACTTATTCGCATTTTTCACTTTAGGGAGCCTTAAAACATAGGCTCAGTCACGTATGAAAGAGTCTTTATACAATAAAAAAAAAAGCCATCGTTCAGCACAGATTCATGCATACTTAGATAGGAAGTATGCATGTAGTATGTAAGATAGGATATCAGCCCTCGCGTACGCCTCTAGTGTGCCGGTTTAAATGCTCGTATACCGTGGCAGACAAAACTGCGAGCCAACTGGATTAGTGCACACAGCTGGTGGACCTCGGCATACTACTGCAACTTGTTATCCTGCTTCACTACACAGCAAATAAGCAGCGGACTATTAAATGCGAAGCATGTCTTAGCGAACCTCATTCACTTTGGCCGTTTCTTTCTTTCTTTCTTTCTATCTATCTATCTATCTATCTATCTATCTATCTATCTATCTATCTATCTATCTATCTATCTATCTATCTATCTATCTATCTATCTATCTATCTATCTATCTATCTATCTATCTATCTATCTATCTATCTATCTATCTATCTAGCCGCCTACGTCTGGGCGCTCTCCTGGTCCTCTCCATAACTTGTAATATACCAAAATTGGCATAGCAGGGGATCAGTGTATGGCGAACACAATTCACTGGTCATGACATGAATAACGCAAAATACCTGTCGCCTACGTCACGAAACCCTTTCTCTCAGTCACGTATGGCACATACCCGCATACCAGAGTTCATGTTATGCGGGTATGTGCCATAGGTGATACAGTCTCAACCAACACAGTAACGCGAGCACACACATTGACACTCAAGGAAAGTGATAATAATAATTGTTGGTGTTTTATGTCCCAAAACCACGATATGATTATGAAAGACACCATAGCGAAATGCTTCGGAAATTGGGACCATCTGGTATTCTTTAACGTGCACCGAGATCGCACTGTACACAGGCATCTAGCATGTTGCCTCCATCGAAATGTGACCGGCGCGGCCGGGATCGAACCCGCCACCTTCGTGTCAGCAGCCGAGCACCGTAACCACTACACCACCGCGGCCGACGCAAGGAAAGTGAGGGAGCTGAAGACAGAACACCCCTAGAAGAGACGCTCAACTGCCATCCACTCGTCCACGTGGTCTGCAACATGGACGACGTGCATTACAAGAAACCGGAGTGAATGCTTCCCTACAATAAATTTGCCGAGAAAACCAGGCCTCTCAGCATTATTGGTGACTTCAAAAATAACTTATCAAGGCCCAACAACGCCTGGCGTGAAAGACTGCTTGGATGTGGACAGGGCATCAAAAGATCTCGCTGCCACTTCCAGTACAGGAGGCATCACAGATAACTTCATCGTAAGAGGCATCCAGGATTTCCACCAGCTGCACTATACTTCGCACTTCACTACATCTAGACCCCTCGTAACCGCGATCACGAACGGATCCGATAAGAAGTCCCGTCCAGCTGCTGGTGCTTACTGATCACGGTGATGATGACGTTGTTCAAGAACTGTCTAGAACCCCTCCTACACATACACACAGGTTCGTGAAAACGTGCGTGCGTTATCCGTCATAATGGACAAGTAAAACTGTAACGGAACTGTAACGGAACTGTAACAACTGTAACAACTGCAACTGTGACTGTCACGTACGTACAGTGCGCCTGCGCGTGCCACTCGGCTGCGTGCCATATATCTAGGGAAAATTTGTTAAATGAAGCTTAGTAGCGAGTAACGCCTGTCCTGTGCATCTGTGTTCCTTCTTTGTCCTTGTCGGATTCGCGCTATCCAGTATTGAAAAATATAAACACTACATAACAGCTCACCGCGTCTGGTGTTGGTAACACCCATGTTGCCGTTGGCATCGTTACGCAACTGTAAACAACTGGTTACATAATACATATGCGACTCTTCAACATATGAGTGTGCGTATACCACTTCCACATTTCTCTAGCGTCATTCCGTAACGTTTCGCTCAATGTGAAAAATTACGCCACAGTCACCATTCACCGCATGCTTCGCATAACATCGATTCCCACGGCACGTGCGATCTGGCAAATTTTTTTTATACATCCTATCTTAAACACTATGCGGGTATTCAAAAAAAAGAAAGAAAGTGTTCTCGCAGAGAGTCATCCCGACTGACGTTTCCCTGACACTGTGCCGTAAGTTTAGTGAAGTACCTTCCAATTCCCTGTGGCTGCCAGTGCTGTGGCTACCCCACGGAACTTAATATTATTAGTGTTACTCTTGCGTTTCTAAAATACCCTCGGCGAATTTCAGTTAGCGCTACAACGACAACCGCAAGGACGAGGTCTAATAAGCACGAATAAGGTCGGAAGTGAAAGTCAGAGCACTACAAAGCAAAACAACAGCGCATGCGATCAGCAACAGTGTTGCTATCTTATAGATCGCATTCCATCATACATGAAAGGTCAGCGCAATCGCCGTGATCACGTTAACTTGTGAAGGTGATAGCCGAAGCAAGGGCACCGATCTTGTCCACAGACGCTTTCATTAAAGCCCGATCGCTCGTATTTGTAGCCTCGTGTTTACAGTGCGCCATCTTGTGACGTGTGTTCTCGTTTCTTCAAAGGCAGATTAAAAAAAAAAAATGACGACCTTGGTTTGCAGCGCAAAACGCGGCCCTGAGCGACCTTGATACTGAAATAGCTGTAGATATCGAACGTGAAGTCGTAAGTTCGCTTCTGCCGACGGCTAAAACAGACAAAAGCTGGACAAAAGGGGAAGAAAAATTACTGGGGCACGCAAGCGGGCTACTTCGTTTCAATGTAGCTGCGCTAAGCGAAAGGCATGAAATACCAGCAAAGAGAGCATGTCACGTATGTATGGACAAGAATGAACCGGACAACTACATTAGAATATCGTGCCAGCTAACCCAAGTTGAAGCTTTACTGATCTAGTTCGTATTTAACTACGTCAAGCGATCGCGCTCTGTTTATATTTTTAAATATAACAAGTTTAGGAAAACATTCGCGGCTTTAGGTAGCGCTGGATATATTTCTCAGAAAACGTGCAAAACAATGAAGGCAGCACGCGTAAAAAAAAAAAAAATTCGCACTCAAACTTGAAGTCACTTTGCATATATCAGTCACTCATTCATCAGCGATTTCATAGGGAGAAAAAAAAAGCAAACGCGGAAACTTATCTGCCGACCAGTTTTTGTTTGCAGCAATTCGGTTCAAGAGCTATTGCCCGCAACACGGAAGACGCTCGCGGAATAAACGTCGTCTATCAAATTGTACGCCGACCACTGTTGCCGAAACAGAGAGCGCGCTCGCTCTTTGTAATACTGCAGATAATGACACCGACGAAGCATTCTCGGGCGAGCTACGCAATGTTTTGCATTGTGTCGCCACAGACGGTGAGACGCCCAGGAAACAAGGCGGTATGAATAGCATATAGCATATCACGTTCGGAGTCGACAGCGACGCGGCGTTGAATTCAACCGCGGTATGCACGAACAGCTGTTTCGAGAGCGCGCGGCTGGCGAGGAAAACGCGAGATGTGAAGGGCGGGTTAGAAGACAACAACAAAAGTAATAATGAAAAAAAGGCACAGGAAATCGGGCTGACACTTCGAGTAAGCCAAGTTTAGGAGCGCGGAAGTCGCTTTTTCGCAAACGACACGATCGCACGAAGTGTCTGAGAGATGCACGGAACATTTTTGCGTCGTTCGCGGGCGACTGCGATTGCGGGAGGCGGTTCGAATTTCCCGGACGGCTGACTGACAGGGGCGGCTGGGACGCGACGAGCAATGGCCGCTGCAATGGCGGCATCGGCGCCGGAGAGTCGTCTGCTAGAACGCGCGTCACACCGTTGAACGTTTAAGATGGCAGCAGTCCGTTGGCAGCTCGGTAAAGATGGTGTCCGCGAGCTGTTTTGTCGTGACTCACCGGTGGGCTGTCGCAGCTGGTTGAGAGGTCGCGGCCCAGTAGCCTGCCCCAGTGACGAACGAGATCGATAAACAGCAGTCCTCTCTCTCCGGCCGCCGCCGCTGCTGCAGACGAAGCGGTATTTTCTTTTGTCTTGTTTCGGACGCTTCGCTTGGTTATTATTTTCGCCTTCCCATTCTCCGTTGCCCGGATGTTGCGGTTGTGGCGCCTCAGTCGACCGGAAGCCTCTTACACCTATAGATGCACCGGTGGCGCCTTTCACGCGCGCGCAGAATCGTCTGCTAGCGTTGCAGATGGACAGACGAGCGATCCTGGCGCCTCGCTTGCGAGATGTGCGCATTTACGGTAATATGCGCGCGTTCCTTTATCCATCGTGCTTCCTACAAAATCTGATAGATGTGACTATGCCACTAAAGCGCCCACAGGAGGTACAACAGCTACGTGCGCGTGAATTTTCGTTGCGAAGCGAGGGAAGAGTGGAGGAGGGGGTGTGAAAAGTAGGGACACTCTACAGTGTACACTGTACACTGTAGAGTGTCTACAGTGTACACAGCAACTTTCGGGCAAACTAGAGCTACTGTATATGACTCCTTAAGGAACTATGTGCAGTAACTTTATTGGGCAAGCTGACTTGGAGGCCCAGAAGGGTCTTTTAGATCAGGCTGAGCGTACAGCAACGGCCACTGTAGTCCTGGACTAGGGACCCACCATTGCCGCTCCCCTACCTCTTTTATTTATTCAATAACGTTTTTTCATCAATCAAATTTTATCGCAACGTCACTTTTAACGCACACAGCTTCACCCAGTCTACTTGATTTTTCGTGCGATATTCGCGTCCGGACATCTAGGTGACGTTCAATGAAATGAGAAAAATGAAAAGGAACCACAGAATATACTATCTTCTCATGTGCGTCAATGCTCACAAAAGCTTATCGTAAACGACCAGCAATCACGCACCAGATGCTGTCATATAAACTGATGTGTTGAAATGATATCAGGCGCCGACAGCTCCGAAGAGAGTGAGCGCAGGCCTTTGTATGAAAAGCGGGCGCCTGAAAAAAAAAAAAAAGGCAGCTTCGCGCTCTGTGAGTGTCCTTCGCTTCAGTGCGCCAAGAAAAGAACTTTCGTAAGTGTTAGCTAGACTTGAAAATCGCCCATTGTCGGAGGAAACGGTCTTGGGACACTGGCCGAGACAGTCCTCGGCACGGAAGGCTTTGAGAGCGCTGTTGCGTTACTCGCGCACAGCTGGTCTTATACCCCTTTCACACGGGGCAACTTAAATGCACTTTGAGGGAGTGCACTTCGAAGCTAGTGTCATTCGCACGCTGTCACACGGAAACGCCTAGTGACACTCGCTGCAAGGCGCACTTGCCGGCGAGTGCCTTCGCCAAACTCACTTCGCCGCGACGCAGTGTCTAGCTTCGGTGGCAGTGGCTCGAGAATAAATAGGTTGCTATCCGAAGCCGAATTCATAGCATTTTTACATTCCTAGGATTTGGGGACATCTCTACGTAGCGCCATCTCTCGGCGGCAGCAACGGCGTCCTGCCATAACTGAATGGGAAATATGCGAAAAAAATCATATCTCTTGAAAAACGCTAGTTATCAAAAACGACAGGGCTTGTTGCTGAGCTAGTTGGTTCATAACTTGAGGAAAAACTGTAATGACGCAAAGAAGACGGGGACGAAGCGAAGACACGAACAGACAGACACGGGCGCCTGTTCGTGTCTTCGCTTCGTCCCCGTCTTCTTTGCGTCATTACAGTTTTTCCTCAAGATATCAAAAACGACATCGCGTTCTGCAAATCAGAGACCTACTGGAACACTTTGGCAAAATCGCAGTATGGCACTATCGTGTGGCTTTCCAGAACAATTGAACACATGGGGCCACATTGTTAAATACTAAACACTCTGGGAAGCCAGGCGGTTTGTAGTGCGACACTCTAATTTTACCAGAATATTCAAGTAAGTCTCTACTGTATAGAACCGAGAGTCATTTTTGATGACTAGCTTCATTCGTCAGATATGACATTTTTTTAGCCTATTGTCCATTCAGTTACGGCAGGCCACCGCTGTCATCGACCAGAGATGGCGCTACGTGCACATGT
Source organism: Rhipicephalus sanguineus (assembly GCF_013339695.2). NCBI lineage: Eukaryota > Metazoa > Arthropoda > Arachnida > Ixodida > Ixodidae > Rhipicephalus > Rhipicephalus sanguineus. Next base: position 78,304,726 of record NC_051181.1, read on the forward strand.
CCCCAAATCCTGGTCATGAGCTTTCATTTTCGTTATTGGGAATACTCTTATGTTTAAAACACCCTATTCCACAAAAAGATAGTCTGCTGCTCTCGTTCTCAGGCAGTTTACAGCCACGACCGCGAGAGGCATGCCAAAGCACACGCCGTGCAATGGCAGCAGCCTCCGCTTTTGTATGTAAAGTTTATTTTAAGGGCTGCTTATAGCTAATAATAATAATATCTGGGGTTTAACGTCCCAAAACCACGATATGATTATGAGAGACGCCGTAGTGGAGGGCTCCGGAAATTTCGACCACCTGGGGTTCTTTAACGTGCACCTAAATCCAAGTACACGGGCCTCAAACATTTTCGCCTCCATCGAAAATGCAGCCGCCGCGGCCGGGATTCGATCCCGCGACCTTCGGGTCAGCAGCAGAGCGCCATAACCACTAGACCACTGCTGCTTATAGCTGTAACACAATATTACTTAAAACCAATGCCTTAACTAACAAATATCTGTTGTGCTACTTGAGTACTGATGACCATTACAATCATTTCCAAAGTACACTTCCCTTTCTCGTGTGACAGCGCGCCGCCAAAGTGGCATTCTGGGGGCGTAAGTGCACTCGCTCAAAATGACACTAAATTTTTCAGTGTGACTGAGGTATTAGAGACAGACTTTAAGCAGTGTCGTTTATCGTATTATTGTTCTCCCTTTTCTTGTTCTTCTTCTCCTTTTTGTAACATCTCTTTTCTATCATCCTTTATTCTCCTTACCCCCTTCCCCAGCACAGGGTAGCCAGCCGGTCTGAGAACTGGCTAACTTCCGTGTCCTTCCGTTTTTCTTTTCCTCCTCTTCCTCGCGCTCCGCTGGTAAGCTCTCCTTGTCGCGCACGACTGCAAGATTTGACTGAGCTGTTCACAGCAGTGTCTGCTTCCGCAGGACGCGTTTTATCACCAAACACGAGGTTCACGACCCCTTCAACAACAAATCGCGTATAAACAAACAATGAGGCAAGCGATACTGACGCAGATAAACGACAAAGCTTCACACACACACGCACGAGCACACACGAACACGCACATGCGCATGTCCGTCCATACATTCATCGTCTGTGCTTCCGCCACGAAGGAAGTGTCAAGGACAGTTACCCCCCTCGGTGAAAGGAGTAGACAAAGGAAGGACGCTGACATCACTCTCCGTGAAGCCTCCGTGACGCCAGAAGTCAGCCATATTATCTCGGCAGATTCCCCTCTCTTGTTTACATATGTACAATGAATCAGAATGCATTACTCTCTCTCTCTTGCTGAGGCTCGAAAACCACGCTTTTATCGTGCAGGTTCTGTAGCACAGTGGTTTCGCTCTGGGATGGTGTAATTGCGCGATTTCGCTGAGGACTGCAAAGCCTTCATCCGCTGTACGGTACGCGGGTGCGCGCTCCTCCCACGCACTTTCGTTCAGATCACCTGGCTACAACGGCCGAGAGAAGCCTGCGTAGCTCACAACCTGGAACAAAGAATGGATACTGTCGAACGCGTGCCGTCCGTCAAAGTACGGCAAGAAACTTACGGAGCCGCACACGCCGCCGCCACACACCACGCCGCACCACATAACAAAGCCACCACTATGCCGTGTGAATATGGCCGCTAGCACGTAATATCCTCTACACCAGGGGTCTCAAACTCACCTCAGCAAGCCGGCCGCAATCACGAAGTTTAGTTCCCGAAGGGCCCAGGCAGTGAAGAGAAATGAAGGGAGGTTGAACGAAACATTACCTAACGCTGCCATTTGAAAGAAAGCATTTCCGATATCTCATATATGGATCATTCCTGCAGGGGTTTTGGCATCGGAATTCGAGAAACACATCGACACTGGTCTCCAGAACGATCCAAATATGGACGCCGATTCTGAAATATAGATATTTAGTTACACGAACATGTTTCAACACATGATGACCCCGTGGGGTGCCTCGCAAAAAACAATGCTTGAGGCCAGCCCCGTCTCTGTAGCCAACCCGAACCAAGCGTTATTAATCGCAATAGGCGCGTATAAATAATGCTAGCCGCATTATTTAACTTCAGGATTATTTACTTTTACGAGGTCACAAACTTTTTATTCATTGTGAAGTCGCGGGCCGCTCGCGAAACTTCCGCGGGCCGCGTGTTTGAGACCCCTGCTTCGCACTTTTCTACGAGAGTGTTTAGGTAAGCCCTTTCCACAGTTTTAGGGAAGCTCCTTAAAGCGGCACCCGTTCGTCCCTCGCAGTGCGTAACCAGTCGTAATGCTTGTACCAGATCTTGACCTCCAAGGTGGTGCCGGTGGGAGATTTCTCCTGTGCGTTGCTGAACAATAAAAAATTCGCAGCGTGCGCGTTAACTAAAAGCCGAATTCTTCTGCCTCTCATTCCCCATTAGCAGCCATTGGCATGTTCCAGTAGGAAACGTTAGTAGAAGTAGAAGTGTAAGTGTTAGCTAAAAGCCGGCTTCTTCTGTCTCTCATTCCCATTAGCAGCCATTGTTTACCTCCAAGGTAGTGCCTGGTGAGATTTCTCCTGTGCGTGATTAAACAATAAAAATTTTCTTCAAAACGCCGTTGATTGATGAAATAAACCAACGAAAGACGCCAGATGTTTTCTAAAAGCAAAACGAAAAGACGCCAGATGTTTCTAAAGCAAAACGAAAAGACGCCAGCTGCTTAACGAAAAACGCCAGATGTTTTCTAAAGCAATGGTTTTCTAAACAATGAAAATTCACAGCGTACATGTAAAATTAAAGTGAGCTGCAAGTCGTCATAACTCTAATCGAACCTTTAGTATAAACGCGCCCGATCTCACGTCGGTACTCATGTACTGGGCAGAATTCACGGAAGATTCACGGTTTACCGATGAACCTCCGCAGCTTCGCCCACTCATCATCATTCACTCCGTGGATATGCTGTGATTTTTCCTTCCTCCATAAAATACTGGAAATGCCGGCTTTTAGCGTGAATGCGCCACATGCAAAATCTAGGCGTTCGGGCGTTAAAGTAAGCGTGGTGAGTGAAACAAATATTGAATTTAAAGGCTACATGCCTTGAAAAGGAATATAATTAAAAACTTCTGTAGGCTTAAAGTTGCTTTTTGATTAATCAGTTTCAAGCGAAGTATGCCCAAATGTGCACTCGCGTAATGTGTAATGTTAGATACATTCTAGTAATGTTAGCGAATCATTTGACGACTAATTTTATACCAACGGTCACGTGCAGGGTGTCGGAACGAAATGTTTTTCGTTTCGGTTTTAGTTTCGTTTCTGTTCCGGAACGAAAAAAAAAGTTCCGTAACGGTTCGTAACGTTTTTTTTATGCAAAAATTTGAAGTTAAGGTAATCATAAAAAACATTGGACTTGGTACTTGCCCTCCTCTTAAGAAAGTGGGACAGGGGTAAAACACGTTCTTCCCACGTTCATCAGAAGAGCGGAAGTAACTGTACCACCGATTTCTACCAACTAGCACAAACTACTATATCCTTCAAAATCAGAGTATTTATTTTCTGAAAAGTCAATTATGATTTTTTTAACGGGCTCAATGCTTTGCGTCAAGAGAGTGAGCACGATCTCAGAAGCAGCACATCATTGAGTGTACTCCATGATGTGTGAGACTGCTGTTCTGATACAAAATCGCCAGGCCGGCGCGGAACACGCAGCACAGTCACAGCAAAAGCTGGATGAATGGCCTTTCTAGAGCCCGTTGCATAGGCCGGCAAAAAGCTGGAGCTCACTCAGACTCACTCAAGAAATATATTTTGCTCTGAGTGCTCACTCGGACTCAGACTCACCAAAACTTTCTTCAACCGGACTCACTCGGACTCAGACTCAACTTTTTTCTAAGCCGGACTCACTGAGACTCAAACTCACCAACATATTACTCAGACGGACTCACTCAGACTCACGGCTTCACCTGAGTCTGAGTGAGCCTAAGGGAGTCGGACTCATGAGTCCGCTGGCATAAAATTAGCTTTTCCGATCATGGTGTCAATCCTCTTAAACGCAATTATCTTACATAATCAGTGCTCTACGATATGCCATTTCAAATACGAGTTGTCATCATAAATTATATATCGTAATTATCATATATTGGTCAAGTAAGGACATTTTTATGAAATACGCGACTCACACGAGATATTTTTATCAAGAACTTCCCATGAGAGTTGGCAGGGGGATGTCATGGCACCCCTTCCCCTAACTCACACCTCTGATCAATGAATATTGAGGTAGGGCATGAATGCTAGTCTGCTGACATATGTGCGAATAGGCTTGAGTATAAACGTAAGCCGATATAAGGCTTATAGTAAAGATGAAGATGAGTAGATAGGACCATAAGTCAGCAACAAGAGGTGGAGCTCACTCGGACTCACTCAAAAAGTATATTTTGCGCTTAGACTCGGACTCAGTCTCACCAATATTTTCCTCAACTGGACTCACTCGGACTCAGACTCACTAAAATTTTCTTCAACCGGACTCACTCCGACTAAAACTCACCAAAATATTATACATCCGGACTCACTCAAACTCAGACTCACAGCCTCATCTGAGTCCGAGTGAGTCTGAGTGAGTCGACTCATAAGCGAGTTTGCCGACCTATGGCCCGTTGTAGACTCTCTTGGGGCAACTAATACAAGCACATATGCAAGATACCCACTACGCCATAAATCATCGTAATTTTTCTTAAGTAGCGAAGCACCCACAATGCCATTTTTCGTCATTCTTCGGAGAATCGTGGTACGCGCTACACATCTGTAAGGCGTTATGTGAACTGTGTGCAGTGACTGATGACGATGAAGAATTATGGCTCAGACCTTTCTAACGGGTTGGAAGCATACAACAACAGACACGTTGCGGAATTCGTATTGTGTGACGCCAGGTTGTTATTTTACTCTTCTACGCTATATTACATTTGTTAACACGATTCCTTGCACGACCAATGACGCCTGTATAGAGTATTTTTGCGAAGGAGTTACAAGCACAAGCGTGGCACTGTGCTGGAATACTCGACTGCCAGGCAGAGGGCGCGGGTTATGATCCTATCCGATCCTATAAATTTGTTTCTCATTTAAATTTTTCTTATTTCGCGCGATAGCGGTTACGGACACCGGCGGCGGCGGGCAACTATGGCGCCAAAATCGGCTGTTGCGATCTCATAGCAGCTTTCGCTGTAACAAACTTCAGCGCCGACATTGCTTTGGAATTCTTGCCTGAGGTACGCGCGAATACTGTACCCTGAGATATGCATAATTGCTCACGTTGCATGACCTCAGTTGTTCCGGATTGCCAAGTTTTCTCTTGAACTGAAAAACGACTAAATTGAAAAAAATTTCGGTTTCACTCCGGAGCGAAATAATAGATAACGTTTCGGTTACGTTTTCATTCCGGTCAAAAATATCGTTTTTTTTTCGTTTTTCGTTTTGGTTTTCGTTCCGTTCCGACACCCTGGTCACGTGTTCACTCTTAAAAAAAAAAAGGTTCGGTTTACTAACTACTTGTCACACATGTTACTACCCTGTTAGTAAGTGCTGTTAGTAACGGGGAGGTTAGTAACCGTTACTACCCTCACCGTTACAAACGCAATTAGAAGCGGTTGCTACCCTTCTCGTTGCTAACTTGTCAAATATAGGTAGCAACGGTTACTACCCCCAACAAAAGTAGTAACCGTGATGCTTTCGCCTCACGAGTCACTTGTTTTTATAACGGTAAAATTCGCGAGCATCAACATTGCGATATACCATTAGGCAATTATACACAGAATGTCACGAATGAGAACAGCACACATTCGCACAACGACAAGGCTACGCGACACAAATAGTTCATAAGCGGTTCCAGAAGTATTTATAGCCCTGCCTCAGGGGTACGTAGCTGGTGCCGGTGAGCAGCTAAGCTTTAGGGTGCATAGTTTAAGTTATGTGCCTATATTTATATAGCGTACAATTTTATTAGGTGCGAGAGATAACGTAGCGTAGGACTTTTAATCAAGCATATTAAGGCAAACAGTGTTACATCTATTTTGCGTAATGTCACCTCAACGTGGCCTAATATACAAGAACCAAGACGGGGTACTAAGCTTACTAATATTGCCTCAATGAGCTTAAATGGGCCCCCGTGCTAGTAAATAGGATGTGAAAAGTTCGTAATAATAACTTCTAAGATTCGTTTAACAATTTCGTTTAAAAGGTGCATGGCAAAAAGTTAGTAACGGTTCGCAAGTGGTAGTAACCGTTGCAACTTTAAGTGTCTGCTAACGTAGATAGTAAAAAGGCAGCAAGAAGTTAGTAATGGTTCAAGAAAGCTAGTAACAGCTGCTGTTGCAAACTATTTCCGCGTGGTTACAAGCTTTTTCCTAATTTTTTAGGAGTGTTCAGTGCGGCCGCGATCGGCCTTGAAGGAAAAATGCAGGAAGCAGTAGGCCTCCGCCCACGCCCATGACACTCTGGACAACAAGAGGACCACTAGCGTCTGCAAACTGCAGCTCACATCATCCAAGAATACGCCAGCCCACGGGGACTACAGTTCTCCCCGGAGAAATTTGAAATCTTACGAGTATGGCGAGGCCGAAGTAACCACGAAGTTCCCACAGACCCATCACGAAAACTTGAGGTATACCTCAACGGAAGCCTCATAATAGAGCACTGATGCGGGTGCTGGACACCTGGCTACAGAGTAACCAGCGGGCTACCCACACCCTTACGCTCCTCCAAACCAGTGCCAAGGCTAGCTCACACATGATATTCCGCGTAACATCCAAGAGCGGAGGCATGAAGGAAAGAGACACCCTCCGACTCGTTCGAAGCCTGGTGGTGAGCAGAATCACACACAGACTACCCTACTATCACCTCGCACAGTCCGTGACGAAGCGGGCCGACACCCTCTAGCGAATGGCATTCAAGACTGCTCTCCGCTTGCCGATGAGTACATCCACTGACATCCAATTCTAAATTGCTGGCGCAGGGGTTCATAACACCCACAGTGAACTTGCCAAAGGCCTACACGTCTCAAAACAACAGAACAGAGACTCGAGAGTCCTCGCACGGGCCGGCAGGTCCTACAAACCTTGGGATTCCGTGCCTCAATAACAAGAGCCCAGGAAACCTCCGAGGTACTTGGAGGTACATCGTCATGTCCGGGATGCGTATCACGTTGCCCCAATCCCACGCAACGTGGACCCCAACCTACACTGCGGCAGAAGGATAGAAAGGGCCCACTACTTTCAGAAAACATATAGATTTCAAACTACGGCCAGTTTTACGGACGCCGCCATGCATGGAACGACGACTAAAAGCGCAGTGGTAGTGGTATGTGACCGCCGAGGCCACGTTACCTCTGGTGCATCGCAGCGCTCCTGCAAGGTCATGGAAGCCCAAGAGCTGGCCATTGCACTAGCGCGGAGGCCAGCGTGCAAACAGGCCGCTGACGATATGCGCGGACTCCAAGCAAGACTGCAGGAACATTCTACAGGGCAGAATCGGTGCGCCTGCTGCACAAGTCCTTGAACAGATACCAAGGGAAGACAGGGAGGACTCCAGCATCCAGATCATCGTATGGATACCGGGACGCGCTGGCATCACAAGTAACCTGCACGCCGACCGAGCAGCTCGAGGCTTTGTACACAACCGAGCGCTCCTTACATTGACTGCAGAGGATCCGGAGCCAGTCGACCTCCAATATGTCACAATATTGAATTGCCACATAGGGTGTCGCCTGCAGTATCCACCAGCTCATGAAAAGATTACGACGGAGGAGGCGCCTGGCGTAGGCTCCAAACAGGCACCTACAAAGACCTACGCACACAACATCGCATACACCCCACAGCCTACAGGGACGAATGCCCATGGTGCGGAGCCACACCAACCCTGTACCACATTATACGTGGGAGAGCACGCTATACAACCTAGAACACCACAACATGAAAACCGCAAGTGAGCAACAGGAGGCACTGCTGTGGAGTTCAGCCATCGACGACCAGATCAGGCTGGTCCAGAGGGCAGAGAGGATGGCGAACGCCAGCGGAGCCCTGGACTAGGGGCCCCAACAATAAACAAAGCCCCTTCGGGGCGATCCACAAGGGCTCTGCCTGTCTTTGAAAAACTCAAAGGGTCCCTTATGCACACACCTAAGACGACTGCAAGATGAAAGCCATCTTCTTTTAGGGGCGAAGCTCCTTATAGCGGCACCCGTTCGTCCCTCGTAGCGTAGTATGTAACCAGTCTTACGCTTTGACCTGCAAGGTGGTGCCGGTGGGAGATTTTTCCTGTGCGTTGTTGAACAATAAAAAATTCGCAGCGTTAGCTAAAAGCCGACTTCTTCTGTCTCTCATTCCCATTAGCAGCCATTCTTTACCTCCAAGGTAGTGCCTGGTGAGATTTCTCCTGTGCGTGATTAAACAATAAAAATTTTGTTCAAAACGCCGTTGATTGATGAAATAAACCAACAAAAGACGCCAGATGTTTTGTAAAAGCAAAACGAAAGAACGCCAGATGTTTCTAAAGCAAAACGAAAAGATGTTTTCTAAAGCAATGGTTTTCTAAACAATGAAAATTCACAGCGTACATGTAAAATTAAAGTGAGCTGCAAGTCGTCATAACTCATCGAACCTTTAGTATAAACGCGCCCGATCTCACGTCGGTGATGATGTACTGGGCAGAATTCACGGAAGATTCACGGTTTACCGATGAACCTCCGCAGCTTCGCCCACTCATCATCATTTACTCCGTGGATATGCTGTGATTTTTTTTCTTCTCAATCAATGAGTTGTTCCTGCGGCGCCATACTCTCCGAAAGCTTTCTGCACCTAATGTGGTGTTGCATTGGCTCCAGGCTAGGAGGCACCTCACCTGGTTTTGCACCGTCTCCGTGATGGGCCCACCTTTTACCAATTGAGCTAAGATGCACGCGATGGCGTCATCACGTGGCGTCACGTCACGTGACGTCACTTTGACGTAATGATGACATCACACGTTTTGGCGATTGGTGACGTCATCACGTGATGGTGATTTTTTTTATCACTCGTGTGGACGCCGACGGGAGACGCCGGTCAATTTTTGCGTTTGATGAGGCATCCAAGGCTGTCGCCTTAATAAAGATTATCATCATCATCATGATCGATGAAATCTATTAAGCAGTTCGTTATGGACAGTTTATCACTCTCGCATAGTAGAGTGTATCAAATTTGTGAGACTTCATCCACACGGATATTAAGGACTAATTTAGGCGCGGACAGTTGCGTACTGCTCTCACATGGCATAGTTATAAATTGTTAACCTATTTTGTCAAACAACATAAGGTTTCATGACGTACGCGATAGGCATGTCATCTTATTATTCATGTTGTGAACTGTCAATCATGTTTGTGGTAAACTCATGCCCTCCTCTGCCAATTTTTGTACATACCAAGTTAAGGGGACGGCCACGAGAGCACCCAGACAAACTAGGCGTCTACATACATACATACATACATACATACATACATACATACATACATACATACATACATACATACATACATACATACATACATACATACATACATACATACATACATACATACATACATACATACATACATAGAGATAGATAGATAGATAGATAGATAGATAGATAGATAGATAGATAGATAGATAGATAGATAGATAGATAGATAGATAGATAGATAGATAGATAGATAGATAGATAGATAGATAGATAGATAGATAGATAGATAGATAGATAGATAGATAGATAGATTCAACGCAATAGAAGAAGTAAGACAAATAACATAAACAGGTACTGTGAACACTTAGAATACGAGCTATATCTAATCTGGCGATTTGGGGGATGGTTTAGAGAAGTGAAAACTACACTTCTGTAGCAAGGCCAATTATACAATTCCCTACCCCTTTCCCTTTCCACCTGTCACATAAGTTGCACTGTCGCTCTCAGAAAAATTCGCGAGGTACATGACCACTTCAGCGCGTCATTTGCTTATTTGCCGTTCAGTATTCCTAATAAGTTGTTTGTGAGGACCACGGCTCATGAACTGAGCTGTGACTGCGTCAATGGAATGGACTTCGATCGCGTATAACGTGCGCGCACAAGTGAGGGTGCACCTTCCCTCACCGAGCTAACGCCGCTTCTCATACAGGGCGTTTCAAGAAATGTGTGTCCGGAAATCCTAAAAATCAGGGAAATGCGATATTTTTTCGATGCCTTCACAACTACTCCTTCTGTAAGCCGCAGGCATCTGAAGATGGCTAAAGAGATCATTTAGGACAGTAATTAAGAAAGTTAAATTAATTGAACTTTTTAACTGGCGGAGTTAGGCGTTTGCGTCAAGTGGGAGAACTAAAGTCCTTCACGCGAAGAATCCATTGCAGCTTTGAGATTGCAAAAAAGCGGCCTCTGGTAATAGTTGCCAAGCAATGAAATTCAACATAATTCAGCGGTGAAACCGAAACCAAAACGCGGAACAGCGCGATTGTCCATTTCTCCTGAGACGCCCAGAATGAGTGAGCGCCGTTATATCAACCACAAGTGGTCGTCGTTTCGGTTTCGCCTGTGAATTTGGTTGAATTTCATTACGCCACGATAATTACTAGAGGCCGCTTTTTCTATATCTCAAAGCTGCGATGGGTTCTTCGCATGAAGAACTTCAATCCCCATGTAATGGGCGTTGGGGGCCTAGTTGGTACGACATTGACACTGAAATAGAACTGAGCGGGTGACGGAATACAAATTGACAGGACGGGCGCAGAATTTCCGTCATTTCAACTTCTCCTACTTGTCTTCCGTCACCCGCGCAGTTTTATTTCAGTTTCAATTCCCACATTTGACGTAACCACGTAACTCCACTAATAGAAAATTTAATGAGCTTAACTTTCTTAATTACAGTCCCAAATGATGTCTTTAGCCATCTTAAAGATGCCTGCGGCTGCAGAAAAAGCAATCGTGAAGGCAGCGAGAAAATACGGCATTTTCATGATTTTTGAGGATTTTCGGACACATTTATTGATTATACATTACGTCACGCGAAGGCCGAAAAAAGAAGTGAACGTGCAGCTCGCGGGCCCCGAGCCACAAGGCGCAGGGGTGGTCATGTGGCTTTTAACTGCGGAGCAGATTGAGGTATCGCCCTGTCGTCGTGCCATGCGTAAAATAGAGGAGGCGCTGTCTCATGTCTCGCGCTGGCGCCGCACAAGTGCCATGTTTCATACACATAGGCCGAGCAGGTTGGATGTTTGGAACGCCAGCGCGCGCTTGACCGTCTACTCCAGCGTCGTCGAAGGGCTAAACCGCCTGTCCGAGCCAGCAAGGCGACAGCGAAACGCCAGCGCCGGGAATTAGACATACCGCGATCGGAGCAACAAACAGTAGAAAAACAATAGAAAAGAGACCATAGAACAGAAAATAGATAATCGCAATAAAATCAGATAATCACAAAACAAAGAATAGAAAAGAGCAGATAAGCATAAGTAAAGAACACGAAAGAACAAAACTTGCAGGACGCTTGAGCTTCGCTTTCAAAAGTAGAACGGCGATAGCGTAATCAGACCGTGTTCGTATCGCCTTCCCAATCGCTAGCCTCGCTTCGCTTGTCAGTGGAGACCTGAACCGTTCCGCAAGGAAAGTCAAAGTGCGGACGTATTTTGGCTCCGGCTCGAATATCCGTGCATGCGGCGCGACGAAACACGGCCACACGGCGGGGCGATGCCGTTTAAAAGCGCGCCCGTGGACCCTTTGCGCCATATCGCGACTGATAGTCAAACCGCTGAAGAACCTCCGAAATGCGCGTACCACCAACGCTAAATGGTGTGTATAAATAGCTCGTCGTTAGTATGAGGGAGGATGTATGCGTGGTAGACGAGCGGCTAAACGCATCCCGCCATGGAGCGATGGGTAGCAGGTTCGTATACCCGGTCCCACGCGCAGCGAAGATTTGTTGATTATTTCTCTATTTGCATCTACCTAGAATTTTCGCTCACGGACAACGTTGATTTTTCGCTCACGACCAAAGACGCCGACACCGACACCGGAATTTCGGCGAAGCGAGCTCTTTAACGCTATCGCATTGAAAAAAGAGCAGATAAATACAAGATAATCACAAGGGAAATACATGCGAATCCCTGCTTCGCAGTTCGTACAGCTCTCACTTGGGGTGGCACTGGCTCCGATTTTTTGTACGATTTCGAGTCGACGCCGGCATTTTCACTCGAGGTCGCGTTCGCATGAGGCGTATAAGTGTTTCGTCTTAACAAAGGAAGCGCCCTCCTCGAAGTGTGAACAACGGAAGGTTAGGAACGTCGAATACCGAATGGCGGTTAAAAAATCGTCGGCCTATTGTTGACACTAACTATATTCTGTGTGAGCGAGCATCGGCGTGCACAGCACGTCTTTAGGAATGAACGAGATGTTCTATGCCATGGTCACCCATAAAGGTCGCGGCCTATCGCCTGAGCCTCAGACCCCTGCCTCCATCGATCAAGCAAAGAAGGCCGCGTGCGCTCGCTGACGTCTGCACGGAGTGACTCTTAATTAAGGATGGAGAACAAATTAGGCCTTGCACTTGTCGTAGGGTTTTTTTTCTCTTTTTTTTTACAGGATAAGCAAGAGAATGCACTGCGTGAAAAAGGTCATTACATCGGCAACTCCATATACGTTCGCAGCTATTCTTCAGTGGAGCAAACGACCAAAGGAAAATATTGCCGATTAACAAACGATGGCTCGCTTGAGAGATTCGGATACGTATGGAATGCATTCCTTTTGTATTGCAACATGCAAAATAGAGACGAGGACCGGAGGTGACTGCCGGTGGAGGTCGCGGAAATAAAAAGAAAAAAAGAAAATGCTGAAATTTTCCTTGCCACCGAGACTCCGCGCAGGCAGCACTTGACGTGCTGCCGTATTCACACACTTGCTCTCCACGTCAGGCGACCTACCTTTGTAAAACACGTTTGAAACATGGCCTCTTTAGGTTTCTGGGTTTCTATCCCTGCGTTCCGCCAATAGATTCACTTCCCTCGTTTCAATAATGTCAACAATAAAAAAAAAGAGTTGTTTAAGTCAACACTTCTAGATTGAATAACTTCAGACACGTGGACGTACCGTCCGACGTTCTACACAACTGACGTCATTTCTTCTATGGAAGATCAGTTGTGCGGAATACCGCAATTAAGATGGCAAAAGTGTTATGAAAGAGAAAATTAGCACTCGGTCGCTTGTACACAAAGCTAGCTACATAGAAGTCCACGCGGACTTCTCAGAAATAGAAGCTTCGTAGTTGGCGAAGAATTCATCCCGGTTCGGGGTTCGGAACCGGGACCAGCACCTTTCCGAGCGGTCGCTTTCCTCGAAACTTTGTGCTACAAACAGGTGGGCTCTTCTACGTCCTAAGAAAAAAAAAGTACCTGTTTACTGTTCTCGGTGAATTCTGGCTTGCCACGGGTATAACGTCTTTTAACAATACGCGTTAACTATCTTCTATCGGAGATCACTATACTCTCTTCGGAGAGTCGTGGAAAGCGCGACTCTTCAAAACAGAGTCCAGGTGTACACTCTAAGACAAAAAAAGGTGTCATTTGGCTCTTCGTTTATATACATCTGGGAGTCACATGCGCAGCACTGTCTTTAGAGAGTCACACTGACTCTCTTTTCGTCACATTGACTCTCCTAAACAGAGTCAATGTGACTCTATAAAGAGAGTGCTACACATGTGACCCTCACACGTATGAAAGAAGAGTCACAGTTCTTAGAGTGTATCTTTAAAGAGAGTTACATACGTGGTAAAAGTTAGGACTCCCCAAAAGGAGTAACGGGCACTCTTTTTTTATAGTAATGTTCAAGTACTCGTACGGCCAGTAAAGCGGATGGCTGCTGGGCACAGTCGGTGACGAGAAACAAGAGAGATTGCAGCTTTTGGAGAGCGTGCTTTGTTTGCAAGAAAACTGCGCTTGACAAGCGTGAGAGGTCTAGATGAAAACATAAAAAGAAGGCGAGGTTACAGGGTGTTCAAGAAAGAAAACACACACATTATATATATATATATATATATATATATATATATATATATATATATATATATATATATATATATAAAAGACAGTACGATGTTCGTTGGTTTGGCACAGCGGTTGAAAAGGTATCACGAAATGGATGTTTATTTCCCAACTGTTTCGGGAGGAGTCCTCCCTTCGTCAGGGGATATATGGATTATGATTGGAAAGCTCGCGTAAGTTAAGCGACGTATGATTATTCGGAAGTTATGCGGATCTCACGTGTTCTCGAAATCAGTTTATGAGAGGAGCTTTCTTCGGTGTTTTCGATGAGCACGGTTCAGCGGCCCCATCGAACAAGATATTACGGCGCAGCTGCATATGGCCACGTTCCCGCAGATCGCTTTCCGTACACAAAGGAGGCGCGTAGAACGACAATTTTCGGAAATTTCCGGCAAAAATCTCGTCTTCCGCTTCCGCGCATCCCGTGAACAATGTGCTCGAGCCGGCCTCCACCATTTTAATCTTACTAATCCAGATCGGAGCTTTGTCGGCGCTGCGGTTGTGCCGAAACAAGAAATGTGTTTAAACAGTTCGGCCTCAAGAATGTTACTTCAGCAACCTGTCTTGCATTCCGCAGCACAGCTGCAAGTGAAACGATGCAGGAGTGGCAACCGTGAACTTTGTAATTATATACGCCCATGCGTCACACGAAAGAACTTTCGAAACGTAAGTATGCAACCTTTAAAGTGCAGGTCTTCTCGGAACAATACAACAGGCCTGTCTGTTGCCCGCCAGTCAGGCATGATTGGTCGGTTACATTTTAAAACCTGTGAAGAGAAAGACTAGTCCGCCGAGGTGGTGTAGCGGTTACGGTGCTCGGATGCTTACCCGAAGGTCGCGGGTTCGATCCCGGTCGCGGCGGTCGCATTGCGATGGAGGCGATATGCGAGAGGCCCGTGTACTGTGCGATGTCAGTGCGTTAAAGAACACCATATGGTCGAGATTTCCGGAGCCCTGCCCTACGGCGTCCCTCATAATCATATCGTGGTTATGGGACGTCAAACCCCAGATATTATTATTATTAGAAGAAAGACTACGGAGGATGCAAGATCTGCGAGAAGTATGAATTACTGCAGGCTTAGCCTGGATACATAGCCTCTCATGAAATTTATCTACATGTAGTAGCTTTTTTTTTCGTTTTTTTGCCGTACAAAGTCATCGATTTAATTAATCAGAAAATACAATAAATAGTACACAAATTCACATCTGCCGGGGAGCCTCCCAGAAACGATCGTCCTTTGGAGTAGATTCGGAACTGCAAGGGTTAATTATCATTATGCGTGGAATTCACAGCGCGCACGCGCTAGTCATCAAGTCACCACGCCAGTTTGGTGAATCGGATGCCTATTCTTGGGCAAAAGATTCATGTACAAGGCCTTGTGCAATTCTCGCTGCACATGAGTATTAGAGTCCCCGGCGGGCGTGAGCCTCAGCCCCAATGCCAATCCTTTCCAATATATCCCTGCCCGCTTTTGTTGTCGAAAGCCTAGCGTGCTGCATCACCAAGTGCGCCTCCCGTAGTTCTTCCAGGGCGTTGTGCAGCCCTAGTCTCAGCAGCCTTTCTGTATACGCATTGCTAGGCAGCCTAAGGGCTGCCTTGTAATTCTGCCGAATCATAGCCTCCATCTTGCCTTATTCTGTGGCACCAAACTTTGGGATTGTGCCACATGCCCGCGACAAGAGCGGGCCGCGCATGCGCTGTGCAATGGAGTCAAGGAGCCCAGCGTGGGTCATCCTTGCAGATAAGGCAGCGAACACAATTCTCTCATGATTCGAGAACTTTCCTCGCTGATAGACCAGAATTTTCATCGCTTCTAGGGGGAAGCCATCTTTGGACGGTAACAGCGGTAACAGGTGTAACGAACGACCACACGGTGGTATGCGGCCTGTCCTTATCGCATGATTAACGCCAGTGCTCGCCCGCCATCAACTGCGACGTAACCGACGCCACGTTCCCTCTGCTGGCCGCGCTATGAAGTGATAACTGGGGACAATATTATTGCTCTGAATTCGGGCGGGAGAATATATTTGGGGGAAAAAAAAACATGGCTCGTATTAACAAAAACGACTGACGCTGGAACTTCTCGCGCGAGAAAAAAAAATTAGCCAATCACGGTGCTCGACATCTATTAGCGAAGGTGGCCGACCAATCGCGAAGAGCACTTAAAAATTAGAGGCTTTGTGAATGCTCTGTTTTATGTGCACCTCGACAAGCCGACTTCGACAAGGCATCGTATATAAACGAATCCGCTGTTTGCACGAAAAGATATTGAAAGAAATTATATAATAATTTTTTTGATCAGGAGCGCGAGATAAAATTTAGAAGCGGGACTTGCCTCTTCGTAAAATACTGGTCGCCCACAGCGAGAGCCGCCGCACGGTCGTTCCCATGTCGTAGATTCTTTTCGTATTTCCAGAAAGCGATCGACGCACTCGACGAAAGCGACGCTAGTGTGCACAGTTCAAGAACACACACGGCATGCGCGGAGGAATGGTCGAAAGAAACATACGCGTCGAGACAAAGCGTCAAGTGTCGACGGGGAAGAAGGTTGGCGGGGCGAACTCGCGACATTTGAGTCCCAGCAGTAAGATACTCACAGACGTGCGTCACCTGGGTATTCTCCGAGGAGGCATTTCTCTGTGTAGCGCGCACCGTTCATTCCATTCAGCTCTGGCAGCTTGCATGTTTCGCATTCGAGAATCGGTCGCTTTGAAGACGGACAAGCCGCAGATCGCCCGAGTTTGGGCTTTACCTATACAGCTACACGGTCAACCACTTTACACCCTCAAGGGGGCTTTACGGTGTCTTTAGCACTCTTACACTCTAGGAAAAAGGTGTTTTTACGGATAAAACACCTATAACTTGGGGGGTTACTAATCCTCTGAACATCATTACTTCTCAAAAACCGTATACACAAAGATACATCACATAAGCACCAAATGGACAGAGCGCTCGGGCAACACAACCATACCGTAGAGTAATATAAAAAAGGTTAAGAGAGGACACTCCCGTAGGCCTCTGCGGCTGGATGGATGGATGGATGGATGCTATGAGCGTCCCCTTTATAACGGGGCGGTGACATGCCTGCCACCAGGCTCGAAGGAAAAAAAAAAAACTTCCTTGTTTCATGTTGGCCTAATACCTTATCTACATTGATTAAATCTATGTTATTATACCAAAAAAATATAAATTCACGGTCCATCTCTCTGCCTCTTAAGGCAGAATGACCTTATTTTTCCCCCATTATTTATTTTTGTTCTTTATCTCTACTTTTCTGCCACCAATTTGGGCTGATTTGGGTTCGCAGCGCACCAAACGGAAGTGGGGAATCTTAACAGCCGCCTCAGAGATCGGAAATTGCAAAAAAAAAATTAAAAATGCCGATCTCAGAGGCCATTATTTAGTTATAGCTAAAATTACACGGCCCCCGAGACCACTTTTGTTCGTGTGATTGTCTCGGAGGTGATATATATATATATATATATATATATATATATATATATATATATATATATATATATATATATATATATATATATATATATATATATATATATATTAACGCTTGCATGCATGAGTAGCTTCGTGTAAGCCACACCGCGAGAGCGGCGAGCACACAATGCCATTGTTTATGCAGACATGGCAATCGTTGGGAGAGACGAAACATTTTATTTCGAGTCACATTCTCAGTAAGCACATACAAAAGATGGGTGCACTGCACAATGCAAGACAGCTGCCACATGTTGAGAAATTGCACAGTAGGAATAAATAGGCGATATTTAGAAAATTCCCACAATACAATAAAAGTGCAGAAGAAAGCATTAGCAGCACAGCGGAAAAGGGGATTTCAGAGTGAAAAGGGGCCACTCGATTTAGGCGAGTGAAGAATATGTATGACCATCCAAACACGAACTAGATGAACGGTAAAATAGTGCGAAAGATACGGACATACTTTGATAGTTAGCTAATGACAACCACAACTTCAAAATTACACCTTGGAAAGGTGCAAAGGGCTACCTGTGGTCTCGCGGAATCCAGAACCACTTAGTACCACGCTCTCTCCCTGTCCTGCCGTTGTTGTTGCACCACGCAGCGCAGCAGTAGCTGCCGTAGTACTTGACTCCAGACGGCATGACCTGGAAAAAGAGAAAAAAAGTTTACCGTATTTTCTCTGGCCTTCGCACAAATGGTCTCCGACGCACTTCTCAGCGCCCTTTCGCGAAAAACAGTCCCAAGCAGTTGCCGCAGTGAAAACAAAGCAACCTTCGGTGCATGAACTACTGAGGCAGTATTTAACGAGAATATTACGTCGTAGCCACGACCAACGAACACTGTTCTCATTTCTCAAGTTCTCTCTAATTCGGCTCTTAACATAGGCGTCAAGCAAACTGCGAATACCACAAATAACGATTCTAAGCATAACTGCACTCTTTCACACATTTGCACACCCATGCAGTGAATTAGAACTGCGTGTAACGGCATTGTATGCACAAAGAAAACCTTACGACGCAAGCGGCGACTCATTTTTGGCGCCAAGAAACGATTTCTTCGCTAACGTGCTGCGCAGCATTTCAAGTTGCTATTTCTTAATGCAAAGCAATTCACGAGCATCATACGCGAAGCGTGAAGCACAAAGAAGCTTTCGGCGCTAAAACACAAAGTGCGTCAAATGTCAACTTAAAGCTGTAGCGACAAATACATTGCAAAGTAATGAAGGGAAAAAAGAACCTAATGAAGGCGTTCTTACCAAGCAGCCGAAGAGCAGAGTGACTTCCCGGCAGACGATCCCAGCGAATTCCACGGAGCAGGTAGAGCCAATTTTGTATGCGTTGCCGCTCATGCCATGCCGGCAATCCTGACCATATATGGTCATGACAGCTACCAATCGATGATTTCGAACTGTCCAATGGCAGACGATAAAGACGGATTTAGAGCCGCACTGCGAGCCAGCGGAAGCCACTGCCGCAGCCACATAGTCCGACAAAGACAAGAAGATGTATCGTGAACCAGAAAAGGTACTGCAGTAGCTAACTAGTACGCGCGTTCTCTTGGAAACAGGGAGTGACGTGCTGCCGTCTAACGGTTGGCGAGAAGCTGCGTAGCTCCGCCGCTTATAGTGTCCACTCTTGTCATTTTCCGTTACTCTATGACCATACACCGACTATGTGGTACATATAGCCATAGAATCTTAAGCCGCCGTTCAGCGCCGGTGGGGATATTTCTGTTTTACATAATTAAAATAAAAACATTCACAGAATATGGCTAAATTCATGATGGGCTTGCAGATAGCGCTAAAGCAGACAGGTCTGTTATTCTAAACCCGCCTAATATTCAACGCTTTCCGATTATGAGCTGGCACTCCTGTCGTATGGGCCTCAGGTCTTTTCATAAACCATAACACCCTTACCTTCTAAAGGGTGTTTTAGCAGAGCATTAATCCTCACGCAAACGAAAATGCTATCTGGGCAGGCAAAATGCCCTTGAACCCCATTTTTGCAAATACTGGTGTGGCAAAAGGGTGTTTTGGTTGCTTGAAATCGCTTGGCTATTAAAAACATGACTATTACAAGTGCTTGGCTATTCAAAACGTAACGTTTCCACTGTTCCATGTGGCTTTTATGACTGAACTCCATGCGTCGTAATCATGAATAAGCCATTCCTTCTTTAGCATCTCGCATAAACGTTTCTCGTTTGGCGCTGTTTCGCAAGTTCTAACATGACCAGCCACTCCTTCGCCCACAGCGCATATTACGCTGCATTAATCATCGTCACAAAGTTGGTGTTCTCCTATGAAACACAAAAGCTTTCTGTAATTTTTTTTGTCTCGTACATCAAAGGAGTGGTACAGACTTCCAGCCCACGTTGCTACTGTTAATGATAACCACTTGCTGAAAGGCTTGAGTATTTGAGAAAAACGCCTATTTTCATTGTTTATTTTCGGTAAAACACCATGTATCATAAAGATTTCGGGGGGGGGGGGGGGGGGGGCTGGCTACGGGCCTGCGGTGATGTATTAGCTAACATTGCCTAATACGGGCTTTATTTGCGCTGATTACCTGTACTGACTGCTTCTTGTTCAGTTCATTTTCTGTAACAATCCACTCCTCTCTGTAATGCCATTTGGCCCCGAGGGTAAAATATATAACTGTATGCACTGCCACTTGCTGTTCTGCTGGCGATAGCTACAGCATCATCGGACCGGAGATGCGCCCTGCGCGCAACATTTTCGGCGTTACAAGAGGCCATGCTTTGGCCGACCACACGGGACGTATTTCAGACGTATTCCCTGCGTCGGCGCGTATATTTTACGCCACCGCTCTGATGATTGCACGAATTTGACCATTGCATACCTGGCCATTCCTTTTAATCAGTAACAGAACGCCCCTTCATTGGCGTTCGAGCGCTGCGCTCTGCGTACCATAACGGACGACGCTCCGCAAATGAGCAGCACGTACCTGACGTCTAAAAGCGCGCTATGACCTTTCACAGGAAGAGCCAAAGCATTTAGATTGCTAAACTCGAAAAAAAAAAAAAACTCTCCTCGCAAACGGTCTGCAGCTGACGTGGTTGGCGCTACACAAGGCAGCAGCAAGAATTGGCCCATTGACCCATTATTCTACACTATATGAAAAAGCATATTGTTTATGAAAGAGAAAATCATAACGTAACTAGTGAAAAAAACAACAACTAACATTCATTCTGACGTTTCGACCGGGGACTGACCTTGTCCTGACGGTCGAAACGTCAGAATAAATGTTCTGTTATTTGTGGCCGTTTTGAACCACCGACGCCGTTTTAACAGGTACAACCTAGAATCGCCGAAAACATGCCGCCATCTGGAAAGGAACAACATGTATGTAATTCGTAGCCCATATATAGTGCCTACGGCGTCGCGCTGCTCAGCTAGAGGAGGCTAGCTCGACCACAACAGCTGCATGGTTGGTCAAACGCAAGAGCACTTGTGTTCTTGAATTCAGGTGCTCATTAAAAAAGTCTAGTCGGTCAAAATGAATCTCGTGTTTCCCACTATAGAGCATGCCTCAGGATGATATCGCGTTTGTGGAACGCAAAAATCCGATAATTTGTTAAATGAACAATATAGCTCACTATGGCCTCCGAAATACATACGCAGACGCATTGCAACTGCTCTCAAAGTTTGCGCGAACCGCAAAGCCTCTCACTTACTGCGCACTGCTGTTCAGCGATAGGCCACTATTGCCCCTGTCACACTGGACGTTTTAATGTCATTCGAATGGAATGACATTCGCATCTAATGACATTATGCGGCTGCTACACAGTGATAATTAATGTCATTAGAATCGAATGCCTTAAGAAATCGAATGAGTTCGAAAAACTCATTCGCCGTCGCAGCCGAACTGAATGTATACTCTCTACCCCAGAGACTACTTAAAATGTGGCATTCAGCATTCCCAATTTGACACGCATTCATACAAGCTCGCTATTAAAGTTGCTTTTTTTAAAGACATTTCTCATTTTAACGAGAACAGGTGTACGAAAGGCTGCTGCAAAATCTTTTTACTCTCCCACTCAGTGGCGTCTGGCCGCCGGCGCTGTCGGTCGTAGTGTAATCAAACAGACGCCTGTGTGCACGTGTATCTCCAGCGATGACATCAGCTCCACGAGCGCACTGGATCCAGGCGGAGGCGTTTGCTCTCATAAGGCTACGGGAAGACAATTTTGCGGAGTTCCTTTGGAAACTGCTTTCCCGCATGGACGCATGTGAGACTGCATTTTGAAACCGAATAAACGTGGAACGCCCTGGGTTTCCGAGTGTGTGCTGTCGCACCGCAAACTGCCACGGGTGCCTCTGTCACTTCGCGTTGGCGAAAGCTTCAATAGACGCGGCACATCTTTTAGGGGCGAAGCTCCTTAAGGCGGCACCCGTTCGTCCCTCGTAGTCGTAGTCGTAGTAGTCGTAGTGCGTAACCAGTCTTACGCTTTGACCTCCAAGGTGGTACCGGTGGGAGATTTTTCCTGTGCGTTATTGAACAATAAAAAATTCGCAGCGTGCGCGTTAACTAAAAGCCGCATTCTTCTGTCTCTCATTCCCCATTAGCAGCCATTGGCATGTTCCAGTAGGAAACGTTAGTAGAAGTGTAAGTGTTAGCTAAAAGCCGACTTCTTCTGTCTCTCATTCCCATTAGCAGCCATTGTTTACCTCCAAGGTAGTGCCTGGTGAGATTTCTCCTGTGCGTGATTAAACAATAAAAATGTTGTTCAAAACGCCGTTGATTGATGAAATAAACCAACGAAAGACGCCAGATGTTTTGTAAAAGCAAAACGAAAGAACGCCAGATGTTTCTAAAGCAAAACGAAAAGACGCCAGCTGCTTAACGAAAGACGCCAGGTGTTTTCTAAAGCAATGGTTTTCTAAACAATGAAAATTCACAGCGTACATGTAAAATTAAAGTGAGCTGCAAGTCGTCATAACTCATCGAACCTTTAGTATAAACGCGCCCGATCTCACGTCGGTGATGATGTACTGGGCAGAATTCACGGAAGATTCACGGTTTACCAATGAACCTCCGCAGCTTTGCCCACTCATCACCATTCACTCCGTGGATATGCTGTGATTTTTTTTTTCGTCACGCCGCGCATGCCTTAGGGTAACGCACTCCGCCTTGTTTCATATTCATACCCAACTGGCTGCGTCTTGATTCTTCTTCTATCTGAAGATCAATGAGTCTCTTCGGCTGTCTTATGTGCTTTTCTCGCAACGCGAAGTACAAAGCAACTAAATGCTTTATTTGCTGCAGCTTGGCGTCGTTGTTCAGCGGCAGTGCCATGTCAGCCATGTTGCTTGTGTTCATGTTGCTACTGGCTAAGCGTCGTCTTGGCTAATTGTGGCCAGATATTCTGCGATACAAAATTTTAACCGTTTATTTTTGTGTGAAGCGACTTCCCACATGTCTTTTAAAATAAATAACTTCACTTTTATACAACTCTACATGATCTTCCTCTACTTTTCAGGCCATTTTTTGTCTGAATTATCGACATTGGTATCATGAACTAATGACATTACTTTTTCCTGTGTAGCACCATCACGGATCGAATGGCATTCTTTGCACCGAATGACATTAGAACCTAATGATATTAACACCTCCAGTGTGACTGAGGTATAACACACGAACCAGTTTCCACTGGTTCGTGTGTTAGCGTGTGCGTGACACTCAAATGCGGATTGCTTCACTGGCGTGGAATAGAGATAGACCTCGTATATATCATGTTTACAGCAAGGCACCGCTATTTTATATACGAGTTTTAAGCTCCCGAAACTTTTTAGGCATTTCAGCAGCAAAAAAGAATAAAAAGAGATTCAGAAACGTATAACGAGGTTCACCGGACGTCTAAGCATATTCAACAAAAAAAAAATTATTATATTCGTATGCCAAAAACAAAACAAGAGACGCCGCGAGACGTTAGATTAAGCAAGCATACGAAACACTTATTGATGGCATATATTCATTGAAAAGTGTAAGATCCATCAGCGCAGGTTTCGCTATGCGATGAAAAGAACATGGGACATCGGGAAGTAGCGCTAAACGTATTCACACCAGCTCTCCAAAGGCATAAACATAAGCAACACTCGCGCGCGCTACTTCGTGTAGAACGTGTATATGGATAACCACGCATTTGCGGTGATGCTTATGTTATTGCTGTGCACTTGAAGCCGGATCGTCTGTGGAACGCAAAGTCGTCGACTCATGTACCCGTAAATGACGAAAGAAGAGAAAGAAGTGTGAGTAGTGTTGTTGTTTTCCGCCCGTTTTATTCACTGTATGGTTGTCCTCACGAACTTATCAATTTAGTTTAACAACTGAATGGCATTTCTTTGGCTGGCACGATGCGACTCAGCCTCACGGAGTGCACACGGCGGCTGACGTCAGCGGATAAACATAAATAAACACACTAGGAATGTTCCGAAGGCGGGACTTGAACTTGGGGTCCTCATGTGTCTTAAGCCCGATGCACTAATGCCCACACGCTGCGGGCACGTGCCACATCAGGCGGAGTAGAACAGATAACCCGCGTGCAAGCAAACGCGTTTTCCACGTCGCTGATGGTTTCCTCGTGAACTTCGTTCGCGCAATCCAGCGCGTCGAGACGCTTGGCGCGTTTTCACAAACCCGACTAAAGGCCCGAACACACGTACGCGTTGCAGCGCGTCAACGCGTGACTTTTTGACGTGGCGCCGCGCCCTCTCCCTACGGGGAGAGAGGGCGCGCGGCTACGCGAAGCTGCGCGCCCTCCCTCTCCATAGGGAGAGGGCGCGGCGCCAAAAAATCACGCGTTGACGCGCTGCAACGCGTGCGCGCGTTCGGGCCTTAAGTGTCGTGGAGTCGCCAGTGTTGTTAAGGCGAAAGCCTTAGGTGCCTCATCAAACGCGAAATTTGACCGGCGTCCCGCATCGGCGTCCGCCGTCGGCGGCATCAGCACGAGTGATGCCAAATATTATTATCCCGTGATAACGTCATAGATCGTCAAAATTTGTGACGTCATCATTACGTCAAAGTAACGTCGCGTGACGTAACGTCACACGATGGCGTCATCCCATAACATCGTAGCTTGGACAAAGGTGGGCCGATCACGGAGGCGGCGCCGTCAGTGCTGGGCAGTATAGAAGATACACGTATCTCAGATACCATCTTAGATACTCTTTGAGTATATTGTATCTGTATCGCGATACGTCTGGCAAGACGAGTATCTGTATCTATATTTCCGATACATTCAATAATGTATAGCGTATCTTGAAATACAAGATACTGCCACACAAACTTGCGAAACAATAAACGTTCTCCGCTCCAAGCTGATACTGCTGCCACTAAACACCATGAATGGAACTAAAGAAAGTGACATTCTTTTATCTCTCTGACACGACCTCCAGTGAGAGCAGCTGTCAAGGCCTGCGCGTCCCTATTGGTAGAACAGAGTTGATCACGTGGTGGCGCTGGCGCCATCTCGACAAAAACAAGCGCGCTGACGCCTACGCGCAGCCGACCTTTTGTTTTCTATATATTTCCTTTCTTTTAGTTGCTAAATTATTCAAGTTCTTTTTAATCATAAATTGAATGTTAGCACAACTGCTTTCTTTGCTATCCTCCGTTAGCATTCCATACATTACCTAGGCCTCTGTACAGCTTTCGCCCCGTCTGTTTACTGCAATATGTCTTTTGTAACCTGCTGCTAAAATACGTTCTCTGCTTTATTTTTTTTTAACTGCCTGCGTTGTTCCTACTATTTACATATCTACATTCCATTTGAGTTTACTATTATGTGAAGGCGGTACTGAGGATAAAGATAAAATAATATCGGCCTATACCCAGAGTACACGGTAATAAAAATTCTGCTTACGACTTAGTAAATAGCGAATTTAATCTGTAGTATAATAACGGACAATATGACATATTAAAGATTTTAAGAAGGGGACTAGAGAAACATTATAATGCCGAGTACTCCGTTTTAACAGCGAAGCAGTTTATCCTAGCCGTATCCTGCGGCCTAAAGTCCCTAGATTTTCCCCTTTTTACTCCGTTTGCCTAAGTACCGAAAACTGCCTCCTCTGCCGGCCCTCTCTGCCGCGCGGCCGGCGTCTGCCGCCATGTTCTTTCTAAGTTGGAAGGTCTACAAAGCCACGTGCGTGTAAGTGCATTAGCCGATCACCTTTCAGAGGACAATATGCGAACGCGACGCGCATTTCTCCTTCCTCTAATCCCCCGTCATTAATGAGCGGGGGGACGCGTTTCACCAGGTGCGGAAACAGCGTTAGGAAGTACATGGCTACCGAAAAGGGGCCATGACGCGGTCGCTCAAAGATTTGTGGTTTTCAGCGATAACTAGAAGTAGAGCGTCTATTATGCCTACACAGATTTCAAAAGTGGGCCGTAAAAGAATATTTCAGTACAAAACAAGCCCTATAGAAGTCGCCGGCTGTAAACCCCGCCCACCGCCGGCGACCGCCATTTTGCCATGGCGCGTGTGACGTCATGTGCAGCACGGAACGGAGCCGTCGTCTTCTGCCAAAGTTTCAGCCGCTGCAAATCGTTCAGTTTCAGTGTCAAGCTGAAGAAAGCTAAAATATCTCGATATCATGTGCAGCTGACCACGGAACAATATCGCTCGCCGCAATCCAGACGCTTGCACAGCTAGCTGCGTGTTACGTCACGGCTCGCGAGTGCGCCAGTGTTGCCTGACTCTTGGGCCGCTCGCGTGTTTATAAAAATATTCGATTACAAATTAAGTGCTTTACCAAATGCGCTAAAATTTCGCCAACTTGTTTGTGAATGCACCAGGATTAATCCAGCATAACACACATTATGATAAAGAATTGGGTTTCATGGCCCCTTTAACCAATGAGAATCGTCGGTGGCGCTTCATAGTTTGTCGGTACTCAGCAAAGATTATTTTTAAAAAACTACACCATCTCCCGCTAAAGGGGACCATGAGGCGATGCGAAACCGGAGCACTTGCACGATCGCGTTCCGTTGGCGTTCGTTGGGCATGCTACCGACCTTCCGTCGTGGAACGCGAAGAGGGACGCTACGCGCGTCGTATCTTCCATCTAGCCTGGCCGTTAATTCTCACAGGGCGAGCGGGGAACGCGGTCGACAGGCGGGCGAGAGGGGGGCAGCGTGGGAGAGGAGAGAGAAGCGGAGGGGACGCGCATGCGCTCGAGCTCATCGCGGCGTTGCGCAGGAGAGAATTTCGGCATGTCTAGCCCGTGTTTCAGAGGAAGAGCGGAAAGGGGGAGGGGAGAGGGGAGGGGAGAGGGGAAGGGGAGAGGGACAGTGGAGAGGGAAAGTGCAGAGAGTGAGTGGAGAGGAGGTGTGTGGAGAGGGTATGCGCATGCGCAGTAAGGGTGGTCACGCCGCACACCACCACCACCACCACCACCACCGGATTGAGCTGCGCCTTAAGGTACTTCGCATTTAAAAATTTAGGGACTTTAGTGTGGCCTATCAGAAAGCTATCGTCACCATGAACGGGTATGTGCCACATAATTTGTGCAGATTCCACTGCTGATGGTCCGCGCACCTGTTGCTTCGCTCGGAGCACGTTTGAGAACGCTGAATTACGCTAGGTCATGAGCGCAGTCACGTGGGTTTATTTCATATTTCGCGGGCTTCTTTAAAACCCGAGAAAATATCACAACGCAGCATGTACGTCGGCACAAAATATTCGATTGGCCGTTTTGGAATCCCCTCTACAACGTAAGAAACCGCATTTTACGCTAAAGTGAATATTAAAGACGTTGCAGAACTGACCTTGGTTAAATAACCAGTTAAGCGCAATGTAAAAAAATACCAGCGCCACATGACGGTAAACCATATGCCGTTGGTTTCGTTCAATTGCGGTTAACCACTTCTTTACGTTTGGTTATAGTTACGTGAAGCACCATGGATACATATTCAACGTGATTGTGTCATACGGAACCGCCTCGCTACTTATATTCGTTTTCCTTTTTTAGGTCACCTTGAAGGCTTTTTTTCTTTTTCTTTTTTTTTTTTGCTGTTACAACTCACCAGGTAATCGGAGCTATGCGGCAATGGTGTGAATAGCAGTGGTATCATGCGACGCTTTGTATCACTGTATCACTGCTATACCTCTGAGACAGACCCGTAGCCGGGGGGGGGGGGGGGGGGGGGGGAGGGCAGGAGGAGGGGGCTCGGGCCTTCTTTCCAGAAATTTTATGAAGAGGGGTGTTTTACCAAAAATAGCAAAAATGGGTGTTTTCTGAACTAGTCAAGGTTTTCAGCAAGTGCCCCCCCTCCACCCCCACCCGCCCCCCGAAAAATATTCCTGGCTATGGGCCTGGCCTGAGACGTCTCTGGGCTGCACAAGTTCTCTCGGAGAAGAACACTTAGCGAACGCCTCACGTTAAGCGATAAGTAGAATCTGAAAAGTCATTATAGTTTTATGTACTCTGTGTGTATACTATATATATATATATATATATATATATATATATATATATATATATATATATATATATATATATATCTTACCAGCGTTGTTGCTGCTGCACACCAATCGGGTGATATGGATTTGCGCAAACGGTAATCCGTTTACGGACAAGTTAAGACTGCACAGCGGTGTTCGCACCATTATGCGAAGGTTTCTTATTGACGTTCTTGTAAGTAGATGAATACCCGCTAGCTAGTCGGCAAGTGGAGCAGCGCCATGCACCCATCAATTACACAGTTGACTAGCGAAAACCAGTGACATCGCAGCGTATAAAGAGCTGTTATGATAAGCGGCCAATTCAGTCCTAATAAGTTGTTTCTGAATAAAACTAGTATACTTTCAGCGAGAAAGAACTTTTGGTATACTAGCAGATATTTTGTTAAAATTGAACAAAGTTGTTCGCAGTTATGAAATTTTCACGTAAAGATGTTTGAGGCTTTCACTGTTTCGTTATGTAGATCAATTTAATAACAAATTTCCCAATGTATCGAAGTATCTGAAGATACAACTGGGAAGTATCGTATCCGATACAATTATTGCGGTAGTATCTTGTATTTATATCTCAAATACTTCATGCCCGGGTATCTTGTGAGGCGTACAAAAAACGAATGGAAGTCGTGCGAAGCCGTTAAACTGTGCTTCGCGAGAGAAATGCTGCATCGAGGACTGGGCAAACTCGCTGCCCGTCACCTAACGGCTGTAGCTTTCAGGTAGGTCTGGAGTCTTCTTCTTCTTCCTCTCTAGATCCCCTTACAAAGCGTTTAAATTGATCGACAGCCTTCAAGGGCACACCCACAAAAGACAACAACGCCTGCAACCGCTTTGCAATGAAACTGATTCTATACCGTCATAGGGACCGTTGCACTCGGAAGCTGTTCGAGGCGTATTAGATATTATCTGGTATATATATGGGAAACACTACAGGTGAATGTACAAGTGAACCTTCAGTGACACTCGCTGATTGTGAGCTGCAGTTTTAAGGCGCTACATTGCGAAGGCAGCGTATATTTGTGTTGGATGGCCAATGAGCATGTTTCATCCAGTTTTTCTCTTTATATAGGTCATCTTTCACGCATTAAACATTCTGTTGCGAATCTGCGCTCTTCCCTCTTCTTTGTGCGGACTTGTAAGCGCAGTAGCCTTTACGATGGACGCCTAAAATCTTTTATAATCGCGGCGCCGATGGTATCGGAAAACAGCGTACGCGAAAAAACAACAAAAAAAAAACACGCAGCTCGCAGTAAGTCGCGCAAGGCTGGGTCGCAGCAGAGCTGCTGGGCATCTAGCTGGACTTGGCTTGGCTAGGCTTTTACCTTCTCACCTGCCCCTTTCCCACTCCTTGCTATGCTATACTATACTATACTATACTATACTATACTATACTATACTATGCAAGGCTATATATATGTTTGCTCTCTTTTTTATCTTTGTTTTAGCCTGTGCTTTTCTATATTTTTCTCTCTATATCTATTTGTTTCTCTGTCTTTCTATCGTTTCATGTCTTTCTTCTCTTCTTTCCTCTGTTTCTCTCTTTCTATCTCTCTCTCTCTCTCTCTCTGTAATCGTTTTCTCGCCTTCTATCTTTTTCACTCTTTCTTCTCTTTCTTTCTATTTCTCTCCTCTTTCTTTCTATCTCCCTCTCTCTCTGTACTCGTTCTCCCCTCCTCCTTTCCCTTCTCCTAACACTCAATTCCCTTTCCCGCCCCTTTATATACTGTACTATAGAAGGCTGTGCTATGCTCTGCTAGCGTGCCTGGATAGTCGAGGAATTACGGCGCTCGCCTTTGGATTTGGGATACGCGGTTCGAATCTCGCCTCGCCAAGAAATTTTCCTTCGCCTAGAATTTCTCTCTTTATCTTTCTTTCTCTCCTTCTGTACTCATTCTGTCGATCAGAATTATTGCATCCGACGCCGGACAAATCTGCACACTATATGAACAGCACCATATACGTAGAGTATAACGGAGCATCAACTTTACGCACGAGAGCCACATTTTGTAGCGTATACCCCCCGCCCCCTGACCTCACCCATTCACACAACTCCGTGATTTGCGAACAAACGGTGAACCGTTAACGGTGAACGACCAACGGTGGTGTCCTCGCCTACCGCGTTTGCTCGCGTACTGCATGCCAGCTTTACTTAGCACTGGCCAATATTGACTTGTGCCACCTATAGGATGGCTAATGTGATGGCGACACACTGTTACCACAGGAACGCTGTAGACATTCTATCTTCAACTATTGATGCCGCAGGAAAATGGAGAAATAAATAAATAAAAAATCCACAGCATATCCACGGTGTGAATGATGATGATTAGGGCGAAGCTCCGGAGGGAATCATCGGTAAACCGTGAATACTCCGAGTAATTCGCCCAGTATATGATCAAGTAAACACGTGAGAAACACCGTGCATATATTAAACGTCAAACTTTTATTGTACTGTTGGTTTACGTGGTCCCTTCATTACAACGGTCCCCCTAGCGTACGTCGCTGCACTAAATCGAACGATTGCATTCCAATGACACGCGCCATATGTGAATCTTCCGTGAATTCTGCCCAGTACATCATCAACAACGTGAGATCGGGCGCGTTTAAACTAAAGGGTCGATGAGAGTCATGGCGACTTGCAGCTCACTTTAATTTTACATGTACGCTGTGAATATTTATTGTTCAATCACGCACAGGAGAAATCTCACACAGGCACTAGGAGGTCACACAGGACTTGGAGGTCAAGATCCAGTGCCTATATATACGGGGTGGTCAGTGAACGGTTGTGCAGCGCGAGCAGTCGGTTTTTTCAATCAAGAAACTCGTTAGCAGACACTGCCTGCGTCGGCCTCGCGAGGCGAGAGAGGGGGTGGGGGACTAGAGCACGCATCTGCAACGAAGCGAGTGCCTACGCGCCATCTAGGTATCTTTCTGAGAACTAGAGGTGGCTACGACAGCGCCATCTAGTGAACACTCCAAGAACAAGAGGCGGCTACCTACTACTACTACATACTACAGAGGAGGGACAGACCCACATCGTAAGGAGCTTCGCCCCTAATAGATAACTAAACAACGGAGGCAGCGAGCATACAGCATAAAGGCGGAGCTGCGTGAGATTAAGCACAACGCAAGCATTAAGCATGATTTCAAGTCCACCTTGATTGCAGCCATTACTACACACAGGCCATACAGCATCACGTGCACAGCATCACAGCGCACTTCATACCAAGGCGATGAGACATGGCGATGAGATTGCCGCCTGTAGGATGAACTTCGTCATCGAGTTCTTAAAGGGTATATTCACCTTCTGCGACTGGAATAAGCTGCGTTACCATGACTAACGATCGATCATTTAGAAATAAAAAAAAAGAAAGAAAGGAAGGAAGAAAAAATACAGCGGTGTGGGAGGTATCGACCTCATAGGAATGTATCGTCGCAGCTTTATATAGAAGCGCGCGTCACGCTGAAACAGTATAAATTACAATAAATATCAACTGTTAAGCGCGGTCTGGTCGATCCGCTACACACAGAATAACAAAGACTTTTGAAAACCCTTGGAGCTGGTTTTCTGTGCTTTAAGGAGTCTTGACTAGGAGAAATATCAGGCGATTCGGCGAATGTGACTCAGTTGTCTAACTATACACCTCGAAACGAGGTGTAAACGAGAAAGCGATGGGAAAATATCGTTTTCAAGTGGACAACACGATTGTAGTCATGCGGTTGCCAAATATGAAAGCACCAATGAAAGATAAGTAGCGGCCCGCCATCCTGGTCTAGTGGTTACGGCGCTCGACCGCTGACCCGAAGGCCGCGGGATCGAATCCCGGCCGCGGGGGCCGCATTTTCGATGAAGGCGAAAACGCTTGAGGCCAATGAACTTAGATGTAAGTGCACGTTAAAGAACCTCAGGCTGACGAAATATCCGGAGCCCTCCACTACGGCGCCCCTCATAATCATATCGTGGTTTTGGGACCTTAAACCTTTGAATTATTATTATTAATGATAAGTAACGGGTTGCAGATAGGGTAGATAAAATACCGCACTTATCGCATGATGCTCGCACTGACTTTTGAAAAAACGGGAAGTAACATCAAGTGAAATTAAGTGTCTGGGATGAGCCGAAGAATGCAAGGGATCCTTCACGGATGAATGGAAACCTGAGAAACTGATACGTCGAAGTTGAGAAGTGTTGGAACAAAAAAAAAAATAACAAAAAAAGCTGAGGCGTGCTCCCAAATAGGACTGCAGGAATACAGTTGTGCCCATTAATTACGAAAGCCCTCAAGAACGAAATTCTCGCGGCAACGAAGAAAATTGGCGTCCCCGGCGAACATCCATAGAGTTCAGTGGATTTGCCCCCTCTGGACAGCGAAGAGATTTTAAAAGCGCTCTCGCAATAACGAAAGTTTCAGGTAGTGATCCGCAAGATTTTTAAACCCAGAAATTCGAAAATTGCAGCATCGCTCATTCCACAAGTCGGGCACATACTTTCCCGCCAACAAGTATCGGAGCGACCATTGTTCTATACATTCGGTCGAACGACGATGATAGAAACTAGACTTTTTTTTTTCGCTGAGGGCGTTTTTTTATGCTAACGCCTTTGCTGGCAACTACGTCGGCACATTACATTTCAAATGATGACAATGACGTCATGCCGACAGACGCTCTGTACACTGCCTGACTGCTTGCTACCGAGAGTCTCTCCGTGTGCACGCTGAGATCTCCCGAGCCTTGCATATGTGCAGTGTCGTTTGACCTTTCGGAAAGATGCAATCTTGATTTTGCAAAGTCATTGGTGTGCGTATTTTTATTGCGATAGCAATTATATTGACAGTCTCGGCTGGAAAATGTCCGTCCCCGTCGCCGTCATTCACCGTATATATATAAGTATGTATATATATAGGAAAGCCACAAAGAAAAATGATTCAGTAATTCTTCCCGACGCGCGGAATCGAACGGGCGACCTGTCGCTTTGCAGCCCGCCGCGTTAGACGTTAGGCCACGACAGCACAGTCTTTCTGCCTGCTAACGGCGAGCTATTTATATACACCATGTAGTTCAGGATGCTTTCTTAGTGGACGCATAGATGGCGCGACGTGCGCGCGCGCTTTAAAGATCGTCGCCCCGCCCCTGTGAACGCCGTTGCTGTTCGCTCTACAGGGCGTCGTCGCTTTCGTGCGCTTATCTCAAGGAAAGAAGGGGCGGCCGGTGGGGTGCTTCGCTTCACTCGCTGCAGCGGCCGCGTTTGCGAAAGGAGCGCGCTGTTCAAACAGAAATAAGTAACAACTGTCACAATTAGTTCGCGCTCGTCTTGTTTATATACACCTCTTACATCAGTATCCTTTCTGAGTTACCACGTAGATGGCGCGATGACCGCGCGTGGCGCGCTTTAAAGGGCCTCTCACCACGCCACATGGCAAATTTTAGTTAGATGCTGGAAGTTGTTGTGTGCCAAATGAAGAGCAGTATGCCGCAAGAATTTTTCAAATCGGTTCATTACGAGCTGAGAAAAACAATAATTTGTAGCGGCGCGAAACCATGATGCGAGGAGGCGAGTTTCAGACCCTTGCCACTCGCCCCGTGTAGCCTTAGCAAGCCAAATCCCTTCCCTGCCCTCTTCACTTGACACATACGCATGAACACGTCATGCGCATGCATGGTCACGTGCGCATGACGTGCCCGAGCCAGCCCGGGCACGCGAGCAGCGTTGCACGGCCGGTACCTTTTTTTTATGTAGCGGCCGTGGGCGTCTGGTCGGCGTTCTCTGTGGTGCCTGTTTCTGCGGGACGAGCATGAAAGTTGAGACATTTGAACGGGCATGAGAGTGGCGGTATCATAAGCAAGTGCCGCATTAACGTTTACTTGGACGCGGTAGAATAAATGAGCATAATGAGTGCTCAAACGCGCCAGAGCATTACTTTCGTTTCCAGGGCTGTCGTCTGCTCGATGCGCTAACCGCGGAGACAGGAACGCATGGGAAAGGGAGGTACAATAGCCCCGCATCTCGCTACAATTCACAAAAAAAATGAAAAAGACGCACACATTCCTTTTGTGTGTCTCATTATTTCTCTCATGTTTTATTAACCTATTCAAGCAACAAATTACACAAACTACACATGTCGTGTCAAATAATAATCGCAGTGGCACGTGCTACTGTTGACGACGTCAGAGCACAGTCGTCTACGTAGAGGAGCGACGTCACAGCACTACCATCTACGTAGGACCATTTTCTCATGTACGTCATCCCCTCATTCTCTAAAGCACGCGCCCGCGAGAGAAAGGGCAAGCAGCGTTCACCTTGAAATTTGACCCATTTCCGCGGCGCGTAGCGTTGCAAATTTTGGCAGACGTGATCGTGAACGCCCAGTGTATGCATTGCGCTCGTTAGCTCAAAATTGTCAAACCTGGTGAGGGGCCCTTTAAAGATCGTGACCCCGTTCCTGCGAACGTGGTCGCCTTCGTGCGCTATTCTTGAGGAAAGAAGGGGCGGCTGGCGGGGGAGCGGGGGGTTGTATGTCTTGTGCTCTCCCGGCGATGTCTGCGCTGAAGTGACAGAGCGTACGAAGGTCGCTTCGACGCTGCAGCGGCCGCGTTTGCGAAAGAGGCGCGCTGTTCAAACGGAAATAAGTAACGACTGGTACAGTTCGCCCGCGCTCGTCCTGTGTGTACCTGTTCGTTCGTTTCGTGCGTCCTGCTTTATGTTTGAGCAGTGCGCTTCCAGTGTCGAGCTGTGACGCATGATAGTACGCGCTCGTCCTGTGTGCGTTCTTTTCGTGCGTCCTTTGGGCTCGAGCGACGCGCTGGCAATTTCGAGCTGCTTTCCGTTCTTCGCGTTACATTCCAATTTATTGCTATTGCATTCATTGCTTCGCCGTTGCGGCGAAACTGTGACTTTTATATTTTCGCGACAACGAAATTCTCACGAGAACCAACAAAAATCGCTTCCCCGGCGATTTCCTTATTGAGGGGTTCGACTGTAGCGCGTTTTCTCCGCCTCAACCTCACCTCCTCTTCCTCCACCATCATTTAACCTTTGGACCTCCGATATGAGTGATCGTTTTAGCGCATTACGACATTTCGCCCAAAGCCACCCTGTAATGACGTGTTGTACATGTTTGTGATGAGCGATGGAGCCTGCTTGCGAACGTGAGCATCGCTTCTTCACTCTAGCCTTCTTTCTTTCTTTATTCTTTTACTGCCCCCTTCTCGCTCCCCAAAAGTGCAGGTTAGCATAGCCGTGCGCACGAGGGGGGCAGGGGGGGGGGGTGGCGATCGCATCCCCTATATCACCAGGGGGGGGGGGGGCGCTAAAGTCCGCTCCGTGCTTGTACTCAGTCGGACCAGTCCTGTCATTGGTTAACAAGCAGGGATAGGACCACGCCGGTTGTTTACAATAATGACGGCCGATGGCCCCTGGCGTTGTATTCCAACACCTGCCATCTTTACTCCAGGAAAGCCAAGGAGCAAAGGCAGGCCGTTGTAGGAAGCACCTCACCGCTTCATTTTCATGTTTTCATCCATTGTTAAGCATGTTGCCTTTTGGACTCGACCAACGTGAGGGAGGGAGGGGGGGGGGGGGGCTAGGCACGCCTATGCAGGTTAGCAAAGCAGGTGCAGTCTGGTTAACCTCCCTGCCTTTAATAATAATTATTGGGACGCCCTAGTGGAGGGCTCCGAAAATTTCGACCACATGGATTTCTTTAACGTGCATCTAAATCTAAGTACATGGGCCTGAAGCATTTTCGCCTCCATCGAAAATGCGGCCGCCGCGGCCTGGATTCGATCCCGCGACCTTCGGATCAGCAATCGAGCACCGTAACCATCAGGGTCCCCGCCTTTCCTTTGCACTCGCTTGCGGGGGGGGGGGGGGGTGATTTTTAAAAGGAAGAAGGAAATGAAAATGAAAATTGGGTGTAGAGTGCACGATAACTGTCTCTCAAGTGAGGACACCTCAACCGATACACTCACGGGGGACTGGGGATTGAAGGGACAGTGAGAGTGAAAAGAGATGGTAAAAGAAGAAAAAAGAAAGGTATGAGTGGAAAAAAAAGGAGGAGGACGATGGAGGAGAGATTGAGGAGAGGAAAATACACTATTTCAGCCATCTCTCTCTCTCCTCGACTATGGTCATAAAAGCATGCGCTGCGCTTGCGACTGTCTTCCTCTCCACGTGAAACCAGTTGCGTGCTGGCAACGTGGCGACATCTGCCGTGAGCGCAACAAGCTTGGTGCGAGGAACGAATTTGCGCGGCGTATTCGAGCGCAAGCGACACTCGATAGCTGCCGGTTGAGCAGGAACACGTACAGACATTCGGTCGCACACGGACTCGAAGGACGCCTATGTATGCTGGTCAGCTTGACTATATAGTATATACACTCTCAGAAATGCATTGGCAGAAAGACGATCGATGCTTCAGTTACTAACCCTACGTGTTTGAAAGAACAAGGTACCCATGGTTCATTCCATGATCAGTTAAGGTCACAGCGCGCCAACATCACGCGCCAAAAAGAAGAAAAAGAAAGGAAGGGAAAAAAAGAAAAAGAACGACATCGAATGCGCTAAATCAAGAATGTGTCATTGTTTGTCAACGCTGAGCGACATCTGACACTGACAGTTACGTCGTAGCATTGCCGACGACAGCATACACAGAGGGCGGCCGTGACACTGATAACAGCCGCATCTATCTATCTATCTATCTATCTATCTATCTATCTATCTATCTATCTATCTATCTATCTATCTATCTATCTATCTATCTATCTATCTATCTATCTATCTATCTATCTATCTATCTATCTATCTATCTATCTATCTATCTATGTACGTGTGTGTGTGAGTGAGTGAGTGAGTGAGTGAGTGAGTGAGTGAGTGAGTGAGTGAGTGAGTGAGTGAGTGAGTGAGTGAGTGAGTGAGTGAGTGAGTGAGTGAGTGAGTGAGTGAGTGAGTGAGTGAGTGAGTGAGTGAGTGAGTGAAAATTGGGTAGATAGGTGATTTGGAAGTAGGAGCTGTCTTGTCATGAACCTCCACTACGGTACATAGCTAGAGACCGTGAAACGTGAGCCGCGCTGGCCGACGTGGAACGGATGGTGCGAATTACATTCACACGTACGTTCAAATCAACTTCTGCCATGGTACTATTACCTTGCGTTCGAACCCCATATTAGTGCGCTGTCCGAAGTTAGTTGTTCCACACCTCCATGTGCGTGGATAAGCAATCTGAGAAACACATCGGCAATAGGCAATTTTAGCTGGGCATTGACGATTCGCTCCAGTGAGACCGGCGAATGCACACGAACGCGTAGAAAGAACTGTAGTGCGCGTGCGCAGAACGACCGTGTAACCGGCGGAACGTAAAACGCATCCCTCGCTTCGCTCGTGAAGCTAACTGACCGGAGCGTGAAGGTGCGTCCACTTGGTTCTGCCGTCGTTTTGCAGCCAAGCTGACCGCGTCTCGGCAAAACGCGCTCGTCAAAAACGCGAAATCTATACAGTTCCCTGCACTCTCTCGGGACGCTACATCTGCGAGGGGCTGAGCGTAAGCGACGCACAACTAAAAGAGCCTAATATTAGAAGGTCTCGTGGTGTCGTCCGTGCTTTCTGGGAAGAACGACCGACTGTTGGCTGGGTGGCGAACTATTTCTATGCTTTCGGTAAACAACAACAACGTGTTTATTCATCGGCGGGCCTTTGAACTATGAGCGCAAACAACACGTTTTTTGTTTTTTTTTTCATTGAATCGCTCTCCCTTTAGCAAAACAAGTCGCTCACTTTGACCTGACGGCTGGTACGTATCACTGAGGGGAACAGCCTCAGTGATACGTACCATACGAGTCGCTACATGTGCACTTATTTATGCATTCCCGCCTTCTTCTCATAATACTTAAACGTGCATATTTGTGAAAGCGCGAGGTGCGAAGGTCGGTCACTCATCGAATTATATATACTGCTTGTTTATTTCATGCCCAAATCTGTTTTACGTCGCTTGTGCCCGGACAACGTACAATCGTAAAGATTAAGAAGTTGAAATACCTCCAGCCACAAATCCTTGGAGGAAACCCGACGTTTCGAGACCGGCTTGGTCTCTTCTTCAGGGGTGACTGTGCTGATCAGAGAGGCTTCGTCGCAGCTTGTTTTTGGTTCCGCCTCCCTGATCAGCACAGTCACCCCTGAAGAAGAGACCAAGCCGGTCTCGAAACGTCGGGTTTCCTCCAAGGATTTGCGGCTGGAGGTATTTCAACTTCTTAATTCTTCCACCCAGCCAGACAGACTTCTGTCGAAATGTTTACATTTAAATCATAAAGATGACATAGAAGGAGATAAATCGATTTATCTCACTTGTCACTCTTCATATCACTTGCCCCGTCGTGAAGAGCCAATAGCATTGATAACAGGGGCGAAGCTGCTTCGGGGCCGATGAGGTGGAGTGAACAGTTGAAAAAGGAAAAAAAAAAAAGAAAGAGAAATTGTATGAATCGTTATAAAACCGGATGTCTCGTTTGAGTGCCCGGATAACGGCGCTGGCTTGTGGCTCTATGTCACTGGGAGGCCACCGACAACGGGAGCTAAAAGCATTTTATGCTTAAAGGGGCCATGACACGGCAACTGAACAATTTACGGTTTTCAGCGAAAAAGAAAAGTAGAGGGTCTGTTGTGTCTATACGTATATGAAAAATGGACAGTGCAGAAATATTTCATTGCAAAATAAGCCCTTGAAGTCACCGGCTATAAACCCAGCGCAACGCCGGCGACCGCCATTTTGCCATGGTGTGGGTGACGTCGTGTGCTGCATGTAACGGAGCCGTCGTCTTCTATCAAAGTTTGAGCCGTCGCAGATCGTCACATTCCAATGTCAAGCTGAAGATAGCTCGAGTAGCTCGATCGCACGCTCAGCTGACCACGGAACGAGATCGTTCGCCGGAATGTAGACGCTCGCACAGCAAGTAACTTGTGACGTCACGGCTCGCCAGTGCGTCAGTGTTGCCTGACTCTCAGGCCGCTCGCGCGTTTACAAAATATTCAATTATCAGTTAAGTGCTCGACCGAATGCGCTGAAATTTCGTGAGCTTGTTTGTGAACGCACAGCGATGAACCCACGTAACATAGATTATAGTCGAAAATTGGGTGCAGTGGCCCCTGTCATACAACGTCTAATCAAACGCTTTACTGCGGAGCGCATAGTCTTATTGTCAGTGGGTCGTTAGTAATAATATTAACTCCTGCGGCGATGACGAAAACCGTGTAAACAAGATCCCGGTCGTTATTCATAACACGCGTGACAGACGCGATCACATCGTTTTTCGTTCCATTCATCTTCGGTGAAAAATATTTACTTACAAGAAAGACCTCCGGCGGCAGTTTTTTAACAAGCGCATAACGTCCGACGTAGACGAGGAGCACAGGGATTTGCACATCTCTACTCGTTGGAAACGAGTTGAGGAAGAAAAGTAATAAAAGCAACGAAAGCACAAACTCGAAGTTGTCGCGAAGGGTTGGGTGCTAGAAGTTGAAAGGGGTTTGATCGAGGAGGGCTGAGGGACGGTGTTACGCGGCTGCACATACCGCGACCGTTCTGACGTCAAGGCCAGAGACAGCCGTGCCGTCAACGGGAAACCGTATACGCGCCGACTGCCCATACAAGCAGGCAGAAGCAGTGCGCGTGTGACGCAAACAGACCGGAGCTTCGGCAAGCGCCCTTCAGTCGAAGTCGGCCGGAATGGCACGCGGAGAGTTGGCGGCGTTGAAGCGTACACGTACGAGATTTCAGAACGTGAGGCGCATTTTATGTATGACTGTAGTTAGGTCAGACAGCGCTGATGTACACATCCTACGTCGATATATCGCAGAAAAAAAATAATCAGGTCACGTTTTGTAGATGCTCCAATGGTCCGTAAAGGTTTGATACATAGGCTCCGTGCGATTTAACGACTTGAAGGAACATGCGGACTAAGACATATGTATGTAGTATATGTGGTGTGCTCCGAATTATATTTTGATCACCGCCGCTTCTTCAATGTTCTCCACAAACACGTACATCTGCAAGTACTTTTTTTTTTCTTTCTTCATTGCGGCTTTTACTGGTGTGCGACCGCCGCGGTCGTAAACAGTAGAGGTCTTCGGCAGAGGCGTAACCAAAAGGTTTTTTTAGGGGAGGGGGTGGGGTTTCAACCATTCTATACGCATGTTTGTGCGTAGGTTTGTATGTGTGCGTGTATATATGCACATGTAAAATTGAAAATGTTTGGGGACGTTTGAACCCCCGCAGCCCCCTGGCAAGGCCATTGGCCTTCGGGTTCATAGTGAACAGAAATAATTCGTTGACTGCCTTCAATATAAACGTGCACATCATTTCTTTTTACGCTGCGGTGTCTTCCGTATTTTCTTATATTGTTTGTTTGATTTTTTTTCGAGTTGCCTTTTCTCTTTACTTCTTTCACTCGTTCAACATTTGACTTCTTCATTTACCATATGACTGCTCTACTATAGCTACGCTGGGAAGCTGTCATGCGTTTCCGGAGCGGCACTAACTATTTCTATTCGTGTTGTCTACACAGTGAAACTAGCGCTGGCAACAGTTTCTTGACATCCAGCCAATGCCTCCTCCATGTTTGTAAGCAAAGGCGCCGTGACGTTCGCAGGGTGTCTATTCTTATGCACACGGGAAAAGCAGACTTGGCAGCGCAGAGGCGAGACATTTCATGTACCCGGAGTACGCGAACTTCTAACCTTGACTGTGGTCATACGATTAACGATAAACATCGAACCTCCTCTACACATCTATATTATAGATTATTTCATCTTGTTCTGCTTTTTAACCCGTGCTGCCCTTTTGACTGTTGCATGATCTGCCCTTGAGCATGTGTTTATTGAGGAGTGCTCGAGAGTTTATAGAAAGGCTGCTGTTCGGGCGACTTGGTGTTTCATAGCTGCAGCGTGCATTAGCGCGACTAACATAAAAAACAGACCACAACAAACACGAAGAGAGCCTTTCTGTGTCTTCGCGTGTGTCGTCGTCCCTTTCTTATGTGTGTCTCGCTAATGCAGGCTGCCGTTATGAATTTAAAGCACGCGCCATCGTAGCATATAGCAGGACAAGTGTGGCAGCTTGTTAAGCTGAAGGACGCGGGTTCGATTTCAAGCCACGCCCACTGCATTTAAATGTGGGCGAATTGCAAGCACGCTCTCGTGTTTAGATTTAGGGAGTCCCTCGGTGCGCCCTGCCTCATAATCATATCGTGGTTTTGGCACGTAAAAACGCGAAAAATTAATATTAAGTCTCTGAAGCACCTCGTGTACGACAATAAGAAATGGTATAGTCAGAACCTGAGCAATAGAGAAAAACGACCATATTTTTTTATGACTAATTATTCTCGCTAGTCAGCACCAAGGAAACGTGCTTTATACCCGTTTCACACGGGCAATTTTGATCGCAATCAAGGCCGATCCGGATTAGGCTCGGTCAGGATCAGGCGCTGCTACACGGTCACTTTTAATCGCGATCAGGACCGATCTGCGCATCGCGATTTGGCTGCCAGATTGCGATTTGAGTGACGCCTGTGCCAAACCCGATCCGGATTAGGTTGGACCATGTAGCAGCGGCTATTGCTGATCGCGATCAAGAAATCCGATCCGGATCGATCCTATAATCGCGATCAAAAGTACCCGTGTGACACCGGTATTCATCTCTGATTCGTCACTAATCTGAAGTTCACCAGCTGACATTTACAAATGACACACTTACTCGGTGGCGTGTGTTGTAAAGGCGGAAGTGAAACCCATCAGAACCACAAGGCACGCAACGGATTAAGAAACCTCAGACTGCGTTACTTAGCCTCCATATCTGCCGCGAAACCCTCTAAGTGTTCCACGTAGTTTGAAGGCGCACTGCGTCATCACGAAGGGCTACGTGTACCGCCGAAGAAGCAGCTTTCTGACTGTCATGTTGTGTGAGCATGTATGTGATCATGCCTTAGATAAGGACTAGATTGAATTCAGCACCAGTAGCGGTTATAGCGACCTTTGTGGTGCCGAATTCACTCACTTCTCTTTGGCAGGTGCATTTTGCCATTGGGCGCTCAGCTTTGCTAATGATATCTGCAGCATCAGAATTAGCTGAGTCACTCTTTTACGAATATTTCTAGCGTAAGCCGCTTTTCGGAATACGGGCCCTGGTTTTATTAGCGGCAGCTATATATAGCATCACTTAATTGTATTAACATAGCGCATTGATTTTAGGAGCCGACGTATTCGCTTCAACAGGCTGTCAGCAACGGAACGCTTTCTTTTCCCTCCACTTTTTTTTCTGGCCGTAGGCCAGAGGTAGCATACAATATTAATGATAATAATAATATCTCTGGTTTAACGTCCCAAAACCACGATATGATTATGAGAGACGCCGTCATGGAGGGCTCCGGAAATTTCGGCCACCTGGGGTTCTTTAACGTGCACCTAAATTTAAGTACATAAAATTTTAATGAACCTAATAAATTAAATTCTCGCGGTTCACGCATCGGAACCACGACATCAAAACCACAAGGCATGCCGCATACTCCGGATATATTTTGACCACCCGGGACTTTCTAACGCGCGCCTAATTCTAAGGATGCATGGTCGTTTTTGAAATTTCACCTCTTCGAAATGTGAACGCCGTGGCCAGGAATCGAACCCGCGCTCTCGCACTCAGCAGCACAATGCCACAATCGCTAAACCACAGGGGCGGATGGAAACTATTTATCAGTGGCCTCAGCAACATCTTCATAATAAACGGAATCATGTTGCGCTAAAAGCGGTCATAACATCCTTGTTGCGCTCGTCTAGTTCATCGCGAATTATGAAAAATTGCCAGTAAATAGTTAATTAAGACATATCATAATTCTATTTCTAGGCGCTGTAAATCGACTCAGTCGAAAAAAAAAAGAATGCTTGTGATAAGACCACCCTTTGCACATTTCTGACCTATAGTCTTTATAAATGAAGAATAATTAATGTATCTGAGGTCAAATAGAGCGCGAAGCGGATTGAGAACGAAAGTAAAGAAGAAGACGTAAAACTGATTTTGCAGTCATCGTTTTCCCTTAGCGTGCAGTTTGATGTTAAGTGTACCAACTAGCCTATCTGGCCGTTTTGATCCAATGTAACTGGATTTCTGTGTCACGCATAAATAGTCACGTCACGTGTTTTTTTTTTTCTTTATTTTTCGAGGCATGAATA
Organism: Rhipicephalus sanguineus; assembly: GCF_013339695.2. NCBI lineage: Eukaryota > Metazoa > Arthropoda > Arachnida > Ixodida > Ixodidae > Rhipicephalus > Rhipicephalus sanguineus. Next base: position 78,347,938 of record NC_051181.1, read on the forward strand.
GAACTACTGGCTTGAAGCGTAGGCGCAAGTCATTGACTGATTGAAGACATTACGAGGAAGAAAAACAAAGATACGAATTTTCCTCCATTAGCTGATCGAACGCGCCACGACAAGCACTGCGTCGCATGCTTTGCCTGCCGCCATCAGTGCGTAGCCAGAAAGGGGGAAGGGTGTTCAAACCCTTACTCATGCCCCGTAATATTTATATTCTGTATGTGTGTCTATACGAAGAAAAGACTCTCCAGCCAAGCTTCAGTAGGGCCAGCCTTTAACTCCTATATATTTTACCCAGCCCAGAAAGAGGTCTGTCAAGGGTGTTTGCCTTTATGTGTATCTATGCACGCGCACATACAAAGACGCACATACTCGAAGGAAACCGAGCCGCAAAAGTAAGCCTTCAGAAGGTTCAACTGACTGCCGACAATTCTGTTTTCTTTTTCGCTTGATAATACTGGACAGAACGAATAAAAAAAAGGAGGGGGGGGGGAGGTAGCCATGCATTAGTGGTGCGAAGACTGTGGAACAGCGGAGCTGATGCCCTTTCCCTCCTTCTTCATTTCCTCCTCACCCACACTTCCGTTTCAGCATACATGGCTGCGATATGCTTTCTTTCTATTTCTCTTTCTTTCTATATCTTTATTTCTTTCTCTCTCTCTATTCCTTTCTGTCTCTTCCTTTCTGCATCTTTCTCTCTCTTTCTATCTTTCTCTCGCCCATAGCAACGCCATCATATGGTTCCCATAAATGCTTGTTCTGCTACCGTGCCTGCATAGCCGAGTGGTTACGGCGTTCGCCTTCGGACCGTGGGTACCTGGGTTCGTATCCCGCCTAGGGAGTAAACTTTATTTCGTTTTCTTTATTCCTTCTCTTCCTCACCACTTCTCTTCCCTCCTCTTTTCCTTCCTCCTCTCCACTTTGCCGAGTAGAGTTTTAGCTTAACGCTCGAATCCCTCCTCCTTGCCTCAGCACTCCTCCTTTTACTAGGCTTTACTCTCTTCCACCCCAGGCTCCAACCTCCTTCCCCACTCGATCTCCCTCTCTCTCCTTCGCTCCGCTTCCTCCCTCCGCTGTTTTCGCTTTCCCTCGCACCTGCCGTACTCAGTAGTGGGGCTCACACAATTCCTGTGGCGCACACCCGTCCGAGTTTTTGTGGACACCGTGAGGAGTTACTCCAAGCTAAAAAGCTCCCCTGTTAAATAAACAAGACTAATATAGACTGACGTGCATACCGCGACTGCAGGGGATGGGTCAATGTGGCTGTATACGAACCATCAAGAGGCTCGATCCTTTCCGTTTCAAGCGAAGTTGCAGGCTCGTCTACATCAAGGGGTATCAAACACGCGGCCCACAGTTCTATCGTTAGAGGGACGGCGCGCACATTTGTTGGAACATAGCCGTGGAACAAAAGTCGTATTCCAGGACTGGCGTCCTGATTTCAGTCATTCTCGAGATCGGAATCAATATGCTTCTCGAATCCTCACGTCAAACCCTCTTCAGAAATTACCTTTTGGCCGCGAGATCGAGCGGAGTCGCCGCCTGACGGCTTCTGGCTGAACCGCGCCTAGTGTGGATTGCTCCATGCGTCGTCTGCTAGCCACGTTGTGTTTGCATGTGCGCGTACGTCATGCAGCTCCTCAACAGGCGGCTGGTTCCGTTGCGTTAGTGCAACTTTAACCGCTCGTACGTATGCCTAACACTATGTAAAGAAGCATTTGGCCTTGATCGGCTGTATATATAATAGCCTGCGAATAGCCTGCTATATTATTATGGTGCGGGCCGAGGTTTTATACTTTTTTATTTTTTTTAATACCTCACAATAAAGAAAGTATATATAATAAGATCAGCGAGTGCACTTGTCAAGAGTGCTTTGTGTGGTCGTCGTACTCTCCGTTCACGAGAGTCATATCAGTGTAGGCTCTGTGGTCCAAGCGCATTGCAAAGTGCACTTGGTGTTGTCCTAAAGATGAGAAGTATTAAATCTCACGTGAATATAGCCCTTTCTCGGTGGTAAAAAAAGGATCTCATGCACTTGCGCGTTGTGGTTAGGTGTATAACTTCGGGACTGTCGTTTATAGGTTACGCGAACGAGCTTTAGTTGTGTACGGTCCTGGTCCCACTGCAGAGTAATATTTCTGTCAAGTCACGTCCGACACTTCGGTACTTAAATTGCCCTCCAAAAAGAACAGAAAAAGGAATGACACGGAAATCGCAAAACTGAGTTGCCTTGCGCAATTATAACTTGTGGCGAAATGTATAGAAAGACACCCGTTTACTTAGATTAAGATACGCGTTAAAGAGCCCTGATGGTCAAAATTAATCCAAGCGGCGTGTTTTTCATTTATGTCGTAGTAATTTCACGCGAAGCCACATCTTTTTTTTTCTTTACATTACCTTGAGCGTTTGTGTTGCGTTGTTATAGCTAGTAGATTGATGGAAGGCAATGGACATTATTCGCATGAAAAAATGTATTTTGGTCCCGTGAAATAACCGGGCCTTTGTTCCATTACTGTCGTGCAAGTAATCAATCGAAGAAAGTTCCGTGCTGTACGGTTACCTTTGTGTACTGTTACTGGAATAAAAAAGAAAGCGTGTGCATGTTAAACGTCTCCGTAGCGCTGAAGCGCTGTCAGCCGCGTACATTTCCTCAGTAAACCTATCAAGTGTCGTACAGTTCACGGAGAACTGAATAAGAAATGCGGATGAATATTTGAGCACGCAGTGCACATAGTGCTTTTTGAAGTCATCGTGCAGGAATACGGGCTTTCTTTTTATTGGGGGGTATTCAGATGAACAAGAAGAATTCAGTCACACTACAGCAGTGCGTAGTAGGTGGAACACAAGCTAAACACGTAAAAATAAAACAACAAGAAAACGTCCTCCATTGCGAAAAGGCCGACTGTTGCCGAAGGCGAGCAACCCGTTCGTTGGCAGAATGCGCTTCTCTCACAAGTAATAGTGACGTTAGGCGCGCTTCGTGCATTAATTCGGGAATGAAGAGCGCACATATTACCAGAGAGCTGCAGTCAACGCATTTTGTTTGCCGGAAATCAGGTCAAATCGCTCACAACGAAGCGCTGTATCCACACTGGCGCGGCGACGGTGCTGCCACCTGTAGCCCGATCTCACGGCGAATACATGAGATATATGGGAAAGGCCTTCTTTCAAATGCCAACGTTAGCTGACATTTTATTCCACTTCCCCCCCTCCGCTAAATTCAGCCTTCTTCGCTGTCCCGGCCCTTGCGGGAGAATAAACTGCGTGACTGCGGTCCGTTAGCCGAGGTGAGTTTGAGAACTCTGGACTTTATGTTGCTTAATTTTCGTGAGTTCAGGTGAGGATTTTTTCATCTCCGCATACAGTGATTAAAGAAATGACGTTAATCACCCGTCAAGACGCCGCCTATGGGTCATGGAAAATTAAAAACAGTGCTAACCACAGGACAACAGGACGGCGAAAGACAGCGCTTAGACTGTTTCTGTCCTGTTGCCCTGTAGTTCAGCGCCGTTTCTCGTTTTCTATGGACGTGTACCAACCGGCCCAAGTAAGCACTCTAGCACCGCCGAAGGGAAGCGCTTCACTCACCCATCATGGCGAGTGCCCGCGACGGTTGCCGGTCATTCGCGGTGGCTGGCTAAGCACGCGTACACACGGCGAGTGCTCGGACGACGCGAACGCGCCCGCGATCGGAGCCCGAAGCCATGGTCCGCCGTAGCCGCCAACTTCTATACTTTCGTCGGCACGAGAAGACGGCGAAGGGTTGGTGAACAGGGGTGGGTAGGAGAGGGTGTTAAGAGCGGCAGGGGAGGGGTGGGGGCAGTGTGCGGAAGCCGACGGGTGAGGCGGCGGACGCGCGCGATACATTTTTATTTCGCATCCGCAGCTTTGAGAGGGCCCTGCGGGAAACCCAATGCAGCAGCTGCTGGGTCGTGACCGCGATAACTGCGGCCCATGCTGCTTCTGTACAGAGTTATGCGCATATAGTCCGCCAGTGGGCACAGGAAGACGCCTCGCAGTACACGGCGTGGTCCAGATTTGCGTGTGTACCTTTACCGAAAGCACGCGCACGTTCGCGCGCATAGCTGGCAGCGCTCCTTTTCTTCACTGCGAAGTTTCATATAGCTAGGAGCTCGAAAAATTTGGCGGTCAGTGAGCGCGCAAAAACTATAATGAAGGAGAAATGCTAGCATAAGCTACCTCGAAGCGTCTCCGCGCTCGGACTATATTGTCTCTTCAGTTTTTGTCAGCAATTATAGTTATGGATGATAGCCGCCGCAGCATGAATGGCTACCCATGAAATACTGAAATCCTTTAGATGTTAATATTCTTGAAGCTAACTTCATCAAATGCAAAGTCTGAAGCACGCGTCTCTTAAATGTGGCGGTCGAAAAATCTAAAGCTAGAACATAAGACACTTCGATAGATCCCAGCTCGTGATAAACATCTGTACAGTGTGCGTCGGTGGCGATTTTCTTTTTTCCGTAACGAGAGGTCGATGCAGGTATAGACTGACCATGGACCAGATTTGCGAGTATTTTTTTTCTAAGTGTTGTTACCCAAGCGGCCGCGGCCGTCACTGGCAATAACACGTCCATCATCGCGGCTGAGCGGCGTTTATTGTTTACGAAAAGTCGTACAAGTTCCAGCGTACGCGCTTATACTTATTTTGTACGTACGAATATACAGGCGCAGGAATGGCATTGACGAAGAAGTTCTTACGCCACACTGATTCATAAGAGCGGGTGCCGGCAAAGAGTGGCAGGGAACGTATCATTACATCAGGAGCTCGCGCCAACGGTAAACAGTTATTACGAACGATAACCTTCGTGAGTACATCCGCTGATCTGTTATTAATAGGTAGACGTGTCGTTCCTGCGTCGTTTTCCTGTTTGTTTGTTTCCTCAAACGCACATGGATCTTCTATTTAAGGGTATGAAACCTTCGCAGTTACATTTTACACAAAGAAAACACTAAAGGTTATCCGGGGTAGTTGGAGACACTAAGCGAACCTCTCAATTCGTCTCAGTAAACCGCCCTTTCAATGCAATTTCTTCAGTCTTCGATTAACTTACTGCCGCTTTTTAAAGGCAGGAAAAAATAAATCGTGGTGATGTTCTTGCTCTGTGTTGGCAAGGCCGCCGTATCATGTCATAACAGATAATAACATAGGATTGGAAGAACTAAAACCAGTGGCAAGGCACGCAAAACTCGGCACATTATGACCACGATGGCAACTCGGCAGGAAACTGCGTTCCGCCAGGATTTCAACAAAGGCGCGTCCTATATATAGCAATGCTCGCAGGGCAGCGGTTGCAGTGGGCGTTGCGTAGCCGTTATGCAAATGTTTGCTTGCTTTTGATTTACGGCTTCATTTTGCGGACATGAAACCGAGGTTGCGCCTCCACTTGTACCTTCGCCGTGATGAACGTTGCCCATGCACGTTGCGTAGTTTCCTTTATGTTTTTCTTCTTTTGAATAGACCCGCATTTAGCTACATTCAAACTTAATACCTGCTGAATGCAAATCAAGCCTTATTTGCACGGTTTCTGCGTTCATAGCTGCTGTGTAAACACTGCAAAGTATCGAAATGGATCATATGCAAAATGAACTGCATACCGAAGGAGAAGAAAAATGGATGATGTACGTGAAGGAGGGAGACGGCGGAATTTCTGGTTTTCGAAAGTAGATCACAAGCCGCGCACTGCAGGTTGTTTTGCTTGCTGGCACTCACAAATCGTCAGCGTGAGTGAGTACGTGCCAGTTCTGGCACGATATATTAAGAAGATTTAGTTCCGTGTTTACAGACCGCGCAGCAGGGGTCAAGCTACAGCGCGCCTGCGCACAACGCGCTCGCTATAAATATCAGCGGGAGGTACAAATCACTGCCCCCCAGCCCCTTCCCATTTTCTTCAGGTGGGCCGGTGGTGAACTGCCAGTTCGCGTCTCTGGGATGCGCACTTGTGTAAGTTGTTATCAGTAATCTACTCAACTGTGTTCAGTGTCCGAGTGTCTAAGCATGCGCAGTCCGTAAGGGCAACGCTCACCTAAATGCGGTCCATTGTTTTGTTACCGTTTCACAGCGTAGGTAAAACTGTGAAAGAGAAAACTGACAGTCACCTGTTTGTATCGCAAGCTAACATCCTGGTAACATCATTGCCAACGCTGTTGATCCCGGGCTCGACAACGGGCAAGGACATATTTTTGTAGCGTTAGCTACACTGGCCTAGCCGAGCCAGTTTCGCGCGCCTCCTCAAGAGCCGTGCTGCGCATGCGCGAGGATCAGAGATGTCACACAGCTGGCACACCGGAGCCGGCACCTCCCGCGCACTCCGCCGCCGGTCTGTGCATTCCAGAGGAGTGACGTCGTAGCCGTGGCAGACGTACTGGCGCCGGCGCGCGCGCAGCTATTTGCCTTCGCTGTGCAGTCGACGTCTGACACTGCGCTGGAGCCACTGGATAGCGCGTCTGACTGGCGTTTGCCAGTGTGGTATAAGCATGGAGAAGGAGAGCGGAAATGCTGCTCAACGGCGTAGAAGAGCGGAGAAGCTTAACTCATCGGATCCCGAAGTAGTTGCCTGGCAAAATAAATGTACATGCGCCACATAATGCGTGTACCATGTGTGTGTCACTGGAGGAGCAGTAAGCATGATAATCAAGCTAATCCTAGACAATCAGGAAAGCTAAGAATAGCCAGCTGAACCTTTGCTAACGCTACGTATATCCTGGCATAGCCGAGCTAAGCCACTGCAACATTTTTTTGTCAACTAAGAAGCTCTGTTCGTGTGAAATAAGCATGGATATCCTTGTGGCTTCGTGCTACAAGCGGGTGATTGACAATTTCCTCTTTCATAACGCTTCTGGTCGCCACCTTGTGGGACTTTGCTGAACTGATGCGCACACGTAAAACCGCAGCCTTTATTGCCAGGAGTTTTTCTCCCGGCTGAAATAAACAGACGATGCATGAGGCTGCTCTAAATGCTACTATTGGCGGCTGCCCGTCTACCCTCGCGTTGCTCTTAGGTTAGGTTACAGACCTCCTCACAAAGGGAGCCGTTGCAATTGCGCACCGTAACAGTCGTAACTGTAACGCTGCCGCACCCATCTCCTCCCGCGAGGGCCTTGTGGAAAAGTCCCGCCACTCTCGATTGCGTGCTCCCAACCGCGAGGAAACTCGAAATCTGTTTGCGTGAAACTCGATGCCGCTTAAGGGCCGAGGCATTGTTTTTTGTTCTCCCCATCACTGCAGCATGTACTCCCCCCGCTCTCGCTGTTACCGCTGTTAGTTTATTCATTCTGTCATGGCCGCTTTCGCTTGGCCCGCACGAAAGAACGCCGATGGCGTCGGTATATTTATAGGCCGTGATTCCGCTCAGCAGCTGCCACGAGCGAGCGGTGCATGCGACGAAAGCGAAGCTGTTTTCGTATACAGCGAGCTAACCTAACGTGCTCCCTTTGTCGCTGAAACATGGAAGGGCACTGACGGTTAAAGACCAGAATACCGGGACAAAGCAAGAAGAATTCAGGAGACCTTGCCCTATCGGGCAAATGGTGGCAAGCGAAGCTTTGCGTCTACGTGCCTGACGTACTAGAGTTACTGTATATGCTACCTTTAGGTAGCAGAGTTGCACATAGGTCTGGCTAGCAACCACAGCTACGCGGTCAGGTCGCACTCCGTTTGTGCAGGCGACATGCCTACCGTGTCGCCAATTAACATGTATGGCGTGTCGAAGACAGGTGATAAATATTGACCAGCGATGTCAAGTGTTAATTCACTTCGCTGCAGCGGCGGCGTCGAAAAATACCGAAATTGGCCCGAGCGTCAGCTTCTCCCCAATGCATGTTTGCAAGCGGCGTTTGGAAGAAAAATGCGCAACTCTGCTACCTAAAGGTAGCATATACAGTAACTCTATGACGTACTATCTATCTATCTATCTATCTATCTATCTATCTATCTATCTATCTATCTATCTATCTATCTATCTATCTATCTATCTATCTATCTATCTATCTATCTATCTATCTATCTATCTATCTATCTATCTATCTATCTATCTATCTATCTATCTATCTGTCTGTCTGTCTGTCTGTCTGTCTGTCTGTCTGTCTGTCTGTCTGTCTGTCTGTCTGTCTGTCTGTCTGTCTGTCTGTCTGTCTGTCTGTCTGTCTGTCTATCTATCTATCTATCTATCTATCTATCTATCTATCTATCTATCTATCTATCTATCTATCTATCTATCTATCTATCTATCTATCTATCTCGGGCGGAAGCGAAACGGCTCTAATTGGTTGCGGGCGTGGCGTGAGGGCGCCCAAGTTGGCATCGTGCCTAATGACTCACGTACCGGCGCCGGCGCTGCAACCTGAGGTCATGCGTCTATATCCGGGCAACAATGAAACGTGGCAACGTTAAATGCAAGTGATCTCGATAAAAGTTCGGACTGCCGTATCAGAAACGGCCAATCGCCGACAGGCCGACGATAGGGAGAGCATGAATTATTGGAAAAGCGGCGCACACAAATACGCAAGCGACCGACGCACCTTCCACATGGCCGCATTTCTGCACGCTCAAAGATTCGGAGACGGGTATTTTGCGTACGACAACGCCGCCACCGATATATGTAACCGCGATAAAAATCATCGCTTGAATGGACTCGAAGTGGAACAGAGTCAGCATGGGGAGGAAGATTCGTGATGCCCACTTTTAAAAACGAGTAACATCTCACAAGTCGCAAATTAAGGGACAAGGAAAGGTTGAAGTCAGCGCTTCGTTTGTTCCCTCATTTGTCCTATGTACTGCGTTGTTTCTCGTTATTTGAAAAAATAAGCCACACAGCGCACCCTCTTTTGGCAGCTTAACTCTGGGAAGGAAGATGAAAAACTCGGGTAAAGGTACGTCCGTGAACAGATTAGAAAAGGAGGAAAGTTGAAGGTAGGATGCTGTTGAGACCCGTGAGGTGCATGATACCGCGGTTGCAGCGCCCAACTCTGGGATAGCAGCGAGAAGGTCGCACAAGGAAACTCCATGAGAATGTACAGCTCCGAACATAGTTAGGGGGAACACCTTGTTGGTATTCGAACCTGCACAACAAGAAACACTTCTACTTTCACGGCAAGATGTCCGTCGTATAAGGCCTAATGATGACGTTGATGAGTGAAAGAAGAGTTATTTGAAGTGTATGTAAATACTATCTCGTATGAGCTCTTGAGTGCGACGCTCTATAGAGTTGCCGATCGTGTATGTGATGGTATACCAGCCTTACTATTTTGGCAGCAAAATTTTCTTTTAAAGCGAAAACGTTAAGGCGTGTCGCTGCGCCGTGACCTTGAGCGACACATGGCAGGAGAATTAAGTGGTACAAATACCAACGCGACCTTTTCCAAGCGAGGCGCGAGTGGAGGCGGAACGGCGCCTGTTGTGACGGCGTCGTGTCATGTCATCATGACGACATAGTACGTAAAAGTTTATGACGTCATTATGACGTAACATGATGGAGTCATCACTTGATATGGTCCCTTTTCCATAGGTGGGCCCATCTCGGAGGTTGCGAAATACCATGTGAGGTGCACAAAACATCGGGGGGGGGGGGGGGAGTCAGAGGGGGGCGGGGACGAACAATGCAATCGACTGATAACGTCATCATTATTTGATGCGTGTTTCTCACGCAGGGGCTCATTGTGTCTCATTACGTCATGCAAAAAGCCTGGTCCCCGACTGCGCAACTTAATGCCTTACCAAGTGTATAGCAGACTTTCGTCTTCAAGTGAGACAGATAACCTTTTTGTGTATACGCCATTTTATCATTTCCACTCGTTCCTTCGTGCTTAAAGGTTGGGTGGTGAAGCCAATACAACTTTAATGATGCTCCGTATATGTCGTGAAATTTTTGTTTGAGTGACGGGTGACGTATTCTGGTATTCTGGACAAGCCTGCGGCTATGGATGCTGTGGATCGCGCGCAAATGCATGGACAAGGTATGTACGCATGAAAGCTCGAATAAATTGGTGTTCAGAAATGTGCTTATCGAGAAATGAAGCCTGCAGTCGCGGGTTATGTACGCACAGTCGTTCCGAGCAATGAAGCATCAAAACGAACAAAAATTACTCCGTCGTTGGCGCTGACAGCAAGAATGAAGAACTGAGCCTTTCATTAAGGTACAGGGACGACTATGCGAAGATGTCGAATACTATACCCTCCCCTCCTCCTCTCCCCCCCCCTCCGGGCGGAATAAAGAAAGAAACAAAAAATTGGCTACGCCCCTGTAAGCGACTGTGTGGCGATTGTTGATTAACCTCCTGTAGCTTTTGTGCGCCAATGAACTGTTTGCAGTCAGTGCTTGAGATATGAATTGAAGTTGATGACGAGAGCAGTCTCTGTGCAACGCATACGTGCACGCTTCGTGCCATATATACGCATCACCTTCGTGGCCAAAGGTCGAGGTCACCACCTATTATCACTGCGTGTATATAGGATTTAATCGCATTGCTTGAGCACCAACGATGTATTTATTTCCATTGTTTAGGCTGTTTACTACACCTCCTATCTTCGACCTAATCGGGACCGATTGTATTTGAGTAAGTATAACCTCTAGGGCGCCGACACGTCGTATCGCTCAAAGGTACAACTAATCGCTGCATTGTATTGATGAGGTATCAGAGCTTTTCGTAGCAAGAAAAAAAAAAAAATAAAACCGACAAGCACCGACTGGATCGTACTTTTTTGTATTGCTGAACGCACCATCATTCCTCTAAGCGAGACATTTACGAAATTGGCAAGAAATCGGAATGTAGATTGAGGTACAAAGTACCACTAAATGTGAAGTGCAACGCAATATTATCCACTGAAGTGAACAAGTTTGAACGCATCTCCATATGTTCAACGAATCGGCACACTTCTATACGGTATCAAGCTGCGTTCTAGACTAATTTCTAGGCTTGAGAAATCGTGATGTAATGCAGTAACGAGCAGTAATATACGATGACATCAACTAATGTGGTGTAGGGTGCCAGCCCGATAGATTTCGTAAGAGTTACAGCGCAAACGTACATAGCCGCAAACTGGTTAACCAAAGACCATATGCGTCTATTTACTGTGCAGTCCGATTGAATGAAAGTGCTATAGGAGTAAGCCAATTGGTTGTTTAGTGACATGTTTTATAGGGCAGGCTGGTGCCTTCGTTGGTATACCGGTTACTTTTCTGCGCATGACTAAACAACTAATGACACAATACAGATGAGAAATATTGGATTACACGAACTAGAGACGGTCGAATATCGCGAACACCTTTCCGTTCGCGACTAACGAAAGGGCGATGTAGAGAGTAGAGAGAATGGATTCGCAGTTCTTTAAACACGAGGAAATTCACAAATGAGGCTGAAAATAGCAAAACTCAACTTAGACACATATCAAGAAACAAAACACGTGGATGCACAGCGAAAGCGTACGCGAACTACGTGCATAGAGCTACACATAGACTAACTATGAGAAATTCATAAAAGCATTAGTGGTTTCGCTCGAAGTACGGTTGAGAGCGCTGCTGTACGGTAGCGAATGAGCGCAGTCAGGCGGTTTTATTTCACATTTCGCGAGCTTTCTTTAAACGTCGGAACAAATCATCACGCCCCATCTACGTTGCTGCAAAAAAAAAGAAAAGAAAAAGAAAAGAAAAAGAAAAGAAAAGATCGGTCGTTTTGGAACACCTTCTACGATGTAACAAAACGCACTTGGCCCTGAAGTAAATACTAAATATTTTGCATAACTGATCTTAGTAGATTAACTAATTAAGCGCAATGTAAAAAAAAAAAAGATTTGCGCGAGCCGTATACATAGAAAAATCACAGCATATCCACGGAGTGAATGATGATGAGTGGGCGAAGCTGCGGAGGTTCATCGGTAAACCGTGAATCTTCCGTGAATTCTGCCCAGTACATCATCACCGACGTGAGATCGGGCGCGTTTATACTAAAGGTTCGATGAGTTATGACGACTTGCAGCGCACTTTAATTTTACATGTACGCTGTGAATTTTCATTGTTTAGAAAACCATTGCTTAGAAAACATCTGGCGTCTTTCGTTAAGCAGCTGGCGTCTTTTCGTTTTGCCTTAGAAACATCTGGCGTTCTTTCGTTTTGCTTTTACAAAACATCTGGCGTCTTTCGTTGGTTTATTTCATCAATCAACGGCGTTTTGAACAAAATTTTTATTGTTTAATCACGCACAGGAGAAATCTCAGCAGGTACTACCTTGGAGGTAAACAATGGCTGCTACTGGGAATGGGAGACAGCAGAAGTCGGCTTTTAGCTAACACTTACACTTCTACTTCTACTAACGTTTCCTACTGGAACGTGCCAATGGCTGCTAATGGGGAATGAGAGACAGAAGAATTCGGCTTTTAGTTAACGCGCACGCTGCAAATTTTTTTTATTGTTCAACAACGCACAGGAGAAATCTCCCACCGGCACCACCTTGCAGGTCAAAGCGTAAGACTGGTTACGTACTACGCTACGAGGGACGAACGGGTGCCGCTATAAGGAGCTTCGCCCCTAAAATTCCCTAACGAGCGCCACATAACGACAAAACCGTATGTCTTTGGTTTCATTCGGTTGCGGCGAACCACTTTTTATTAATATTTGGTTCTAGTAACGTGAAACACCCTGCATATGCAAGACAAGTTGAACCTAACGCTTATCAGACTACCAGATTCATTTCGGCTGACGACGCAACACGACGCCCGCTTTGGTCACGCGATCCGTCGTCTCCTATTCACCCGGCCCGAGGCATGCAGCAAACACCCGTGCAAGAGAACACGGGCCGCCAGAGCTCGGCGCTACAATCTGTTCAACGCCTACATACCGCGCTTGCAGCCGAGCTCTTACGCAATCCAAAGCGTACATGCCAGAGTCGGGACACTGCAGCCAGTGAATCCGTACGTGCTTGCCGTTACCTTTCAACGCGAAATCCACATCAAGAATATGTCCCACACTAATTGTCCCCATCAGAGCGATTAAGATAAATTACGAATATCTGCTCTACGCATAGGCGTGTGCACAATTCTCCATCAGGGGGGGGGGGGGGCAAGTCCATCCGTCCATCCCTCCCCCCACCCACCCCCGCCTTTGCCGAGCCCGAAAAAACAAAACAAAAACAAGCTTCACCATGAACGCAAAAATGAAAATGAAGTGATGGCGTGCTTTTCACCAAGGCCTGTCATGGTCCCCGGCTTTCCGAAAGTAAAGGTAGGAAGTAAACTGTTCTTTGAATGCAACGTCAGGGTTCTTTGAACCCAATTATCATAAAAAAAAATAAAACTAAAACATGCGTAGCCATAACCCTGCGCATTAAAAAATGACGTCAAAGGCCCGGCTGAGCAAAGGTACGCGGCAGAATTGGCGCCCCCCTTTCAGATGAATGGGGAGAGGGGGGGCTGCGACCCTCGTGCCCACATCTATGGCTCTACGCTCACGGATTTTAAGGCGAAAGCGTTCGATGCTTCATCAAACGCGAACCGCCGCCCGCATCCCGCGTCGGCGTCAACACCAGTGATGCGAAAAATCGTAATGACGTGATGACGTCACCACATGACGTCATCATGGCGTCAGTATCGTCGCTCGCACTGCCTCCGATCCTGGAGCCAGTGCAAAACCACGTTAGGTGAATAATAATAATAATAATAATAATAATAATAATAATAATAATAATAATAATAATAATAATAATAATAATAATAATAATAATACCTGGGGTTCTTATACGTGTACCAAATTCCAAGTACACGGGCCTCAAGCATTTTCGCTTCTATCGACTACGTCGAAAACTTGGTCGAAAATACGGCCGCCGCGGCCGGGATTCCATCCCGCGACTTTGGGGTCAGCAGTCGAGCACCACAACCGTGACCGTGGCGGGTAAACGTAGGTGAAGAAAGCTTTCGGAGGGAGGCGGGGAAGGACCAATATATCGACTAAGAAGAAAAAACAAGAAAGAGAGAAAATTGAAGAGGGGCGAAGCATGTAGGGAAGGGTGTTTCAGCTCCACTAACGTGAAACCTGGGGAGGGGCGAAGCATGCAGTGTGCGTCGGTGTTTCCCACAGCAAAGTCACTACTAACGGCTAATGAGAGACAGAAGAAGGATTAGACACAGAAACCCGCTGTCCGCTTTTAGTTAACGAGCACGCTGCGAATCTTTATTGTTCAACTACGCACAAGAGAATTCTCTCACCGGCACTACATTGCAAGTCAAGATCCAGTGCCTATATATACGGAGTGGCCGTTGAACGGTTGTGCAGCGTGAGCAGTCGGTTTTTTCAATCAAGAAACTCACTAGCAGACGCTGCCTGCGTCGGCGTTCTCTCACGGCGAGGGCGCGTTCTCGTTCCTTGCGAGCTGGTAGTTCAGCGTCCATCGCAGAAAGAGCGTCTCCATAGTCAACGCGCACCGTTCGCTCTTGCTCTCCACAGGGCGAGTGCTGCAGCGGTGGCGCCCTCTCTTGCGCACAAACAAATGGACCTTCACAACAGCGCACGACGATGCACAATGAACGCCTACACGCCGAGACTCTAAGGTGCTTCGCCCCTAAGAGAAGATGACTTTGGCCTTCGAGTCGTCTTAGGCGAATACATAAGGGTCCCTGTGAGTTTTTAGATGCGAAGCATCTTATAGCGGAGTTCAAGCCGGTGGTGGTGGTGGCGTGTGGCGTGACCACAATTACTGCGCATGCCATCTCCACACACCTCCTCTCTACTCCCCTCTCCACTTCCCCTCTCCCCTCCCCCTCTCCGCTTCCCCTCTCTCCCCCCTCTCCACTCTTCCTCTGAAACGCGGGCTAGACATGCCGAAATTCTCTCCTGCACAACGCCGCGATGAGCGCCAGCGCATGTGCGTCCCCTCCCCCTCTCTCTGCTCTCCTACGCTGGCCCCCTCTCGCGCGCCTGTCGACCGCGCTCCCCGCTCGTCCTGTGAGAATTAACGGCCAGGCTAGAGGGAAGACAAGACGCGCGTACCGTTCCTCTTCGCGTTCCGCGACGCGAGGTCGGTAACATGCCCAAAGAAAGCCAACGGAACGCGATCGTGCAAGTGCTCCGGCTTCGTATCGCCTCATGGTCCCCTTTAGCGGGAAATGGTGTAATTTTAGGGGCGTAGCTCCTCTTAGTCTAACCTTGTCCCATGTCAGGCGTAACCGCGGCAGTATCTCCCGAACAGTATAATAGACGGCGCTGTCCCATAGAGATGCATGCAAACTGCAGTTGGGTGACGATATACTAGATGGCGCTGTCCCATAGAGATAGGTCGGGCTGCCTTAGAACGCGTAGTTATAAAGCGAGATTCAGTAACGAAGAAGAACAATGTACATGCTGCGGGGGAACTGAGGAAACGATGGAACATGTACTGATTGAATGTGGCGATATTCACCCAGGTATACTTGTGGGCACGAGTCTACATGAAGCCTTGGGTTTTAGGGACAACAATGGAAAGCTGAACACGTCCGCGATAGAAATAAGTAAGAGACGGTTAGAGTATCGGTGGCAGAAAAGTAGTGATAAAGTACAAAAATAAATAATGGGGAAAAATAAGGTCATTCTGCCTTAAGAGGCAGAGAGATGGACCGTTAATTTATATTTGTTTGGGTATAATAACATAGATTTAATCAATGTAGATAAGGCCAACATGAAACAAGGAAGTTTTTTTTTCTTTGAGCCTGGTGGCAGACATGTCACCGCCCCGTTATAAAGGGGACGCTCATAGCATCCATCCATCCATCCAGGAAAAAAATAATAAAAAATAAAAAATATAAAAAATTTAAAAAATAAAGAAAGAAGGAAAAACGGAAAAAGGAAAAATAATCAAAGCAGCGTATCGCTTTGATTACTGCTGGGCGAAACCGCTGAACATTTCACGGTGTACACATGATTGCTTCAGGAGCTTCGCCCAAGCTCTTCATCATTCACCCGTGGATATGCTGTAATTTTTTTTTGTTAATACGCCATGCTTACGGCTCGGAAACCATTCGTTTTTCAAAAAATGAGCTTTTTTGATTTTTCCGAACGCTTTTCGGCTGCTGGTTACTGCCGTCCTGCCCGAAGGGTGAGAGCGAGCATAAGAGGTCAATGCGTTTAAATATCATTTCTGCTAAACGTGATTGCGTGCGGCTGCAGCGACCTAAGTTTACACTGAGCGTAGTTTTTACCCCGCGAAAACTTGTCCAACTACAGTGGTTTGTGTGAACTTGAAAGTGCACGCTGAATAGAGGAACTGTATTCAATTTGCTATGAACGTCAGGTATAGGCGCTGGTGGATTCAGTTTTGTTCAGTTGTTGAAATGTCATTCGTTTGTGATAGAATAATTCTGTATTTCTAAACGCGTTTTTTTTTTTTGTAAACGTGCTGCCTACTCGGCTTATGTGTATCAAACCCGGGACTTGCGTGAGGTTAACGCGCAGAGTTGCCAGATGCTACTGAGCTAACAAGCAAATAATCGCCACAAAGGAAGCCCCCCAAAAAGCGAAGCGACTTTCGCGAAGAAACACGAAAGAAGCGGAAATGTAATAATAATAATATAATAATAATATCTGGGGTTTTACGTCCCAAAACCACGATATGATTATGAGAGACGCCGTAGTGGAGGGCTCCGGAAATTTCGACCGTCTGGTGTTCTTTAACGTGCACCTAAATCTAAGTACACGGGCCTCTACCATTTCACCTCTACCATTTCACGGTAGCGGAAATGTAATGACTTTTTCCATTCTTGAAAACATTTTTAATTATATTAAAAAGATGTCACTCATATACGAAGGGGAGTTGAAAAAAATCATTTTAATTATATTGTACAGCGAAAATATGCGCAACTATATGAACGAAAGCACATATCTACTTTTTAACATTGTCTCCAAGGTAGTCTCCATTCACCCGCCACGGTGGTTTAGTGGTTATGGTCCTCGTCTGCTGACCCGAAGGTCGCGGGATCGAATCTCGGCCGCGGTGGTCGCACTTTCGATGGAGGCGAAAATGCTCTAGGCCCGTGTACTTAGATTTGGGTGCACGTTAAAGAACAACGGATGGTAGAAATTTCCGGAGCCCTCCACTACGGCGTCTCTCATAATCATGTCGTGGTTTTGGGCCGTTAAACCCCAACAATTATTATTAGTAGCAGTCGCCATTCGGTTGAATGCACGTTTGCCAGTGGACGATTAACCTTACTTGTTGATTCCCCCAACGTATGCTTGCCTTTAACTCTCAACTACCCAAAGTCATCGACGAACGCGCTTTTGGTGAACATGATGATCACTAAGGTAACTGTACTTGCTGGGAAAATGCAAATAAGCTCCCCCCCCCCCCCCCAAAAAAAAAAGACAAAAAAAAACGCGACTGGGAAATTCTACAAGCGGCTCAAATCCGCTTATTATAAGCGGAACTGGCAACTCTGTTAACGCGAGGCATGAGACGACGACAGGGCAGTCCCTTAAACCATAGAGTTTCCTAAAATTAACTAGAGGGGTCTCTGGCGCTGCGATCGTACAGCTACCATGGGAATGATGAGTAGTACACAACTTTGCCTAGTCTTCGTGCTTGCGGCTTCAAACGTACTTGTGGCTTTGTTTATTGCTGTGTTTTGGCGTTCGTTTCGGATAAAAGAATAGACCGTTGTGAACTTCGTGACCAGGTTTGATTTGGTTAGCCTAAAAAAGTTAAAGTGGTGAAGTGGAACTGCTGACTTTTGCTGAATTTAGTTTTGCGACAAAGCGGATGCAGCCGACTCGGAGCCAAACGGAGCCGAAAGAACGAAGTTTAGACAAATTTGTGTACTACCCATCATTCCCATGCTGGCTGAAGCGTCATGCGTTGCAGCTCCCATAGACACTAGCGCCAGAGTTCCCTCTAGTAAGTATTGTAGGAAACTCTATGCCTTAAACTGCCACGCAGTTGATAAACCCTCGACTTGTCTTTGTCTTTCATTCGGCCGAGTTGACTGCAACACCGTCGCTTGACTGAAAATGACGCGGCGTTTCTCAGGGACTGCCACAGATGTTCGGTCATAAGCAGCGACCGCGCTGCAGCGGCGGCGCGGTCATCGACTTTATCGAGTGGAGCGTTAAGTGGATGGACGTTCTGGAATAAGGGGGTCAGGGACAGCTGTGCGCAGATCTCCCCACAGTAGGGTAAGGAAAGCTGAATGGTTTACCTTTCGTTCTAAATAATGTGATTTCATTGGACGGTGTGAAACTTTAACGCAAGGTTTCATTACACAAGCGGCATGCTGGACAGCGCCATGTTGCGGGTTGGCCTTCGCTTACCCAAAACGAAACTTCGCGCGACAATCATTCGCAAGCGCATGTACGCGCATGCGCACGCGCATTAAGGAAGGCGTCGAACCGCCCACATTTCGTCCATACTCCTCCTCGCGCAATCATTGCTACTACTCACCAGCTAGCAAGATATTATGCACTATGTTTCAGCATTGCTTATCAATGTGGAAATACTACTGGTCACGAAAGCGGGCCCCGTTAACAGCAAACGATCTTCGGCAACAAAGAGAAGGGATGCGAATGAAGAGAATAATACCAGTCTCACACGGTGCCTGCTGATTGCGATTAGGTCCGATTGGTATCAAACTTTTCTTCAACAGTGATTGGTTCCTTTCTGCTGCTTGTGTAAAGAAGCCAATCCAAGAAATTTCATCAGAATCAGGCCCGATCGCGATAAAAAGTGACTACGTGACACCGGTATAAGTTCATCTCTGAACGCTGTCATGCGTGCAACGTTGCACCGAATAGGATTTCGTTTTCAATTTAAATAACGGGACCAAATGTATCAGACCTAAACGCTCCACTCGTAATGAGATTAAGTTCCAATACAGGAGTATGAACCCCGTTAATACCATATCCAAACGAATTCTCACTATAGGAACGTATTGCACACTCGTGTAAACACCGAAACGTAGACTTACTTTGTTTTGCAAACTAGCAAAGGATGCGAGATAAAGAACGAAGCTGGACCCGCCGTGGTGGCTCAACACGTAAGGTGCCTCGCTGCTAAGCTCTAGGACGCGGGTTCGATTCCTGGCCAATGGTGGCCGCATTTCGGTGGGGGCGGTATGCAAAAACACACGCACGCTTAGATTTAGTGGCACGTTAGAGAACCCCAGGTAGTCTAGATTAATCCGCCACCACACCGTGCCTCGTAATCACATTGTGCTTTCGACACGTAAAACCTCAGCAATAATCATCATTAAGAATGAAGGTAAACTGTCGAAACAAAATTCAGCTATAAGCGCGCACTCAAAGCATAGTACTCACTGGCCTTCGGTGCCGGCTCCTCCTGCCCCTGAGTCGCAGGAAGCGCAACATCTCTCGCCATCCTTTCGGCGGTTTCTCACGCACGCGCTGTCTAGAGTGCCGATGCGAAGCTGCCCTCAAACTCGTCCTTGCGGACCGAAAGTGCCCGATGAAGAAGAGAGGCGACGTTCTCGAGAGTCAAGATTAATCCACACAGCAAATCCTCGTCGATCCACCAAGAAAGCTCCGGCGTAACACGGGCACCGACGAGATCGATCGACGATTCCAGAGGAGCAGCACCACCGCGCGAGATCACATATCCACAGGCACGCGTTCCAATCGGGACCTCGTAGAACGGCGAAGCTTCTATCACGAAGTATTGTCCCACGCAGCCGAGAAATACGAGGCTGGTGTCAGGGCTGGGATTTTCGACTCGACCACAAAAAAGAGCAGCGTCAGCGTGCGAGAAACAACCGACACCAGTCGCGCGCCCAGAAACCGAACGCGCGGCTTCGGAGCTGATGTCTGGGTACACACACCGATCGCCGCGAACGCAAAGGCGATCGGGT
Source organism: Rhipicephalus sanguineus (assembly GCF_013339695.2). Taxonomy (NCBI): domain Eukaryota; kingdom Metazoa; phylum Arthropoda; class Arachnida; order Ixodida; family Ixodidae; genus Rhipicephalus; species Rhipicephalus sanguineus. The sequence continues at coordinate 78,367,766 of NC_051181.1, forward strand.
GTCCAGCGGGAGAGTACAGTGAATAGAACGAAAGAAAAGAAAAAAAAAGACACGCTGGCGAGGGAACGTTCGAACGGGCGCAATCCTCCGAAGCTAGCCGGTGCCGAGACGTCACTCGCTGCTTCACGATGCAAGCGTAGTACGTCAAAACGCTGGCTGCAAACCCAGCCGACGAACCAGCAGCAGCGGCAGAAGCACGTGCTCCTCTCGTCCGTCCGGTCAACGTGTATGTGTGTAAACCCGGCTTCGTCCGATTCGGCGAGGGCGAGAGAGCTATACGCACGCCGGCAGAAGCTTCGTCAGCTTAGCCAAGCTGGGTGAGGCGGCGGGAAGGGAAGGCTGGCGGGCATAAACGTCGCCTACGCGCAGGCACGCCGCCGACCGCCGCCGCATCGACAGACGTCCGTCGCCAGCTAGCAGCAATGCCGGAACGGAATCGGCGATATCGAGAGGGGGAAAGGGCTGACGCCATTAACCCGCCGGTGAAAGGAGATAGCAGCAGCTGTAGCGAGTGGGATGCGGAAGACCGTGTTCGCTTTGAGCCAACCCCTTGCGTACTAAGTACACGCGGCCCCCTTGAATTACGCCGACCCGAAAGGAGATACTTATACGGTCGTTTTGAGAGGCCAAAGTGAGGTGTATGACAGGTTATACAAAGACGCGATTCGCGAGAACCATGGCGGCTAAACCGGCCGCGGGACACTTTGGAGGTCGCTTTCAGTTTGTTCTGGATAAATATAGGCAGAGCGCGGGTCAGGCATTACGACCATTGTGTAGATTATAGAAGAAGAAAGAGCGGCGGGTGACTGGTCAGGAGTGGAGGGGGCGAATCACGTGATCCAAGAATCGCTAAAGATAGTTCAGAGGACACCGTTAGCACCGAACGATACGAGTGGTTATTGAAAGACGCTATACCTGAAGCCCAAACCAGATGAGGAGCTTCAATGTCGTCCAAGTTTAGCGGAAGACCGCGTGAGTGCTCCCTCGACCCTATCAATTTTTCGAGATTGAAAGTCATGAGTGAAGCCTAACCTAACCTAACCTATTTAGTTAAGGGGGGCTGCGCTGCTATTGCCTTAGTTCGCCGTCTTTGACACTGTAATTCCTATGTCGTGACAATTCATCCTGGAAAATGAAAGTTAACTTGGAATTGTTTCATCGATTAGTACAGTGACTATAAGCACGGGGGCTCAATAATGACCACGGACGCTAAACGCCGCGCATCCTACGATGAGATATGATCTTGAAGTTGTCGAGGACGGGCAGCTACATGAACAAAAGAGACACGTATACAAGGCGCGCTCCCGGAGAGAATTAGGAGATGCCCGTTCAACGCTTCATATCAGCCGTTCACTTCCCACGAGTGAATGTCAAATTTATGCGTATAGGTCTGCATACTAGCAAGGAACAGTCTATTGCCTATACACAGTTGCACGTAAGAATCAGCGCTGCCAAGTAGGAACAGACGCGGGGGCGAAACCGCGCAGACGAAGCGTTTCGTCTGTGTAGTTTCGTTCCGGTGTCTGTTTCTACTTTCTAGCACTGATTTCTAAGTAAAGGTATCACATTCTAACCGTAGCCGCAACGCAAGGTTTGATCAATGTCTATACACATACCAATGGGCTCATAGGGCAGCGCACGAAAGGAAGGGGGGGGAGCGCCACCCCCCCCCCCCTCATAGAGAATCCTGCACACACCTATGATTGGGCGCCCTTTCGAATGTGGTGGGTTGAGTTCGTTATCTTCTTGTATGAGTAATCGAACAGGCGATAAGAAATTACTTCGGCGACCGAAGTGCGCGACCGATTTCATCGCCCTCGGGGAATATAGATCATGCTGCGTGCGCATGTGGTTAAACCAACAGTATCTAAAAACGTTGGGTTAAACTGCCGGCGGCGCCATGCGGGATGCGACGTCGAGGAACCATTAGGCGGCGCACGCATTATCTACTGGCGCGATGCCCATCGATTGGCGCCGTCAATCGTTACTCATATGCAGATCGTTACATCAACCGGTTGTTGCGTGGCGATCAGCGCTCATTAGTGTTAACCAAAGGGGTAAGTAATTACGGGGGGTCGCATAATGAAGCGGCCAGAGGCGATGCTTTTTGCGGAGCGACCAAGGGCCCTGCTCTTGAACCGCGCTCGCAGCTTCGCAGCGCGTCGAACCGGAATTGCATCGCAGATGGCGCCACTGTATTACTGGACGGTAGCTTCGGTCATCCAGAAACGAGAGAAAAAAAAAAAAAAAAACCTTAGGAAGCAGTTCGCATTCGCAGGCTTGGAAGGAAGCACGACCTCGATCAAAGAAACCAGAAAATAAAAATGCTCACTTAACGCGCTTCCCTGATCCAGTGCGTACTTGATACGCCTTAATGTACATGCATAGTTATTTGACATTTATACAAGTATACGTACCGCTACTCACGCACTGAAATTACCGCCTCGAAGCCCTCGCAGCATTCCTCACAGCTAGCACCAAATAATAACGACCACATGAAAGCCTCCGCCATTGATTACCGGGAACTCATAACTGCGGCTCATTCTGTGAGTACTTCTTTCTATTGCCTGTGTAATATGCTTTCTTAATTTGGTGGTTTTTAAAATTATCATGCGGTCTTTCCTGCCAAGAGCACGATGTAAGGACTTGGGTTTTCCATGTTGGCATTTCTCACGTGTAAATATATTTTTCATTGATCGATTGATTGATTCATTGATTGATTGGCGGATTGACCGACCGACCAATTCCTCAATGATTAATTCATTGGTTCACTGATAATTATGAGACACGCACTGTGTAATGGTGGAGTCTGCATTTAAGTTTGACAATGAGGTTCCCTTTCGTGCATCGAAAGCTTGTGAGCATCTTCAGGGCGAGGCGCCCTGAAGGGTCCTTGAAGTTTGCTAGCCAACACAAGGCGTTTCAAGGTCGTGAGTGGCCACCACGCCTTGTGTTGGCTAGCAAACTTGAAGGACCCTTCAGGGCGCCTCGCACGGTCGAGTTTCAGACTTCAAGAATAAGCACGCGTGGAAATATTGTCACCAGGCTAACAGGCAGATGCTAGAAGACAAAGGGGCGAAGACACAATACAGGGGGCGTCCCCTCTAGAAAATGGCTGGCAAACAAGGGCGCGCGCACACAAACTGAATTCCTCGTTCTCGCTCAAGAGGCTGGCCGCTACAGTTGCCAGCCTACATCGTGTTGATGTGTAATAGCCGTGGCTTCGGACACCGAACCAGCGACTTCATTCTTGGAAGCGTAGCGCCTAGCCGCGAAGACAGCGTGGCGCGAGGTTGTCATTTCAACATGACTTCGCTTTATGTTTTAATTTTTTGGCTCTTGTTTCCATATTCGTATTACATTTGCGAGTGTCTGTACAATTATTACCTCATTCGCGCTCTACATTTTTTTTTGCAGCAGATACACCATCGGTTCCGTTATCAGAACGCTGCGCTATGGGACAGCTGCACTAGTATTTTTACAAGAATTAGTCAGAACTACGCACGAAGAGGCAGAAGGGAAGAAAGATGCAAGAATCTTGCTTTTTTTATTTTTAAATAAAAACATATAAGTCGCACGCACGCAAATATTTCCCTTCAAATTAAGATAAACGTGCGTATTTATCGCGTAAATAATCTTGCCATTTTTAAGTAAAATTATTTTCCGAGTTACAACGCTTTTGCGTGTCCGCCCTTTCGTCCTGGTATTTTTTTCTTTCCCGCCGTTGGAATTCGCTGAGAATGTGGGTGTCGCTGTGTAAGGCAATGTTAGCACGTCTCTTCGGTACAGGACGTTCAAATGCGTTTTAGGGTTTAATGTACGATCAGTCATCGATTACGTCAGCCTCGCTACAAAACAATGTAACAGCACCCCTTATCGGACGAAACACGCAGCAGAAGCCTGCAATGCTATACACTTATCGTGGCGAACAATGGTGCGGCATGAAATGAAGGTCCATATTGAACTGCCAGCCGCAAACACAGCGCCGATGGTCGTGCTCTTTTTATTATTACTATTGCGCTGAGATAACATTCGATGCACGCGAAAAGCTATCTGGTCCTGATGGATAATGAGCCACACACACACACACACACACACACATATATATATGTATATATATATATATATATATATATATATATATATTATATATATATATATATATATATATATATATATATATATATAAAGAGAGAGAGAGAGAGAGAGAAAAAAGCGCGGCGATCGACCATTGACAGCGTCGCACAGCAGAGCCAGAGGGACAGCACGCTCGATACGCCATCTTTGCGCAAAAAGGGCGATTTGTTTTGTCACCGCTTTGTGTAAACAGGCAAGAGCGCGCACAGCTTTCGTCGATATAAATGAAGACATATCGGTAAACAGTGGATAAAAGCGATAGTTATCTCTGGAAACAATGTATACACGCTGAACGCTTACGTTCACACAGATAAATCAACCAGGAATGTCACTAAGAAGGATTGATTGTTGGGCGAGTTGGTAATCCATGATGAATGCAAATAGCGCAAAAAAACGTAGGACTAGACGAAGAAGAGAGAGAGGAGATCACAGCGCTTGTGCTGTAGCCTTCTTCGTCTAGTCTTACGTTTTTTTGCGCTATTTGCATTCATCAGGAATGTCAGTTAAAGCTCGGCTGTCTGTTGTTGCCATGAGGCAGAAATCGGCCGCGTTTACCACTGGGTGATTCATGTCCACATACGTCTCTAAGCCAGTGGTGGAGGCAGATGCGTGCCTTTTAACGGTAAATTGCAGAGCGCGAATTAGGCACGGGAAATAGAAGAACACACACAGAGCACAGGACAATGGATTGTCCGGTGCTGTATATGTTCTTCTATGTACTGCACCGAATTCGCACACGGCAGTTTACTATCATGAACCAGCTAGCCCAGCAACGAATTTAACGTGGACACGTCCAGGTTTACAAACGGTACGCTCCCTTCACATACTGCGAGCCGGCCTCCGCTACAGTGCCGCTGCCAGGTACGGCCGCTCGATACACCATAACGAATTCGACAAAACACCGAGCTTCAATTCATACACAACGCAAGACTCGCAGCAGACATATAATACTCATATACACACAGTGTATTATGCCTTAAGGGCGAGTGTACATCACGATAAATAATAATAAAAAAAAGAACTGTGCCTGAAACTGCCGATAAAGGATTGGTTTATTAAAAAAAAAACACACACATTCGCGAATGAACTAGAACACGCTTAACGGAATTACGGAGAGTTGCGATCAATATTGTGTCGTTCTTTATAAAACAAACAACAACAGGGTGCCTACTTGGGCTGGCTGGTACTGCCTTCTAAAAGGATAAATACGTTCTTTGTGCGCAAGACGTTTCAAAAAAGAAGTCAGGTAGGCCAGAGCGCACACTTGCGCTCTGTGCTATCTGACTTCTTTTCTGAAACGTTTTGCCCAGCAAGAACGTATAAAAAATATTGCTTCTCGAAAGTACCAAGACGCTTCTTATAGACTATGGTGTAACACAGCGTCACGTGGAGAGAATGCTCCACATGTGAAGCGAGAAGTTGTCGTTAGCGTACAATACTACGACAGAATTCGTGGAAACCGTTACCATGTCATAAAGGTTCGTGATCAGATCCCGGCCAATCTCTCAACAGCGAAGGCGGTCTACGGTACATTAGCTGGGCTTGCGATCAATCATCATCATTTATACATTTTAAATTGAGTTGATGAGGTCCCCGCACGTTTTTTGCGACTAAGGAGGCCAGCGTAACGATCATCATCATCGACATGAGGCCCTCACCCGATTAATGAATTTACATTAAAGGCCTCCTTGGAGTATTATGCAACACGCTCCTAATTGTGCATAATTAGGAGAACAAGGCGACTCAGGCAAAGAAGTATGACAATAATAATACAGAATAAAAGATAAAATCAATGAACAACATGTGTAAACGCATTATTATTGGTTGCTAACACGCGTAACAAATAAACCATAACATCAATTATAATTCGCTATTTCGACTATGTTAACAGCAGAAGACTATTGCACATAAGCTATCGTACGACTCAGTCCCTAGGCCTTCAGATTTATTGCGTTTGTCTTACACGCAATGTGGTACGGGAGTCTATTACAGTCGTTAAAGGCAGTGGTTATTTGCAAGCACATGACCGGGTTGATTGGCGCAACATGGGAGAGGCCTTTGCCCTGCAGTGGGCGTAGTCAGGCTGATGACGACGGTGACGATTCGCCTGCTGACAAAATACAATGTAAAGTGAAATGTGATTCCAGTAATGTAATCAGAGTATATCGAACGAGCGTCAACTTGCAGCGAACCGAAAACCTGCCGCGTGTTTGCACGTCTCGTTCGTATATTTTCCAAGGCACGTGCAACTGGTCCTGATCGATGCTCTTAATGTCTATAGTAGCACGACAGCGGCAGTCAAGAGGCCGAAGTTCCGCTAACACATTTTCTGGAGCGGTTCCAGCTGCACTTAGATGACGTCACAACGCGCGGACAGCTCCACCATTGTACACGCGTTCTCGGCTCGACGCTGGTTGCGGAATACGATGACGTCGCGGCGCCTGGACTTGTCATCACGGACAGTCGAGCGCACCTTCAAGGCCACCTTCTTCGATCTCTTCAGCAAAGACGGGGGGCTTCCCTATGAAACGATTGCTAGGTTATTATTCTTTACTTCGATCAGTCGATTCACGTGCGAATTTCACAACATTTCAGCCGCTGACTCCGGACACGTATCAGATGGTCATGCCCAGAGCGCCTAGTGATCAAGGGCAAACTGAAGGTCGGTCACTGCAGAGAGCGGCCTCAGATTTCGCCACAACACAGAAAGGGTCTTCGTCTCCTGTAAACATATTTTATAGCCGCTAGAGCTTCCATTTCGTCACATCAGAAGCCTGACGTGATTTGCATCAGGCTCCATATTCCCATAATAGAAACGATGTAGCTTGTAGTACAAGCTTCTTTTTTTTTTTCCGCAATGTTGTTTTTCATTGACAACTTCGCACCGCGGCGTTGCTTCGATACGGCTGACAAAAGTTCCCCTTATGTCAGCGAGCATTTCGCGCTAGCATGCCCGACCACTTACATCTCGTGCCAGAAGGTTTCTCAAGATCTTCATACGCATTGTAATGGAAAGGAAAAGATGAGTGCCAAACCCCGGCAGCAAGGAAGCCGCACGAGAAGCTGCGGCGTCTTCTTTGTTTGCATGTCACGTAAGCAACCACGTGCACGCAAGCTACACTAGCGTGATCGTCTATCGGAACACATGCTCTAAGGATCGTGTTCTCTGAACGCTATCACTTCATCAGAAAGGTATGGCGACCCGGAGCATTGCCATTGCCGTGATGACTAACGAAGAAGAAGAGTTTACTTCCTTGCTAGAAACGAAAGGTATACAGTTAGAATCGCGTTGTACAACGAGAACGATCGCATGCGCCACTGCGAAGCCATCCACTGCTGATCGCACAATGATACAATAATAATTGTTGGGATTTAACGTCCCAAAACCACGATATGATTACGAGGGACGCCGTAGTGGAGAGGCTCAGGAAATTTCGACCCCCTGACGTTCTTTAACGTGCACCTAAATCAAGGGACACGGGCCTCAAGCATTTTCGCCTCCATCGAAAATGCTGCCGCTGCGGCCGGGATTCGACTCCGCGATCTACGGGTCAGCAGTCGAGCATCATAATCACTAGACCACCCTGGCGGGTACCGCTGTTCGTAAAATCGACGATTGCTCATGGCGTGGCTGCACTTGACGGTCGCATAAATGGGCAAGTTGACGAATTCACACATACATCACAGTTCTATCAGGCACAGTTTCATTCAAAGGCGCTTCCACTGGGGTTAGTTGGCATGGCATACTGAAAGGTAACGATGCGATGCATAGATCCACAGAGAAAATTTAGACAAGAACACAAGACGGACACGGCCGGACCTCTCAAGGTCCGTGTCCGTTTTGTGTTGTTGCGTCATAATTCGTCTCTGTACATCTATGTAGCGCATCGTTACCCTTCAGTATTGCAGTCAAAGTTCCAGTTCTTCTCCTCGCTGTACCGGAACTATAGGAACTGTTGGGGGAAAGGAGAAGCGAACGACACGACGTATATAGAGAACGGCGGCGGAGGAGGAGGGAAACGAGAGACAACCTTGAGAATATCGCCACCTTTCGCCAGAACACTCTCCTGACCCGGCCAGACGCGACCGCGGGACGTTGTTTACTCCTCACCCAGGCCGGCAAGAACACCTCTAATGGAGGAGCAGGAGGATGCTACGCATCCGGGGATAAAACGTGAAAGAATGAGTGAGAAAGGAAAGAGGGCGAGGGGGAAAAGCAAGTACACGGTGGCTGTACTAATGGCTAAACGACCGGTTGTTGCGCAAGCGATAAGATAGAGTCTGTAAAACTTGCCCTCGCGACACGAGCAACGGGCAGACGCTAACGCGTGTTTTCTCGATGTACAGGCATCGCTACGCGGTCACCGCCGTTCTGACACGGCGAGATCCACGGCGCCATCACAGGTCGACGCCAGCCGGACTGTCGCCACGACGCCTGGTCACCCTTGCCCTCACGTGTTCATGTCGCGTGTTCGTTATTATTTGCGTGCCCCCTTGACCGGTCCTCGCGTGGACGCTCGTACATTTAAAATCGGTTAAGAAACAAACCCGAGGAACAGGCTTTTTATTTGTTCAAGCAAATGGGCGCCGGCCATAAAGCGCACGGCATCACGAGAGGAGGGGAGGGGGGGGGGGGACTGGGGCGACACGTTATTTATCGATGGTTGCAATGACCAAAATGAGCCCGTATGTTGTGCGTGTGCGGGCTTGCTTTTGTAACTATACAGGGCAATGTCTCTTGCGCCAGTGGTGCTTCTCACGATATGCCCCGTAGAACCATCTCGAAGCATCGTTTCGCGGTTCCTTTATGGTCTGGTTAGGCCTGTGCGCTTTTTCTCCATACCCTGCCACACGTGTTCTTCGAAGGTATTAGTGCCTCGATATAAAGGAGCGAGGACGGCGGCGCATGTGTTTGATGCCTGATATCAGTTTCATTCACGAAGAAACCAAAAGGGTACTTTGCAAGAAAAGAAGGGTGCTGGCGAAAAGTGGGGAGGGTAAGGCGGCGGGGAGGATGCCATTTCTTGCCTCTTGCATAGACGACCTTACGTAAGACACCTGGGTGGCGCCACCTTGGGTTGTTAGACGAGTGTGTTTTCTTATTTTTGTACATCGCGGAGTGAATCAATGAGCTCTTGAAACGTTGAATGCACCAACCAAACCGTTTTCATGCGAATGCGTCTGCCGTAGCACTGTTCATTTAGTTGTTGAAAATAGTAAATGACAAGGCCACAGACCAATATGGCGCCACTGGAACGCATCCGTAAAATAGTCTATAGTTTCCTCAATACAAGTCGTGGATCGTCTTTCTAACCTCTGCATGGTGTCACAAAAACGCCCACTCAAAGCGGCAAGAGCTGAAGGACGAGACATTTGAAAAAAAAAATAATAGCGGTAACACTACATCATCGCAACGTAGTGCCGCACTTGCTTTCAATAAAACTGACGTCATTATTATAACGTCACTGTTGACGTTACGTCGGACCATAAGCTACCTGTTAGGCGCCAGTGTAGTCGACGTGCTTGGTAAGCCGACCGATATGCACACAACTACTGAATATTTACACAATGACGTCGATCCACCCCGTTACGCTCTTGGCTCAAAGCGAAAAAAAAAATGCGGCGTACGCAGACACTGGCTGACTGCTCTGCTTGAAATTGATTCCCACATTGCGTGGGATCTACCGGATTATTTAATGGACGTCGCCCTCTTCGTACAAGACTCAGCGATATTTTAATAGCAGTACCGTTTCGTGATACGCTAAGACATATACGTGAGCAAATTTCTTGTAAAATGTTGCTAAACCACAAGGCAGGTCGGAGTCACAGCTAGAGAATAAGATTCTTATGCTGTGCCGTGATGCCCAGCGCATATTTGGTTTCATGTTTCGGTGCATTCCTGACCGTGCTGGCCAGGCCTATGACCACAATTTTTATAGAAATCTCATGCTTTTTTTTCGATATACGTGCAAACATGTTCCAATCGAAGCATTTAGCTGGCAACGCATATCTCATGTTACTCAGGTTTGTAGTAGTGAGGTCCTTCGGATGGGGTGCGAGGTAAGTGTGGGAGTGTGGGGGTAAGGGGGGGCACACTTTTTGTGCACTTAAGCTTATTGCTGTACAGCCGATTGCAGTGATTAATAGAAGAACAAAGAAATCGCAGTGGCCTAGTTCATTCAGGCACATACTTGTAAGGTTGACCCAAATCCTCCTTGGGTTCACCTGCGCGCGGTCAACTGGTTTACACACGCACAACAACAAAAAAAGAGAAAGATAGAGCAAGGCGGTGCGTGTCTTCCATGTGAACGGTGCCTTATAATGACATAACGTTGTAGATACATTCGCAATTACGCGCGCGGTCATTTTGTGAACAAACCCGCAAGTGGCACGCTGTTTCAGTGCAAAATTAGACTTTAGCGATCTCAGGGAAGCAATAAAGTAGACGTTCATCTTCATTTTTTTTTGTATCTGAAAAACTAAACTCACCACAGGTCAAGTAAGCTCTGTCATATTCCTTAGAGATTCTGTATCTCCAGTATGCTGTAGCGGAGTTTGCAAATATGTATGAATATGGATTGTAAATATGTGTTCAGCTAAAGGGCTAAGGTTGGAGCTAGTTGGTTAGGCACAGCTACTCATTGCAGAGCGATACCGCACGCCTGCAGTAGTCATCAATAACGTAAGGGATTAAAACGCGGATCGGTTTGTTCCCTGACTTGTAACCTTTACACGTGTCATTTTTTTTTTCTTTTTTGCCTTCTTTGTTTCCATATACATATACTGGTATGAATGTATCGAATAAACGGTCGTAAGTTCGTACACGTGTTCTTCTCGCGTATTTGTGTCTGGCGTGGCAATCGGTTAAGACAAAGCCAAGCCGTTGCTCAATCCGGTCCTGCTTGCAACAGTGAAAAAAATCGAGCTGCGCTTCGGTGGCTGCTGTACAAGTTCTACACGGGCTCGTACAGCAAAGCATGTTGTTCTGCACAAGCCTCGGACATCGCGCGTACTTCCTCCTGATGAATAATCGGAATTGCCTCGGAGGTCTCCGGGGAAACCGAGGCGTCCACGTGACACGCTGCCATCAACCGGTGGGCAAACAAATGTCGCCTGCACGTGTCCCGGCTATACAGCGGGGAAAAACGCTTATTCGACGACACGTGTGTACGTTTCTTAACAGGAGAACGTGCGTGGGTTGCTGAGCGCTAACTAAAGGGAAAACACTGACGTCACCTTTGGAAGGCCCGACTTCAGTCGTGACGTAACAGTGCCGATTGTTCCAAGTTAAACTATTGGTTAGACGTAGACTAAATCAATTCAGTGGCTATCAAAAACACCTTAGTGGGAGGCTCGTGATTTCTAAGGCGAAAGCCTCAGATGCCTCATGGAATGCGAAAAGTGGCCACCGGTGGCGTCGGCGTCAACATGAGTGATTGAAAAAATCAGCATGTGATGACGCCACCTTATGACGCCGTCATGACGGCGCAGGTCGTCATTATTTCTGACGTCACTGTGACGTCACATTATGGCGTCCTCACATGACTTCTTCAGTTGGTCAAACGTGGGCCGATCCCGGAGGCGTCGCAATACCACGTGAGGTGCAGAATATAATAATTGTTAGGGTTTGATGTCGCAAAACCATGATATGACTTGAGAGACATTCATTCTAAAAAGACAGGGCGTGCAAACACGGACACAAGAAAGAAGTCAGGACACCGTAAACGCCGACTAACAACTCAGCCTGCAGCCTGCAGCTGTGTCCGTGTTTGCACGCCCTGTCTTTTTAGAATGAATTCTTACCAACTAGCTCAGCTCTCTGTTATTCTAAGACTTGAGAGACGCCGTAGTGGAGGGCTCCGAAAATTTCGACCACGTAGGGTTCTTCAACGTGCGCCTAAATCTAAGCACTCGGGCCTCTAGCACTTTCCCCGCACAAAGAAAGTATTTTCCTTTTAGAATGCAGTACCAACCAGCCGAAGTAGCCATCCTGTTCCCTCCATCAATAATGCGGCCGCCGCTGCTGGGATTCAATCCCGCGACCTTCGGGCCAGCAGTCAAGCACCATAACCACTTAACCACCGCGGCGGGTTGATAATAATTGTTGGAGTTTAACGTCCCAAAACCACGATATGATTATGAGAGACGCCGTAGTGGAGGACTCCGGAAATTTCAACCACCTGGGGTTCTTTAACGCGCACCTAAATCTAAGTGCACGGGCCTCAAGCATTTTCGCCTCCATCAAAAATGCGGCCGCCGCGGCCGGGATCAGAACCCGCGACCTGCGGGACAGCAGTCGAGCACCGTAATCACTAGATCACCGTGGCCGGTACTGCAGACCGCAAAATCGACGGTTGCTCAAGTCATGGTTGCATTTTACGGTCGCATAAATCGACAAGTGGATGAGTTCACACACATCGCAGTTCTATTTGGCACTTCAAATTGTGATTACAGCGCAAGGGAAGACACGAGACAGAGACCAGCGAAGACAGCGCTCGTCTTCGTTGGACTCTGTCTCGTGTCTTCCCTTGCGCTGTAATCACAATTTGAAATGGAATACCAACTAGCCCGTACTCGGACCTTGCTGAGTATGGGCAATAATACTGTCGACTAGAAGAACAAGAAGATGGCCTTCACCTTCGAGTTGTCTTTCAGGCACGAGGAGCCGCGTTTTCAGCCTGCAGCTGGGCTTCGTTAAGATGCCTACCAAATCACGGCAACGGGGCGTCTCGCATTCCACCTGCCAAGTAGGCGCGTCCGCTGCGTCCGACAATCGAACCCGAGACTTCACGCACATCGGCAGGGAACTATCGACCGAGTCACAGCAGCAGATTCAGAAACCGACGGTTTTCGCGGGCCGACAGTTGGCCTATTGCGAAAGTATGTAAGCATATTGCCGTGAGAATTCCGCAAGAACTCGCCTGCCAAACACATTCATTAAGGCTAATTCAGGGCATTCACTTTGAATCCATTCACTCAGCGATTTCCGCTATATAGGCCTACTCATGTGACGCCGTCTCCGAGCGATTCGTGATTCGGGAACTCTGTCTGGATAATTGAGAGTGCGCAAACTGACACCGTGACTCGCAACCATGCACACACCCCCACACACACATACAGACACGCTAGATACGCCCACGACCACACACAGTATCTAGTGTGTGGGCGATTGCAAGTGTGGCAGTTAGTGCTCCTTTTAAAAATCTATGATGTGTTGCCACCCGCCGCCTTGCCCGTTTTATAGAAATGCGCGTGGCCGCAGCTGTGGCATTCTTGAACCAAAGTGCCAGTGAGCGAGGGAATGCAAAGATGAGGTTCGGTAATACGGTCCTACAAATATCAGATTCTCTGTTTTCTGTTAAGAACAGGAGTTATTTGTGCTCTTACTTCAGCGCATACGTGGTAGTACTTACTGGGCATGAATATTTCGCTGCTCTCGCGTTCGACCTCTTTCTCGCTACGGCGATACTTAAAATAGGTATAGTTTTTACACATTCTGTAATTTATTCCCTTCGGTTTAGTCACCATCAGTGACATTATACTGCACATTGCACTAGTGTTTTTCAGCGCTGGTGCTCGACCCGAAATTATTGTCAAAGCATCGTCAAACTATGGTATCTTATACAGGCCAGATTTGAGTGCTCTGATAGTGTCGTTGTCATCATTCCTATGTGAAAATCTATTATTCATTTTACTCTAATTAAACTGTTCAACCAACGATGACCAAAGCTACGCTTTTGAATGTCTAGAACCTCCTCTAATCTCGGAGCAGTTACTGTGCTCGATCAGGTCGTAAAAACAAGCTAGCCCTGATGTCATAACTAAGCAGGTAAGTTTGCCGCGCTGCTATGATCGAGAACGCGGGTGCGATTTCAAGCCACGGCGGCCGTAATTCGATATGGGCGAAATGCAATAACACTAGTGCGCTTAGGTTAAGTGCACGTTAAAAAAGAAAAACCCGCTAATCAAGAAAAACCCGGAGTCCCCCGACTTCGGTGTGTCGCACAATCATATCATAGTATGAGGACCTAAACCCCAGAGTTTAATTTGAAAGTAAAAAAAAACAGAGCCCTTCCACCGCTGTGAAAATGGAAGTCAGCGAAGCTGTAAGTACGGTGGGTCTGCTATAATGAATATCACTATAGTGAATTTATATATTACCGTTATTGACTACATATTGAACGAATAAAGACACGTACACTCAAGGATCCTGATGCGCATGACGCATTATTATCTGATCAACGGCTGCAAACGGCGATCTCATTGTGAAATCCTGTAGTACATAAGAAACACCGTCGCTTGCAAGGTACAAAAATCACAGCATATCCACGGAGTGAATGATGATGAGTGGGCGAAGCTGCGGAGGTTTATCGGTAAACCGTGAATATTCCGTGAATTCTGCCCAGTACATCATCACCGACGTGAGATCGGGCGCGTTTATACTAAAGGTTCGATGAGAGTTATGACGACTTGCAGCTCACTTTAATTTTACATGTACGCTGTGAATTTTCATTGTTTAGAAAACCATTGCTTTAGAAAACATCTGGCGTCTTTTGTTAAGCAGCTGGCGTCTTTTCGTTTTGCTTTAGAAACATCTGGCGTTCTTTCGTTTTGCTTTTAGAAAACATCTGGCGTCTTTCGTTGGTTTATTTCATCAATCAACGGCGTTTTGAACAAAATTTTTATTGTTTAATCATGCACAGGAGAAATCTCACCAGGCACTACCTTGGAGGTAAACAATGGCTGCTAATGGGAATGAGAGACAGAAGAAGTCGGCTTTTAGCTAACACTTACACTTCTACTTCTACTAACGTTTCCTACTGGAACATGCCAATGGCTGCTAAATGGGGAATGAGAGACAGAAGAATTCGGCTTTTAGTTAACGCGCACGCTGCGAATTTTTTATTGTTCAACAACGCACAGGAAAAATCTCCCACCGGCACCACCTTGGAGGTCAAGATATGGTACTAGCGTTACGACTGGTTACGCACTACGACTACGAGGGACGAACGGGTGCCGCTTTAAGGAGCTTCGCCCCTAAAAAAAATGGCACGACGTTCATTTGTTATGCAAGGGGTCTCGTCTTTGCGGCAAAATTTTTCACGTCATTCTGCCACGTCGGCGAAATCATGCGTTGACTTTTCAGCGATGTCCATTTTTACGACGCAAAAACGCTGGAATTAGTCGAGTTAATCGGCTAGCCGAAAATTGTTGTTCTACGCGTCTTTTTTTACGGCGGACGTGATCCGCCATAAGCAAGTCACATACGGCGTCGCTGTAAGACAGAAGCTATAGCAAGTCTCACGCACAACCTACATTTTCTTGTGACTGTACATGCACATACAAGAATATGCTATACTGCTGACAGCAAACACATCCACAATGCATGAAAGAAATACGTTGTAAATTTGGATCTTGGTTATTCCACGTCACGACGACGATGCATCACTTTGTGACGCAACTCCATTTTGGCTTTGTGTACGGCCGTGTGTAACAATAAGCGCGGCCCTCGATCCACGTTCCTTTTGTAGCGACGCGTCCACCGTCGCACACCCCCGCGGTCGTAAAAACTCTGCGGGGCGCCTCGGTTCGGTGCCGGACCGCGAGCTCCCTTTTCTTTCTCTCTTTACGAACATTCTTCTCTCTTTCACTCTCGCCACTTCCGGTGCAGTGTGCGCACTTGCTCTACTTTCCTCGCTCTTGTTGGGCAGAATAAACTAGACGTTGTTACTGAAAAGACGTGTCCGTCTCGTACAACCCGGCTCTACAAAGTGGTGACCCGGACGTGATTCGCGGCACTGCCGAAGTATTGTAGAGCCATGCAACGCAACGAGACACACCCCAACACGGAAGCTACTGGCACGACCGATCATGACGTCTCTGCGGTCTCCTTCCGACTCCCACCTTACTGGGACCGCAACCCTTCGATCTGGTTCCTGCAAGCAGAGTCACAATTCGTGCTTTCTGGCGTGCGCACCGAACAACGCAAGTACCATCTCGTTGTTTCGGCACTGTCACCTGCCGCTGCCGAAGAGGTATGTGACCTGCTTTCAGGACCGCCCTCCGCCACACCATACAGCACTCTCAAGGCTGCACTGTTGGAGCGAACGACGGTATCACAGCGTTCTCGCATCCAGCAACTGCTCTCCGCGGAGGAATTGGGCGACCGCCGGCCAAGCCAGCTTCTTCGTCATATGCGTACACTGATGAGCAGCAGCACAACCCCCACAGATGACAACTTGCTGCGCGAACTCTTTCTGCAGCGCCTTCCGGCCAATGTGCAAATGGTCCTCGCCACTGCATCCACGTTGGACCTCAACAGTTTGGCCAGCCTGGCAGATAAAGTCCTGGAGGTAGCGACGCCATATGTGTGCAACGTCACGCCATCATCCAACAACGTGAGTGTCGTTCCACAGATACCATCTGCCCCTGCTTCTCCTATCGACGCACTTTGCCATCGCTTGGAAGAACTGGTTTGTGCTGCGGAGCGTCATTACACCCCACCACGTCACCGAAGAGACCGCAGCCCAAGCACCCCGCGGTATGGACGAGAACAACGCTCCCGGTCTCCCACACCACCAAGGATGTGTTTTTACCACCGTCGTTTTGGGAAGGACGCGCGTCACTGTCTCCAACCTTGCTCGTGGCAGGAAAACAAGCAGGCCGACCATTAACGGCGACGACGGGTCAAGGCCAACCAGAAAGTCGCCTACTACACGTCATGTGCAGAATCACAGGCCAGCAGTACCTGGTGGACACTGGTGCAGAGGTCAGCATCATTCCGGCTCAAAAATCCGACCGAACGACACCCCCGATCTCCTACCTTCAAGCTGTCAACGGTAGCAAGATCCCCGTGTACAAATCGCGATCGCTCACTCTAAACCTCGGCTTGCGCCGCGTGTTTCGTTGGGTTTTTCTCGTCGCTGACGTTCGCCGTGCCCTCATTGGCGCTGATTTCTTAAACCACCATGGACTGCTGGTCGACGTGAAACGGCATCGACTGCTAGACACTACTACACTTCTCTCTGTTCATGGTGTCGTTTCCCATGACTCATGCATAATCGCCCCAACTACAACAGTGGCCAATGACCGTTTCTCTGAGCTTCTTCGAGAGTTCCCAAACATCACGCAACCACCTGACTGGACAAAACCCGTGCAACATGATGTCCGCCATCACATCATCACCACTGGTCCACCTGTTTTCGCTCGCCCGCGACGACTTGCTCCTGATAAGCTCAAAGTTGCCAGGGCTGAGTTCGAACACATGATAGAACTCGGAATAATAAGACCATCATCTAGCAGCTGGGCGTCTCCACTCCACCTCGTTCCCAAAAAGTCAGGTGACTGGAGACCTTGCGGAGACTACCGTTCCCTGAACGCAAAAACCGTTCCGGACCGGTATCCCCTGCCTAACATTCAGGATTTCACATCAGCTCTACATGGAACAACAGTATTCTCCAAAATTGACTTAGTCCGAGCCTTTCACCAAATTCCAGTAGCAGAAGAAGATGTTCCTAAGACAGCGATTACCACCCCATTTGGCCTCTTCGAATTTTTGAGAATGCCATTCGGCCTTCGAAATGCTGCACAGACATCGCAGCGGTTCATCGACACGGTTATACGCGGCTTGCCGTTCGTGTTCGCCTACGTCGACGACCTACTGGTGGCAAGCACATCCCACGAGGAACACCTGCAACATCTCCGTCAACTTTTCGAGCGCCTGTCAGCAAACGGAATCGTTGTGAACACTGCCAAAAGTGAGTTCGGGGTTTCATCTCTTAATTTTCTGGGCCATCGCTTGGACAGCACTGGAATTAGCCCTCTTCCTGACAAAGTGCAATCCATCGTCGAGTTCCCCAAGCCTACATCAATAACGAAACTGCGCCAGTTTCTAGGGCTCGTAAACTTCTACCGCCGATTTATTAGAGACTGTGCTACGTTGTTGGAACCCCTCGACCATTTGCTTTGTGGCAAACACTCGGAAACTGCACTGCCATGGAACACCGCGGCGGACGAAGCTTTCAACTCCATCAAGCACGCTTTGGCTGAAGCCACACTGCTGTCGCACCCCAACCCGAGTTACCCCTTGGCACTCATGACTGATGCATCCTGTTCTGCGGTTGGGGCCGTACTCCAGCAAAAGGTGAACGATGAGTGGCAGCCCCTTGCATTTTTCTCCAAGCGCTTGACCTCTGCCCAAACAAACTACAGTGTTTTCGGCCGTGAGTTGCTCGCCATCTTTCTCGCCGTGCGGCATTTTCGACACCTACTTGAAGGCCGCTCTTTTACAATTTTCACTGACCACAAACCTCTCACCTATTCAATCGGCCGCTCTGACTCCCTGTACACACCACGCGAGGTGCGCCAGCTGGCCTTCATCTCTGAGTTCTCAACCGACATACGCCACATCAGCGGTGTTGACAACGCTCCGGCGGACGCCCTCAGTCGCGTGGATGCCATCACGCGTAGTCGCTCCAAAAGCTCTACCTCAACATCATTTCCCTTCAACCTCCAAGATCTGGCTGCAGCCCAATCACACGACACCGAGCTTCAACACCTACGCGAAGCGTCCACATCACTTCAACTCGAAGCAGTGACATTTGAAGATGTGCCAATAATTTGCGACACCTCCACAGGCACACCCAGACCATTCCTAACCAGCCCTTTCCGGAAGAAAATATTCAATGCCTATCACGGTCTTTCTCACTCCGGAATTCGTGCTTCCCAAAAGCTAATTTCATCACGCTTTGTCTGGCCGGGCATGAACGCCAACATCAGGGATTGGGTCCGTGAGTGTGCACCTTGTCAGCGCGCCAAAGTTCAACGGTACCCCGTTCCCCCGTCAAAGCCTTTCTTGCAACCCGATGAACGTTTCGCCGTCGTGCATATTGACATCGTTGGCCCGCTACCTCCATGTCAAGGCTATCGCTACCTTCTCACCTGTGTCGATCGCTTCACCCGCTGGCCCGAAGCGACGCCTATGCCCGACATGTCTGCCGCTACAGTCGCAGAAGCTTTTGTTTCCAGCTGGATATCCCGTTTTGGCTGTCCGACAACGATTGTGTCTGACCGGGGTCGCCAGTTCGAATCGTCCCTCTTTTCGGAGCTTCTGAAACTTCTTGGTATTTCACGCCTACGAACAGCGTCATACCATCCCCAAACAAACGGCCTCGTCGAGAGATTCCATCGCCATCTCAAGGCAGCACTCACGGCACACAGTTGCCCCGACAAGTGGGTTGACCGCCTCCCGCTCACGCTTCTCGGAATTCGATCTTCTTTCAAAGAGGACCTCTCCTGTTCCACTTCCGAGCTTGTTTACGGCACTTCGCTTCGCCTGCCTGCCGATTTCTTTGAAGAAAGCGGCAGCGCCAACAAGCTAACAGCCACTGAATACGTCGACCAGCTGCGCGAGGTCTTTCGACACATTCGTCCGCAGCCTACACGCAGCCAGCCACGTGCAGCGTATATCGCTCAGGACCTACAAACAGCGACACATGTGTTTGTGCGGTACGGCCCTGTGCGCGCCCCGCTTCAACCACACTACCTCGGCCCCTTCCGTGTGTTGGAGCGCCGGCCTGCCAACTTCGTCGTCGACATGAACGGGACACGCGACACAATCGCGCTTGAGCGACTCAAGCCAGCGTTCAGCGAGGCACCCGCGCTTAATTGCCTCGCCGTGCCTCCCTCCGCTGGACACAACGGCTCCTCCTCTCCACCGTGCCTCCCGTCACCACCACTGCGCCGTGTTCACTGGGATGACAATTGAACTGAAAATCGCTCGTCGCACCAGCTTCCTCTCTAAGGGGGGAGCAATCTGTAGCGACGCGTCCACCGTCGCACACCCCCGCGGTCGTAAAAACTCTGCGGGGCGCCTCGGTTCGGTGCCGGACCGCGAGCTCCCTTTTCTTTCTCTCTTTACGAACATTCTTCTCTCTTTCACTCTCGCCACTTCCGGTGCAGTGTGCGCACTTGCTCTACTTTCCTCGCTCTTGTTGGGCAGAATAAACTAGACGTTGTTACTGAAAAGACGTGTCCGTCTCGTACAACCCGGCTCTACACTTTCATCTTGTTGGGCGCTTCGCTTCAGATGATTGTTCATTTATGAAATTGTCTTACATGTTTTGCATTCTATCCAAAGTGTATGGTCGTTTCCGAGCCTTCCTACATGCTCAACAGCCTTTGTTATATCCCCTTCTATGTATCAAAACAATTTCGCAGCTTCCGGCATCCATACGTAGATTGTACGTTGCTGAAACTTCCACATGTATAAAACCAATCATTTCCATGACCAATCATGTGCGTTGACAACTTTTATGTATTTTCTCTATTGGACCAGCTACTGGCCACGTAGGCTATTGGTCTAAACAATATGTACGCATTTTTTTGCATACACGTTTTAATAAACTCATCTTGATTTGGTGTGATTACGACGAGATTACTGCGTCATCCTTTTCGCTCATCGCAGTGTAGCTGTTTGTCATGCGCACCTCGTACATGGTGCTACAATGTGCTTTTTTGTTTTTGTTTCTCTGAACAAGTGCCTGACGTCTGGATGCTTATCGAGCTTGAAATAGCGATATAGGGAAACGCAAGCCACCGTATAAAGAAGACCCGTATCGCTTATCTATCGCAATTTATTAAAATAGAAACTAAGCAAGGCGAAGCGTACTTCATAGTGAATTTGCAGCGCGAAAAACGAGAGACAAAAGAAGAAATACTACACAGGACAAGCGCTGACTGCCAACTACAACATTTATTGCTCATAACCCATGCTTAAATAACAGCGCTGCGTACCACGCAGTGATGTTAGCTGCAATCAGCTTAATTCAAAAAGAGATAGACTATCTGGGCATGCGATGATAGTTACTACAGTTTCTGTTTGTTTGGTTTTTGTAATAAGTTTTTACCTTTTTCGCCCCCTCATGTTCACGCGGTACGCAGCTATGTCATTTAAGCATGGGTTATGCGCAATAAATGTTGTAGTTCGCAGTCAGCGCTTGTCCTGTGTAGTATTTCTTCTTTTGTCTCTCGTTTTTCGCGCTGTAAATTCACTATGAACGCTTACCAACCAGGCCGGCTTAGCGCTCTTTTGAAGCGTACTTGTGACGAAAAAAAAGGGCAAATACGCACTATCGAAATGTTCTATCGAAAACTTACATCCTTCTCAAGGCGATAAAAAACAATGTCAATTATGCTGTCGAAAACGGAAACCGAACATTCCTCTTGGAGTTCAAAGCAAGAAACTCGTCGACGATGCGTCGGCTACACGTCACACAATTTGAGGTATTTTGTGAACATATCTGCCCAGTTGTGGCAGAACCAAATATTTTGAAAATTGGCCAGGCTGAGCCATAAGTACACTTAGAATGCAATGTATTACGTCCTTACCCAAACTTACAGGCCAATGCAGATACCATCAAAATGCATGACATCTTTGTAAATCTCTGCAAAAAATCTGTTATCTATTTTTAGCTGTAACAAACCATATAGACCATAAAAGACGCCGTCGAAGTCTGAAGTAAAGGCGAGGAGGTGCGGATGTCGTTTAAAACATCTTCACTGTTCGTCTAGCTTTTTATTGTTTTTTTTCCCTAAATCGCCCTTTTTCTTGATTACCAAGCTTTTGACCGCAGCGATAGCCGTATTTTTGGTATTGTGCGAAGGCAGTCTACTGACACAAATGAACTCATTTTTCAGCGCCCGTCCTTGTGTGATGTTTCCCTGCCCATGTTTAAATTAGCGCTGCGTTTTTATGATGGATCCGTACCAGTGGCGTAGCCAGGAATTTTGTTCGGGGGGGGGCTCACGTTGCAGCGCGACCTCCTCATTGAATTTTTAGAACGACTAAGTATATGAATAACATTTATTTATTTATTTATTTATTTATTTATTTATTTATTTATTTATTTATTTATTTATTTATTATATCCTCAAAGATCCTGTGTGGGACTTTACATGAGAGGTGGGCGTCATAAAATGGCGGTATCGATGAAGGTGTATGTTAGGATGTGGTTGAGTCTGCTTCCTGGATGGCATTTTTGAAGCGCGCAAAATCGCGGATGACTGCTGCTTCGTTCGGAAGGTCATTCCAGTCTCGGGCGGTGCGCAAAAAGAAGGACTGCTGAAATGAGGTGGTGTGGGCACGTGGCGGAATCACAGCATTTGGATGACTTGTGCGATGACCTCGATAGACTGGTTGCATGGATGAGGTGGTTGTCACGCGAGGCTGAATAAAAGAATCTCTGAAAAAGGCAGAGACATGCAATACGAAGTAGAAGAGCGAGGGTAGAAAGATTTAACTGGGATTTGAGGGCGGAGACGCTCGAGTAGCGGGAATTATCTGAAACAATGAATCTGGTTGCTCGGTTCTGTACTGACTCAAGTATTTCGATATGATTAGTTTGGTGGAGGTCAAAGACAGCAGATGAATGCTCAAGTTTTGGTCTGACAATGGTTTTATAAGCGAGTAGTTTAACGAAAGGTGGTGCCATGGAAATGGTACGGCGTGTGTACCCGAGAGCGCGGTTAGCGGAGTGAATTATGTGATTATATGGTCGCCCCAAGATAGGTCACTCGAAAGATGGACACCCATGCATTTAATCAAGTCAGTAGCAGCTAGATGACAGTTGTTGATTGCGTAAGTAGCCGGCGTGTGGTTTCGGCGACGATGGAAAGAAATTAGAAATGTTTTTTTCGCATTAAGGGACATCAACCAGGTGGTACACCACTGCTGAATGCGTGCGGGATCATGCTGTAGAGAGGAGACATCGGTGGGGTTATTTATAGGGCGGTAGAGGACACAATCATCAGCAAAAAGACGGATGTTAGATTCAACGGAAATCGGAATATCGTTAATGTATATTAGGTATAAAAGAGGCCCCAGGACGGTACCTGGGGCACTCCGGACAAGACATGGGAGAGGTCGGAGGAGTGATCATTAACATGCACGAATTGTTTACGGTTTGTTAGGAATACTTTAATCCAGTTAAAAACATGCCGATGAAGGTTTAGACGCGAGGTTTTTAAAAGGAGACGGGAGTGGGGTACTTTATCGAAGGCTTTTTTCAAAATCTAAGAACAGTGTGTCAATTGGGATGTTACGGTCCATATGAAGGTGAATGTCGTGCAGGAATAATGTTAGTTGGGTCTCGCATGAGTGATCTTTACGAAAGCAATGTTGGTTGGCTGAAAGAAGTTTACGGATGATAAAAAAGTAGCAACATGAGAAAAGATGACGTGTTCCATGATCTTTGAACAAACACTAGTGAGCGAGATCGGTCGGTAATTACCTGCAAATGAGCGGTCACCTTTCTTGAAGACCGGAATGACCTTCCCAACTCTCCAGTCTAATGGGACTTCACCTGTGTCGAGTGACTGCTGAAAAATGATTGACAATATGGAACTGCATACATGTTTAGTATTTTTCAGAATTTTGGCGTTTATGCCATCTATACCGCATGACGAAGTGTTCTTTAATTGGTTAATAACTTTCACAATTCCCTCTGAATTGAATTCAATCTTTGGCATTGGCGGAAAAAGCAAAATGCGGAAAATCAGGAAGTTCGTTGTTAGGTTCGTTAGTAAAGACGGAACAAAATGCAGAGTTGACGGATGGAATGTCGCAATCGGTAACGGGGGATCCAGAAGTGTCACAAAGAGAGACTGTGGTTTTGTCGTCCGGTTTCATAATTTTCCAAAAGCGGCGTGGGTATGTACATGTATTACATACATTGTCAGTGGTATTACCATTAACATGTATTACCAGTGACAATTTGTATTAGATGCTGCAAATCATTTCTTGAATGCTGCCCTCTGCTAAGAACGAGTAAGAAATGTGTTTTTTTTTAATGTTATGTTGGCATGCCCGCAAAATCTTTCAAGGAATAACAGTCTTCGATCTTTTCAATATTTTTTTTGTGTGTGTAACAGGTACGGCAAATATCACGTAAACTTCGAAACTGCATCAGTTTTGAACTGAAGAAGCGCCTGATAACAAAAAAAAAATGAAGTCCACAATGTAACCAGGACGAGATCAAATGTTTTAATGTAGATTGTTTACGCAAAATGTTCATCTTTTTGCACAAGTGATGCGGCCAGGGAAAAGCAAGAATGGGAAAGTACACTTCGAATACGGGCAAAACATAAGTCACCGGAAACAGTGCGCAGTATGCTTACGCAAAACTTCACAAATGTACATTTAAATATGGAATCATAAATGGTACTAAGCAATGATCAAATGATCACTATACATAATGCCCAACTGATATGTCCTTGGGCCAAGCTACTGTCTCGGACGCACCATGTGGACAGAACTATAAAGGAAGAGCGCAGAAATAACGAAAGAAACTATTTCAAAACTGTTTTAAAAGTGCGGACCACTATTGTGCACTCAATATAAAAGGAAGGTTGCCGCTTCTAGTTCAAAAAGCAATGAAGAACAAAAACGACAAATGAAAGTAACAAACAATGCTCCTAGTACGGCTTCCCAATAGTTGAATTTGTTTGGTAACGCCGCGTATGCCGACCTCTCAGTGAACAAGGTGAAGCTGTCGATTGGCTGGTAATGTCCACCTGATGCCCGTATTCTTATGTTTATATTAGGTCACAGTGTTAACTGCTAAAAGGTACAAAATCCTCACGGCTTTAGAAGGTGGGAACAATAATATTGCTCCAGAATTACGGGCTCATTGACCTGAACACTGGAACAGCAGTGTCTTTTCCTTTCGTTTGCGCTGATTTCTGTCCTGCTCGGTATCAAAGGACAACGTTGACCAGGCGAGAAAGCTTAGCGAAACGGTCAATGACTTCCGACACGCTGATGTCGACATTTCTGTGGGCGTACAGAAGTGCCTGGTCAACCATGCGTTCCTCAGACATCGTGCAGCGTAAGTAGTTCTTAGTAACCTCATGCTTGAAAACGTTCTCTCTGCGCTGGCAGTGGTGACTGGAAGGGTGGCTGAAATCCGGAGTAGCTTGTACACGTTCGCAGAGAACCTGCTGTCGCAATGAGAGAGGGCATCGGTTCCAGTACCGGGGCGCTGGTTTGCTGCTTTGTTCGCCCACTTTGTCCACCATAGTCGCAGTTCTCCAAAACCAGCCCTCGTTTCGACGTCATGCGCAAGAACGGTCAGGAGATTTTCTACTCCTTTCTCCCGATCATCTTGCATTGGTGGTATTGCGGATGGTACAATTAATGAAAAGTCCTTTAGAAGTGCCCTGTGCTTTTCGAACCGTTGGTTTAACTGGGCTAGTACGTGGTCCATGAACGGAATGCAGGGTTCTGCGAAAATATTCTTCCGCGCTTTCGAATGCATTGCTCCCAAGGTATTGCTTCCGGACACCGGCTCGACGGCTGGTGATCTCCACATTCAGTTTTTCTGCCAATGCCTGCACTTGTGCAAATATTTTTGAGAAAGAACCATTCGTGTTCTTGCGGTCACTTTCAATTGTCTGCTGTACCACTTCTATGTCGTCAATAGCAGCGCTCATGTCGATACTCCTCGTCTGCAGCTTCTTTGACAGTGGCAAAGTCAGTGCTAACACGTGCTCCGTCACATGCAGGCTTACAAGGAACGCTGGTGAAAAGAGTGCCAACATTAGACTGTTTGCCTGCACTGGATTTTCGCCATTTCTGTTAAACTTAATCTCCTCTAGTGCTGCGATCAACGGATCAAAGAGGCTCACAAATGAAAGCACTGCATCGTGCTTCTCGGCCCAGCGCGTTTCGCATAGTCCCAAAAGGCGCTGCCTTGTAGACTCAGGACAGCTCAAACTTATCACTTTTCGCAAAACGTGTGAGCGGCTAGAACATTTACGGAAAAAGACTGACGTCGCCTTTAGAGCCCCAAAACAGTTTCAGATGTCTGTGACGGAGCATGCCGCACACACAACTAGAATAAGGGGGTGACACGCGCCTTGAGTACATAGAGTGCGGCTGGATATTTCTCATGAACAGCAGCTTGAACACCATTCGTTTTGCCGGCCATCGAACTTGCACCATCGTAGCCTTGACCATGGAGATGCTGCATGTTAATTTCCATTTCTATAAGGAGCCTTATGATGGTGTCGGCGATGGCCCGGCCATTTGGTCGTGAATTGGCACAAAGCCTAAGAACACTTCTTCGATTCCGTCCGCATTCTTATTAAGGTACCTTGCACAAACAGTAAGCTGCTCGATACCAGCAACATCCGTCGTTTCATCAGCAAGTACGGAGAAGCAGCCTGCAGCGTTTACTTTTGCGACTAGGCTTTCCTTGATGACTGCAGCAGAGATTTCAATAATGTGGTTTTGTACATCTGGACTAAAATATGAGGCCTTATTTGGGCAACTTTCCAAATGCTTTTTTAGATTTGTGTCGCCACAATCCGCGCGCATGCGAAGCAGCGCTCTGAAGTTGCCTGTATTTGTAGAGGAGGCTGTGCTTGAATCCATGGGACTACTGTCTCTATGGCCACGGAGAGCCAGACCTTGCCGCCCGCAAAAGAGAACTGTGTCAACAATAGGCTGTAACTTCCTTCGGGTCTCTCTTATTTGAATTTGCCTGCCATGGTCCAGTTGATCAACACCACTGGGCACACATCCTGAGAAGGTTTGAAGAAAACTATCGGCTACCAGATGAGTGTCAGTGTGATATTTAGTGACTTCATGTGCACCGAAGACTTCGAGGGCGTGTTTCCACTTTTGAAATGGCTTGGATACGAGGACCATAGTGCGCGCATGTTGGCCCTTAATCTCACTTCTGCTAAAAAGGACACACACTCGGCAAAACGCACCCTCTTGAAGCGCTGAGTAGCTAAGCCATCGGTACCTGTCCAGCAAAGCCACGTAAAGCTTCGTTTCTGCTTAAAATCGTTCATAGACTTAAACATATAACATGGCGGAGGAATCCAAGGAGAAGCTAGCAGTTGATGTTTTGTGTCATCATCCACTTTTGAGCCATCTGTGTAGAGCCCGATATCAAACTTGCTTCTGCTAACATTTTGAGGGTCAGAAAAAGATAAATAATTAAATAAATGATAATCAGGCTGAAGCCCAATAAATCCCACCACCCGGGTGACGCCGCTGGTTGGTGGTGTATGAGAGCACGAAAAATTTCAGGGGCGGGGGGGGCGCGGTTGAAGCCCCATAAGCCCCCCCCCCCCCCCTGGCTACGCCCCTGACACTCGGCAAAACGCACCCTCTTGAAGCGCTGAGTAGCTAAGCCATCGGTACCTGTCCAGTCAAGCCACGTAAAGCTTCGTTTCTGCTTAAAATCGTTCATAGACTTAAACATATAACATGGCGGAGGAATCCAAGGAGAAGCTAGCAGTTGATGTTTTGTGTCATCATCCACTTTTGAGCCATCTGTGTAGAGCCCGATATCAAACTTGCTTCTGCTAACATTTTGAGGGTCAGAAAAAGATAATAATTAAATAAATGATAATCAGGCTGAAGCCCAATAATAAATCCCACCACCCGGGTGACGCCGCTGGTTGGTGGTGTATGAGAGCACGAAAAATTTCGGGGGGGGCTGAAGCCCCATAAGCCCCCCCCCCTGGCTACGCCCCTGATCCGTACCAACGAGCTCGCATCCAAACCCTTCTTAGTAATTTTTCTCCTTATTCTGCCTTTTGGGGTTCTGTCACGGTGTTCGAGCAATCGCGGACGGTCTGCTGCAGTGGCTGTCAAGGCTTGCGGCAGGGCGCCCTTGACGTGAATTACGAGGACCCGAGTCGGGCGTGCGATCTAGACTGCGACATCAGTAATGTAATTGCAGAAATGGGAATGATCCAAAAAACATGTTAACTATAGAAGAGGCGCGCGGACCATCGACCCGCCAAGCCGTAACGTGCTCGCAGCGAGACTTTCGGAATCGCCGATTGTGCAAGGTCTCGTATACTGGCGCGCCGGCTTGCGTCACGCGATGCGTATACGCCCGCGTCACGACCCGAAAAATGAATTGCGTCTCATCCTAGTTGAAGAGAGTGGCGCAAGCGCTTTCGCGAGCAATGCAGAAATTCTCTCACGCCAACTCGGTTCATGCTGCTGACGACCACGCTCGTCGTCGTGTATGTACAGTGGCGCTCAATATGAGTTGCATGGAACACGGTGATCATGGTTGAAGGTAGCCTACACTGTAACAACGGTAAACGTGAAATTGGTTTTGGAAATACAAGTACTCGAAAGAGTGTTTACGTCACTGATTGTTTTCTACGTCAGCACCACCGCGCAGTATTGGCGCCGCTTTGACCACGAGCAGCATGTTACAACTCGTATTGGCCGCGACCACAGGCGTGCGCACAGTGGGGGCGGCCACCCCCCCCCCCTATTCACCTAAGAGGGGGGTGCAAAGTCAGCACCATGCATTGACATAATAGGGAGGGGGGGCGCTGAGACTGAGAAGGGGGGGCGCAATGTCAGCGCCATACATTGACATAATGGGGAGGGGGGACGCTGCGACAAACCTTCACCCCCCCCCCTGAAGGGAAACCCTGCGCACGCCTATGGCCGCGACTGTACATGAATTCTGACGCCTGGGGCCGTGTTACCAAGAGGACCACTTCCGGAGATATGTACTCGCTATAATATCGATTTCACCGCACGCTGATTGGTTGGTTGAGGAAAAGCACGCAAGCCAGGCCCGTAGCCAAGGGGAGGGGGGCGCCCCCCCCCCCCCGAAATTTTCATGATACATGGTGTTTTACCGAAAATAAATAATGAAAATAGGCGTTTTTCTCAAATAGTCAAGGCTTTCAGCAAGTCGCCCCCGCCCCCCCTCCCCGAAAACAATTAATGGCTACGGGCCTGAGGCAAGCAGACTGTGTTTCAGTCATTGGATGCGCGAGATTCTGCGTGACGTAGAGCGACCCTGTCACCGAATATGATTGTTTCAGAATTCGGCCCCTGGACCTGACCATCGGACGCGTAATTCGAAGGTTGCGGGTTCGGATCCCGACGACGGAAACGTTGATTTTTCATCCACCTTAATTCATTTCAGTTTACGGCATTATTGCTACACTACCGTTAAAAGAAAACAATTAATGTTCCCTTTTTTTTATTTGGCCTAAACCTCTGTTGGATTAGATTGTGTCTAACAAAGAAACGAGCCTATATATATATATATATATATATATATATATATATATATATATATATATATATATATATATATATATATATATATATATAGGAAAGCAGATGATTTTTCAAGGGCTCGTTTATCTTTGTTAGACACAATATTAATGAGAACTAACAGACAATAACGCCAAGGAAAGTACAGGGGGTGTTATCTGTAGTATTTAGAATATAAATGTGAAGAAAGTAAAGTGGACGAAAAGATGACTTGCCGCCGGCAGGGACCGAACCTGCGACCTTCGAATAACGCGTCCGATGCTCTACCACTGAGCTACGGCGGCGGTCATTGGTTGGCGCTGACTAACACTCCTAGGTTTAATCAACATATATACCCCAGAAAGTGGACGGGAGGATGACCGCCGCCGTAGCTCAGTGGTAGAGCATCGGACGCGTTATTCGAAGGTCGCAGGTTCGGTCCCTGCCGGCGGCAAGTCATCTTTTCGTCCACTTTACTTTCTTCACATTTATATTCTAAATACTACAGATAACACCCCCTGTACTTTCCTTGGCGTTATTGTCTGTTAGTTCTCATTAATATTGTGTCTAACATATATATATATATATATATATATATATATATATATATATATAAATTTCCTTCTTCC
Source organism: Rhipicephalus sanguineus (assembly GCF_013339695.2). Classification (NCBI taxonomy): domain Eukaryota; kingdom Metazoa; phylum Arthropoda; class Arachnida; order Ixodida; family Ixodidae; genus Rhipicephalus; species Rhipicephalus sanguineus. The sequence continues at coordinate 78,397,622 of NC_051181.1, forward strand.
TTTGTACATATATGAGTTCGCACACCGCGGTTAACTTACAAAGGTGTTGCAGGTGCTAAATGCGAGGACGCGGGTTGGATTCCCAGCCACGGCGGTTAAATTAAAATGGGAGCGAAACGCAGAACCCCCTTGTACAGGGCCGATGGAAACAAACTCGAACAGTGAGGCGCGTTAGTGCTCCGCTGTTCGCGTTTTTTTTCATCGCGCTCCTACCTTGGAGTCAATAAAAATACGCTAGAGCCCTTCTTGAATGAATCACGAATTACTCTAGCGTGTTTTATTACCAGCCAGCCTACAACCGCTTGGAAAGAAATGCGAACAGCGGAGCGAGTATAGATACCGCACTGTTCGCGTTTCTTTCAATCGCAATAGCAGTTTATTATTATTTAGGTGCAGTTCAGAGCCCCTGAGGGGTCAAAATTAATCCGGAGCACCACATCACGGCGGGCCACACAATTATATCGCGATTTTGGCACGCGAAAGCCAATAACTTCAGGATTGGAAACGGCGAGGCAGCTGACGTTCTTGGTGGACCCATTTGCTGCGTACGATTCATATAGAAGCAGATTCTGTTCTAGTGTGTTGGATGCTCTCTAACAAGTAGGTCGGGCGTGTAGATACTGGATTAGAATACAGCAAGATCAATTTCAATACGCTGAACATGACCAGTTATTTTACTGCAAAGGTTTTCTTTCGGCGGAACCGATTCTTGTTTGCTGTGGTGTTCTGTGCTACTTTTTGTAGCGTTAGCTACACTCGCCTAGCTTGAGCCGATTTCGCGTGGATGATCATGAGCCGTGCTGCGCATGCGCGAGGATCAGTGATATCACACAGCTGGCTCACTGGAGCCGGCATCTCACGAGCTCTCCGCCACCGCCGCGCGCGACTCGCCGCTGCTGGTCTGCGCGTTCGGGAGGAGTGGCGTCGTAGCCGCGACCATAGGCGTGCGCAGGGTTCCCCATTAGGGGGGGCAAAGGTTCATCGCAGCGCCCCCCAACCCTACTAAGTCAATGTATGGAGAAGATTTTGCGCCCCCCCCTCCTAGGTGACTAGAAGAGTCAATGTACGGGTCGGATTTTGCGCCCCCCCTCTTAGATGATTAGGGGGGGCGGCCGCCCCCCCCTGCCCCCCTGTGCGCACGCCTATGGCCGCGACAGACACACTGGCGCCGGCGCGCGCGCAGACTCCGCCACCGCCGCGTGCGACTCGCCGCTGCTGGTCTGCGCATTCGAGAGGATTGGCGTCGTAGCCGCGACAGACACACTGGCGCCGGCGCGCGTGCAGCTATTCGCCTTCGCTGTGCAGTCGCCGTCTGACACTGCGCTGGAGCCGCTTGATAGCGCCTCTGACTGGCGTTTGCAGATGGGTAACGCCATGGAGAAGGAGAGCGCAAATGCTGCTCAACGGCGCAGAAGAGCGGAGAAGCTTATCTCGTCGGATCCCGAAGTAGTTGCCTGGCAATTAGCGGTTCAGCGTACGACGAATGAACAGAAGTAGGCTAATAATCCTAGACAATCTGGAAAGCTAAGAATAATCAGCTGAACCTTTGCTAACTCTACGTATATCCTGGCATAGCCGAGCTAGGCCACTGCAAATTTTTGGACGATGGAGAGTACTGTTCCATTGTCACGCATTCTGTGAACTGAAGAGAGGACACGTCAATCATAAGAAAAAAAGGATGTCACAGTTTGGCCGCAAGGGCGAAGCAACGACTGCGACAGCAACAAGATGGAATGTCATACGAAGTAAGCCTAGAAGCTAACTCATTTAGAATAAAATCTTGCGAAACTCAACATAACCCTGGCGTAAGAAAAGGCGGCCGCTGCAACGAGACAAGCGACCGTGGCGCTATCTATAGCTTCATCGCGTAGCGGTGAGAAGACAGCACGTACGAAAGGTACGAGCCGTCAAGATAGGGGCGCGGTCGCCCCATTTGAAATATATAAGTGCGGAGTTGCTGCTGGAGCCAGCCAGCCCCCCCTCCCGCCCCCGCCATGCGGGTTTCCCCCTCTATTGGGCCTTTCGCGCGTCGAAAGAATGACGGCGCTTTTCCTCTTCGCCTGTGCCGCGATCTTCGGCTGCCCTCGCATGCTTTCACTCGCGCATATATAGAACACACGAGGCGCGGGGTAATGTTGTCGATTTGAACATTAAACAGAACCTGACGGCGGCGCCAACGCCGACGGCGATGGCAGAAACTCAACGGGAGGGTCGATATAATTGCTTCACCAGAAAAGCACGAAAACGTGCGTTACGCCGGTGCCGCACTGCGTGCATAATATAACCAGTTTTCCAGTTCCCAATTTGTAAGCACCATGGAGAACGTCGCTTGAATAAATGCACTTGAGGAGAGCACCTTTGTCGAGAAAAACGTGGCAGCTGGGAGCAGGGGCGCAGCCAGAAATTTTTTTCGGGGGGGGGGGGGGGGGCACCTTTCTGCACTCGTACAAGACCTAAGACCTTTCTGCAATCGTACAACACGACGTACAGCTTGCTGCCATGACTGCGACGACCACCACAACAACATATTCGGGACCAGCCTTTCTGAGCAGGTTTCTTCAAACAATGTTACACCGCTCACGACGACCGAACACCAAGAGAGATGGCAATGAACATGCAGGATAATCATGACTCGACCTTGAACAATGTGATCGCCGCTTGATGTCGAGATTGCGGTGTTACGTCGTAACATGATAGCTGCGTATACACATATACAGGTTGAGAGAAGGAGACAAAGGTGGCCGGTTGCATTTCCTCAAACCGAACGACTTTTTCCTCTTTCTGCTTTCGTATAGTGTACCGACTATAGCTCGCTATAGCCGCTACTAAGACTGCAGCTTCGACCGAAAACGGCACGAGTAACGACTGTCGTATATAGTACACGTGATTATGCTTCGCGGCGCCATTTCGTTTTCATATGTTCGTAATCGGACGCTTTAGAAAGTCTCATGTGGCACGCTAATGACAATCAATTGTGCCGCAGCAGCCAAGGCGACGACCACACGTAATCCAGGACAACGGAAGCGCGGTATTCATAAGGAACAGTGAAATGACAGCACGCAAAGTATTTGCGTGTTAGGAAGTAAGTAGCGAAAAAAAAGAAAAATAGAAATCACATTGTCATTACGTATTACACAATGTTTACGAAGTGTGTGTCGAAAGCAGCAAATGATCGGCGGTCTTCTTCTAACATAAATTAAGCGGCGATATCTTCCCACAGTTATCTGCGATTTATCGAAGGGGCGTCTTCACTGCCATCACTGCCGCCATTAACAACCAAAAGCAGCTTACTTATGTCCAATATATATGGAAGAAAAACCTCGCCCAGCAATACGCGGTCAGTTGCGCCTGCCTTTCGTCAGCGTATTGCGTAAAACACACAAGTGATCCGCCTCGTTGTTAGTTCATAAAAAAAAGGCGGCAGGACAATGTTACAGCTGCATCAACGCTCGCCATCGCTGCACACATAAGTACAACTGCTTATTTCAATTTATATATTTTAGACAGTTAAACTTCACAAAAATCCAATGCGGCGAGAGTACCTGCAGCTTCCACGTTAATAGTGTCGCGGGTGATCGCCTGGGGCAGTTTTATCCGCGACGGTCGTCTTCGTACCTGGTTGACGTCGCTGCTCGCCTACCGGTGGTGGTGGAGGTCAGGGAGGCCTCCCGGCCGGGCCAGCCCGGCGGGCGGCACCGGGCCCAGCGACGCTCACATGACCACCCGGCTTGCATAGCCGCCACATTACAGAGCCAGATGATGATGATGATGATGATGATGCTTGGATGATGGCACCTACCCACTCAGGGGGATACAGAGGCGCGCACCACCGTATAGCCTTCATTTCGTCGTCTTCCTTCGCGGACGATTCACCCTTGTATGCTGAGCTACCCTACTCTTGGCCTATACAAGGTAAATGTAAATGGTAGCGAAGCTTCCATAGAAGCCCATACGTTCAGAAAATGGCTGCTCATCAGCTGCTCATGGGGCTTGGCGCCATCTGTGTGAGGAGGGAACACTTCCGGCGGAACAAAAAATAAAGCGGATGTGACGCAATATCCGGTAAAAAAGTGACGTCATTTTGTTGGCACTAGCGCGAAATTTGACCTCAAAATATTTTTCCTAGGCCCCTGATCACTAAGGACTCGCGCTACAGCGAGCCGGCAAGCCCTTGGCGAATGCGCTTGAAGCCAACGCTAGCTAAACTAGTATCGACCCGTGAATAAACAGCCGTGTTTAAGTGTACCGTCGTGGAATTCGCCTTGGTTTTACCAGGAAACTTTATTCTCTGAGCTTTTATTCTGCGTTCGTGTGATCTTCCACAGCGTGAATAACGTAGGCAGCAGCGTACATATTTGCAGCGTTGCTTATTTGCTTCGCACATGCGCAGGGGACTTAAAGAGCGCATTGCATGCGTGCTTCAGTTCTAACGAGAAGAAATGACGCCTGGTCACGCCAAAATAATGATATTTCAGTTTTATTCAATGGTCACAATAAAGCAATTTAACACACCCTACACAATGAGCAACAAATGTCATAAGTACAAAAGGTGCGTACACTACGTGCACTATGTTTTGCCTTTTGTTCCGATAAATTAACCTTACGTGTAACGTATCAAGACATGCGAATTGTAGCGATCGTAGCGCGACAGATAACTTAGCGATCTGCTCACCGATAACCGGAAATATAGTAGGCACCGCATGTTCACGAAGGAAACCGGGCAGCAGGAATACTGATCCATGAAAATCCAGCAAGCACACTACTCCGAACCGTTGGCCCGGTGTCTTATATAGAAGAGAGGGCTCGCCAGGCGTACGCGTGTTGCTATTGCATCCTTGGAACACCACATCGTTTCCGCTAGTACCGAGGAAAGCGTTCGGCGTGAAATGTTAGCCGCCTCGTGCCGTTGTCCGTTGAACACCGTAGCCAACACGTTCACCAATGATGAAACGCACATCGCAACTTCGCGCACACAAAAATCAAATTCTCACCACAATAATTCACAGCACGCATGCAAGTGCGAAACACCAGCACACCTGAGGGGGTGTGTCGCCGCAGGACGAACTTTACGCGCGCCTTTCCGAACACTACAAGGACTGCGTCGCAGAGCAATGGCATGTGTCATTCTTTAGAGGGCGCTAATAAGAAGATTTTTGATAATGCATATACATTTTCATGAATTCTTTGTACACTGGATCTAAATAAATGTTATTCTGAAATAAATCTCGGTCATAAAATATAAATATTATTTTGTTGTTGAATGAAATTGGGTTTTTTGTTATTAGTGTTTGTTCCCACCACACCTAGTCGCGCTTCAATCGCTACTCCCATAACTCCCCATGCTGATGTCGCTGACAATAGGATCTGAACCGCTTTTCGCCCGAAGCTTCGCGACCTATTTGGATAGACCTTGGCCTATACCCTCGTAGAGGGTGTCAGCCAATACAACAAAATGACTGAATTTTAAGGGTGCATACGTTCTGCGAAGTTTTATTTCATACTAATGACGACGCAGTGTGGGCTGACGGCTGACAAAGCCGAGGTTGCAAACATACTATAGCGGCCAGCAGCAGGCGCCCCTGAATAAACCATGCTCGCAACCAAATCCCCAAAAGAAAATAAATCGAGAACGAAACGGCGGCCACGCTTACGCTACAAATCAACGCAGAGCCGTCCATGAGTATCGCCTCATTTGCAGTCGCCTGCCGACGAATCTGCATCCCTGACACCCAAGCCGCCGCCGTCGGCTGCCTATATTATACCACCCTGTACTTTGATCCAGCGGCCGTGATTATACCTATACGCCGGGGCACGATGCGGCGCATATTTTGTGGCATTATGTCTAAGCCTGATCGAAACAGCTGCGGCCTACGCCGTAATGATGCGGGCAGCGCGTGGCCCGCACTGAAAACGGTCAGAGCAAGGTGTGCCTGAGCTTTACGTTAGGAATGAGAGTAGCAGAACCACAGTTGGCCGATCAGCTCGCGTGCGCCGACATTACTGCATACCTGTATAGTCACGCGCACTTGGCAGCGGCGTAGAAACATGCTTTATTAAGGCGAAAGCCTTATACGTCACACAAGTAGAAAAATCCGGTGTCCGGCATAAACAACATAGAACCCTACCAAAATGACGTCACACGACATTATCGCATGGGCAAGGCGGCAGTGAAAGACCGTGACTTCTTCATATGCACAGGTAACAGGTCTACCAAGTGGAGGCAGATTTCTCAGATTAGGGCAATTTTTTAGCCTAAGTGGAGGTCAAGAAAAATTTAGGGGACAGCATTAAACGTTCTTCGTTTCTTCACCTATTGTACAAGTCTCTACCGGCATATCTTCTAAAGTGGCCTCGTTTGAACGCCAGCGATAGGACTGAAGTAGCACTTTCTCAACAGTTGTAGAAGTGGCTAAGATATCGCACTACCGAAATCTCGAAAGCACCAAAGAAGGTTTTGAAATAAGGCTGGAGTTACAGCTCTCGCTCCTTCCAACCGCAGATGTGAACGGCAGCGCTTGCCTTTAATACACGTTAAATATAGGCCGTCGGGTGGAGTATATACGCTCGCAAATCATGTGCCCTTGCTCCGTTGACGCTGGACGTGGGCATCGGCAGGTTGGTGCAAAAGGGGCACTACAACCACAAGTCAAAGGAGTGCTCCACGATAAATACAGCGGCCATTCACCGCCTGTAGCTGCTGCGCTTCTCGAACGATTGCTTCTCGAAATAAGGGTTGCCAAGCTACAAGGGGCTCAATCACATACATAGACATAGGCGTTGGTTCGTTGCCAACGATTCTGATAAGTCACAAGTGAAATCTGTGCGTGCGGAGGGCCTACACACTTTTATTTAAACGCACATTTATACACTGCAGTGCGAACGGCGCGTAAAAAGATAAAAAAAAACACTGTTGCAGAAAGGCCAACGTGCCGGTAACAGACGCGTGGCCTCGGTTTCGGCCATTAACTACAAAAGACGCCGCGGTAGTCGGAACGAGTGCTCAAGCACTCGTATCAGCTTCCGTGAGCCTCGCAAACACGAGCCTTATCACCGAGGCTGCGAAACACTCGATTTCCGTCGGGGCGTCTTCAAGACGGCCGACGGGAAGGGAGGGAGGGGCTGTCGCCTTAGCGGAGCTCCTCAAGCAGCCGGCAAGAAGACTGCGAGCGTGTTGTTATGCTCCCTTCAACAAGTTTGGCAATGAAGTTGATTCGTAAGAGATGGTGTCAGCGTGCCTCACGTGGCTGGAATTCGATAAAACGCATCTCGGATTCACCACACGTGACACTGCTAGATAGCGCGAGTCTGTTGGATGGATGCTACAGCCCGTGTTACTGGGTAAACCATCTGATGACAGCTGTCACGCAAAAGTAAACGACATGCCATCGCTCATCTCACATTTAATCTAGGGTCTCACGTTATTTTTCAGGATCGCTCGTCTCCTTGCGATAGCTGCAGTCTCTACAGTGTATTGTTTCTCTCCACGTCGCCATAACACGTGCTACACGTGTCTTTCGTGTCTAGCGCAAGTGGCCGCAATACTTTGTTTGTGAAGGCTCATTCATTGAGCAGTTGCTCGAGTGAGCTAATGAGCAATTTACTCGTGAAACAAGGATGGAAGTACAGCTTGTCAGGAGTGCGAGGAGAGAGAAACAACCCCCGCGAAAACAGATTTCGTTGTTCGCTTGGGCAGCTGTTATACCAAGATAAGTGAAGCCTAATCTGATAACGCGGTGAACACAAATAAGTAGAACTAATGGCCACAAACAGCACACACCAGACAAGGGCGTCCTCGCAGTTCCGAGATGGTGTGTTCTTGTTGCGGTTATTTGTTTTGCTAAGCGCACGACGGGCAAGCACCGACTAGTACCATTTCTCGACTTCGAACTGTCAGCTTGGTTTTTGAAACGGACACATTAGCAGCCATGTAGCATGTTTATTTGCTTTTTTTCACGTCATTTAAATCCCCGCTATCGCGTTTCTTTCCCACGTCAGACGATTAATACCACACTCCGGTCATCATTCGTTTTGACCTCTGCTGTGTCCAGCCACCGAAAATGTGCAAGGTCTACTCTGGATTACTATATACACCGAGTTTGCGTGGATTAAATGTGACCCAGCTCTGTGACGTCACCTTGCAGCACATTTTAAGGCAAGATTAGTCTAAGGACTATCTCATCCTTTAACAACAATAATTATCTGCCTTTCTTATATCAACTTACCCTTTCTAACGCAACTATCTCCGATCTTTCAGGCGATTTCGACAGTAAACTGTCGCTTGTCGAGCGTTCGATGAAGGTCTTGTTCCCAAAATGTGTGAAAGCTAACTTGTGCAAGACGACGCCAGCCCCAGCAAGCGGTAAAAACAAACGATTGGGCTGTAAAACATCTTACCAGTTTGGTGCCTTTCATGTCAGTCATGTGACACAGCTCTAGGATACTACAAAAAATATTGGGAATATTGCTATAGAAGCGGCCTCCCTAGGCGTACCAGTATTCGTTCAGTCAGCGGGTTATCTCAAGTTCATTAGAATGCAGGAAAATGTTAGTGACGTGCGTGCAGTCATGAAGAAATTTAAATACGAACAAGACTGGCCTAGCTTAAACGCGTTACTTCGTTTTTGCATTCGCGCGCACGTCAGCATGATTTCAGTTCCCACTCTTGTAAGCGTGAGGCCCAAACAATCGTGTCCAGACCCACGCACTCTAAGGTAAAGAAAAATGAGTTCGTTGAGTATTTATTTCGTTAGTCCTGACTTGCCACGCATATGACTCTCTTTAAAGAGACGCGTTAGCACTCTTTTGGATGCCACGACTCTCCCACGAGAGTATAATGATGCACAAAGGGAGTTAACGTGTCTCTTTAAAGAGAGTCATATACGTGACAAGTCAGGACTGAAAAAAACAAAACAAAACAAAAGCAAACTGAAATCACTCTTTTTTCTTTCTTAGAGTGTAATTATCAATGCAGGTTTGTGCTCACCAGTTACCGCTTGCCACTATGCAATTTCTTGTTTGCGTTTGATTTGTTCACGACTGTACATCACTGCCTCCTACAGGCAAGTGGAACAGGCTACCAAGGAAGAGTGTCAGAGGAAAGAACTCCGCAGCCTACGCTACCATCATACCTGCACGTTTTGTTCTTCTATTTTGTTTTTGAAAAAAAAAAAGTTTACAGATGAACCGCAACGCTATCTCCGACGTAGCGTTCAGCTGTAGTAGTACTGCTCTATTCAGAACTGTCGAGGAAAGCGGAGCGGCACTGAGTTTGAGCTATCAGCTTTGTCGGAAACGTGTGCACCGTGAGATAAAGATGTCTTCGCGCAAAATTAAGCACTGTTCGCTGAGAAGCAGCGCGTCAAAACGAATCGTCTGTGTCATGCCCTTTAGTTTAGTAGTGGGGCTGAAAGATAATGATATAGTGGTGTGTTTATGGTTTTTTTTCTGGGAGAAGCACCTTAGGGTCTCGGCTTGACGGCGTGTCATGTCGTCGTCACGGTCCATCATGAACGGGTATGCGCCACAACAATTGGGTAAATCACATTACTCCTCACTGGTGTATACTATGCATATTAAGATTTAAAGGTTCGTCGTTACGGCCTAAAACATAACGTTTGGCTTAGCAGCGGAGTCAGAATCCCCGACGAATTCATCTGGAAGTCATCTATTTGAAACACCATTTCTTGTAAGATCCCTGCCAAGTGATGCCGCTTTACTAGCCACCGGTCCATTAAAAATGAAGACGGCAAAAGTTAACCCAGAAAACAGCTGACGATTTTCGTGGAGCTGAAACACCCTTGCCTGCGGGCATCGACCCTTCCCATTTTTTTTCAACGCAAGCGCCCAATAATGGGAATAAAAAAGAGAAGGCGCGAATGTTATCTATACTCGGGGACAACTTCCGGTGGCAATGAAGGGAAAGCTACAGAGCCACAATGCACGTATCCTACCGCTAATGAATGTAGTCCCACAATTGCGTCCGCATTTTCTGCGTGAGATATATAAAATACTCCTTCATTTTCTACATGTAGCTTTTTGAGACGGAACGCAGCGCACACAAGCGAGATATTTGTATTTCTTTTACTTTATACGTTGTCACTTTGCGTTTTTGCGTGCTTGAAAAAGTCGCGCCTTTTACCCGTACCTTAGACGCTATGCGTCGAAATGCAACGCTAGCCATCACTTTCCACGGCGTTACGAGACGCGCGCCAAACCGGACTACTTCGCGTAGCAGTACATGTGCTGACGCTCCGCCCCCGTAGCTTTCCCTTCATTGCCACAGAAAGTTGTCCCCGAGTATAGCTAACCTGCAGAACATACCCTCTCGCACACAAGTTACGACCTATATAGCTGCTAAGATTACTGCGAGCATTACAGGTCAACACAATGCCCGACAACCAGAAATCAGCTAATAGTCCTTACACAATTTTCTCCCCAGAAGCGGTACTGCGGAGAAACCAGGTCCCTTCAACATATCGTGTGAGGCTGCAAACAATCCTCATCGTAACCCCCCCACCATTGCCACACCAACGTGCTTTGGCAGAAAGTCTTGGCCAGCTCCGACTTCGATGATCAGTTAAGGCTCTTCGTGAGGGCCCAGGACGCGGCCCGAGCTCAAGGCGTCCGGGACTAAGGGCGCCTCTCCTAAGCTATACTGTCGAAATAAAGACGTGATGTTTAGCCTCTCTCGCGGACAAAGTGCCAAATTCTACCGTATTTTAAGGACGGCAAATCCCTCCCGAACTAAGAGTTACGGCGGTTTTGTTTTGAAATGGAAAGTAAATACGAAACGTAAAAGTAATCTTGCCCTCGTGATCCTACGCACCAGTATTGCTACTACCCGGGTAAAAAAAGACAAAAAAAAAACAAACCAAACAGAACGGACGACTTAATGAATGTTGTGTACCAATTGCAGCCTCACTTGCAGTGCGGCCATATGGGAGCTTGAAAGAGAGTTTAACATTCAGAGTTGAAATTTAGTTTACCAAGTTTCAAGTATTTAAAATGCGTTCTCAGTTCCAAAGTATCTCGTCCCTCAAGGCCCCTGGATTGCTTTTTAACGTCAATGATCGCGGTTTCTTTGGTGTATGTAATTCATTTCCACTTCCTTCATGACTGCAATAAAGTCATGGCTGCAACTAAAGCGATGCTCCGTCGTCGGCCAAATTATGATCGGCGCTTGATAACACTTCCACGGCTAATCTTGCAAACATCGCAAACGGGAGGCTGGCAGCTGGGACACACCGCAATAGGCAGATTAACAGAGGTTTAATGTCTAACGGTAGTCACTTCGACTCGCAACCTCTGGCAGGCTATCGTTTTGTACGCTTTCACTCTGGTTTATGTTGTTAGGTTTATATTTCAATTGCACATAAAAAAAGATCCCTAACTCCATCTCGGGCCACATAGTCTGTTTCCTCGTATGGTTTTAGAAACGTGGCGTAGTGGTTAGCGCCACTCCCTGCGGAGCAAGAGGTCCCTGGTTCGATTCCGCGCTTCGGAAGCATTTATCTGAATTATTTTTATTTGGGGCTTTTATATATATATACATACTTATACATATACGGTGCATGACGGCGGCGACGGCGACGGCGACGGCAAAATTCAGCCGAGACTGTCCATATAATTGCTATCGCAATAAAACAAAAACACAAAGTACTTCAAGTGCACTCGTGGTACCTCTTCTCCCATATCACACGCCGCGGTGGTCTAGTTGTTATGGTGCTCGACTGCTGACCCGAAGGTCGCGAGATCGAATCCCGGCCGCTGCTGCTGTATTTCGATGGAGGCAAAATGCTAAAGGGCCGTGTGCTTAGATTGATGAGCGCTTTAAAGAACCCCGGGTGGTCGAAATTTCCGGAGCCCTCCACTAGCTACGCTGTCCCTCATAATCATGTAGCGGTTCTGGGGCGTGAAAGCCCAAGAATTATTGCTACGCGCTCAATATAGCACTCAAGACACGCTGACTAGGTGAAATCAATTCTACGATATCCCGCGAGGTGGATAAACAGGTTATCAAAGGGAGCATTGACATCCGTCCGCTCGTAGTAGCACAAGCGTTTGTCGACATCCTGATTAGCCTAAGTGCCACTGGTTTACTTTATATACGTAAGCATTCTACGTCTTACCTTCGATTCCAGGGCTACTAGTACATTCTTCGCGACTTCGATCGCGGCGGGAACGACGCAAACCGGAAGACTTTGGCATGATCGCACGCTCGACACGGTCACACACACGCGCGAGTTCCACAAACCACTGCAACGTGGCCCGGTCTCCCGTTATTGTGTACACTTTTCGTGCGCCGACTCAAACAATGTGATGGAAGAAAAGGCTACGTTTGTATACGGAGAACAACTGTTTTGAGCCATTGTTGTTCCGTTGGACGACGGGTGAATAGTATCGCGCGACCTGCGCTGACAATGCACATTACCTTTCTCAAGGCATTCCTCTTCTTCGGAGCGAGTGAAAGTTCATAAGTATCACAGGACAAATGTAACACAGAACCGAATAACTCTTTTTGCATATCACATTTAATAGCGCTTTGTTCGGGTAAGCTACAGACAGGGGACTGGTCTCAAGCATTTTGCTTTCATGAGGCAGCCCATGCGGATCACTATGAGTTGAAACATCAAAATGGAACAAAAGCTCTCTTATTTCAGAATCGGCGTCCTGACTTTAGTCATTGTGGAAATCAGTATCGATACGTTTTTCAAAACCTGACGTCATATCCCCTTCAGAAAAGACCAACATATCGGATATGGGAAAGGCGTTCTTTCGAAAGGCAACGTTAGACCACATTTTCTTACCCCACCCCCCTTCGCTCCTAGCATCTGCATTGTCTCGGCCTTTGTGGGAGTAAATTTTGTGACTGCGGCTCACTAGCTGAGGTGAGCTTGAGACGCCTGGTCTATTCGTTCTTTCTCTCTTAAAGAGGCACTGACACCAATTTTCGACGCTGAGTTTACTCTGCCATAAAGATCTCCTGTATACAGAGGCGACTCTGAGCAAGTGCGAAACTCAGTAAATGCTGATAAAGTCTGCTCCAAGATAATGGATAATGGATGATAAAGGACTGCTCCAAGAGTCGATGCTCCCCCCTCCAACTCTCAAAGTGCTGGCGCCTACGAAAAATATCTTTCGTATACCATGCATACTGTAGCGGACCAGAGCGATGTTGTACGTAGTGTAAAGATGCATACTTTTTTGCCTTACACGGGCTCCGAAAGTACTCAGACGGCTGCACACATTTCTGAACCCACAGTAGGTAATACAGTACGGCTGTAGGGGACGAAGGTGTGTGCATCGCAGAGAAGTTATTCCTGAGAACACGCTAACGCCTCGCTGTATAAGTATACTGATTGTTTTTCGCAGTAAAGGAGTTGAAAACAGAAGTCATATCGCTGCAGCTTGATAATTTATTTCTCGCGTACCGTCCTACTTTCGTGGGTGTTACCATGACCAAATCATATATAGGTGCCGTCGTATCGATGAGAGATCCAGAATCATTTCAGCCGATATTGCAATAGGCTCATATCACAGAGCATCACGTGCTTTGGGCTATCATGATAAATGAAGAGCCCTCACTTGCACCGTCAATAGATGTCTTGCGGAGAGTGATGACACATTTCGCCTGTCGTAAGCGATGTACTTTCTCCTACTCGTGTAGTCCGTCTTCTTCAGTGCACCGGTGCTCTTATCGGTGTTTGGAGCCCAGTGAGTAGCGTTTTCCCGAACTTTTCCCACGCTACCGTTACCGAGTGGACATGCTTCGACTTCATCCGAACTTGATAAGACCGAAAGCTGGCCGAGTAACGAGAAACGCAAGGTTGCAATATCCGAAGAACAGAGGGCCGAGGTACCGGCTGAGAAGGAACATTTCTACGTAAAGAGAAACCAGGGGAACGCGTTTCGTAATCCGCTGTTTAACGCACGTAGACATTTTCTGCAGTTCTTGCTACAATGCTAGCGATTAAGCTAACTGTACACTGCAAGACCAGCGATTCAATGTTAGCGTCGGAAGAAATGTTCTTCTTCTACCAATTAGAGTGTGTTCGATACCCCTGATTTCATAAGTCTGTCGGTGGACGTGTTCGGGGGAAGTCCGAGCGCGACTTTCACACTTTTTCTGATAATGGTATCGAGCTTGTTCCGTTCCGCTTGGCTTAATTTGAGGTGAGGTGCCACGTACACTATCCTACTTATTATGAAGGTTTGCACGAGCCTAAGAAGGTTCGCCTCCTTCATTCCAGCGTGCCTGTTCGCTATTCGTCTGACGAGACGACATGTCTGATTTGAACTGGCTTCTAACCTGGCAAGCGTTTCATAATTCTTCCGGTTCGCCTGAATCCTCAGCCTGAGGACACGGATCAAAGTGAGGTATTGGGCTAGTTGGTTTTTCATGATTACAAAAACGGCGCTACAGTTACTGCGAAATACAGAGTTAGGGGGGAGAGAGGAAACGGGGTGGCTTGTAGTGTCCCCCCCGTTTCGTGTCTCCCCCCTAACTCCGTATTTCCAAGTAACTGTAGCGCAGTTTTTGTAATCAAGGACATGGATACTGTCGACCGCGGGGATCTCTGCGCCATTAATATACAAGTGGAGCAGAGATCACTAGGGACTTAGAGGGAACGAGGAGGCTCATTCGGTCGCCCGAGGTCTCACTTACCGGTCGATCCCCGGAACCTCCCAAGTTACCGAACTTACAAAAAGAAGTGGGGATATGCTCGCATATCATGAAATCATAGCACACTACAGGCTGAATCGGCAAGTATACCCAGGTGCGGACAGATCGCTCAGTAAGGAAGACGAGGTTATGTGCCGAAAGTTGCAGACGCGTTTTTTTCAAACCCCGCACTTTACAGCAAGTGGCACCCAGAAGTTTTCCGGTCCCAGTGCAAGTTTTGTGATGCACATGGTGTGGACATGCCCGAGTCAGGACGATGGTTCCCACACTCTAGAATCCTGGGAGGCCTTGCTCCGCAGCCCAGACCCCAACGTCCAGCGGGACATTATCAGTCAAGCCCTTGCTACTGCCGTGTCTAAAGGGGCGACGGGTAATGCCTGACGGGATTGAATGATTTTTTGAAAATTAATTTTTTTTTCGCTCTCTCTCTAACAATTAGAGCTAGCCCAATAGATAAGAATTCAGCCAGGATAAAGAATTGCCATTGATTCATTCATTCATTCATTCATTCATTCATTCATTCATTCATTCATTCATTCATTCATTCATTCATTCATTCATTCATTCATTTGATAGCGGAGGCCGACTAAAAAGTCGGCTAGCAATTCCATTCCAAACTTAGACCCACGTGGAAGACACGGTCGTGTATTTAGTAGATAAATTTTGATGACGTGACGCTTTTTTGAACTAGCAATGCCACATCGGTAAATAAAGTTTTCTTTGCGTCATGTTGATGCCATCGACTTGTTGTCATCACATTCAGAAATCGAACCCGCGCCTTCACGCTCGATAAGTTGATCTGATACGTCTCATGCGGGTTAACGCACCTAACCTGCGTACATCTATACGAGCTCTCTTGATGCAGCTAAAGTGAGCTCTCTTGATGACTCCTTCTTAGCTGACTTGACGTGCTTTAGAAACGTGTGTGAGATCTCATTTCCTAGGTTCTTGTTTGACAAGTTTTATGCAACCCTACCTTTTTTTTTAGTATATTACCTTTTTGTTAGTTAGACCGTCAGTGGGCCGAATCACTCATCGGTTTACAGGCAATAACAGCAAATATGCATTATGATCGGTAGCAGCAGAAAGCCAAGGCAGTCTCGAAAAGGCGGAATGTCAGAAAGTGTTACACGAAGTTATTAGAACCAGTGAAGACGTGAGCAAATTGTAGGATGCAATGCATCACATACGGGAGCATCCTACACTCACAAGCAACTGAAACCACGAAAGGCATTGTTCACAGCTCGCGGAAGTGGATTGACGTGCCACAGCAGCTGACAGCGGAGAAGTGTGCTATATGAGGTGTGCTATATGTGATATATGACCTTTTGCGTACCGCAAGAAATTACTAAAAAAGAAGGTGCAAAATGTTCGAAGTATTTACAGAAAAGGGACTTGATGACCGTGGTAATTATCACTGTTTAAAGTGGTACCGATTCCGTTTACGGTGAACTATTGTCAGTAGTACGGAAATAGTTTTAACTGAATGAGAGACGAGAAATCATTGAGGTAACCATGCAACTGAGCACATGACGGGTCAAGGCGTCTGGAGATATTAGCATATCTTAGTAGTACGTTTGTATTTTTCGCGGTATTCTCGGACAATGGTACCCAGACGACGTTAGGCTCCATTTGCTCTAAAAGCCACTAGTGTGTTTTGTTTCAGCATCGAGACTGATTAAAATAAAGTGTGGTCGCGGTACGATTCGTTCAATGTGTTTGTATGGACATACTTTCTTCGTATCTATATTTTCTTCGTATTAGTCCAGTGCAGATTAACGCGCAGGACAGTTAGTCTGGTTAACCTCTCTGCCTCTCATCTTTTATTTCTCTCTCTCAGAAGATTTCGCAGCTATCTACGTAATAAAAATTCCGAAACTTACGTCTCAAGAAAATGAGAACACTCGATGCAAAGAGAATGTTGGTACTTAGTGCTTGTATGGTGCTATAGTCATAGCTTTGTAGTACCGTTACAAAATCTTCTTCTTCTCTTTTACAACCCGCCACGGAGTGGGTTTGGTGCTCGACTACTGGCCCGAAGGTAGCGGGATGGAATCCCGGCCGCGGCGGCCACATTTTCGACGGAGGCGAAAATGCTTGAAGCCCGTGTACTTAGATTTAGGTGCACGTTAAAGAACCTCATACGGTCGAAATTTCCGGAGCCCTCCACTACGGCGTCCGTCATCATCATATCGAGATTTTGGGACGTTAAACCCGAACAATGATTATTATCTGCTCTTTCATTCTTTCACATCCCATTTCCCCTTCCCAAGCACAGGGTCGCTAACTGGATACTTCCTTTAGTTAACCTCCCCGTCCTCACTTTTTCTTTCTCTCTCTCTCGGTGCATAGGCAGAGGCGACACATGCCTCCAAATGTAAATCAAAAACGTTGCGCCACCACAGTAGTACTAAGTCGCCAACGAAAAAACAAAACCAACATAAATGAGTGCTTGCCACTTCTCGTAGCAATCTTGGCGGCGAGAGAAGACGCGGGAAACGAAAGACAATCGTTCGTGCGCTGAGAACACCATATTATTGTTTCTAGAAACATCTTTTCACATTGTACATTCTCCGAAGACAGAACAATCGAAACACATGCGACGACGGCCACAACAATGAATACCCCCAGGTGCACGACCTCACGCTCACAAGTTCACTGCATGTGCAGTCGGCCAATGTAAGCAAACCTTTCACAATAGCATGAAATCCTTGCCTTAACATGTAACTGTATTTCTTCAAGACAAGTGTTTTAGCGTATTGAAAGAAACTACGAAGTTGCTACGTAGCTACACTGAAGATAAGAAGATCACTCGACAGTTTCTCTCCCCTCTTTGACGTATATAGTGTAATAATAGTGTCGTGTTTGAATCCTCAAACTTCAATTTGGCCTTAATGTACAGCAGTAAGCTCGAATCAAGGATAGCTATAAGCAGTAAAGGGTGTGACTATACTCACTGTTGTCCAATAGCAGTTCGTACTCATTCCAGCTTCCTGCCCTGCGACGACGCGGTGGTCTCATCTTGGTTTGTACAACAAACTAAGTCCCGGGAAGATGAAGACGCTCGCACGCGCAATCAAGCAGTTCTAGATGGCAACAAGCGTTCATACAATCCCATTAAAGAGATTGTTCACTCCAGCACTCTAGTGTAACGTAAAACGCGGTGAAACTGGCCCTTGTGCCCAGTGATGCCTTGGCTTCCCGAAGACGCTCGGCGGAAGACACACCGCAGGAGCGTCGGCAGCCTGCTGGTGTCAGTGAGCAATCCCTCGGAGAGCAACAAGCGGCAGGAATTTCACAGCGAGCCGGGAAGCATCCGCGCGCACATATATCTCGTACGAGAACTCCGTTATTTCTCCGATCGTACCGGGCAACAAGAAACCAAGTGTGAACGCTTATCCCTCCGGGTCGCAAGGTCTTCGCAGTTGGGCCAGCTCACTGTCAAGTACTTGGCTCCTGGCGAGCGCTCAGAACACACACACGCAGGTTCAAGTGGGAGGCAGCGATCGAGCCCTGGAGCGGCTTTCTCTTTGGAGACCACGCGCAGAAAAAAAGAGTTCTCTCGTTGTCTGTTCTTCAGCCTTCTTTCCACGCGGCCTCGAGACTTTTGACAAGGCTCTCCCGCACGCACGTTCCAACGCCGTTCGTTGTTTGAGGGGACTGCGCCCTTTAACGCGGGCGCCCACTCGAAAGAGCGACCACGCTCGCTCAGCTGTGCACAAGCACGGCTCGTCCGTTCTACGCCGCAGCTCCGCCCCGAAAAAAAGAAAAGCTGCCACAAGTGCAGGCCGCTGCTATCGCTGTAGTAGAACGTCGAAGGCGCGAGCCGAGAAAACAAAGAAAATAAAAAAGAAAGCTCTCGCGGAGCCCGTTTGCAATACACGTGGTCTCCTTCCTTCCGCAAGTCTGTGTTTTTTTTTTTTCGCTCTAGTTTCTTGCTTCTGGTTTTTGCTTCCTGGCCGAGGCCGTGTCGGGCGAGGCTCGAAAGAAGGCGCGGCTTCGGCAGAGAAACGGAACGAGAAACTGAAACAAAGAAAACGCGGCCTGCGTCCTTGTCCCGTCCGATGACTTTCTTTTCTTCGATATTGGCGGTGAGAGCTGGCAGCTGTAGTGCTCACGAAGTAGCCGCAGGAGCTTTTCGTGTCCCGTGGCGACGAGAGCGTTGACGTGCCGTTGGTTAGAACAGGGAGATGACTGCTACCGTTGCTGCCGCGGTTGTGCAGCGGACGCGTTGAAGGAAAACCGCCTATACAGCGTCGGGCGTACGTCCTCTGTGGCACACCAGAAGAGAAGCGGACAGACGTGAAGTAACTCGATCTCCTGTCGCCGGGATGTGAGGGAGATTCCGGCGTAGCGCTCTGCGGTGATCAGCAGCGTGGGTATACCATTGACAAGAGTCCGGGAAAGAGAGAAAGAGAGTGCGTGTGTTTGTCTGTACACATGCGCCGAGACGGGAGCCGTTCTCTCTAGGCCAGCTGATACAGAGTCGCCGCACTCAGCGACCGCGCTTAACTCAAGATCTCGAGCGCACACACACGCGACAACGAACACTGACTGTATCAGAAACGGAGCCGCGCGCGCGTCCCTTTGAGAGGAGTCGATCGGCGCCGCTTTGCCATAGCGAGGGAGATGTCACGCCAATGCAAAACACTTGGGCTGCGCGCTCGTTTGATGCCGACCCACTCGACTGAAGCCTTCAAAGCTGCCTTCGGGAGCGCGCCTTGAAGGAGCAATGCAGCCGATGACGGCAATAAGGCGCGCTCTGCAGAGAATGGCGGGCCGCTTCACTCTGTCGGCTACGCCAAAATGCGGCGTGAAAGTATTCACCTAATTTGAAGCGCTAGCAATCACGTGACTTCTATGATACTAAAGACCTCATCACCCGATCGCACTGGAGTCACTTTGCTCTACTATCTGATGATTTTTTTATCAACCATCAAGGTGACAGGTGATGGGAACTTCATGAAATCCGGATCTCTGCAATCTGATCGGGCACAATAATTAATAATTTCTGAGCTTTTGCATGCCAAAACCATAATATCATTATGAGTCACGCCGTAGTGGACGTCTCCGAAGATTTCAACTACAAGGGGTTATTTTTAAGTGCACACGGCCCTCTATCGTTTCTAGACAGTAGCTCAAAATTCTTTCATGGATTCATTATGCCGGCCCTATTTGCTTCCTTGTCGTCGTGACGTGCGAAACCGAAGGATATCTAATCATTCACTTCATCACTAGATTGTCCTGTTTGTGTCCACGAGTCCAGGGAGATAATCTCGCTTAGAATGATCGGTCAGTCCTGCCATGTGGAGAATACCACAAGTTGGAAATTCGGCCCGAGATAAGAAATTTCGACGATAGGAAGGGAGCTGGCATCTTTAACTCAAGGTTACAGTGGTCCCTCTTTAGCGTCGTCCCGGAACTTTCTGCTTATACGAAAGGAAAGTTTTCGCAATCGCGTGACAGGCTTTCGTCAACCTAACGCCGCCGCCAAGTTAGCGCGCCTGGGCAATGCCTGCAGTTGTTCGCGCTTTCCATGAGCACGCAACGTTGGAGTTTCGAAACTGGCACGTGAAGGGGCGATGTGGTTGGGTCATTACGTGACTCTCATTGTGGGAGAGCGGAAATATTTTGCATGTGGAAACGTTACAACCATAAGTACTTACTTCAAGCACTGGGGGAAGCTATCACGCGTTTTCGTAAATTTCTTGCATAAGCAATTCTTAAAGATACCCTAAAAAGAAAAAACGCAAATTCGGCAGATACCACGTACCGTGGGAGTCGATGTTATGCGAAGCATGCGGCTGGTAGGTGAGTGTGGCGTAACCTTTTTTTACTGAGCGACACGTTACAAAATGACGTTAAAGATTTGTATAAATTTTATACGCACACATATATGTATATGTTGAAGAGCCGCATATGTGTTATATAACCAGTTGTTTACGGTTGGGTAACGCTGCCAATGGCAACGTGGGTATTAGCAACAGCAGAAGCGGTAAGCTGATATGTAGTGCTTACACGTGTCCCGAGAACGCACGCACGTTTCACGAACCCGTGTGCATGTGTGGAAGAAGTTCTTGACAGTTCTTGAACAAGGGCATCATCACCGTGATCAGTGAGCACCAGCAGCTGGTCATGACTTGTTATAGGATCCGGTCGTGATCGTGTTGACGAGGGGTCCATGTGTAGTGAAGTATGTGGTATAGTAGAGCTGTTGGAATTCGTGGATGCCTCAGTCATTTCGTCGACAAATTGTCTGTCGACAGCAGGGGCGTAGCCAAAAATTTTTTTCGGGGGAGGTTCAACCATACTTTATGTATGTTCGTGCGTGCGTTTGTACGTGTGCCTGTATATATACGCAAGCAAAATTGAAAAATTTCGGGGGGTTTTAACCCCCCACCCCCTCCCCCTTGGCTACGCCCCTGGTCGACAGAGCCGGCGACATGTCGGAACCTGAAGCCATGGCTTGGCGACATGTCGGAACCTGAAGCCATGGTATACCCTTCGCGTTGGTGAGGTATAGGTCGTCAAGGCTGGTAGGCCTGGATAGCGCTACGTAGACCAACATCAGTGGATGGTTTTTGTCGTATTCGTAGACTACCTGGGCGTGTGTGGCCTACGTAGCCTAGTCTACAATGCGGCTATCAATAAATCTGGCATCATCTTCGGTCAGCATGAGGCCATCGCCCAGCCTCGTAAGAAATCAAGAGAACACTGCGTCGTTCTGAAGGATGAAGTGCACTTTACGGTGCGGTGATGTGGATATCATATGTAACTTTCGTTAATGTACTCCTCCGGGGTCGAGCAATGTTTCAATATAGCTTGGTTAATCATTGAAATACAAACGTAATGTTTATTAGACTGCTATAAAAGCGGAGCCAACACTGGAACTACAGACATTAATTTGATATGACGCTTCTATCGTAGGACTACACATCTTAGGAGTATCATGTAGTGTTTATTGCTTTCTTGTAAAATTAGATAGCCAGCACCACAACCACAATTTACGTTGCACCGATACTACGCCTGCGTAGGCTGTTTTTCCAAACCAGTTTACAGACCAGGCGTGGCTCAGTGGTAGAATACCTGATCGCCACGCAGAACGCTTGGGTTCGATTCCTGCTGGGATCCTAATTTTCATTCTTTCCATTCGTTGAGTCAACGCTGCCGATGTTGGTTTTCTTTAACGCTGTAGCATTTAAGTTACCAATGTCTGTTCTCGCCGTTCCTGGGTAGATATAAACTGTCAGTCACCTGTGGCGCATACCCGTACACCGCGGCCCGTGGTAAACGGGTATGTGCCACACGTGTCTAGGGGAAAGGGTTTGACGACGTACGCGACAGGATTTTAACGTTATTCATGTCATGACACGGCAATCATATTCGTCAAATCCTCTTACTCTCCCATGCAAATTTTGGTCTACACCAAGTTAAGGAGGCGGTCATGAGAGCACCCAGACGTAGGCGGCTAGATAGATAGATAGATAGATACGTAGATAGAAACGCTCAATGTGCCAGAGGTTCGCTAATAAATGCTTCGCATTTAAAAAAATCCTATTCCCAACATGGTGCCCCCTCCCATAGAGTTTCCTACAAATACACTGGAGGGAACTCTGGCGCTAATGTCTATGGGTAGCTGCAACGCATGGCGCTTCAGCCAGCATGGGAATGATGGGTAGCACACGGATTTGTCTTAACTTCGTTCTTTCGGCTCCGTTTGGCGCCGTGTGGCCTGGAGCCGCTTCGTCGCAAGACGAACTTCAGCACGCGTTCAGCAGTTCCACTTCACCACATTAACCTCTTTAAGCTCACCAATTCAAATCTGGTCACGAAGTTCAGAACGATCCATTCTTTTATTCGAAGCAAACGCCAAACCCCAACAATAAACGAAAACAGAAGTACGTTCGAAGCCGCAAGCGCCCATCATTCTCATGGTGGCTGAACGATCGCAGCGCCAGTGTTCTCTCTAGCAATAATTGTAGTAAACACTATGCCACCTCCCATCCGAATAATCTAAGGGGGTGAGGGGGGCTTATGACCATGCGGGTTTTGATGATAATGGTGACCGAAGATCACTGATGTTGCATTCCAAGGGCTGTTTACATTGCCATTTTCACTCCCGGAGAGCCGGAGACCAAAGACAGGCCGTTGTGGGAATAAGCTTGTCGTAGCTTCATTTTCATTTTCGCATTAATTGAGAAGCTTCTTTTCTTTCGAATTCGACCAGTGGGGTGGGGGCGTAGCGGTGTCCCCCCCAATGGAGAACCCTGAACGCGCCTGCGCTATTGAGGACCAAAGTGCCCAGGAGACGAATCGGCGAAAGAAATTGAATTCTCGCTCAGGGTGTTGGACCATATAGACTATAATCAAAGGTTTGCGGTAATCCTCACGGCCTACACAGTTGTCCGTCAAATTAGAAGGGTCATGCACTCACAGTGCAGGAATTGGCGTTTGCCATGGAGCCCCTCATTATCCGGGATACTTTTCTCCCTGTGACCACACGTGCAGTTGCCAATGACTGAAGCGGCATGTACTCTAAGCGCGTGGCTTCTGGCGCTTTTCGCGCGGCCGGTGGGCGATGGGGACGTCGAGCCTATAGATGCATTCAGGTACACGCTGGAAACGACAGCTAGCTCTTGTAATGAACTGTGGCTGGATTTGGCCTCTCAGCGATCACCGAATGCTCACAAGCGTTGCAAAAATTGCCGTCTTTCATGGGCCGGCTTTCATTTGCTGAGCCCTGTGTATACATGTAACTTACACGAAAACAGGTCTTATGCCAGCAGGCAAGCTACTTTGCAAGAACAGGAAACCGAAGATGAGACGTCGAAACACGCTCTTTGATAAAAATGAAAAGAGCATGAAGTCCGGGGTTCGTCAGAAACCCGTCTGGTCGGGAGAATTCATGTCGGGAAATAGCAAGCGGCGGCCAATCGTTAAAAAAAATAAAATTGCATACAAAAGAGTATACATACGGTATAATTCATTATCAGATGACGACCACATGGTCGTCCTTATTTATAAACGATAAAATTTAGATTGGGACCGTTAAAGTCGTATATCTTATCGTGCATGTATAATAATTGTTGGGGTTTTACGACCCAAAACCACGATATGATTATGAGAGACATCGCGTAGTGGAGAGCTCCGAAAATTTAAACCACCTGGGCTTCTTTAACGCGCACCTAAATCTAAGCACACGGGCTTCCATCGAAACGCGACTGCCGCGGCCGGGATTCGATCCCGCGACCTTCAGGTCAGCAGTCAAGCATCATAACCATCAGCCCACCGCGGCGGGGATCGTGTGTGCATAAAATACTGGTTCCATAAACGACAATGCCTTACTACTACATGCCTTACTACTACATGGCGTGCAGACAGTGCGGTGCGCCGACACTAACTGTCTTCACACCGAAAATCAATTAAGGCCTTACTGAACTTTTTGCGTGCCAGTGGCCTATTGAATAGGCTGTATTACTCCCGGTCTGCACCTTCCTTTTTGTTTATACATTTTTTTTATCGCACACCTGCTCTTCTCTCCGCTTTCCTTTCCATCTTTCTGTCCCTTTCCTCCTCCCCTTAGTGTAGGGTAGCAAACCGGATGCCACAATTCTGGTTGACCTCCTTGCCTTTCTCTCCTTTTATTATATATCTCTCTCTCTCTACTACATGGACATAATTTGCATTTCGTGGTTCAGGAATTCAAACAAGTAACGCCCGCAGCGTTCGTGATTTCAGTAGCCGGCAAGCAACGTTTAAAGGAATGCACTGCTCTGTTATAGCAGGCGTACAAATACCAGTGCCAATACTCACAATGAGGCGCGCTGCACTGTTGCCGCTCGCCTCATTGTTCGCCCAAAAGCGTGACGCAATACGCCTTATTTCGTCACGCTGTGCCAGCGACGTAAGGCAGCCGGTTGCCCGCATAGACGCGATAATCGGCCTCGCGGCAGCTACTACAGTCCGCTTTTTCTCCAGTGCCTTTGTTCGCAGCTTTGCTTAGGCTGGCAGCCAGCGCGTTTTACAAGTGCTCAAGCTTTCCCTTGTTTCTTTTTCTTTCTTTGCTTGTTTCTTTCTCGAACAAAAGAGAAGCTGTTTCCCATCTTCGCTCGACGCACTGGAGGAGGCCACGTAGAGGAGGTTGCGAAACGTCAACGAGAGGTACGCAGAACACGGGGCAACAGAATGGGCGATTTGCCACTGCATATATAAGCCATTGCGACACCCATTATGATCGACTGTCTATAAATGCGTGAAATTTACACGATTTGATGCCAGGGTTCTGGAGACCGAACTTAAATCAAGTGGAAGTGCTACAATAAATTATAGTGGATTTTACAGCAAACAATTGCGATTACGACGTAAATAATTATCTAATTAATGTACAGTCAGTCATGCTGTGTTTATTCACAAACCGAAGTCAACGACCCACTCAAATTACATGCGATACTTAGCGGCTGGCAGTGAGCATTCCTAATAACAATAATATTATATGGGGTTTTACGTGCCAAAAGCAGTATATTATTATGAATGAATGAAGGCAGGGAATATTGAGGGCTCGTTTCTTTGTTTGACACCACCTTAATGAAAACCAGCAAATAATGAAGCCAAGGAAGGCATAGGAGACGTTAATTACTCTGTTTTAAGTGTATTGTAGTACTTGCGATACCAGCTTGAAGAAAAGTAAAGTGGACGAAAAGAAAACTTGCCGCGGACAGGGACCGAACCTGCAACCTTCGGATAATGCGCCCTATACTCTTACCAATCATATTATTATGACGCACGCCGTAGTGGAGGCATCCGGAAATTATAACTCATAACGTTAACCTCTCGTTAAACACGGTACTGCCTCCGCCGAAGCGATCGTGTGTAGCAAAACACTTCAACCAGAAGTGATAATGATTTTTAAGCATCAAGAATGCTTAAATTTACCATTGGCTCAGTGTTTGCGGTCCCTTGCTTGCCAGATAGTGCACAGACAAGGCAAAAGCAAGCGGCGTTTCGTAATGAGGACGCCGGCTCGGAAAGGGATAAGACTGCGCTGGAAAAGCGAAAACAGAATACACAAGTGAGGCTGCTGGTTGTGCGCAACAATGGAATCACGTGCGAGTGAGCGTGACAGTGCCGGCGCGAGCCGGTTGCCGGTCGCATGCACCGCAGTGTATGGGTACGTATACGTACGTCTCCGTACGTCAAACAGCTTTGAGCGATAGACGGGACTTTTCGTCGGCTTTTATGCGCGCGTGCCTTTCTACAGCGTGAAGCTGCGCGACAGCTACGGCGGGTACTCGTACCTCATGGGGCCTCCACCTAGGCTGCCAGTGTCAGAAATGCTTCCACGAGACGCGTACGCGCCGCTCTGTCACGAATATAGCTGGACGCCGAGACATTCTACGCTCTATTGGCTAGCGAGGCAATAGAGGATTTTAGTCTGTCCGGTATTCCGGTAAAGCGAAGGCGTAGCGCATTACCGAATAGGAGGTTAGGATAGGATAGCAGGTTGTCACGATAGGGCGGTGTCCGTGTGTTGTTTGCCGCGTGGCCGCTTGCATGCATTGTCCAATCCAAATAGGTCGCGAAGTTTCGGGCGAAAAGCGGTTCAAAACCTATTGCCAACGACACCAGCAAGGGGCGGCATAGGGGCGGTATGGGTGCTGCGATTGAAGCGCGACTATGTTTGGAGGGAACAAACACTAATAGCGAAAAACGAAGTTTTATTCAAGGGTAAAACAATTTTTATGTTTTACAAGTTACATTTATTTCCCGAACAATATTATGTAGGTGCAATGTGCCAAGAATGTGTGACAGTGTTTAATTATTACGAAAAACCTTTTTCTTAGCGCCGCTGAAGAGAGGTGCACGTCATTGGTATTCAGTGCAGCCCTTGCGGTGCATGGAAAGGCGCGCTCGTAAGTTCGTCTGCGACGACACGCCCCCTCACGTGTTCTGGTGTTTCGCACTTGCATGCGCTCCCTGAATATTGTGGTGAGAATTTGATTTTTGCTGTGCGTGAAGTTACGAGGTGCGTTTCATCGTTGGTGAACGTGTTGGTTACGGTGTTCAACGGGCAACGGCGCGGCGCGGCTAACATTTAACGCCGACCGCTTTCCTCCGTAATCGCGGAAACGATGTAATGTTCCAAGGATGCAATAGCAACACGCGCACGCCTGGCAAGCCCTGTCTTCTAGATAAGACACCGGGCCAACGGTTCGGAGTAGTGTGCTTGCTGGATTTTCATGGATCGCTATTCCTGCTGCCCGGTTTCCTTCGTGAACACGCGGTGCCTACTATATTTCCTGTTATCGGTGAGCAGATCGCTAAGTTATATGTCGCGCTACAATTCGCATGCATTGATACGTTATACGTACGGTTAATTTATCGGAACATAAGGCAAAACATTGTGCACGTATAGTGTACGCACTTTTTGTACTTATTACGACGTATTGCTGCTCATTGTGTAGGGTGTGATAAAATTGCGTTATTGTGACCATTGAATAAAACTGAAATATATCGTTATTTTGGTGTGACCAGGCGTCATTTCTTCTCGTTAGGATTGAAGTAAACAAGCAATGCGCTCTCCCCTGCGCACGTGCGACGCAAATAAGCAACGCTGCGAACATGAGAGGTACGCTGCCGCCTACTTCATTCACGCTGTGGAAGATGACATGAGCGCAGAATAAAAGCTTCAAGAATAAGGTTTCCTGGAAGAACCAAGGCGAAATGACGGCGGTACACTTAAACACCGCTGTTTAGTCACGGGTCGACATTAGTTTAGCTAGCATTGGCTTCAAGCGCACTCGCCAAGGGCTTGCCGGCTCGCCGTATCGCAAGTCCTTAGCGATCAGGGGCGTAAGAAAACTATTTTGAGGTCAAATTTCGCGCTAGTGCCAACAAAATGACGTCACTTTTTTACCGGATATTGCGTCACATCCGCTTTATTTTTTTTTGTCCCGCCGGAAGTGTTCCCTCCTCACACAGATGGCGCTAAGCCTGATGAGCAGTTGATGAGCAGCCATTTTCTGAACGTATGGCTTCTGTGGAAGCTTCGCTGCATTGTCCCCGACACACGCGGGCTGTTTAGCTAACCTTAAAGAGCCCTTCACTAGGTTCAGGCATTGTAAACGAATAAGCGCCGAGCGGTATACTACAGACCGACCGGCGGCGATGGTGTCGGTGAAGAATGGAACGTCTGCGCGGCGCGAAAGCAGTTCAAATATAAACCAGAAGTCCGCGCTTCCTCCCGTGTGGTTATATTCAAGGAAGAAAGAAAACAGAACGAAATCGCCATTGTGCACCAATAGTGCTATTTTAAAGGAATCAAAAATATCACAAAGAAACTAAATCTGATAAAAAATTTGCATTGGCTTAGCTCGGCTATGCCAGGATACACGTAGCGTTAGCAAAGGTTCAGCTGATTATTCTTAGCTTTCCAGATTGTCTAGAATTATTAGCCTTCTGTCGATTCTTCGTGCGCTGAACCGCTAATTGCCAGGCAACTACTTCGGGATCCGATGAGATAAGCTTCTCGGCTCTTCTGCGCCGTTGAGCAGCATTTGCGCTCTCCTTCTCCATGGCGTTACCCACCTGCAAACGCCAGTCAGAGGCGCTATCAAGCGGCTCCAGCGCGGTGTCAGACAGCGGCTGCACAGCGAAGGCGAATAGCTGCGCGCGCGCCGGCGCCAGTGCGTCTGCCATGGCTACGCCGTCACTCCTCTCTAATGCGGCGCAGACCAGCAGCAGCGAGTCGCACGCGGCGGTGGCGGAGAGGGCGTGAGATGCCGGCTTAGGTGAGCCAGCTGTGTGATATCACTGATTCTCGCACATGCGCAGCACGGCTCATGAGGATCCACGCGAAATCGGCTCCGGCTAGGCAAGTGTAGCTAACCCTACAAAATTATCGCTTGCATAGTTAATTCTTGACAGGTACTATTGGCTACATATTTCTTGCATTTTCGTGTCTATGCAGCGCTTGTTTCTGCGAACATGACTGCTGCATTTTGATTGCGACGAATAAGAGGCAATCTGCAATTGTCAAATATCTGCTGTGAGAACATCTTGGTGAATGTTTTTGTTACGCGTGGACATTTCTGTTGCGTGAACATTTATTCTGTGGGAAACATCCTTTTGCATGAACATTCGCTTTGCGGTAATAAAATTAGGCATCTAAATTTTCGTACATGCGTTCATTTGTCTTGTGGCACGGGGCATGAGAGAGCTACGGCTCTCTTCAACACAGGAAGCGTTGAAAGCGTTGTTGCGCTTGTTAGGGACAACCGGGCTTAGAGACCGGCCTTAAGCAGTGTCGTAATATACACTAAATTTGTTATGCTTCTTTCCTATTTTTCGTAGCGTCTCATTTCTATTCTCTTTCTTTCCCCAGCGCAGGGTAGCCAGCAGGTCTAAGAACTGGCTAACCCTCCTGTCCTTCCGCCTGTTCCTTCCTCCCTCCGCCTCCCTAAGGCTGATGTCGACAACACTTTTCGAGAAGAGAGAGAGGGAGAAAACTTCTATTTCTGCCGTCCTCAAGGATCGTCCTCGTTGGGTGGAGCCCTTAGTTCAGGGCCCCATTGGCTCGCGCCACATCACGTGCCCGCTGGATCAGCCGATGCTGCTCCTGCGGCAGAAGGAATGCCTAACAAAAAAAATGGATTTAGACAGTCTGTAGAGTGAGTGTCTGTAGACTTCTTGTAGACAAGTTAGCCTTTACGTAGATTTAGTATTTTCTCTAAACAAAATCTAGTGACAATGTGTAGATAAAAGTCGACAAATTGCACGTTAAATTTTGTCTACTTGTATGTTATACACTGTCTATAAACAAAAGTATGAAAAAGCGTATGTTACCTTTTGTTTAATTGTATCGTGTAGCTTGTCTATAAACAAAAGTAAAAAACACACGTTTCTTCTTTTCTATTTTCAGTCAATATACAATCTATAGACAAAAGACAATTGCGCTTATATAAGCGCAGTTATTTTGTGGATTTAGCTTCTGAGAGGCCCCTCTAGAACATCCTGAGCACGTGTCGCGTCCTGGGCCCTCGCGACCAGCCTGAGCTGATCTTCGATGTTCGAACTTACCAAGGCTCTCAATCAAAGAGCTTGTAGGTGTGGGAAGGTGTTGATGGTTTCACTGGAGCTTGTCTGCAA
Source organism: Rhipicephalus sanguineus (assembly GCF_013339695.2). Classification (NCBI taxonomy): domain Eukaryota; kingdom Metazoa; phylum Arthropoda; class Arachnida; order Ixodida; family Ixodidae; genus Rhipicephalus; species Rhipicephalus sanguineus. The sequence goes on from NC_051181.1 coordinate 78,427,449, forward strand.
CCTCCTGCTATACGTTGATGTGTCGTGTAAGCCAATATTTATGGTGATGTGCCGCAGGCTACAAGATAAAGGTATGACCGTCATTTCAAGTGTTTTGTTTTACGTCTCGACTCCAATTTCTACCTGTCATCAAGAGTTACCCAACACACGTGCGATTTGACACTGATTTCATCTCACAGAACACAGACATGGTCCTTTTTTCTTCTTGTCCGTATTCTCTCGTCCACTAAGTCCCTGACGCTAGAGTATGTTTTCTTTCCCCGTTTGTGTGCGAATGGAATAATTGTTTCGGTAATGCTAATAATAAATGTACTTCTCCCGTTTGTAGAGTGCGGGGCTTCGCATATATTAAGCTTAATTATGAGCATTCTACAACTCATTCCATTTCTTTTCTTTTTCTGTTTTTGTTGTTCCTTTGCGTACTCCAAAACAATTATCTTGACAAAAAAAAATTTGTACACGATGGTACTGAGCAGTGTTTCTAATACTGGTCAGACTGGAGGGTGTCTGAACATCCGACTTCGAGAGCAGCTTAGCTCATTGAAGGGTGCGCTCTGTTCCAATCTGGCTTTGCACTGCAGAAAATGCGGGTGAAGCCTGTATTGGAAAACAGTACTGCTCTTTTAAATGCGGAGCATTTCTTAGCGAACCTCAGGCACTTTGGCCGTTTCTATCTATCTATCTATCTATCTATCTATCTATCTATCTATCTATCTATCTATCTATCTATCTATCTATCTATCTATCTATCTATCTATCTATCTATCTATCTATCTATCTATCTATCTATCTATCTATCTATCTATCTATCTATCTATCTATCTATCTATCTATCTATCTATCTATCTATCTATCTATCTATCTATCTATCTATCTATCTATCTATCTATCTATCTATCTATCTATCTATCTATCTATCTATCTATCTATCTATCTATCTATCTATCTATCTATCTATCTATCTATCTATCCGCCTAGATCTGTGCGCTCTCCTGGCCGTCTCCATAACTTGTAGTACACCAAAATTGGCATAGCAGGGGATCAGTGTATGACGCACACGATTAACTGGTCACGGCATGAATAACGCAAAATGCCTGTCGCGTACGTCATGAAACCCTCTCCATCAGTCACGTGTGGCACATACCCGCATGCCACAGTTCATGTTATGCGGGTATGCGCCACATGTGATTGACAGTCTCAATCAACACGTTAACAGCGAGCATACACATTGAAACGCAAGGCAACTGCGAAAGCTGAAGGCAGAACACCCCTGGAAGACGCTTGACTACCATCCACTCGTCCACGTGGTCCGCCAGAATGACGCAGTGTTCCCTTAATTTCTTACGAGTATGGCCGGTGGCCTAATGCTGACTGAGGATGACGTCAAATTGATTGAGAGCCGCTTGGCTACACGCGAAGAAGCCGCCGCTAAGTGCCCTGACGGGCGGCATACGGCTATACTACAGCAATGCGGACGTCGACCGATATAACGCATATTGCCTCGACATACCGCATGCGGTAACATAACTGGCTACAAGAATGAGCGGGTACACAGGGATGTCCTGGCCAAGGTGGCCAAGATCAACGCAAGCGACATGGGTGGCCTGCCGGCCTCAATTTGTCTGAGCGCCGACAAGCCCTTCATGATCACGGCCAACATCTACGTAAGCGACATCCTCGTTAATGAAAACATGGGCACCCTGCGGTACATTGAGTGTGACGAACACGGCATCCTCGTGCGACTGTGGCTTGAATTTCCGACGCCCAAAGTAGGCATTGACCGAAACAGATCACTAAAGACCGCCCCTCAATACAATTGAAATGCGTGTCCGTGGGATTGCGAACCACCGCAACCACGATACAGGCTAGAGAAAACATCTCGTGTAAGAGGACAGTTTCCCCTCGTGCAAGCAAACGCCAAAACTACACATAAGTCACAAGGGGCCACATAAACCGAGATAGTCTTCGATTACGATAAGCAATATTACTCCGTAGTCACATTCCCGCCCAACTTACCAGATGCAGGACTGCATATATGTACACACACACACACACACACACACACACACACACACACACACACACACACACACACACACACACACACACACACACACACACACACACACACACACACACACACACACACACACACACACACACACACGCACACGCACACGCACACACACACACATTATTTATATATATATATATATATATATATATATATATATATATATATATATATATATATATATATATATATATATATATTACTTTCCTTTCTAATTTGTTTGTATCCTAACAACTTAATGGAAAGGGGTAGCCGTCGCCAAGAAATGGCGACGACAATTCCTTGATTTATTTTTTAGTTCAATAATGAAAAAAAGGCTGCAATAACGGACAAGCTCGCCGATTCAGCATTCTGAAAGAAGCTCCAATATTTGCAACGGTTGTCTACAAGCTTACTGCTTATCGAAACACTTGCAGTGTGTTGCAGTATAGTAATTAAGTAGGAACTGCCTTGACGCGGGCAGGTTGAAAAAATTTGATGTATGATACACACGAGGGTTGGACGAAGCTTTGCTGAACATTTAGATCAGAATGCCTACCCCGATTGTATTGATGCCCCCCCCCCCTCCCGAAGCTTTCTGCATCCAACATAGCTTAGCGCTGCTACCGGGATCGGATGCATTGGAAGGTTTCTGCACCTCACGTGGTTTTGCATTGCCTCCGAGATCTGTGTACCTTTGGCCAAGAGACGAAGTCATGTGATGACGTCATCGCGTGACCTCACATTACGTGATGTCATAGGGACATCATGACGACGTCATACATTTTGGTGACCTGTGCCGTTAGGTGACGTCACCGCATGATTTTTTTTTCATCCATCGTGTTTACGCCGCCGATGGTCACTTTTCGTGTTTGACGAGGCTACTAACTCTTTCGCTTTTACAGTCTGTCTTGTTTCCGGGCAAGCACTGCGCTCAGTACGGTGACGGGAACTTGTCACCTTCCTATCGGTAACCGTCACGAAGTTGCTCTAACTCATTGTTTCAAGAGCACACGCGCTTCAGAGGCGCTCCCCATCAATATAATAGGTGAGCCCCACATTTATGAACGGTTTGAGTACCTTCGGTAGCTTCTTGACTTCAAGTGCGTCGTGCTGGAGAGCGATTACCCATCGATAATTCGTTAGAGTGTTTTGTCCTTTCCGGGAAAAAGGCGCGCTTATCTCAGTCAACACCGGATACCTTGTCAAGCACAGTATTCTAGTGGATCCGGGAAATCTCTTTGTATGACGACATACCTCACGTCTGTCGATATGGAAGGGTAGTCCGTGCGTCTATATATGGATCGTGTCGGGGTTACGTTCGTCCTGGTTATCATCAGCATGCGCCGTGTTGTTAACTGTTGTCATTGAGGCACTGGTCTTGATGTGTGTTTATGTGTTTATGCTTATGCCAGCGTACGTGGCAAAAATCAGCACCAATACCCTCGAGAGTTGCGTGCGATCCCCGTGGCCATCTTATGCACCTTACAGCTCGATGTCTTGCTCCGCGTTTATCTATGGTTAGTTTTCTTAAAAGTTCTGATTCATTCAGTGTTACATTATATGCAGATATTTACTAAATCTATAACCAATTTTACCGTTACCTAAAGAGGTCCTAAACCATCTCTCCCGCTTGGTGAAAATGCGGATACGGCGGAAAGCAGACGCTGCTGTGCACAGCTCAGTCAAATCTTGCGGTCATGCGCGGCAAGAAAATTTCACCGGCGGAGCGCGAAGTTGCCCATTTTTCAAGCTCCCTCTATTCATACAGAGGCTAGCACTCACTCTCTTCGGAGGGCCGTCATATAGCTGATAGTTCGTCATACGACAGGTTGGAGCAGTGCCTCCTCAATTTTTTTCAGTGCCTGCTCAACGCGCCCTCCGCCGCCGTCGGCGCGCCTGGCGTGTTTACGCTACTTGCCGCCCAACGATGGCGCCAGCGACGTATGGTTGGCTGCATGGCGGGAGCATGCACGCTCGCTGCACGTTAGCTTGGTCAGCCACTTGTGTATATGTGCGCCTGTGCGCTTTGCAGCTTCATTTTTGCTGTGTTTGTTGCGGTTGACGCACACTGTAAGCGGACCTCAGTTAACGAACTTCACCACTGCGACGGCACTGCGTGCGGGAATCCGGTGGCGATCAACACAAGCAGGACCACCTGTTTCCTTCAGGTGGTCAGCTCTTCAGCGGTGAGCCAACACTGTTGCCTTCTTTTGAAAGTGAAAATGTTGTCTGTAGCCTCTGACATCCCATTATGTCGTGCGGAAGTTGTTTGCAACGAGGTTGCCGTACTGAAGCATTTAGCCGAGCCGCTGACTGTTGTCTTACAGGGCTCCATCACTTTGACGGCATTGCGTACGGGAATCCGCCGGCGATCAGCGCATGCAGGACTATCCGTTCCCTTTCAGCGGTGAGCCAACAATGGTTTTCTTTTGAACGTTGAAATGTTATCTGTAGCCTGTGGTGTGTCATGACGTCACGTGCAATTGATTTTTAGCGCGATTGCCGTACTCAAGTATATTGCTCAGCCGCTGACTGTTGTCTTACAGGGCTCCATGGCATACTGTTGCGTGCTACGTTGGTACTCGGACGGAAAGCACGGGAATCATAGCATCTCTTCACATGAGATTACGGCGGATGAGGCACTTAGGGAACAGTGGCTAAAAGCAATAAAAAGGGATGACTGGGTGCCAAACACCACCTCGAACTATTCGAGAGTATGCAGCCGACACTTTAAGGAGACGGACTTCGCCGGAGGCAAACGACGTCACCTCAAGAAAGGTATAGTTCCCTCCTTGTTTCCCTGAATATCCTTCGTACATGAGGCCGCAGCTATTGAAGGGGAGGGCTACTGAGAGCATCCGGAAGAGACCTCTTGTTCCTGCTCAAGGTAAAGAAAATGAGCCTGCAAGAAAGCGCAAAAAATGCCAGGAAAGCATTGGTGCTGAAGAAACGCCACAGGACAACCATCAGGTGGTCAGCCCGTCGCTAACATTCGATGGAACCAATTCTCCTCCAAGAAAGGAGCAACAAGCCATGGCCGAAATCGACAGTGAAGCTCCAGTTTCCAGTGACGCAGGGGTTTCCCATCAAGCGACCCAGGTAGATGTAGGTGTGTCTAACCTTCTCGCGACGGAAAGGGCAAAGTTGAAGCGCAAAGAAAGAGACTTAAAAAAGCAGATTGAACGGCTTTGACATACAGTTTATAGCTACAAAAAGGAACTTGAAAAAACGAAAAATAGTACATTCGCGAACAGGCAAAGGATAAGGATATTTCGGCAGTGTTCTTATGGGACCAAATTGTGAACTTTCAACGCAGGAATCCAGCATGGACTGAAGATGTTGTGCGACATTGTATTATACTGCGCCATCTCTCTACAAAAGCGTATGAGCATGCAAGGAGAGAGTTGCTGCTCAAACTACCAAGCACAAGTACTCTGCAGAACTACATAGGAACCAGTTCCGGGGGGAGACAGGCTTCAACACATTAGTGCAAGCCAGACTTAAAGCTGAAGTGGAAAAGCTTGATGCACCTCAGTCGAGAACTTGTTCACTGATGGTTGATGAGATGCGCATAAAGCCCAACCTTCAGTACAACAAGCAAAAAGACTGCTTTGTCGGCCAAGTTGATATGGGCATAGTGAACAAATCTGGCAATGACGTTGTGCTGGCTAACTCCATGCTTTGCTTCGTCATCAACGGGCTGTGCACATCTTACAGAATTCCAGTTTCATATTTTTTTTTACAAAAGGTCTCAATGGCTCCCAGTTGTCGAAGATGCTTGCGTATGTACTGGGAAAAGTTGAAGAAACTGGGTTCAAAATAGCACGCATAGTCACAGACAAACATAAAGTCAATGTAAGTGCTATGAAAGAGCTCTGTGGTGGGTTTTTGACCTATCGAATTCAACATACATGCGACCCCGAGAGGCTCCTTTTTCTGAGTTATGATTACCGCCACATAATCAAGAATATTCGGTCCCAATTTCTTTCACGAGACTTTGGCAAGGCTGGGGAGGTATCTGCTCCATACCTAAAAAAGCTCTACGAAATGCAGAAATCCTGGCTTGTCAAGCCAGTGCGCCATTTTTCCAGGAAACATGTGTACCCCAATAATATCGAAAAGATGAACGTCCTAAGGGCAGTGTAAGTGTTTGCCTCTCAAGTTCTAAAGGAGCAAGCCGGCCACAGCTGCCACCCTTTTGCTTTTGCAGGACCGACGATAATGTTCATGAGAAACATGTATCGGTGGTTTTTATTGCATGACACCAGTAACACAGTTGTAAACCTTATATTTACTAGTAAAAACATCCCCTATACTTTCCTTGGCATTTATTGTCTGTTAGTGAGGACGACGAAGACGAAGTGTTGCTGTAGCTGAGTGTTTGCCGTTCATCTTCATAGTTTTCTCTTAATTTCGCATTTATACGGGGAGCATAGCTCCCTTTTCGGCGGAGATGGAAGTGGACTCACCTGCACGCCCACCCGATTTGCCGGCGTCCGCGTCGGCAGCCTCAAGGAAGCGGAACTGCGTTTCCAGTGACAGTGAGGCTACCCTTATTGACACTGCCGAGAGCGCCGACAGCTCCGACGACGAATACGTGACCGTCATGAGCCAGAAAGCAAAGCGGAGGATGCTCCGGGCATCGGTGGACGCATCTGCTGTGAAGGCCCCGCAAAGCCCGCCGAAGTACACCGTCCTCTTCTTGCCTACGCAACCATCCATCAACATGAGGCTACTGAACAGGCAAGCTGTGTCTTCAGAGCTCGAGTTACTGTTGCCGAACAGTATTGAGGATATCAGAGTGAATCCCCGGAAAAATATTGTAGCAGTGGACGTCGCTCAAGCGTCAGCGTTAGATTCACTGAGCAAAGTCGCCGTCCTCGGTGGCATGAATGTTCGCACTATCATTCCGCTAGGAAAACAGGCAGCTACAGGCGTCATATATGACATTGACGTGACCATCTCGAACGAAGATCTGCCGATTCTCATTAAGCCTGCTAATGATGGGCCCCAAATACTCCAGGTGTGCCGTCTAGGAAAGTCGAGATGCGTGAAGATTGACTTTAAGAGTGATCGCCTGCCGTCACATGTTAAGGTGGGTCATTTCCGACATGCTGTGCGGCCCTTTGTTCCTAAGCCGCTTCAGTGCCGAAAATGTCAGAAATTTGGTCATGTGAGTGCCGTCTGTGGAAATTCTACAACATGTTCTCGTTGTGGTGCACCACATTCTGCCGACAACTGTAAGGCTAATTCCTATAGTTGTCCGAATTGCCAAGGGCCCCACGACGCCACATCAAAAGAATGTCCGAAAATAAAGCAGGAAATTTCGGTTTTGAAGAAAATGGTGAGGGACCGTTCGACTCACCGAGAAGCGGTTGCTGTCGTCAGGCGACATCGTTCTCGTCGCAGACGCTCATCTAGAAAGTCTGCAGGTATCAAGCCTGCTGTAAAGCCTCCTTTCGTTGAATCGGCCTCATCACCACCGCCGAACAGAAGGAACACGCGCACTGAGAATGCTGTTTCTGGAAAGGACGCTGTGGAAGAAACATGGCCATCACTCCCAAGGATAACTCCTGCAGAAAAACTGGAACGCGCACCGGTAGCACCACGCTCCGCATCTCGCCTAGATGAGGTGACAGAGCGTGACCGTGAAATTTTGATGATGATCAAGTCTCTCATCAATGCTATTCGCACGCTTGTAGGCAATACGAACACGCCTACAGCACGATGCGCAGTGCAAGTACTGGATGCCCCGAGTCCAGTGCTTGCCAACTTTGCATAGACACAATGGCTCGTTCACTGCCTTCATTCCGAGAGGAAGTACGCAGTGCGACAGTTTTCCAGTGGAATGCCAGAGGACTTAAATCACGGATCTCATGTTTTCGCCAGTACGTTTTCCGCAACAGGTTTCCTGTATTAGTAATATGTGAACCAAATTTGTCAAAAGCGATAAAGCTCTCTGGCTACGAAGCCTTCACTTCATCGACTTGTGGTGAGCCCAGCAAAGTAATTGTGTATATCCGTACAGACTTAACCTACATTCCACATTTGGTGCAATCCCATAACGGAAATCAGTACGTGTGCCTCCGCGTTGCGCAGAAGAAGGTAGCCTTCACGCTTATCGGCGCCTACATCTCACCATCGGGTCGGTTCGACGGTGAGAGACTGCATGACATCTTGATGGCGACACCTGGACCCTGGATTGTTACTGGTGATTTCAATGCTCATCACTTCCTTTGGGGTAGCACCAAAATTGATTCCAGAGGCCGGAAACTTGCTGAATTCGCCTCACGCCACGAACTTAACGTTATGAATGACGGCAGTCCAACGTATTTACGTGGTTCGAAATATAGCAGTTGCTTGGATCTTGCATTGGTGTCACGGCGATTCACTCAACAAGTGCGATGGTTCACTGATATTGAGACTCACGGCAGTGACCATATTCCAACGTATTTGAAGGTCACAGGTTTTACAACATCCTCCTCATCAACTTACAGAAGAGTTAATTGGACAATGTACAAGACAAAGGTGGAAGAGGCATGCGATGATATCACGTGCGGCCTCGAGGAGGTAATTATAAATGTGATGGAAACGGTTAAGTGCGCCTTTACGTACGTATCAAAACGTACAGATTTCGATGTGGAACTTGAACGATTACGAACGATTCGTAGGCGGGCTGAGAGGAGATACAGGCGCACTAATTCGATTCATGACCTCAGAGATGCTCGACGTCTACAAAAGAAAATCCAACGTCGAATGGACAAGCTGGAGGACCAACGGTGGAAGAAATTTTGTGAATCACTCGATCCTCGCAAGCCTATGTCGCTTATATGGAGGACGGTGCGTGGCCTTGGCTCGACTCCACAACAACAACATCCATTCAACACATTGGCTCTCCATCAAGGCCGTCTGCAGGTTGACGTTGCCGAAGATTTCTGCGTGAAGATTGCGGGCAATGTGGTCGCCATGAGTGACGAAGTTCTCGGTGATGTTCCTGTAGCGCGCGTCTCTGAACTGAATGTGCTTTTCTCACTCGAGGAACTAGATGCGGCTCTAGCCACCTGCAGGCGTTCATCGTCACCTGGGCCGGACGGCATTACATACGCTGCTTTATGCCATCTTGGAAGGCGCGGCCGAGACCAACTGCTGAAATGCTACAACCAGTCATGGAACGATGGCGTCGTTCCCGAAAGGTGGAAGTCCAGCCGTTTGGTACCGCTCCTCAAACCTGGAAAGTCGCCGCTTGATCTGGCATCATATCGACCCATTGCGCTGTCCAGCTGCGTGGGGAAAGTAATGGAAAGAATGGTTCTGACACGTCTCGAGTGGTACCTAGAGCGCTACAATATATATCCAGAGGCTATGGCTGGTTTTCGAAGAGGCCGCTCTTCTATTGATAATGTCATCGACCTTGTAACCTCTGTGCAACAACAGAAATACCTCAAGCGCATCTCGGTTGCAATGTTCCTCGATGTGAAAGGTGCATACGACAACGTAACGCACGATGCCATCCTCGATGCCTTGGCGAACGTTGGAATCGGTGGAGAAATGTTTCGATGGATTCGGAGCTACCTACTGAGGAGATCCTTCTTCGTGCATACTGCGGAAGGCCGCACCGTTGACCATTACACCACTCGTGGCGTTCCACAAGGCGGGGTTCTCAGTCCTACGTTGTTTAACCTCACGATCATTGGCCTTGTCCAAATTCTACCTCGATCAGTCAACCTCTCTGTGTATGCTGATGATATATGTATCTGGGCTTCAGCAGTGACACGACCCCAGGTACGCGCACGGCTCCAAAAAGCAGCGAGAATAACGTCGATGTACCTCCATGCTCGAGGCCTCAGAATTTCCACCGAGAAGTGCGCCTTAGTCCCTTTTACCCGCAAGCCCATGATCTGGTATCCCGTTTCCATCGACAACGTGAGGCTTTCGTATACGAGACGTCACCGATTCTTGGGCGTCATTATCGACAGAGATCTTTCGTGGAGTGCTCACATCTCGCACTTGAAGAAGAGGCTCACCTCTATCACACACGTAATGAGATTTCTCGCTGGGAAAACGTGGGGCACATCAGTGTCATCTATGCTTCAGCTGTACAGAGCGCTCTTCTTGGGATATTTGCGGTATAGCACGCCCGTGCTTTCCAACGCCGGAAAAACTAACACCCGGGTCCTGCAAAGCATTCAAGGCCAAGTACTGCGCACATGCTTGGGGCTACCTCGGTGTGCTAACACAGTAGCAACGATTGCTATTGCTAAAGACCACCCGATCACAACATATATAACTGTCGACACACTCCGGGCACATATCCGCTACGTATCCAGAGTGCCTGACCACCACCTCGCTAGCTTGCCACTAGAAAGACCAAAGGCAGCGTTTTCCAAGGTGGTTGCGGCTAACCAGCATTCCATCTCGTGGAGATTCTCGCCCGCAACAATGCCACTATCTCCGGAGTGGTGCATGAAACGGCCCACTGTGCACCTTGAAGTGCCGGGGATATCTAAAAAGGCAAGCCTGTCATCTGCAGCCCTCAAGCAGATCTCACTGGACCTTTTGCATTTGTCGTATGCTAACCGAATACATATTTACACAGACGGTTCGGTCTCGGGAAGTTCGACAGGTGCATTTGTGATACCATCTCGATCAATCACCGTCAAGTTCAAGACATCACACGTCACGACATCTACGGGCTCCGAGCTCGCCGCTCTTCGAGCCGCTATGGAGTTTGTTATGCAAGAATCCCCTAGTAGATGGGCCATATTCTGCGACTCCAAGGCAGCCCTTCAATGCGTGCGAAGTCTACGACGTGGAAACTACCACCAGTTGGTGTCTGATATCAATGCAATTTGTCATCGCGCCGCTAATCAAGGACACGACATTGTTTTACAATGGCTGCCGGGTCACTGTGGCATCAGTGGTAACCACCTCGCTGACGACGCTGCCCGATGTGCCCACGATGGAGCGCCCACACTGTTCATACCCTTGTCGAGAGTAGATACAGCTAGAGAACTTCGTCGCATCGCGCATAATACCACGCTTGCGCACTGGAATTCTCCGCTTAACTCCAATCCTCGCCCTAAGAACCTTGAATCATTACTCCAGCTACAACTGCCATCCAAGATTTCTCGACGTGACGCTACAATGCTGTGCCGGTTGTGGATCGGTGTAGCGTTTACTAACTCATTCAGCCATCGCATTGGCATGGCCGATTCATCCATGTGCGAAAGCTGCAATTGTATAGAGACTACTGAACATCTCTTGTGCCACTGCGCCCAATTTGATGAAGATCGCCGGACTCTCCAGTGTGCCTTGGATAGACTGGATGACCGTCCCTTTAATGAAGCAAAGATCTTAGGAGCCTGGTCGCGCAGCATATCAGCCCAGAAAGCCACACGAGCCCTACTGCGGTACTTGAAAAGAACCCTATTGAGCGACCGCCTGTGAAACTCGGCACTGTGTGTGTGATGTGACATGTGTCTATCCTTCTCTCTCTCTCTTTTACTCCCCTATTCCCCCTCCCCATGTGTAGGGTAGCAAACTGGACGCATTGTCTAGTTAACCTCCCTGCCTTTCCTACATTCCTTCTCTCTCTCTCTCTCTCTATTGTCTGTTAGTGCTCATTAATATTGTGTATAACAAAGAAAACGAGCCCTCGAAATTAACACTTCTTTCCTTCATTCATAGCGAGGGTCTCGTTCTGGCAGACTTGATGCTTTCAGGTGGTATGCGAGGGATTATTGGTCAGCTGCCAGCTCGTAATAAGTTCACGTGCTACGTGACGCCAACAGGCAAAAAAGGGTGTTCCACACTCGCCGTCATGGCTACTGGCGGCGCTGACTAACACTCCCACGTTTAAATGTACATATATACCCTATAAAGTGGACGGGGGGATGGCCGCCGGGGTAGCTCAGTTGGTAGAGCATCGGACGCGTTATTCGAAGGTCGCAGGTTCGGTCCCTGCCCGCGGCAAGCTATCTTTTCGTCCACTTTTCTTTCTTCACATTTACCTTATATTTACTAGTAAAAACATCCCCTATACTTTCCTTGGCATTATTGTCTGTTAGTGCTCATTAATATTGTGAATAACAAAGAAAAGGAGCCCTTGAAATTAACACTTCTTTCCTTCAGTAACACAGTGCAACATGTCCTGCAACGCTCTCCTGATGTCAGGCATTATGACAACCCAAATGATGATCGCCTGGAGTGGCTCGAAGTTTCATTTCCTATGTACATAGAGGAACTCAAGAAGGATGTCACATCTCATCGTGGATTTTTAAATGCGAAGCATTTCTCAGCGAACTTCTGCGACTTTGAGCGTATCTATCTATCTATCTATCTATCTATCTATCTATCTATCTATCTATCTATCTATCTATCTATCTATCTATCTATCTATCTATCTATCTATCTATCTATCTATCTATCTATCTATCTATCTATCTATCTATCTATCTATCTATCTATCTATCTATCTATCTATCTATCTAGCCGCCTACGACTTTGTGCTCTCGTGGCCGTTTCGTTAATATGATGTACACAAAAATTGGCATGGCGTAACATGACCTTATGAAGCACATAATGATAGGTCATAACATTAAAATCATGATATCCATGTCATGGACGACATGATTTACATGCCACTGTTTTGGTGCTCTTGCGGCCGTTTCATTAACTTGATATATACCAAAATTGGTATGGCGTGACAAGAGTGTATGACGAACATAATTGACAGGTCCTAACGTGCAAATCATGACACGCTCGTCATGTAAAGCATGATTTATATTCCATGCTCACGGTGCGCTCGCGGCCGTTTCGCTAGCTTGATATACTCCAAAATTGGGATCTCGTGACGTGACTGTGTGACTAAATAACAGGAGTTAACATGAAAATCACGACACGCATGTCATGTACAGCATGATTTACGTGCAAGCTCATGGTGCGCTCGCGGCCTTTTCGTTAGCTTGATATACACCAAAATTGGTATCTCGCGACGTGACTGTGTGGCGAACATAAATAACAGGAGTTAACATGAAAATCATCACACACATGTCATATATAGCCTGAATTACGTGCAAGCTCATGGTGCGCCTGCGGCCGTTTCGTTAGCTTGATATACACCAAAATTGGTATGGCGTGACGTGACTGTGTGACGAACATAAATAACAGGAGTTAACATGAAAATCATGACACGCATGTCATGCACAGCATGACTTACGCGCCACGCTCATGGTGCGCTCGCGGCCGTTTCGCTAGCTTGATATATACCAATATTCGTATCGCGCGACGTGACTGTGTGACGAACACAAATAACAAGTGGTAACATGAAAGTCATGACACGTATGTCATGCACAGCATGACTTACGTGCCACGCTCATGGTGCGCTGGCGGCCGTTTCGGTAGCTTGACATACACCAAAATTGGTATTGCGTGACGTGACTGTCTGACCAACACAAACAATAAGAGTTAATATGAAAATCATGACACGTATGTCATGTACAGCATGACTTACGTGCTGCAGCATGACTTACGTCATGGTGCACTCGCGGCCATTTTGTTAACTGGATATATACATAAATTTGTGTGGCATGACATGAGTGCGTGAAAAACATAAATAGCAGGTCACGCATCGTATATATGTAGCATAATATATGTTTCATCAGCATGGCATATAACAGCGTGGCACTGCGTGGCACTCACGCACGTATGACAGTCTCGCGATATATAGCGAACTAGATGTCACGAGGTGAATGACTTCATAAGCTTCAATGACAAACAAGACGATGTATGTAGCTCTTTGCTAGCTGCTTTGCATTATTTACAACAGAGACCTATGAAGCACTCCTGCTCACAACATACTCCACTGTGTCCTGCATTCGCTACCCGCTCTCACTCTAGAAGTTCCACTTTGTGTTAACAAGGAAGTTCAGTAGTGATCCCGTTGAATCACTTTTTGGGACAATGAGACGATCAGTAGGCTGTAATGACCATCTGAATGTCCGTGCTGTTATCTCTGGACTAGAAAAGGTTCTAAAGACGGGCATTACAGCTGCATGTCAAGACAGCAATGTAGTCCACACTGAAGAAACTGGACCGAGTAAACGAGTTTTGCCTGCAAGTACACAAGCGTGTGAGGGCTCAGCTGAGCTTCCTGTGGCAGCTGCCAATGTGCTGAAGTGCTTAAAGCTGTCGAGATGCCAAGACCCTGCGATTCATTGGCGTCGCCAAGGAGGGGGGGGGGGGGGTACGACCCCCCTTCGAAAATTTTCAATTTTTGCATGCGTACATTTACATGGACGCATACAAAGCGTGCACGAGCATGTAGAAAGGGTGGTTAAACCTCCCCCGAATAAAATTTCTGGCTAAGCCCCTGCCGTGAGTTCACGGAGATATTGCATCCTGCGCTCCCGTTCATTGCGTACGTTTTTTTTCTTTAATTTCTGGTGTCGTGGTTGGTGCTCGTGCATTGCAAATTTACACGCCACGATTGCATCGCACCGAGGTTTGAAGCCCTTTCATATCAAAGAACGTAATGAGCGCGGTAAGCAGACAGCAAAAGTCCAACTATGCATGTGCTTTCTGTTCTCGAGGATCTCATAAGTTCCGTTCATCGCTAGCTTTCAGATAAAAACGTCATCCTTTAAACGTGCGCTCTGAGCACTATGCGACTGTGTACGTTTTAGACGCTGCTCCATCGAGCCAAGCTGAACAGCAAATATTCGGACCCTAGCCGCGCGCGAGCCAGCGCGCGTTCATCCGCCGTTGACACATGCTCTACGTGAGTGGCGCCTCGCCCGCCCCCCTCCCCCAAACATAAGCGGCGGCGGCGCGCCCCCATTGTTCTTTCCGCAACCTAGCAGGCATTGGAAAAATAGAGTAGGCCATGGTTGGAGCAACAGGCTCTCTCCCGAACATCAGATCAGATCAATTAACTTTATTAATTGCCCTGCGGATTGGTGGGATGGGCCTGGATCCCGCCTAGGCTTCGGCCAAGGGTTGCTGGTCTTGGCGGCTTCCTCGGCTCGCTGGACGGCCCAGAGTTGTTGCTCCAGGTCCGAGCTGTCGGATTTTTAATACGTTTCACCACAAAGCAATGTAGCGTTGCGGCAAAGCTGACTCTCAACGCGATTGCGTTGTTGGGTATCGGGTGTCTCAGCTTGCGGCTGCATCTGCGCAGAGCTGATAGACGGAGCGGACAAGGTGGCGGGGAGTTAAGGCAAATTTATATACATATAAACAGAGGCGTCACATGAATGCACTGGGGCCGACAGCTTATTGGACTCGCACTGAGGTGCGACGACGACCCGGCTTTCTTCGTTCGCTGTCCCTCTCCCCGCACAGCTTGGTTCTTTTATAGCCCTGGCCGACTCCTTGCATCAGCCAGTAGTTCGAAGCCTCCAATCAGGAACCGCCGTTGGTTGCTGCTGGAATAGGATCCGTGGATGAGAGGGCTTGCCGCACGTTGCGTGAGGAATTGCCGTCGGTTGCGTCAGGCGCATCGCAGGAGTTGCCGGGGGTTGCATGAGACTCCCGCCTTGGTTGGCACCCGTTTGCATCAGGCACCTCGCTGGTGTTTACGTTGGTTGCATCAGACAGTGTATCGATGTTGACGCCACTTGCGTCAGACGTTCTACCAGCTTGAATACCTTGCCGGAGCAAGGAAGTTTGGGTTGGAGCCTTGGCAGAACAGCGTTAGAGAGCTCGTTTCGCAGAAATTCCGTTGTCGGCGTCGTTGGTTGTGAGCGAAAAATCAGCGTTGCCGGTGAACGAAAATTCGGCATAGATGCAAATAAATAAAATAAAAGCAGTCGGTTCGAGTGTGAATTGAGCCCAGGATTTCTGCGTGGCAATCAAGTGTCCTACCACAGAGCCACCCCCGTGCTCGAAATTGTTTTGGAAAAAAAACACTATGTGAATGTCATTTAGTGGCGGGGGTGTCCTCAGCGCGTGTAATATTGCGCGGAAGAAACGTAGAATCCCACCAGGCTTCAAAACATGTGAATTCCACAACGAGTGGGTGCTTTAAAGGGCCACCCATTACAAAGCGCTCAGACATACTTAATTGTCATCATCAGCAGAAAATCACAGTTTCACCGCAAGGGCGAAGCAATGAATGCGATAGCAACAAATTGTAGTGTTATACGAAGTGAGGCTGGCAGCTAACTGTTTTGTATCCGATCTCGCGTAACTACGAAACGCTGGTGTAAGAGAATACGGCCGCTCCAGGGAGAGATGCTCTCCGCATAGTCACTTCGCGTTGAGGGCGCAGCATGTAGAAGGGGGTATACGAGCCGCCCGCTGTGATGGCTGTCGAGATAGCGCGCGCGCCAGCGATCGCGACCGCGCCCTTAGATTCAAAGTTCAAGGTAGCTGCTCGCGCGGCAACCCCCCCCCCCCCGTCCTGCGTCTTTTCATGATTGTTAAAGACGGGCGGGGCGTTTCCTGTCTGCTTCGACCGCAGGCCTCCCGAGCGGGGTGATGTTATCGCATGCACCTTCCGAGCGACAGAATTGGGCCGGCTCGTTTGATCTCTGCCTCGGCCGCGTTCGTCGCCCCCGCTCGCGCGCTTTTACCCGCGGTAGAACATGCGAGGCGTGGGGGGGGGGCAATCTTATTAATTTGGACTTCATACGGGAGGGACATGACGGTGACGGCAAAAATCCGTCGAGACTGTCCATATATGTGCTATCGCAATAAAACATCAAGAAAGTCAGCAGATGCGCAGGTTCGCGTCTTGCCTTACGGACGCGTAGTGGGTACTTCGCAAATTCTCAAAAGGAAGAATTATGCGGGCACTTTGCAACTGTACTTGCAGAAGGCATTCGTGGATAGTTTTAAACGGCCATTGTAACTCGCAAAGACGTTCCTTTCCTTGAGGCACGGTGTGCACCGAGACGCGAAGCTAGGCTAGCGATTGAGACGAACGGGGCCCGATTACGCTATCGCGTTCTAATCTCGAGGCGAAGCTCAAGCGTCCTCCAAATTTTTCGGGATCAGCTGCGACCGCAAAGGGATCTACTCATGAAAGCGCTGGTTCGAGCCTGTAAGATGATCAACGCTGCAGCGGTGGCGGCTTCAATTAATGTCGTTTCGGACCCGCCATTTGAGTAAAATGTCCGAAAAATCAGGAGTTTCAGTGTCCGGAATTTTAGATGTTCTTGTACCTTGCTCTCCTTGCTCTATGGGGCTTGTGGCGGTGCCGCGAAAGCGTCAGAATTTTCAAGCATTTCCGAAAGATTGGCAGCTTACTGTATTCTGCTATGTCGTCCTTATTACCATTGTGCGTTCGCATATGGAATATCCCCAATTTTTTGTTCATCTTTCTTACAAAGAACCAAAAGGTTCAGGTCTAAAGGCGCTAGCATGCACCCGACTGAGGCCCTGATTCCTGTACAATCGTGTGCACCGGCCAAGCAAACTTATGACCTAAGGCCCCAATACACTACAAACGGAAGTGGTAGAATTCATAAGCACAAGATAAATTCGTGGTCGCACAGTGTGCGGTAGTAATTCACGAAAGCGAATGATGTTGAGAATGAAGCCCTTAGTTATGAATCTTATTATTGATATTACGAGTTTTTACACGTACGTTGTATAAAGGTTAACAGATTTTACAGTTTTTGACGTAAACGCTACGGTTCTGTTACGACACCAACAAATTACGGCCTTCAGAAACTTTCGGTTATTACACCTCTTTCCTGAAATGCTCATCCAGAAGTTGGTTTTCTATTAGGGAAGATTCTAAACTCTAGCCTTCCTTCAAATATTTTAAACAGTTTCATATTACGAGAAATGTAAAATGACGTAGTAATCTTGCCTTGTCTTCTCGTTAATCAGGTAATCTTGTCACGATTCCCATATCTAGTGACTGATTGACAACAATCAATCACTGTTCTTCTTTAAACGACTGTTTGCATATTACATGATAATTTCATTGTATATATGCATTCTACTTTGTATTTGTTGTTATTATTGCCTTTGACATCGAACATGATTTCGTTCGGTGTAGTGACTGCACAACACTGTATAACAATTGCGTCAGTTTTATTCCGCAGCCGCATGTGCCTGTTTTACCGAAGGAAGATGGGGCCTTTGTCACCTGTATTAAAGCACCTTTAGCCCACTTCGTCTGTGTGCTGCGTACACTGTGAACTGGAATAATGTTTATATATATATAGATTATTGCATTTGCATGCGGACAACAATCAACGAAAGTGAGAGCAGCATTTTGGGCTAGTTGGTGATCTATGACAGCAAAGAAATTGCGCGACGAAAACACGGAAAGAAGAAGACGGGGCAAGTCTTGTCTTATTCTGTCCGTGTTTTCGTCGCGCAGTTTCTTTGATGTCAACGAAAGTGAACAATGGACAATGTCTCGCACCGGAGTGGTTCATCCGGCAAGGTGTTTCCAGTCTTTTCGAAGTCGGTGTTTCAATAAGTGCATAGAAGTACGAAGCCTTAGTGTGACGTCTGCCAAAGTGGTCTTATTACTATCACCAGAGCGGGAAGAAACGTAATAGGAGGTGGGAGGGGGGGGGGGGATGGGTCTATTGATCAAATCGTATCGGTGTGACATAGTGATTAAACTTTCTGGCACAGAGAAACCCTGGAAGGTCTTGTCGGGGGGAAGGGGGGTGCAGTTTGAGGGTGATTTTCATGAACTTGAGCGAAGTTGAATTGATGGCGCAAATGCTAGGACAGGGACGAAGAACACAGGACGCAGACAAGCGCTTGACGTGTTCGGTCGGCGTGAAAAGTTTCGAGACAACTAGGTCTGAGAAAGCTGTATATTTCTCAGGAATTTTTTTACTGCATTCGGTCAAACCGCACAGTACATGTCAGCGCGTTTTAGAACAGGCTGACAATCAAATCGAGGCTTCTTCCCTGAGCGGCAGAAATATGCAGCTTTTTCTTGCTTATCGTTGTCCCGCAAACTTTTAACGTTGACATGTATACGTTTGCTTTCTATAGCGTACGCGTTTTATACGTATGTATACGCCTTCTATCCAGACGCACGGAGTAGCCGTATGCCACATAACACGGATATAAAGAGCCAATCACCGCTAAAGGAGGTAGCCTGGTACAAAAGGTAATAACAAGCGCGCGCTTTGCGACCCATTCCGTATATCGCATTGCATACGCACGCGTGACGACAACGTCAAGTGCAACGAAGAACAAAGGATGACACAATGTTGGCCGCCTTAACCAGTCCTGTCCTCCTCACCCATTGGACAGAGGCTATCTGCGGCACCGCATAAAAAAGCCGCAAGATCTCTTCACAGTGGAGTGAAAGTGGCGCCAGCTGTGCATTTTACGATATGCGTGTTGCGTTGTCCGTGCTGTAATCTCTCACCCAGTTGTTATCATCTGAGAGAGGGCTTCTTTGCAACGTCGCGTGACGCGCCGCTGTTTGCGGGCCGCACGTGAATACACACGTTGCACGAGACCGCGGCACATTGCGCTGTGAGCGGCAGAGACCGGTGTGTTCTGGTCGGTGGCGGCGTTACGCTTGCTGACGGCTTGCCGGGTCATCGCCTCCTTTCCTCATTTGCGCCATCAGGCGTCGCAGCTCGCACCTTACACCTTGCCCGTATAGACGCTGTGCACTGGCCAGAGGGCGCCAGGTAGCCCCTATGCATCCCCTCAGTATCACCGACAGCTTCCGTGAAAGGTACGAAAAAAAAGAGAAGACAATAAAAAGCGTCACGCACAAAAGGGGAAGTTTTATGGTACATGTCTCTTGTACATAAACAAACAAAACAAACAAGTAAACACAGTATTTCACAGATGAACACTAAAAGACTGATTAATCTCCGTATATCGAAAAGCACACAAATTAAACTCACAATAAACTTTATCAAACTGTTCACATATTGGAAACTGTCGCGTATACATGCATGCATACTCGAGCGGGAGCTCTGCTAGTACGAGACTACAGGAAACTCCAGCTGTGCTTTCCTTGCTTTAAAGAAAGGTGTGTGCCATCGTCGAAGGAAAGCCTCCTGTCGTGTGCGCCACCAGTATATTTTGGGCTCAATTAATAATTGATTCATCGTCAGCATCCGTGTTATTGATGCATGACATGATGCATGATATTGATCCAGAAGCGCACAAAACACTGTTGAGGACACACACACACACACACACACACACACACACACCACACACACACACACACACACACACACACACACACACACACACACACACACACACACACACACACACGCACACACACACACACACACACACACACACACACACACAGACACACACACACACACACGCGCGCGCACGCACGCACGCACGCACGCACGCACGCACGTACATACACACACGCACACACACACACACACACACACACACACACACACACACACCCCCGCTCGCACGTAAATGGCTTGGCAAAGAAAATGTGAAGCTCACTTTGCGTTGTGACCTTCACGTTCTCAGCTCTTTTACTGGCTCTTTGTCTGATATTTCTGCTTAAATTCAATCGTTCGCTGCATCCTGTACCCCTGTTTTTTCTGGTCTTCTGTTTCGTGTTTTTTTATACTCTTGCATAGCAAAAATGCACCGTTACTACGGCCTACAACTGTTGACAGGCACTCTCAGGACTAACTAACTAACTAACTAACTAACTAACTAACTAACTAACTAACTAACTAACTAACTAACTAACTAACTAACTAACTAACTAACTAACTAACTAACTAACTAACTAACTAACTAACTAACTAACTAACTAACTAACTAACTAACTAAATAGTTAAATTAATACTTAAATATTTATTCATTGATTAATCAGGAAGCGCTGTAGTGGAACGTTTTATGATTAAAAAACAGCGCCAGCAAATGAAAGTAAATAATCATCGATTTAGTGACAAACATTATTGCAGTATAAATACTGGCAATTCCGACATTTATTTGAATAATGACACAATGATAATGCAAGAATTATTTCGTAAAAAGCCTGAAACGACAGAGCTAAGTTGATCTCCTCATATCCCATATTCCCATTAAAAATGAAATCATGAAATTGACGTTCATCGCGCGCACAGAGCATATCGAAAAACAGGTTTTTCAGCATTGCTCCCCCATTTAAGTCGGGAATCGTACCCACGTCCTCGAGCCTAGCAGCTGAACGCCATAGCAGCTAAGTTACCACGACGCGTGTCGATTATATTAGGCCTCTCGATTATGGGTGCTTTTTTTGGCAACGCTGAGGAAGGGTAATTTAGGAATATAGCTCAAATTCTTTTTCTTTTTAGCATCCTCTTTAGCTTCGTCAAGCTTCCTAATTGCTTTCGCGCTCTGGAATGTGGGGTGATAAAAATCGTCACGCGATCATATGCATATACAGCCGTGACACCCCCCCCCCGTAGTCGTCTCAAATTATGAGGCTCCCGAATGACTTGCATCTGCACGTAAGCGATAACGCGTGACAAGAATGATGACCCTGTGCGTTTATTACCGTCCACTATAATTTATATCGTACGTGTCCAAAAAGAATGCGCGCTCAACTGTGACAGTTCTTTTTATTGACTTACCTTGCTTTCTTCGCTCGTTTTGTGCAGTTTATGTCCAACTTTAGATAAATAAGCCCTTTTCGCACTGCAGGCAACATTGGGTACTATTACCTTGCCTTCCTCGTGAACGTCGTTCTGTCTAGTGGCCACTGCACCATTTTTTTTTTATAGAGTCCTTAAGCAAACTGTTCCGCTAATCTTAAAGAGTTTTTCTTTTTTTTTTATCGCGGAACGGTGTGTGGTATCGCGCACATATTAAAGAGGCCTATTACGCCAGTTAGTCACAAACTGTCGGCGAATTGCATGTTCGTTATTATTCGCTTATTAAGCGTGAGCGGGAAAGATAGCAGAGACGGTGAAAGGTCAAGAGCATAATTCTGCAATGTAAAGGTAACGGTCTAGCGGGAAGCCTTGCCAGAGGAACAGAATTTCACAAATATTTTTGAACTTCCAAGAAAAATTCTTTGTTGCATAAGTTACTACGCTGAACAACAACGAAACAATAAACGAAGAGAAAAAAAAATGAAAACGAAACATGAAGGCCGATGCTTCTTAAACCAACGTTTCTAGAACTATTTCTGTAACAACAGGCTCTATAAACGATGGCTTTAACTACGTTCGTTGCTTCCCACCTTTGGGGAGAATTGAAAATATGAATCATTGTATTACCCCCAATGTGGCCTGAAAAAGAGACAATTTTAAATGTGCGGTGCTTCGGACTCGCCGTGTTGTCTGTATTCCCCGATGCCGGTGAAAATGTGGATGACGAGATGAACTGTGAAAACATAACGAAAAGTAACGGAACTTCGCCCCCAAAACCTTGAAGAGTTCCGTTCACTGTAACCTGTACATTCAAGCGAAGCTGTTGTCCGCCAATGGGGAGGTGTCTTACGCACACTGGTTGACCACAACCCCTTAGCTTTAAAGGGACACTAAAGAGAAACAATGAATTGGTTTAGATTGATAAAGTGTGCTCGGAGAACTCTTGTGTAATTTATTTCACCACCATAGGTTTATTATTAGAGGAGAAAACCAGGTTCAAAGTTTCATTTTTAAATTTCGCGCCGAACTTTGTAATTCGTGACGTAAAAGGTTTCAAAGAGCATTTAACGTATTTTGGCGCCACTGGCTCGACGAAATTTCCACAAACTCGTTATGTCAAGTCTCTGGGCTCCTCAGAGGACAATGTTCTTCTATTTAACCGATTAGGAAGTACGTAGGCCCAAGCAGGCGCCGTCAAAAATATGTGACGTCACTGCAAATGGTGCGGGAATTCCAAGGTGGCGTCGCCACCTGTATTTTCTTTTTGCGCGTTTTCTCGCTTAATTAGCGTCTTCTCGCAGCAAGCGCGGTGTTTTTGGTATCGTGGAAGACTACTTTACTAATGCGAGAAAAATCGTTTTGCTCTTTAGTGTCCCTTTAAGGGGGCCCTGCAACACTTTGCAAAGTCACCATCGAATGGCTTCACCGAAGGAGTTTATTGCCTCAGGAATCGAGCACCGCAAAAATTTTTAGAATCTTTCAAGCACGAGCGGAGTTACAGAGATTTGTCGCACGCTGTAATTGCTTTCTGACTTCTCTCGCGCCGACGAGCGCGCTGGAAGCTAAGAAGGGAGGGATGGCACGAGGGAGAAGAAGCCACGTCAGGCGCGCGTCATGACCCTGAGCACTTTTTCTTTTTTTTTGTTCCTTCGAATGCGCTGCTTACTTTCACTGCGATCGCGAGCGCGGGCACGTGGCGGTATCGGTAACTATGCAGCCCACAATGCTCAAACCAGACAATGGTCGTGAAACTGGGTATTTGGCGCGGTTATTTTTAGCATATGGCATCATTTGTAGAAAAAAAGAGGGAACGATTTCCAGCTGACTTTGAAAATTAATTGTAAATTCCAGGCCGCGTGCTGCGCTTTAACGTTCGGCTCGGGTTTTCTCAAGAGCCGCGACTACCGATCGTCGGCGTTTTCTGATTATACGCTGAAAATGTGTTGCAGGGCCCTTTAAAAGCAGTTACTTTTAATCAACTATATCTGTTAAATTTCGCATCGCTCGTGTGATTCCTTGTCTTAGTGTACTACAGCGCGTAATAACTGCGACTTTATGTTTTATATTCTGGTCAATACTTGATCGTACGTGCAGTGACCGGTAGACGACGAGGGGTTCGTTCGTGCTGCTAACGTATTTTCTTACATAATACGACAATTAGCATTCTTCCGTGTTAGCATTGAATTATATTCGCTTTTGTTGGCTAAATATGGCTAAATGATTGCCACTATGTGTTATTGGCTTGCTATTGGAAAATGACAGCCAGTGTTGCCTTATGTTGGCTAATGAGGGCCAATATAGCTATCCGGTGTTATAACAGCACTAGTGCATCCGTTTAATTGCCACCTGAGAGCATTCGCGCACATACATAGATAACCCGAGTTGGTCCTGCGCTAATTTTTCATATGTAGCTATTTTTTAAACTTGTACATCGCTTTATGAGAGATACTGTGGCAATGAATTACGTTTTCTGCGTGTGCCCATTGGACAACTCTTACGTGGGTTCCATCGCAGCGAAACAATGTGCTGCGGCGAAGCAAGCAGAAAGTATTGCGGTGGAGGAAAGCAAAAGAATTGCGCAAACAACGTGACGTTATTAAATATAGTTTGTGAGAACCTCGACGATGACAAAGGCACTGCGTAAACGCCAGAACTGGATACCAGACTGGTCCGTGAGCCTGGACGGGGACCAGACTGGCCGATGGCCCCGATCGACCGGTGTGACCTCAAGCCACGGATCCTCCTAATTCCAGCCTTTCTCTTTTCAATGACCCTCAATCACCTGGGAGATTTCACGCCACCCGCTTAATTATAATGCCAGCTGCTTCCTTTAAGCCTGCGCTTTTCTTGTATTTTTTTCAATTTTAATTGTCACATGCCGAGTGCTGTTCCGCAATGCATATCTGTATTGCAGCGAAGATTACAATAAACCAGTTTCTTTCTTATGCGGTGTATTTAGAACCCTTCCACCCCTATCCCTTTGTGCTATGGCCTTCAAAGCAGGCCTTTAGAGGTTTAATATTATTACTGGTTCTTTTATTTTTGCTGTGTGCGCGCGCCGATACTTGAACATTGTTTCTGATTGCGCCGTCATAGGCGCTGTGCAGCATTATTGACACGTCTTACAAACTTGCCCAAACTTGCGTGTTTTATTGTTTCATCACATGTTAAATAAATTATTGGTTGATTAATTGAGTGATTAATCACGTAAGTAGGCATTACATTGCAAACAGAAAAGGAACAAAAGAACGCGCTTCATGGCGTCATGGTTCTGTGCCTAAAGGTTTGTTAATATGCGTTTACCAACACACCGGAAACGGAACAGTACGTCACTTATTCGTTCTGTTACGCCGCAGTATTTCCACACGAAACGCGAAAAGTACCGTTACTAATCTCAGTTAGCCGACTGACTCGTTCGATAAATCGCATCGGTTGTCGGCAGGAGTGCAACGCCGCGCGTCAAGTGTACACAGAGTTCAGAAGCTATATCTAATACATAAAGGCAAAAGCCTTACATGCCTCGCCAAACGCAAAAATTGACACTCGGCGTCTGCGTCAACACGAATGATGCAACGAATCCTCATCATGTGCTGACGTCACCACATGCGTCACATATCTAAAAAATTGTGACGTCATCAAAACGTCACTATGATGTCACATTAAGAAACGCCACATGGTGACGTCATCGCATATGACATCGTCGCTTGGTCAAAGGTGGGCCGATCACGGAGGCAGTGCAAAACCAGGTGAGGGGCAGAAAGCTTGGAAAGCCTCCGATCCTGGAGGCTGCGCCAAAAGCACGTTAGGTGCCGAGAAATCTCGGAGGGGGACGGGGGAGGATCAATACATCGACTGAAAAAAAAAAAAGATGGCGGCTTTCACCTTCGAATTGTCTTAGCCAAATGGATAAGGGACCCTGTGAGTTTTTATATTCAGGTATGCGGGACAGTAGTGTCTGTGTTTCGAGGCAACCCTTGGCCGCCTGAAACACGCACACAGCTCTAGAACGTACATTAAGGAATGTTGTGCACTGCTTGCGCAATTTATCGCCATATTACACCGACTTTTTGTTTCGGCACTCGCGTCTATCGAGCGCAATAACTTAAGAATGCATAGCAACTTCGTAGCAACCATGGCCTCCAGTGACACTGACGATATTGTTGCCAGATCCGTTCCTCTGTGTTGCAATACACATCCCCAATCGCTGCATCCGGCACTCCACGCACATCCGCGAAACAAATGCGCAATCGTGAGCGCTTATATGAGAGGCAGTTTATCGAAATGGAACTCCTGCCAAGTTAAACGGAGCCGCGGGTGATGTCAGTGCGCCGTCAGGAACAGTAAACAATGATGAGTTATTCGAGCACTACGTCAACCGTGCAGTCAGGGCCTTCACATCTGAGAAAACAGGGAGGATGGAATTACGCCAACATTTTGTCGTATATTATCCGGGAATCGCAATGCAAACCTTGGCTACTGAAGAGCCTCGCTATATGAAAACCGTTGGTACAAATAACAAAAACACAACACAAAAAAATCTTGCAACGCTGTACACTCCTTAAATACTGTGGAAGTACCACTCGGTGGCACGACCCAAAAAAAACTTACATATTAAGTGTAGCATATCGCTGCACGGCTACAACCAGTCCTTCATATAAATCGTCATGATAAATTGTTGCGCCATGCATCATAATTGCACAGCCTACTTTATTTCTCAGAACGAATTCCTTGTGACAGCAATGTACATTTACTTCTATTCGGCGTCAGTAGGCTCGAATGTGGGCCTGCAAACGTGATCGGCTTATCGCCCCAGCGAATTTCTCATAACCTTTGACCTCAGTTATTTTCTCTTGGCATCGATTCCGCTAGTCTGATAAGCCGACAACTACCTGCCGTATACGTTGACTTGTAAAGCTCCTCTTACTCTTAAGTGATTGATAATACAAACGAGATAGCTGTAATCGTCCCATTGCCTAATCCAGTGGTTCCCAGCCATGGATGTTTCGGGGACCCTTGTGGACTGGGGAAAGTGATGAAGCGAGCCTTGCAGCGAGCGATAAATAGGGGAGGGGGGGTCATAAATTAACACAAGAAGCAGCGTGAAATAAGCGCCTTTTATTTCTCCCTGGCAAAGAATGGTCAAACTAAAGTGCCACGCCAATTCGATCTCAGCAGATTGTCAGTAAGTTGTGCGGTCTGCAGCCGCATTCAACCTGTTTCTAGCTATCTTTGATCTTCAAGTATGCAAGCCTGGAAAAAAAAGCATGCTCGCGTGCATACGTCGTAGAAAACTGCAACAAAAGCTTTACAGCCAGCTCATGGAAAAAGGAAAACATAAGTCAGCTCCCCCGCAATGCAAGAACGCTATGCGGAGAAGCATACACAATAAAAATTAGAAGGGGCTGTTGTCATGGGACACAGTGTGCCTCCAAAAAGAAAAAGTGTTTTTTTTTTGCGATAGCAATTATATGGACAGTCTCGGCTGGAAAATGTCCGCCCCCGTCGCCGTCATTCACCGTATATGTATAAGTATGTATATATTAGAGCCGTGCGCGGGCCGTATTTCCAAGCCCGAGCCCGGCCCGGGCCCGCTGACTTTGTCGAAGGCCCGCCCGAGCCCGACGGCATAGGGCTGTGAGCCCGCCCGGCCCTGCCCGACGTATGAAAACACAATCCCAGGCCCGGCCCGGCCCGGTTTTTTGAAGATTCGTTGCGCACTAAGCACATCAGCTGTACACCAACAAATAACGCAATAATTATGCACGTGCATATAAAAAATACTGCGAGACAACGGTAAACGTTTTACGTACCAACACGCAACAAATATTTTATTTGCATTGCATACCTGCGACAGCGCGGCACTTTTGCTATACAAGTAGACGGCCTCATGCCAGCAACAATGGAGTTCGTTCGCCGAAGCATCCACGTGTATGGGGTATGCCTGTACAAGCGTCAGCTTGCACGAAGGCCATCTACGTCGGGTCGCTGTCGCGTGCATTTTCACTCATGGGATTTGGCCTTAAATCTAACGCGTTGAGTCGCGTGGCGCCGTCACTAGCTGAGGTAGTGTTACTTCTGTGTTTGTCGGAGTGCAACAGAGGCAGTGCTTTACCTGCTCCCCTTTTGTTTAAAGTAGCGAATGGAAAGGAAAAGCGATAAAGGGCGGTCGCGCAAAAGGCGCTGCGTGCGTGCTGGAAAACAAATTTCGCTCATTCTACATATTGCGGGCTTGAGTCGGGCTTTGTGCAGGGCCCGAGCCCGGCCCAATAAAACTCCAAGTAGACCGAGCCTGAGCCCGGCCCGGGGTGAAAGTACGTCGGCCCGTCCGATCCCGGCCCGCGGGCCGGGTCGGGCTCGGGCTTTCGGGCTACCCGGAGCTCGTGCACATCTCTAGTATATATATAGAAAGGCCACGAAGAAAAATAATTAAGAAATTCTTTCCGACGCGCGGAATCGAACGGGCGACCTCTCGCTTTGCAGCCCGCCGCGTTAGACGCTAGGCCACGACAGCACCGTCTCTCAGCCTGTTAACGGCGAGCTATTTATATATACCATGTAATTCAGCATGCTTTCTTAGTGGCCACATAGATGGCGCGACGTGCGTGCGTGTTGCGCGCTTTAAAGATCGTCGCCCCGCCCCTGCGAACGCCGTTGCTGTTCGCTCTACAGGGCGTCGTCGCTTTCGTGCGCTTATCTCAAGGAAAGAAGGGGCGGCCGGTGGGGTGCTTTGCTTCGCTCGCTGCAGCGGCCACGTTTGCGAAAGGAGCGCGCTGTTCGAACAGAAATAAGTAACAACTGTGACAATTAGTTCGCGCTCGTCTTGTGTGTACCTGTTCGTTTGTTTCGTGCGTCCTGCTTTATGTTTGAGCAGTGCGCTTCGAGTGTCGAGCTGTGACGCATTAGTTCGCGCTCGTCCCGTGTGCGTTCTTTTCGTGCGCCCTTTATGCTCGAGCGACGCGCTGGCAATTTCGAGCTGCTTTCCGTTCTTCGCGTTACATTACAATTTATTGCTATCGCAATCATTGCTTCGCCGTTGCGGCGAAGCTGTGACATTTTTTTTAATATTTTAAATGCGAAGCATTTCTTAGCGAACTTCTGCGACTTTGAGCGTATCTATCTATCTATCTATCTATCTATCTATCTATCTATCTATCTATCTATCTATCTATCTATCTATCTATCTATCTATCTATCTATCTATCTATCTATCTATCTATCTATCTATCTATCTATCTATCTATCTATCTATCTATCTAGCCGCCTACGACTTTGTGCTCTCCTGGTCGCTTGGTTAATCGAATGTGCACCAAAGTTGGTATGGCGTAACATGACTGTATGACAAACATAAATGACAAGTCATAACGTGAAAATCATGACACGCATGTCATGTACAGCATAATTTTTATGCCACGCTCATGGTGCGCTGGCGGCCGTTTCGCTAGCTTGAACTACCCCGAAATTGGTATTGCGCGACGTGACTGTGTAACGAACATAAATAACCCGAGTTAACATGAAAATCATGATACGCATGTCATGTACAGCATGACTTACGTACCACGCTCATGGGGCGCTGGCGGTCGTTTCGCTAGCTTGATCTACACCGAAATTGGTATCTTGCGACGTGACTGTGTGACGAGCATAAATAACACGTGTTAACACGAAAATCATGATAACCATGTCATGTACAGCATGACTTACGTGCCACGCTCATGGGGCGCTGGCGGTCGTTTCGCTAGCTTGATCTACCCCGAAATTGGTATTGCGCGACGTGACTGTGTAACGAACATAAATAACCCGAGTTAACATGAAAATCATGACACGCATGTCATGTACAGCATGACTTACGTACCACGCTCACGGGGCGCTGGCGGCCGTTTCGCTAGCTTGAACTACCCCGAAATTGGTATCTTGCGACGTGACTGTGTGACGAGCATAAATAACACAAGTTAACACGAAAATCATGACACGCATGTCATGTACAGCATGACACGTGCCACGCTCATGGTGCGCTGGCGGCCGTTTCGCTAGCTTGATCTACCCCGAAGTTGGTATTGCGCGACGTTACTGTGTGACGAACATAAATAATAGGAGTTAACATGAAAACCATGACACGCATTTTGCTAAACGAAGTACAAGACGATGTATGCAGCTCTTTGCTGGCTGCTTGGCATTACATCGATTCCCACAATGCGTGGGATCTGCCGGCTTTTTTTTTTTTGAGGATGACTTTTGCGGACTCCCAAAAATGGTTTCGCGGACCCCCATTTGAGAACCACTGACATAATCTGTCATCCATACCTGAAAAATATGACGCATTGAGGCAGCGATGGAGTGGAACGAGCGTGGCCATCAGTTTAGATAATACCGCTTAACTTCAATGTATTTTGAACCAAATCATAATATTTATTTGCGTGCATGCACAAACCATTACAGATGTACTTCAATAAAGCGAATCCGAGGGGGATCAAAGGGAAGCCTCCTCTCGACGATAATAAAATAGCCTCTCGTCTCGCGCTAGCAACGTCTCGTATTCTGAAAACAAAAAAGAAAGAAAAATGTCGCACTGGGCAGCAATACGTGGCATCGCGCCTTTGCATAAAACCTGCATGAAAACCGCTGAAGTTAAGCGCTACAGGTCCGAGCTCAATGAAAAATATTAAGACAGCTAGTCACACTAGGTGTTCCAAGCCTGAAGGAAGTGCGGAGGTGGGCAGCCTTCTTTGTTTCTCTTCGGTTTTCTCTTTCTTTCCTCGTCTCTTTCTTTCTTTTTCTCTTTTTCGTTTTTTTTTCTGTCGTTCTTCTCTCTTTATTTTTAATTATTTTTTTACTCTCTCTTTATCTAGTTCTTTCTCTTTCTTGCTCTATCTTTCTTGTTGTTTTTTTTTCATTCTTCCTCTCTCTATCTCTGGCTTGCTTCCTCGTTCTTTTTTCATTTTTTATACGTATTTTTGCCTGCGTTACGCCAAGCTACGACAGCATACGGTGACAGCATACGATGACAGCATACGACAACATACGACAGTCCGGGCCCCTAAAGGGCTCCGCACTTAAAATGGAATGAGCAGCAATTTGCCTATGCGTTCACTTCACAATGTTACGCAAGTGCACTACCGAGAAGCTAGGTGTGCTGTGCGATGAGCACGCGCACAGGTAAGCGACGGAAATCGGTCGGCCAGAGAGGTACTCACAACTGTAAAGGTCACTTCTGCTTCAAGGGTCCTGAATGCGTAGCTGGTTAGTAAGAATATATCGTTGAAAAAGTTGATCATTTGAGCAGCGGCAAGTGATAGTAGATGAAAAACAAAGGGTTTATTTGCGCATAATAAATGTTTTGTGTGGCATAGTATAATGCTGCCCATTTCTTTGTGCGTATATTGACACGTGTACTTGTTTTCCTCATGGCCGTGTGTTAGTGGCTGAAACAAAACCTGCTGCCAGACAGATATAGCAGGCAATGCTATTCGCTTTAAAAGATATATACATATATATATATATATATATATATATATATATATATATATATATATATATATATATATATATATATATATATATATATATATATATATATATATATATATATATATATATAGAAAAGAATTTCGTGTAACCAGGTGCAGCGTTTGATTGGCTTGTTTATAACGAAAGTCGCTGGTTCGCACCTGTGGTTGCGTCGCCCGCAGTATAAACTGGACGACCGGGTGTGTGTGTGTGTGTGTGTTTGTGTTTGCGTGTGTGTGTGTGTTTGCGCGTGTGTGTGTGTGCGTGCGTGCGTGTGTGTGTGTGTGCGTGTGTGTGTGTGCGTGTGTGCACGTGCGCGCGTAATTTGCAATAATCAACGAGAAGCTTTTTTTCTTTCTTTGGGGAAGGTCAACTGCAAAAGCTTACAGATCGCGCGATTTGGGGAAAAGGCGGAGTATCTCCGCAAACCCCTAACCCATATTTTCATTCGAATTTCCACCATCTACTTGCTATACACGAAAAAAAAAGTGTTACAGTGTTTTAGTCCGCGCTCAAAAGGTACCTAAGTTCAACATTTTCTCATATCCCGCGTTTAGTAAAGCATTGCATTTGAGTGTGCCGCGCAATAGTGCAGTTTGTTGACGTCGTAATACCTTTTGAGTGTCTTGTTTTTCTTTTTTTTTCAGTTCTTTCTTCTTTTTGAGCGTCACAAGTATTCCTGTGTATCATCTTGTATTCATCTTGTAATATTGTATTTTGGTTGGTAACAACTTTATTCCTTTAAATATTTTTTTTTTCTTTTCTCGCGGAGTAAACGATTCGAATACCCTGTCTAACGAGGCTGTAACGTAAGAAAGTCTTTGGTATTCATTGAAGGACATTTGATTTGAAGTGTTTCGTATCCTGTTAAAACTGCCTTTCCATCGTTTTTTATTCTCTTTTTTTCCCAAGTGTACCTTATCTATATGTACTACTCTGCTATGGTCTACCTTAAACCACAGTATTTATAAATAAAAACATTGAATAATAATAATAAAATTTCTTTTATTTATGGATTGATCCTTCTCAGTTGGGGCCATTCTCTCCTACAGACGAGCCAAGTCTTTTGTCAACGACAGCAAGATAGAGAGAGAGATGATGATGATGAGAAAGCAGACTCAGAGGTAAACCAGATATTGGCATCCGGTTTGCTACCCTGCACGGGGAGGGGAAATAAGGGCAAGAAAGGGAATGTAGAGAGAGAGAGAGAAAAAAAAAACGCGCATACACACACGCAGGATAAAAAACAACACACACAGAAAGGGCGCTCTGGTTACAGTCGTTCAGAAAGGCCAGTCGATCGCACGATGCCAGCAGCGCTTGCAGTTCCTTCTTCTGCGACGTTGTGTCCCGTCGACGACGCAAAGTTCTTTCCTTCGACAAAGGTCGCTCATCCAACTTGTTCGGGGCGTTGCAAATGGATAATCGCTGTGCGCTGTACTGTGGGCACTCGCAAAAGATATGTCCAATTGTTTCTTTATTGCCACAGCGTTCACAGGCTACGGTGTCGGCCATCACAATGCGGAGCGCATAAGCGTTGGTAAACGCAACGCCCAACCATAGCCTGCACAAAAGGGTTGCATCTACTCGGCGACGCCTCGCTGGGACTTGAAGACTTAAGGCGGGGTCAAATGAGTGCAATCGGGCATGCTTGAAGTGCGGCTCATTCCGTTGTGACGCGGTGCGTTGGCGAGCAAGCAAGAGGAGCTTCCGTGCAGCGTCACTCCTAGAGAGCGGTAGGAGTAGTTCATGGTCTGAAAGGCCCGTTCACTGCCGATGATTCCGTAGTGACTAGGTAACCAATGAGAAGTGACCAATTGATGTCCTTTCTCAATTAGGTGGTACTGGTACTGGAGACATCTGCAGTCTCCAGTACCAGGTGTGGTCCATGGCGCAAGGCTGACAGTAGGGACTGCAGTGCCGCCTTAGAGTCGCAGAAAATAGTCCACTCGTGTGTCGGTTGGTCAATGACGAATTGTAACGTGGTACGAAGGGCTGCCAGTTCTGCTGCCGTCGATGTTGTTGCGTGAGAGATCTTTAATTTAATCGTCGCAGCGAGCCCTGGTATCACGGCTGCTCCGGTTGGGCTGTTCGGCAGGATGGATCCGTCATTATAGATGTGTGTGTCGTCACCGGCAGTTAAACCGCTCACTTTAGTTATCTTATACTGGAAGTATCAACAACAACAACAACAAAACAACAACAACAACAATAGTAAGGTCCTCGTTCTGAGAGTGTCAGTGTTTCAAGAGAGTAGAGTACAGGACGACGACGAAGTGTTTACCTTGCTGAACGCTGCTCATTTCGTTTGGCATTATATTTGTGAATTTTCACAATTTCCGGGGATCATCGCTCTCCTGCGTGCAGCGATGGATCCAGACCCCACCGTACGCAGTCCGGACTTGGCGCCGCCTTCGACGTCAACCTCAAGGAAGCGCAACAGCCGAGATGACGACACCACCAGTGACAGCACTGAACTGTACACGGCGAGTAGTGAAGACAGCGACGACAATTTCATCCCTGCAGTGAAGCGCAAAGCTAAACGGCGAATGGTCGGTGCGTCTTCGCCAGCTAGCATCTCTACCGTGAAGGCTGCCTGCAGTCGTAAACGCTATACCATACTCTTTGTTCCTGTTGACTCTTCGGTCAACCTGAAGAACATAAACAGGCAAGTGATATCGGCACGACTCGAAGCCATCGTGCCTAATGAGATACAAGATATTAGACTCAACCCACGGAAGAATATCTTGGCCATAGACGTTGAGCACCCGGCTGCGCTACATACCTTGCGAAATGTTACGGAGCTTGGAGACATCAGACTCAGTGCTTACATCCCGCAGGATAGCGACACGACGACGGGCGTCATTTATGACGTCGACGTTTCTATACCGAATGCAGATCTTCCTGTGCTGATAAAGCCAGCTACTGAGGCCACGGACATATTGCAAGTATGTCGGCTTGGCAACTCCCGTTGCATCAAGGTGATCTTCAGAGGCGATTGCATCCCATCGCATGTGAAGGTTGGTCACTTTCGTCACGTTGTCCGACCCTACATTCCAAGGCCTCTGCAGTGCCATAAATGTCTGAAACTGGGCCATGTTAGTGGCGTGTGTAGCAACAAGCCAGCATGCCCACGTTGCGCCGAACCCCACAAAGCAGAGGCCTGCAATGCAACTCTCCTAAAATGCAGCAACTGCAGCGGAAACCATGACGCCTCATCGAAAGACTGCCCAGTACTCAAGAAGGAGAGGAGCATTCTGAGGCAAATGGTGAAGGATGGATCCTCACGAAAGGAAGCAGTAACGGTTGTACAAAGACGGCGTTCCCGTCGACGACGGTGCTCGAAGAAAAGAAAAAGCAGTCATCTGCCAAATGTGCCTTCACATACGCCGCCACCGCCACCACCGCCACGACCACAGCGACCGCCCCCGCCCCCACCGCCAGGTGTGATTCGTCCAGAGGTGCAGAAAGACACTGAGGCGCAAAAGAGAGCATCTGACAGTGATTGGCCTGCTTTACCGCGGGCACACGTACCTACGGAACCAAAGCATCCACAGTCGACAACGGCTACGTCAACAGCAGGCAGTCTATCCGCCCAAGAGGTCCAGGTTTTTTCTGTCCTGAGGTCGCTGATGAGTGTTATCCGCACTCTCCTGGCTAGTCTGCAGATACCTGCCGCTAAATGCGCACTGCAAGTCTTGGACACACTCGAACCAGTACTTGCCGGCTTGCAGTAACAAGATGGCACACCATACAACACATCCGCCTTTCCGAGAGCAAGTCAAGGGTGCTTCCATAATTCAATGGAACGCCAGAGGTCTGCAGTCAAAAATGTCTGAATTTAGACAGTTCGTTTTTGAGAACAAGTTCCCCATCATCGTCATTTGTGAACCACATTTTTCAAAAATAGCTCGACTGTCGGGCTATGAAACATTTGTTTCTTCGTCATGCATTGAGCGAAGTCAAGTTGCTGTGTATATACGTAAAGAGCTCACGTATGTTCACCAAAGAGTAGAGCCTAACGAAGGAAATCATTACGTGTGTCTACATGTCAAAAAGAAGAAGTTGTCGTTTACACTGATAGGCGCATATATACCTCCGTCGCGTCGCCTTGATCAACAGATCCTAAGTGATATATTTCGCAACGACTCCAGCACCTTGGATATTGATGGGCGACTTTAACGCCCATCATCCACTGTGGGGAAGCGTCAGGACAAATCGAAGAGGCACGAGCCTTGTTGATCTTGCATCACAGCACGGACTTCAGGTGCTGAACGACGGCAGCCCGACTTATCTCCGAGGAGTAGCTTACAGTAGCTGCCTGGACTTGACATTAGTGTCGCATAGTATTGTCACGAAAGTTCAATGGTTCACAGATATTGAAACTCACGGCAGTGACCATATTCCCACGTACGTGACAGTAAGAGGCCTGGGCGGTTCTCCTTCTCCTGGACACTCAAGACGAATTGACTGGGAAGCGTATCAGATGTCCGTGGAGGACAAGTGCATGCACGAACCGCCGGAATCAATTGAAGAAGTGATTCGTAATGCGATGGATACTTCTACGAAGATGTGTTTGAAAACATCGAGACGTACAGCACTCGACCAAGAGTTGGAGCAACTTCGAGCTATCCGCCGGCGTGCCGAAAGACGATATAGACGCACGAAATCCATCTATGACCTCAGAGAATCCAGATGCATTCAGAAGAAAATCCAGCGTCGTATGCACAAACTTCAGGAACAACGATGGAAGAGCTTCTGTGACTCGCTAGATCCCCGCAAGCCTTTGTCCCCCGTATGGAGGACTCTTCAAGGCATTCACTCACATTCGCAACAACGTCATCCCTTCGCTGCGCTGGCACTACATCAACGTCGCTCACAGCTTGAAGTCTCCGGTGAATTTTGTGCCAAGATCGCTGGGGACATCGCTATACCGACCGACCTGTTACCACATGACGTTCCGGTTGCACGAGATCAGCAAATGGAGGTTCCATTCTCTATGGAAGAACTTCATGCAGCACTGAACACGTGCAGGCGCTCGTCGTCCCCAGGTCCAGATGGAGTGACCTATGCTGCCTTACGTCACCTGGGTCCGAAGGCACAACGCTGTCTCCTGGACATATTCAATCAATCTTGGCATGATGGCGAAGTCCCCGACGAGTGAAGTGCAGCCGCCTGGTACCTCTCTTGAAGCCTGGAAAGTCTCCGCTGGATTTGGCATCATACCGGCCCATCGCACTAGCAAGCTGCGTCGGCAAGGTCATGGAGAGGATGCTGCTGACACGCATGGAATGGTACCTAGAACATTATAACATCTATCCGGATGCTATGGCTGGCTTTCGACGGGGTCGATCTTCAATCGATAGCGTCATTGACTTGGTTACCTCCGTTCAGCAGCAGAAAGCTAAGAAGCGGCTGTCGGTAGCACTGTTAGACGTGAAAGGTGCCTATGACAACGTGACCCACGAGGCCGTTCTCGAAGCTCTCGAAGCAGCAGAACTTGGAGGTCACGTCTTTCGATGGGTAAGAAGCTACCTCACAAAGAGATCCATGTTCGTTCTAACAGAAGATGGGCCTACGAATAAGCATTTCACAAGTCGTGGGGTGCCACAAGGTGGCGTGCTGAGCCCGACTCTTTTCAACCTAGTTCTGATGGGGCTCACCGAAACGCTGCCACAGACGGCTAATATATCTCTCTACGCTGACGATATCTGCATCTGGGCGTCCGGCGTGACACGGCCTCAAGTGCGCGCAAGAATACAGAAGGCGGCAACATTGACATCTGCATACCTTCGCCAGCAAGGTTTGACTATCGCTACAGAAAAATGTGCAGCAGTGGCATTTACACGCAAACCGATGTGCTTCTACCCAGTGTGCATCGAAGGCCACTCAATTGCTTATAAGAGCTGCCATAGATTCCTAGGTGTCATCGTGGATCGCGACCTAACCTGGAGTCCCCATGTCGCACATCTGAAGAGAAAACTCATATGCATTGAGAACGTATTTAAGTTCGTTGCCGGAAAATCATGGGGACCATCCGTGCATTCAATGCTGCAGCTTTATACAGCCCTCTTTCTCGGATTTCTACGGTACAGCCTTCCTGCCCTGTCCAACACGTGCAAGACTAACATCCGTGCACTACAGAGCGTGCAAGCCCAAGCACTTCGGACATGTCTTGGCCTTCCAAGATGCTCATCGACAGTTGCAACTATCGCTATTGCACAAGAACAGCCGGTCGCAACTCATATCATCGTTGAGACGCTGAGAACGTACATACGGCATTTGTCACGGCTACCGTCACATCATTTAGCGTGTTTGCCAGCGCGGAGGCCCCATGCTTCATTCTGCGGTATTGTGACAAAACACTACGACATATTACCACCTGGCTTCAAACCTGCGATGCGTCCGGCATCTGCGTTGTGGACTCTCCATCAACCTGACGTGTGCTTATCGGTTCCTGGAATCAGTTAAGAAGGCACGCATGTCACCGCTAGCCCTGAAGCAGTTGTCTTTGCGTCTGTTGGAAGAAACCTACATTGACCGCAAGCATGTTTACACCGATGGCTCCACTAATTCCAACAGCTCTACCGGAGCGGTGGTTGTTCCATCTGATGACATACTGTTACAGTTCAAGTTTTCGCACATCACGACGTCGACAGCCGCAGAACTCGCAGCGCTTCAAGGTGCGGTCAAGTACATCCTTCAGCAGCCACCTAATCGATGGGCCATCTTTTGCGACTCCAGGTCAGCCTTACAAACACTACGGTTTGCTTTACGGCACGGATTACACGAACAATCCGTGTACGAGATAAGGCACGACTACCACCAAGCACTCGAGAAAGAACATGACATTATATTTCAATGGCTGCCGAGTCATTGCGGAATTGTCGGCAATGATCGCGCGGATGAAGCTGCACGATCGGCTCATGACCAAGACCAGCGGACACCCATACCACTCTTGAGAACAGATGCCGCGTGGCGACTACAATCACTCGCACGCCGTATCACTCTTCTACAATGGAATACGCCGGGTTTTTCCAACGCGCGCCTGTATTCAATTGACCCAAATTTACAACTTCGTTTGCCATCCGGGCTCTCAAGACGCGATGCAACTTTACTGTGCCGCATGTGGTTGGGCGTGGCATTTACGAATGCGTATTCGAGTCTCATTGGAATGGCCAGCAGTGCGGCATGCAACATTTGCGCCTGCGAGGAGACGCTTGAACACATTCTATGCCACTGCCCATCATACCAAGCTCAACGACGTAGTATGGAAGTCAAGCTCCGTCATCTGGACTCAAGACCGCTGACAGAAAAGAAGATCTTGGGACCTTGGCCTACGGTCTCGCATATGCGCAAGGCCACGAAAGCCCTCTTGTGCTTCTTGAGGACCACAGGACTTCACGAGCGCCTGTGAACTAACAGCGCGAGTTCGTGTTGTGTAGTTTCAAACTGTTCATCCACCCCTTACATACTCTTCTTCTTTCTTCTTTACCCTTTCTTTTCTATTATTTCCCCTTCCCCCACCCCAAGTGCAGGGTAGCCAACCGAGCCAAAGCTTGGTTAACCTCCCTGCCTTTCCTTTTCGTATCTCTCTCTCTCTCGCAGTCATGAGTGACCGCATATGTTTGAGTTTCATTGTTATGGTATTCTACTTCATTGCAATAAAGTCGTCATTAGCAACTTACGAAAATATGAATAACTAATTACTGGGAGGAGAAATTCCTGTTGGCTGTATTTCTCTTTTCAGTTCGTTCAAACTGCACATGAGTACGGACTAGTGATCACACGAGCTGCTTGATCACGTTGCAGAATGAGTAATAAAAGGTAACGCCTAACAACACGTCTTATTCTCCAAGAACTGCAGCCACGTGATGCGTGGAAGGAGCATAATTTCTGCGGGACAACTGTTTCACGGCTCGAATAACACCTGGGAAGTAGTCCTCGAAATGCACATACAATCAAGCGCTTGGTGTAGTGAAGTGACCACAAGCTGAACACTTTTTGGTCGCCAACACGGTGAAGTGACCACCAGTCTTGACGAAGTATCATCACCCCCCCTCCCCCCCCCCCACCCCGCCCCGGAAGGAACTCACGCGTTGCGAGTGCCCGCACAGTAACTAGACCTATTTCCTTAAACAAGGCCTAATAATTACGCGATCCGTATAGAAACACTAACATTAATAGCCTTGAGAGAGTGCAGCGAAAGGCGGCCATAGCTACATTTAACAACTTTTCACGATCTGATTTCCCCACCGAACAGATGAAAATTGACATCGAACGATTCGAGCGTAGAAGACACAAGCAGAGACTGGTATTCCCTTAACTGCTTTACACTAGCGATTTATCCCTAGACCAATCTCCACGTTTATACAAACTATTGACCGAAACTACACGCCACAGTAGATATTATGCAGTAGCACGTTACTTAGCAAGAATGAACACATTTATGTATTCTTTTTTCTTCGCACTACGACCGAATGGAATTGTATGGAATCGAATGGAATCGACACGGCAATCTTGTATTATTACGGTTTTGTTGTTTTTCCAAATGCATTCAGTGTCTCTACCGTTTGTCGCACTCCCTGCTTATACTAAGTGTCCCCAGTATTGGATAAACAAACAAATAAATAAATAAATCAGATTAAAAAATCCTGGTGCAGCCCCTGCATGCTTCACGTTGTTCACTGCTTTGTTCTATCATTTGTTCTCTTCGCTTGTCGCGCTCTTGTTGGCGAATGAACGCATCCTCTAACCTAGTCAAACGAAACCCAACTCAACC
This sequence comes from Rhipicephalus sanguineus, assembly GCF_013339695.2. Taxonomy (NCBI): domain Eukaryota; kingdom Metazoa; phylum Arthropoda; class Arachnida; order Ixodida; family Ixodidae; genus Rhipicephalus; species Rhipicephalus sanguineus. The sequence goes on from NC_051181.1 coordinate 78,467,359, forward strand.
ACCTGTCGCTTATTCCAATTGTCTCGATGTAGCCGAGAACGCAAGCCAGGCAAAAACTCACCGTGTATGACGTAAACTCCACTGTGCACCATGCTTACTAGACTCCGAGACGCGAGCTGCTGCGATGCGGAGCCGGCGATGCGGATTCAGCCAAAGACCTTGATTCCTCTCAGCTGGAGTCACTAACGGGCACGCTTTGTACTCTCCACCAGCAAAGGTGATACGCTCCGTACGAAATGTTCACGCGACAGGAAAGGTGTCACAATTGACACGAACTGCAATGCCAGGTGTCCTGCACTCCGCGTTTCTTTACGATCGTGGCGGAACCCTCTCTCGCATCGTGTCGTGGTTACTTTATTATAGTTTCGCCCCTCTTTCACGATAGTCTCTCTAGGCAGCGCTTATCCTCTCATTATTTTTACCTTATTTTTTATTGTACCTTTACTGCGACAGACAGGTATCACGAGATAGCTTATCAACGTATACCGACCGTGAACGCCCGCGCCTGATTAGTGGCAGTCCCGCGTGGTGACGTCACTTCTGACAAACTCAGGTGAGAGGGAGAATATAACACGTCGCACTGGCGAACCTGCGGAGGAATGCGAGGGCTGACCTAGAAAAGGTTTGCGAGCGCTGGCTATAGCCACACAGACGGCGACATTGGTTCGCCATGTCAACTGATATGACAGTCGATAACGACTGCATCTAGACGGTATTCTTTCGACGCATAACAGGATGTGTCAAGTGTAACTTAAACAATGCGCTACTGACAGCGTATAGATTAAATGACAGCTTAAATGCCCGTGTTTACTAAGATTTTTTCTTACGTAACTGATAACGCCGCCCTGAAGGTCAGTGTCCTGTGCGATAGCTGGCAGACATCCCAGTGCTGACCAATCGGCTAGTCCTCCGTTAGGTAAGGGGATTTTGGAGAGAGAGAAACGAAAGGGAAAGGCGGGAAGGTTTACCAAGCTTTGTCTCGGTTGGTTACCCTACACGTGGGGTGGGGGAAAGGGGAAATAATAGATAGGATGTAGGAGAAAGAACAAGAGAAAGAAAAAAGATGAATGAACGGTTAGTGGGGACACATACAACACGGCCTCGCTCTGGCAGTACACAAACGCTGCAGTCCGGTCGCCTTCAAGTAGCACAATACAACTGTCGTCGCCTTGTGCATGCATGAAACCGTGGGCCAAGGTCCCGGGATCTTGTTGTCTGACAGCGGTCTTGTATCTAGACGATGGAGTTTGGCTTCTAGAACACGTCGTTGAGTCGGGTAGCATGGGTATTGGCATAGAATGTGCTCAACCGTGCCCTCACAGTCGCGTAAGTAGCATGCCGTACTACTGGCCATTCGAATGAGACAAAAATGTGCATTCGTAAATGCCACACCCAACCACATGCGACACAGCAAAGTTACATCGCGGCAGGAGAGTCCGGATGGCAAGAAGGAAGAAGGGAACAGCACGGATGTCAACCAGTCTAGAAGGACCGGTATGCTACACTACACTGGGGGAAGGGATGGAGATATGAACGTAGAGAAAGAGAGAGAGAAGGAGAGCATGCACGCACAAAGTCGCACACTTCACAGTCGTGATAACGCCGTTAGTCTATAACCGCCGGTGCAAGTCTGATGTCTTCAAGAAGATGAGCACTGCCTTCGTCGCCTTCACCCGCGATGACCTCTCAGGACGACATTCCAGAACGGTTTCTGCCGTCATCGGTCTGGGATCTTGCCCAGATGGCAGAGTCGCAAATTAGGGTAAATAGAATACAAACCAGCGTTGGGGAAACCTCGTGTATTCCATCGTAAAAGTTTGATGCGGCGAGTTCCCGAGTGCCCCATGGGTATCTCAAACTTATACGTCCAAAGGAAGGAGCATCTCAAACTTATGGCGTTAACGAGCGAATATTTTGTTTACGTTTTGCTGCGAAGAGTCGTTCATCATTTACCAGTCGCTTTCGCTAGTAATGCGCTGCAGCGCATGGTAAATAATATCTGACTACCGTAGCTCGGTGAGTCGCGCCTAATCGTTCCTTGAGTGTACAACTTCTTCGTTGCCTTTTGTTACTTTTGGGAGAACTTATCACGTCTCTCATCAATGTCATCACAATTAAGTTAGATCTTCCCCTTTTAACAAAGCTACACAAATCCTTGTCGGTGTCCTTTATTTCTGTTTCTTTTCAAACAATCAGTGATTAGAATAACCCGCTTACCATGCACGTACATGTACCCGAACGCCAAGGGCGTAGCCAGAAATTTTTTTCGGGGGGGGGGGGGGGGGGGTTCAACCATACTTTATGTATGTTCGTGCGTGCGTTTGTATGTGTGCGTGTGTATATATATGCAAGTAAAACTGAAAATTTTCGAGGGGGGGGGGCTTCAACCCCCCCCACCCCCCACCTGGCTACGCCCCTGCCAAACGCCACCATCTGTGGTCATGTTTCAAGACTGTCATCGATGCAAAGCGTCTGTGCAAATGAATGGATAATAAATAAATCTTGCATGGCGGAGGTTTGGGTACATATACGTGCATGGTAAGAGGGCTATTCTAATCCTTGCCTGTGTAATAAAAAAATATTACTGCAGGCTTTGTTGCTCGGCCACATAACTCAATAATACGCGTGAGCGCAACTTAAAACTCAACACGTGGGCAATAAAACACAACTGCCACGCCACGGTGGTCTAGTGGTTACGGCGCTCGACTGCTGACTCGAAGGTCGCGGGATCGAATCCCGGCCGCGGCAGCTGCATTTTCGATGTAGGCGAAAATGTCTGAGGCCCGTGTACCTAGATTTAGCTGCACGTTAAAGAACACCAGGTGGTCGAAATTTCCGGAGCCCTCCACTACGGCGTCTATGATAATCATATCGTGGTTTTGGGACGTTAAGCCCCAGATATTATTAATAAAACACAACTATAGTACTTCCAAGTTCAGATTCCAATGGCGGCCTGTCCGGACCCAGATATTCTTAGCACTCTCTGCTGTGGCGCAGGTCTGATCGCCGCCTTGGTCAGTTGCTTCACAGCCGCTGGAAATGTAATGCGGAAAGGCTGGGAGGTTAACCAGAAAACGTATCTGGTTTGCTACCCTGCACTGGGTAAGGGGAGACAGAAAAGTAAGAAAGAGAGGGATGGGATAGGGAGGATAGAGACGAAAAACCTCATTAAGAAACGTCAAGCCATGAAAGCCGCAAATGAAACAGACAAAATAGAGCTGGCGGCGGAGCTTTCGAAATTCATCAATGGGCGTAAAGTAGCCGACATAAGAAAGTATAATATGGAGAGAATTGAGAGAGAGAGAGAGAGAAAGAGAAGAGGAAAGGCAGGGAGGTTAACCAGAAGAACGTCCGGTTTGCTACCCTGCACTGGGGATACGGGAACGGGGAAGAGAAAGAGATAGAGAGAGAAGGAGAGCACTGCACGTGCAAAGGGGTACAATCAGTCACTGAGGCTGACCTACATTACATCAGCGCTCTGATATTCCATTGGGGAATCGCGGCCTTTGAGAGGGCCGTGGGCGAGCCGTTGTGATTACTGCAGCGCTGAAAACACTGGAAACCTCCAGCATTTGCAGGGCAGCTCGGGCAGTCGGAGTGTTCAGCTTATTCAAAAGCATGAATATGGTGTTCAGTAGAGAGCGAAGCATCGCAGCAATGTCCTTGTCTTTCTCGGGCAAGTCGTGGGGAACCAGAGCATGCTCTAAAGAACGGAAGAAGCCTCAAAGCTATGAAGACAAAACTGTGCATAGGCCAAAATCAGATATATGCATTAAAGGACAAAGAAGGCAAGGTCACAACCAGGGTTGCCAATGGTGGCTACTTTTCGCCAAATTGGCGAATTTGAGAGACCCGTGGCGACCTAAAATTATGAATGGCGACTTGGCGAATTTTTGGCGATTTTCGGCTTAGGTCTCCACTGAGTTATGTAACCTAAGATTAGTGTCTTCCCAATGAATGAGCGGCAACATTCTCTGTATTTTTCCTGGTTTTAAACCCACGAGTAGAATGTGCACATTACGCGTCATTCGGTTTGTCCGTCCTGTAACTCATGTGCATCTCCTCAATTCGTCTAGATGCAGGAGTTACTCGAACGTCCGCCGGTGACATTTTAGCAAAATGTAAGTCAGCGGACTGCCTTGAAAACCGCGAGGCGGCAGTGTCTATAAGTTTATGGCTTTAGGTGTTTTAAGCTTCTCTAAAGTTTCGCTTCTGAAGGGGCTAGACGATGGGTTGGCCACGTGTTCCGACGAATTGTTCCGCCAAAGCTTCAAATGTTCTGAATCGCTTGGCGACTTATTCACTGTTGCGGTACCCCCAATTCAGCTCGCAAAGACTGCTTTGGAATAGCGAAGATAGGCGGATACACGGCTATTTGTGCAATAAAGAATATTTATTGAGGCATTTTCCACTGTTCTCGGTGAGCATGTGCAATCAAAACAACTGCTATATAACAGTTTACATTGTCAACCTGATCATTATTAACGCGTCGGATTGACGCGTGTAGATATAGGCGACTATAAGAAAGGGTCGGTGGCGTCCGGTATCATATTAGTTCACAATGAAAAGGTGTAAGACTGCTGTAAGAATTCTGTCGTGTTACCTTCAATAAACCTTTTAATCCTTTTATTTATATAAGGGTACGTAAAGCTATCTACAAAGAACGCTTTTCATGGTTTTCGCCCAGGGTTTACCACACTTTTACCTTTGAAACGAGCGGACAGAGATGGAATGATATCATGAGCGTTTCATTCATTCACCTTCGCGCCACCACCCACATCTTGCGGCTAGTCGGAAAAGCAGCACTATGCACTCACATGGTGAAGCGGGCGATACGACTGGCATCGAGAAACGTCAATATAATTTCAGGGTCTTGGATTGTACTGCATTCTACGGGGCTATACGTGAGTGGAAATATTTATTACTAGGTTTACCACACATATCTAGAATGGCGACTTTTTTGGCGAAATTTGTAAAAAAATGGCGACTTTTGGCGACTTTTTGCTCGTCGTTTGGCGACATTTACTCGAAAGTCAGTGGCAACCCTGGTCACAACCAATATGGATAAAATAGTTGAGGTAGCGGAAGAGTTCTACAGAGATCTGTACAGCAGCCAAGACAGTCAGGATGATAACATAAAAGCAGTAATAGCCCAGAGGAATCTGACATCCCACCAGTATTGACAGGAGAAGTAAAGAAAGCCCTAAAGGGAATGCAAAGAGGCAAAGCCGCTGGTGAGGATCAGGTAACATCAGACCTGTTGAAAGACGGTGGAGAGATTATGTTAGAAAAACTGGCCACCCTGTATACGCAGTGTTTCTCGACGGGGAGGATACCAGAATCTTGGAAGAATGCCAACATCATCTTGATCCATAAGAAAGGGGACGTCAAAGACCTGAAAAATTACAGGCCCATCAGCTTACTGCCCGTTGTCTACAAGCTATTTACAAAAGTAATTGCTAACAGAATTAATACGACATTAGAGTTCAATCAACCAAAGGACCAGGCAGGATTTCGTACAAGCTTCTCAACAATAGACCATATTCATACTATCAATCAGGTGATAGAGAAATGCGCGGAATACAACGAACCCCTATACATGGCCTTCATAGATTACGAGAAGGCATTTGATTCCGTGGAGACATCAGCAGTCATGCAGGCACTGCGGAATCAGGGCATCTACGAAGCCTATATAAACATAATGGAAGAAACCTACAGCGGATCCAGAGCCACCATAGTCCTCCATAAAGAAAGCGACAGAATCCCAATAAAGAAGGGCGTACGACAGGGAGACACGATCTCACCAATGCTATTCACCGTGTGTTTACAGGAGGTTTTCTGGGCCCTAGATTGCGAAGAATTAGGGATAAGAGTTAATGGAGAGCACCTCAGTAACCTACGATTCGTTGATGACATTGCATCGATGAGTAACGCGGGAGACGAATTACAGCTCATGATTACTGACCTGGATACGGAAAGTAGAAGAGTAGGTCTGAAAATTAATGTGCATAAAACTAAAGTAATGTGGAACAATCTTGGCAGAGAACAGCACTTTGCGATAGGTGGCGAGACACTGGAAGTTGAATAGGAGTACGTCTACTTAGGACAGGTAGTAACCGCGGAGCCGAACCATGAGAGTACAATAACTAGAAGAATAAGGATGGGATGGGGCTCATTCGGCAAGCATTATCAAATCATGAATGGTAGTCTACCACTATCCCTCAAGAGGAAGGTATATAACAGCTGCATCTTACCGGTACTTACCTACGGAGCAGAAACCTGGAGGTTTACAAAGAGGGTTCAACTTAAACTGAGGACGACGCAGCGAGCGATGGAAAGGAAAATGATAGGTGTAACCTTAAGAGAGAGGAAGAGAGCAGAGTGGGTCAGGGAACAAACCGGGGTTAAGGACATCATAGTTGAAATCAAGAAGAAGAAATGGATATGGGCCGGGCACGTAGCACGTCGGCAGGATAACCGGTGGCGATTAAGGGTAACTGACTGGATTCCAAGAGATTGCAAACGCCTGAGGGGGAGACAGAAAATTAGGTGGGTAGATGAGATTAAGAAGTTTGTAGGTATAACGTGGCAGCAGAAAGCACAGGACCGGGTTGATTGGCGGAACATGGGAGAGACCTTTGCCCTGCATTGGGCGTAGACCGGCTGATGATAATGATGATGATGATGATGATGATGATGATGATGATAATGATGGCACTTCCTTATTGTTTTTGTATGTGTTACTCGCTCTTCGTAATATCCGCCTAGTCTTTCGCATTAAGCCCGGCGGCTTCGTGGAAAGCCACCGGCATGCGCGGCATTCAAGATGCAAGCTTCCGGCGCAGTCTTGCGACACGTGAAGCGCCAGTCTTAGGGGCTTTAAACCTTGTTCGCGGAAGCACACGCAGTCGTACCGCATTTAATATCGTGAAAGAGAAATCACTGCCCGTGCGCAACAGTCGCTCGCCGCAAAACGTAAGATCGCGTGACCGGTGCGTGGAGATAAAATGAAGACGAGCAGCTCTGGCCGGTGTATGGAGCTGGGCCGTTTCTTTACGAAATCCTAGACGACCATATTTCCGTCGCTCGGCGCTCACGAGGAGACTCCCAACGTGCGTCACACTGAGATAAGCATTTCAGTGAAGTTGTATTTTCTCGCAGGTACCAGATAAAATGCGATAATAGAGAGAGACATAAAAGGACGTAAAGTGCTGACGCGCTTTTCTGTTGTATCTACCATGTCGTATTCGTCGTTGAAGTGGCACATATCAGTGGGGTACTAAAGCGGAAGACGCGATGAGATTTTCCGCGCTTGCTGCTAAGTAAGATGCATACTTTCATCAAACAAACGCGGAATGAAGAAAATTTTCTAAAAATGACATATGAGTTTAAATCAGAGTTGTCGCACAGTCTGCTACAACCTTTATTTAGTCCTCGGTTGTTTTTTGGTCTACGCTTTCCGTGTACAATCCGCTGGAAACTATAGCGTATAAGAGTTCCACTGTGAAACCCCACACAATAGAATCTTCAGTGAGTAAGTGTCGGCAGAACGGCCTCGCCTGGGAGTGAAAATGTTCCAGAGCATTATGCGGTTAATAGCTGTTCGCAGTCACAGCAATGACTGGACCAGATAAGAAAGTTTAGCGCTCAGCGCAGTTAAGCAGAACGTGAGGAATGATCCCCGATTGCTGCTTTATCAGTTACTTTAAAATGCGCATCGTTAAAGGCAGGCTAAAATGAAACAATGAATCGGTTTTCATGATAAAGCGTTCTCTGAGAACTCCTTAATTCGCCCTTAATTTCACCATCACATATTTATAAGTTTATTAATACAGGTGAAAATCATAGTCAAACTGCCATTTTTAAATTTCGCGCCGAAATCTTCGCGCATGGCGTCATGAATTTCAAAGTGTATTTGTCGTATTTTTGAGACATTGGATCAACGAAATTTTTTTGAAACTTGCTATGTTCAGTAGATGGTCCCCTCAGAGGTCAATTCACTTCACTTTTACTGTCTGGGAGCTACGTAGGCGCTGGTAGACGTCGTCAACATTTATGACGTCATGGCGTTTGGTGCGCGAATTTCAAGGTGGCGTCGCCAACCGCATTTTTTGCTGCGTGTCTTCTCGTGGCAAGCGCGGTGATTTTGGAATTGTGAAAGAGTAATTTACTAATAACAGAAAAGTCGCTTCGCTCTTTAGTGTCTCTTTAATTATTACGTCGATGCACATAGCGTGATGGGTTGTGATTACATTCGGACAGTCACTGTCGCTAACTTCGTAACAAATAAAATAAGAACATTAAAAGTTTCAACTGCGTCAAGCGTATCGCTTCGGCCTTTACTCATCCAAAAGGTTACAGAGCAAGTGTGGTCGCTTTGGGCACGTATCATGGTGAAGAGTAAGTATACAAAAGTTTAAGCCGGATGTCCTCGGTCTCTTACTGATGCATACGTTTCATTTTAGTCATCCACATACCGTGCGGGAGGATAACAACGCTGTTCGCTTGTTTTTTCATGACATTTTAAATTAGAAAATTAGATTTAAATGTATGCCTTTCGAAATATACGCAGCGCTCCCATATTTTGCCAGTACCTACATTTATGCGTCTATTCCGCAACCAGTGTAGTTATATTCGCCGGCGTCCGCATTATGGCAGGCGCTTTAAAAAGACCTGATAAGTCTTAGGAACCACATTCGCTATATACTTTTCCGTATTTCCTGCCGTTCGTACATAGAATGCGATCGCAACAAGTGTCAGACGACAAAATAGGACCTTGCCTCATTTGATGTTGACTTATTCATTGCAGATGAGAGAGGCAACATGTTTGAGGAATGTTTCCGAGGACACACGCCTCGATACCGTTGTTACTGGGCGTGCGCGGTGATAAGGCACAGTTCAAGCACGTAAAGATGATGCGCTTGCCTTTATCGAGCATGATGCATATGTAGCGTTGCAAGATGAATTCAGGTCCAGGCTAAGGAACAATACCCTCGACCGGGGAGTGTTGTGCCATTGTATTGGCTCCCGTTGAAAGCGAGGTGGCGTGAAAGATAACAGGTCAGCGAACACCATTCTAAAACGCGATAGCATTAAAGAGCCCTTGTGTCAGGAATTCCGGTGTCGGCATCGGCGGCGTTAGCTGGAAGCGGAAAAATCGGCGTTGTACGGGATCGAAAGATCGCGATGAATGCAAAGAATAAAATTCAGGCGTTCGAACAGGAGCCGTACCCGGGCATCCTGCGTGGCAGTTCGATGCGCTTAAAACTACTACGGGAAGAAACCGTATACAGTCGTGATGCATGCGAGGAGTTGCGTCAATACAGGTAATAAGAGTTGTCGGGGTTTATTAACGTCCCAAAACCACGATATGATTTTGAAGGACGCCGCTTAGTGGAGGGCTCCGGAAATTTCGACCACCTGGGGTTCTTTAAATCTAAGTATACGGGCCTCAAGAATTTTCGCCTGCATCGAAAATGCGGCCACCGCGGCCCGGATTCGATCCCGCGACCTTTGGGTCCGCAGTCGAACGCCATAACTAGATCAACGTGGCAGGGGAAACTGCTCCGGAAAAAAAAAAAGGAATCGCAGCGGGCATCACATATGAATTGTACAAGGAGTAGCTGGTTTAAAAGGCCACTCACTACAACGCGCCCAGGCATAGTTTACCATCACCATCATCAAGCACCGCATCACAAAAGTGCGCAGCTACAGAAGTGTGCGTATTGCGTTGCAGACGTGTACGTTACTTCGCTACTTCGCCAAATGCTGAAGGATGGTTTTGGGGGTACTTCGCGACTGTACTTGCAATAGGTGCCCTGGGTGAGTTCACAGCGGCCAATCTTACGCGCACAGACATTCTTTTCCTCACGGCACGGCTCAAGTGTCTGCAGAGGAGCGAAGCGTGGCAAGCGAAGAAGACAATGAGAACGGGGCACGATTACGCTATCGCGTTCTACTCTTGTATGCAAAGCGTAAGCGTCCTAGAAGTTTTACTACGTACGTTTTGCACGGGCGTATCGTGTAAGATAAATGCGTGGTGGATCACTTAGAAGACAGTCTAATTACCGCCCAATGCTCTACTTTGAGCTCCAGTTTTATTAGATGCAGAGAAATTCATTCACGCGTGTGGCTCAAAAAGCAGCCAGTGCCAAATAGATCAGCTGATGGCCGTCTTCTAATGTATTTGTAACGGGGTCGCTTCTTGGCGATAAGACGAACGAAATTCAGATTCGTACGGCATAGCAATGCTCTGTGTGGCGCGTTCACGCCAATGTGTCGTGGAATTTCACGGTTTTGCCAAGGCATATAACGTAGAAGGGAAGCTGGCGCGGCCATACGAATTTTTCTCCAATGTCGAAGTGCTAATAGTGATAGTTGTGTTATCTGAATGTATATACATATATGTCAGAATTATGTCAGTAGTGTGCCAGTATTACATCGGTATCGCAAGTAACGATAGAGCTTCCACAATAAAAAAAAAGACTGAACGATCATTTGGCAGTAGCCAGGATTTATCTCCAGTGCATCCATTATCTCCAATGCAGCGCTCTCGGAACGACAGTTTGGGAAATGTCCTACGCGTATCAGCGCATTCACGGCGCATGACATAACGTTTCTGTCAGAGAAACAGCAATCGCAGAGCGCTTATGAACAAAGAAAACCTTTGGCTTGATCTTTACGGCGTTGCATTCGTGCACGCATGTCTGCACGTGCGCTGTTAACTGTAGGGAGGACGATGACTTTTCAGGAGACAGCCGAGACAGAAAAGCAAAGAGATATATAATAACGAAGTGATCTTCTACAATATTCAAGAATGCTCCGTTCATCGAGAAGGGCTTTAATGAAGCCGATAAGAGGCAAAAAAAAAAAAACAAGTGGCGACCACGCCGCGATGTGAACTCGTTATCTAGCCTTGACTTGATGGATGTCGAGCTGACGCAACCATTTCGAGTCCGAGTGCAATCATATTTCCACCCTGATACAAGGTTTTATCTGCGTCATGGATTTCGAGCATGCGTGGAATCGCCTGATTAAATTCTTCTGTTGATAAAGATTGTATGTGACGTTTTCAAGACGAGCTTACAGTATAATTTAGCAACTTCTCAGTTTATCACCAGCGCCTTAACCGATCCAAAATACGAAATGAAAAATGTATACATCAAGATCCCGAGCGTAACCCTGTGTACTACCGGCCGCTGTTCTTTCGGTGCAATATGAATTAATGAATAAATAAAATCTTTATTTCGAGGAAGGGGAAGGCTTCCAGCCGCATTTGGGTACTAAATTGGAAAAGTATTGTGGGTTATGAGATTGTTGGCTGAACAGAAACTTCACATCAGTCTTTGTACATCTGTATTCATCCGCCAGATGTGGACTTCTGTTCGGTACACGTCTTTTGATCAGTCGCCTTTGCATGAAGCGGTCGACCTTTCCAGTACCACGCGAAACAGACCACCTCGACCACCGTATCTCACAATGGCTTTCTCTGCTTAAATTATATTCAAACGAAGCCTTTAGTGACGGACCTGTGTAGCTGGCGATGTTCCGAAAAAACCCTCCTCACCGACAGCTGGAGCGAAAGAAAGAAAGAAAGAAAGAAAGAAAGAAAGAAAGAAAGAAAGAAAGAAAGAAAGAAAGAAAAAACCAGTACCTCAGGCACGCCCACGCCAAGCTTCTCTTGCCCCCATTTCCCCGATTGGGGAAGGGTTCCCGAATTTTTTTAATTCAAGTTCACCTTATATAACCAGAAATTGTCTGGGTGGCTACTTAGGCTAAAAGCTGTAGTCTGACGGCCATTTGATTGCATCACATCTCCTAGAGTTATCATGTCAGCGTGAAGTAGATGGCAGATGTCAGACTTCCCTCTTGAGACCCCATGAGAAAGCTCGGCGGCTACAAATGAGTTTGTAAATCTGCTCACCTTAAAACAACCGCGTATGCGCGTAGCTTTAGCATTTTTCTCTCCGAACTCTAGACTTAGCTCCGTTTCCCCTATTCAACCGGCCAGGTTCCTTCGTATTTTAGGTATATTATACACCCACTATGGCATTTGTGACTCCGTTTCGTCAACCGCTCTCGAAGAAGTAAGACAAGAAATTCAGGACGCACGGGATTTCGACTTTCCGCTTCTCGAGCGAAGGTACCTTGCGCAGACTGTATTTTGCGGTCGTACTTGGTACCTCTGTCACGTGGTGCAGCCGCCTTTACGTATCGTGCGATCGCTGCAGTCGGCATTGTGTTCCTTTTTTTGGTCAGGTTGCACTGAGTTGCTCTCTCGCGCGGCATTAGGACAGCACCGCGCCCAGGGAGGCTTTGCTTTCCCTTCGGTGTCTATACGCTGCCGGCTGCTGGCACTGCGCTTCCTGTTGCGCCTTGTACAAGGGGAAGAATCGCCCGTGCGCACTCTTGCGTATTACTTTCTGGGCACTCACCTCCGGCATTTGATGCCTAAGATGCATCTTAACAGGGGCCCTCAGTCAATAACACTCCCTGGATTTTATGCAACAGCTGTTGCATTTTTTCGCCATGTCCAGTTGACCTGTCCTGGAGTAGATGTGCAAAGCCATCCTATTGTTAACACAACAGCTGCTTTGTTGCTCCCGTTAGTTCCTCCGGCTCGCCGTGCTCGCTCTAGTCGCGTGTCTTGGAGCGCGCTAACGGCATCTTTTCTGCCTGGCCACCTCGAGGGACTTCGTGTGGCGCCTGGGGTGGGGTGTGCTTCCCACTCTCGACCGCCTCGAGCGGTGGAGAATGGTCCAGTCCGCAGCATGCCCGAACTGCTCCCTGCAGGAAACAAATCAGCATGTTCTGAAGCAATGTGTTATTGCTCGTATTTTCTGGAGGGCCGTGCATGCTGGATTTCGCGGGCTCGGAGTAAATCGCTTCGTTTCTTCTGGGCGTTGTTCTCGAGGCCGCTTCGCCTGCCTTCTCGTTGTTGCCGGTGCTTTCTGTCTTTGGCGCAACCGCTGCGAGGCGGTTGCAGCAGGCCGTCGCCGTCGCGCTCTCTTCCCGATCCTAGAGCGACTGTACTCGGAGCTTCTGTCCTGTCGGAGGAGCTCTTCTTTCTCGGCGAGGAGGAATTCCTCCGGCAGTGGTCTTGCCCTTTTGTGTTGGTCTGTGACAGACGCGTGAAGCTTGTCTTTCGGCCTCCCTGGTTCTGGTAGGCTGATGTCTCGTTTGGTGCCGGTCGAAATACCATGTAAATACGCAAAATGTACATATTCACGTTTTATTTGTGCTTTTTGTGTGCCTTGTAATGTACATATGTATATCCATCTTTTTGTGACAAATTTGTGTGTGTGTATATATATGTTTGTGAAACATCGATTGTACATGTTGCCTCAGTCATTTCGTGTTTTGCTTCCATGTAACTGAAGTTTGTTTTGTCATTCTCGTAAACGTATGTCTAGCAAGCAAATGTTACGTGGAATTGTTATTGATGTTAACCGTCTGTGATAATAAATATTTCTAAACACACATGTTGTTCTAAACACATAATGAGAAGTGACTGGACGTTACACGTTCAGTATAACAGCAGTAGAGTGCATATATGTAGAGTACTCTAAACCGGTCACCATTTTCTCTAAATACTTCGTTACAAGAGTAAGCGATCGTTCATCTAAGATTAGTAGAATACGGACAGTACTCTAACGCGTTCACTTGTTTCTTCTAAACTGAGCTTCATACCAACTAATACCTGAAATGGCGCATCGAAAGAACAACGGAGGGCAGGGGGGCCCGGTCCCTCCTCCATTTTTTAGGAGGGGCGCCCCCCCCCCCCCCTCGGCAGGTGAACCTTAGCACTGTAGGGTCCATTCGACAAGCGCTGAAGTTGACCTGTTTAGGCAGTAATGCGTTGTGCGGCGAAATTAAAGCTCCAGTTTTCCGAATAATTATTTATTCAATTTAATCGCAATTGTGCGGCTGATGTGGCGCGAGCAAAATAGGAAAACAGGTACCGTCGTACTGCTGCATGCATTTGCTCAAGACACTACACATGGCGGGTCACCACCGCGTTCTACTAAGCTTCTTGGCGCAGCACACTATTTCACAAGGCACGTGAGCGTGAAGCTACCTGCTCGTGAATTATTCAAGGTTCACCTTGGTCTGTTTACGTTACCAGTCAATTTTAATTTGTTTAGTTGTGAATTAACAGGCTGGTGTAATACCAAATACGCATGCATTTTGCCTACTTTCTGGGATTAGTAGGCGCGAAAATAAAGTATAGCGTTGTCGTCCTGAGGATCTCAATACAGTGAGTAAACGTTCTGCGTTGCAGCTAGTGTTATTGCTTCGAGCTCAGATATCTTTAACCCTTTACATGCCCAGTCATTTTCAAAAAAATGCTTTTGAAATGCCATTATTTTAGTGCTTGATTGGATCAGCATATTAAATAAATGCCCTAAATGAATTCGGGATAATATCTTCATATTGTAACGGCGTGGGATCGACGAGGACACGGAGAACGATAGGCAAACACGCTTTATCATTCAGAGAAACTGCCACGTCTTCTTCGTCCCCGCGATGGGCCAAAAACACTCGCGCTGCTTCGTTGCCGTCGCCACTGGCACATACGCGCGGCATTATTCCCCCTTTAAAAATAAACATCGCCCCGATGTTCAACGTTCAGAAAGCAAGGTAAAAAAAAAAAGAAACTGCGCAGTTAGTCACTGCAAGTATGGCTTCATCTGAAGCACGTGAACAATTTCTGGCGAATGTTTTTGGCGCTTTGAGCTCTGAGAGCCGTCCGGAACAACCTCGTAGTTGACCTCACTGATGCGTCGGATAACTGTGTAAGGTCCGAAGTATCTTTGCAATAGCTTTTCGGAGAGCCCACGCCGACGAATAGGTGTCCAGACCCATACTTTGTCGCCCACGTTGTATGTGACGGGTCTGTGTCGGAGATTGTACTGTCTGGCGTCATAGCCTTGTTGTTGGTTGATTCGCAACCGGGCAAGTTGTCTAGCTTCTTCTGCTCGCTGTGTAAACTCTTCAGCGTCCATCTCATTGCCATCATTTTCGTGAGGGAGCATTGCGTCTAATGTTGTCGTAACTTCACGGCCGTAAACGAGACTGAAGGGTGTCTTCCGAGTGGTCTCCTGACGTGCCGTGTTGTACGCGAACGTGACGTAGGGTAGAATGTCGTCCCAGTTCTTGTGCTCTACATCTACGTACATGCTTATCATGTCAGCCAGGGTCCTATTGAGACGTTCAGTCAACCCGTTGGTCTGGGGATGATACGCCGTTGTTTTCCTGTGAGCGGTACCACTTAGTCGGAAAACGGTGTCCAAAAGCTCGGCCAAGAACGCAGTACCTCTGTCGGTGATGACTACTGCAGAAGCACCGTGCCTTAAAACGATGGCTTCGATAAAAAATCGTGCCTTTTCATGTGCTGTTGCCCGTCGCAAAGCGCCCGTCTCGGCGTATCGGGTGAGGTAATCTGTGGCGACGATTATCCACCTATTTCCGGTAGCAGACGTTGGGAAGGGGCCCAGAAAATCCATGCCGATTTGTGCAAATGGTGTTGTCGGCACTTGGACAGGCTGCAACAGACCGGCTGGCTTGACGGATGGCGGTTTGCGACGCTGGCAATCGAGACATGTCTGCACGTAAGTTTTACAGCGAAAGCTGTTATGAGATCATTTCACCGGTCGTTTTTGGCGCCGTAGTTGTCCGCCGCCGCCGCCGCTGCCGCCGTCCGTAACCACTATCGCTCGAAATAAGAAAAAACCAAACAAGAAAAAAATTCCAGGATGGAACGAGGTTCGAACCTGGGCCCTCTGCGTCGGAGCCCAGTATTCAACCTCTGAGCCATGCCGGTGGTTGAAACTGCTTTGCAAAAAGGTCCTATACAGGCTTCATGTCGGGAAGGAACCACACTAGCATATGCAGTATAGCGTGATAGAAGCGTAAAATAAGCACCAAACGTCGCACAACGCGAATTCTGTCACAAGGCATCACACAATGCGAATTGCGCAACGAGTAGGTTGTTGAATGCTTCCAACCCATTAAAAAGGGTTCTGCCATAATTCTTCATCGTCATCAGGCACAGCATCAACAAAATGCGCATAATGTCTTACATGCATTTAGCAGGTACGACGGCTCTCCGTAGAATGACGAAAAATGGCACAGTGCCTGCTGCCCTACTTCTAAAAAATTAGAATGATTTATAGCCTAGTGGGTTCCTCGCAAGTGCACTTGTATTGGTTGCCAAGGAAGCCCATAAGCGCATGATCCATTTCCTCGGGGTCTCAGTAAAATTACAATGATTTATAGCGTAGTGGGTTCCTCGCAAGTGCACTTGTATTGGTTGCCAAGGAAGCCCATAAGCGCATGATCCATTTCCTCGGGGTCTCAGTAAAGTTTTTCGACCCCCCCCCCGTCTCTCTCCCACGCCAACGTATGTTATACAGCATGACGGGATAGGGAAATAGCGATCGGGCTTCACCCAATGCAAATTGCATAACTGGTGGGCCGTTTAAAGCTTCCAACCTATTACAAAGGGCTGAGCCATAATTCTTCATCGTCATCAGTCGTCGCGTCAACAAAGGGCACATAATGCCTCACAGACGTGTAGCTGGTGCCCCGCTTCCCCGCAGAATGAAGAATAATGGCTTAGTAGGTGCTTCCCAAGTTCACAAAAATTGTGATTTATGGCGTAGTGGGTACCTTTCTAGTGAACTTGTATTAGTAGCCCCAAGGCAGCTTAGAACGGGCTCTAGAAACGCCGCTCTTCCAGCTTTCGCTGTGACTGTGCTGCGGTTTCAGCGCAGGCCTGGCGTTTTTTTACGGCCGCAGCAAGTCTCGGCCAGTAATAGTATTGCCCAATCCTCGCCAATGTCCGGGTGTAGCCCAAGTGACGAGCGGTCGGTTCGTTGTGGCAGGCGTGTAGGACCTCACGTCGAAGCGACGAGGGAACGACGAGTAAGTAGCTGCTGCCAGTAGGTGAGAAGTTCTTCTCACCTACTGGCAACAGTGACAACAGTGTAGGTTGTCCTGTAGTGTTGTACTGGAAGTACGTCATTGCGCAAGCAGTACGACGTCAGCCCCCTTGCGAATAATTTCGGCACGCTACTTGTGGTATCGGACGTCGAACGCGACGCCCGGAGAACAAAGGGCACAGCGCCCGAAGCGCCGGCCGGGAGGAAGAACAGCAGCAGCCGGTAGCCAAGCGGGAACTGGTTTATTTCGTACAGTGCCGCGCATATATGTACAAGGTGGCGCCCCCTAAGGGCAAAAATACTTTTTATGAAACCGAAACTGGAACTCACATACCACATCATCCCCCCCTAGAATGAAAAGGACATGTGGGCTTTAACATCCTTATACAGTGATTAATGACAAATACAGTAGAACCCCGCTGATACGTTTTTGAAGGGACCGTAGGAAATAAACGTAAGAGACGGGAAACGTAAGAGCCGAAAAACAGGAAAAACGGCAAAATATTTAGTGGTACAGAATTTTATTTCAATTCTTACGAGCAGCACGAAAATTGGCGCGCTCAGCCGCGATGTAGTCGATGGATAGAAACGCGGAGCTTAGGACGGCCTTATCCACAGGAATGTAATCAACGTATGTGATTTTTTAACACCAGCAGCTGTAGGCATGAAAGAACTAAGCACACGCAATCACGACCGGCGCGGCGAGTCCGACCGCGAACCGCACGCACGACCATGCGAGCTCCAACCAGCTCGAACTCCTCCCGTTCTCCGACAAATAACGATGATGATGAGTCTACGCCAACGCGATGGCAGAAGTGAATGCCAATCTCGAAGGCCTTGCTTTCGCAAGCAATTGCGTCATACACGCCATGTTTGTGCAATGCAAATCTCAGAGGCTATGCTTTTGTCAATAGTAAATGCCAATCTCGAAGGCCTTGCTTTCGCGAGCAGTTACGTCATAGACGCCATCTTTGCAATTTGAATCTCGAAGGCAATGCTTTTGTTTGCATCAATTGAAAGATTCTGTTGCTTGCGCCTCTCATGCGGCTAATATTACGGTCAAACGAGGCCAAGCTGCGTGAAAATGCGCCATGGCCGCTCTCTTTGGTAGTCACTCGGTCGGCTCCGGGCGCACTTCGCGACGTATCATACGGGAACGGTCCGACAGTTACGACGTAACAGCGGGGTTCCCAATACATTGTATCCTATGGGAGCTATGCCGGGACCGGCGGAAAACGACGTAGCAGCCGGGAAAACGCAGCAGTGAGGAACGTAACAGCGGGGCTCTACTGTATACCGTATACAACCTTAAAAGTACACACCTTAACACCCCCCCTCTTTTGGTGCAAAGTCCAATTGGTGAAAAGGAACCGGCACGAGAAGGGAACAAAAGCAAAGTACACAGCGTACTCTAGCTGAAGACACTGATACAAATAAAATACAACAAAGAACAGCATACCAGTGTACCAAGCGGTAGAACTTATAACCATTATACAATAAATAGATGCACAGCATACACAGAAGAATGCAAAAGTATGGCACACTGGGTTCAACAAGTAAGTGAAAAAAAGAGAATTTAGGACACAAAGTCCTTAAACCTGGACGGTTTTTTACGCAACCGTTTCGAACGCCGAGGCGCATTTCGTTCTGAAGTGCTCCCTTGCGGAGCAGCAAGTTGTGTATCTTCTGATGAGCCTAGTGGCTCAGTTACGCGCTGCTCAGGTACAGCTGAGAGCGTAGAGGAGTAACTAGAGTCAGATGACTCACTTAAGCGTCCCTCAGTAGTGACTGGGGACGGAGAAACTTCACGCGAAACATGGGAACCCAAAGGTTCGGAAGCATGTCCGTTAGTGTTAGAAAAATTACTGGCATGGGGACTGGGCTCGTCAGTCAAGTATTGATACGGAGCCTGAGAAGAGTCTGAGGACTCTGAAGCGTGCTCGGGGCACGGAGAAACATGGGGGCTGGACACCACAGCCGAACATTGAAAAGGTGTCTGTAAGGAGCCCGGTGGCTCTACTACACACTCAGTAGAAGTATGATGGCTGGGCACCACAGCCGGACTTTGAACCGGTGCCGCTAAGGAGCTCTGTGGCTCAACTGAAGGCATACGAGACGAAAGAGAAGCATTTTGGCTGGGCACCACAGCCGGACATTGAAATGGTGCCGCGAAGGAGCCCTGTGGCTCGAGTACACTGTCATTAGCAGGAAAGTAAGCATTGCCCTTGCAAGAACCGTCAGAACAAGTATGACAATAATGAGCATTTGCAAGATCGGCATGCATGTACCGTTGACTATAGAACAATTGAGTAGGAATGAACAAAGAGTGAGAATTAGGCAGCGGCAAATCGTTGCACGGACACGGACACGGACACATTTTGGCTGTGGTGCCCAGCCAAAATGCTTCTCTTTCGTCTCGTATGCCTCCCGGATGACTTCACGTACAGGCTTCTCGTTGCTCACAGTCATAACAGAAGTACTCGCTACAGAGTTGATCATGTTGTCATGCAGGCGGTACCGTTGCTGTAGAGCCCGTTCGATCGATGTGGCTTCTTTGGTGAATTCAGCTACTGTTGTTGGTGGATTTCTCACAAGCCCAGCAAACAGTTGCTCCTTCACTCCTCGCATGAGATACCGTAACTTCCTCTCTTCCGGCATCTCGGGGTCTGCCCTACGGAAAAGGCGGGCCATGTCTTCGGCGAACATAGCCACGCTCTCGTTTGGTTTTTGGATGCGGGTTTCCAGGAGACGTTGTGCACTCTCCCTTCTGTCGACACTGGTAAAAGTGTCAAGCAGCTGGGCGCGGAAGTCGTCCCAAGTAGCCAAGCTTCTTTCCCGGTTGATGTACCACGTCTGAGCGTTGTCCTTCAGGTAGAAGTAGACATTCGAAAGCTTGGCTTCTGGGGTGGCCCATTGGTTGTATTTCGCACAACGCTCGAACTGGCCCAGCCAGTCTTGGGCGTCTTCATAGGCTTCACCATGAAAGCACTCAGGAATCATAGGATTCTGCAGTGTCAGGTGCGATGGAGCTGCAGTGGCCATGGTTGAAGGAGGCAAGCGATTGCTGGAATTTTCTGACAGGGGGTTGAGCTCGGGCGCCAGGCCTAACAGACGGCGACTGAATCGGTGGACCGGTGTTTCGACGCGTGGTGGCGATTCCGGGCTCGATTGTCGGCTCCGCGAAGGAGTGCCAAGCATGAAGCTTACCCAGCACCTCCACCAGTGTAACGACGTGGGATCGACGAGGACACGGAGAACGATAGGCAAACACGCTTTATCATTCAGAGAAACTGCCACGTCTTCTTCGTCCCCGCGATGGGCCAAAAACACTCGCGCTGCTTCGTTGCCGTCGCCACTGGCACATACGCGCGGCAAAAATTGGGGGACGCTTAAGCTTCGCCTTTAAGAGTTGAACGCGATAGCAATATCCTGCCCCTAGTGCGCACTTCGAACACTACGAGTGTTTAACGCGCTGGTTTAACAGAATGCGCGCAATAAGGTGTGTGCCTTATGTAAATGGTAGCATGCTTTAAACCAGGAGCAATTATGCGCGAGAACCCTTTTCGAAGCTGCGATGCACCTACTACGTGGTCTTAAGGGAATACGCGCAGTAATGTGTGTGCCTTTTGTAATGGGTGGATGTCTTTACACCACCAAGTCGTTATGACATTGACGTGGTGTGACGCCCGATGACAACGTACGCCTGTACCACGCAATATTACTGCCATATTACATCTCGTACTGTGACACCTGTATACAGGACGCGTATTTTTGGTAAGCATCGAAGTTACTTTCAGTGCAGCTCCAAGCAGAGACGTGGCTGTGTGGTAGAACACCTGCTTGCCACGCAGACGGCCCGGGTTCGATTCTCACTCGGACTCAAGATTTTTGTTATTTATTTTATTTGCAGCTTTTTCGATTTTTCGGTCACGGACAAGATGATGATTTTTCGCTCACAACCAACGGTGCCGGCGCCGACGCCGACAGCGGAATTTCTGCGATACGAGCTCTCTAACGCTATCGCGTTAATATGTATAACCATAGTCCCTCAATAAGTATTGAGGGACTATGGTATAACTTACATAAGCATTTGTTCAATTGTAAAGACAGCTGTCGTCACCGCACTGTGACCGTCCCGAACAACTTTTGTGGCCTATGAGAGTTGCTAAAACTGCTGCTTGGGCGAGTTGGTTCATGATTAAGATCAGCGTTGTGTGTGTGTTCCTTCTGAAGTGTTTCGTCTTTTTGCGCTGGTAAATATATATATATATATATATATATATATATATATATATATATATATATATATATATATATATATATATATATATATATATATATATATATAAACGGGTGTGTAAGCGTGCCTGCTCTATATTGGTCGCCGCCCAGGAGGACTTTAAGCCCTGCGTTGCTGTCCCACTCATAGAGAATTTGCATAAATGCCCTATCCAATCACATTTTCTCAATTCCGTGACGTCAAGCAGTTTTCACGTATTTCAGGGAGGTTATTTTCCCGTAAAGACACACGCTCGTGTCGCTGGTTTTCGGCCGCAAAACTTGATCTTCCTGCCCGACTGCAGCGAAGATTCCGTCATAACCGTTCAGACAAACGTAATATATTAACTTGGGACAACGAACATTTAATTCACAGTAAGCGTGGCCGTAGCGTTTCTTTCTATGCATTTCTCTCTCTGTCTATTTCTTCCCCTGTCTTTCTAGCTTTTCTGCCTTTCTTCTTTTTCTTTCTCTCTATTTCTCGCTTTCTCTTTCCTTCTATCTCTTTCTTTCTCTCTCTCTCTCTCTCTACTCGTTCTCTCGCCCATCAGAGTTATTGCATCCCACGCCGGACAAATCGGCGCATGTCTTCTGGGAGCCAAGCAGCGCATGAAGAAGAGGATGAACAGAGCGCGTGTCAGTCTTGATGATGATAGTTTTCTGTTCGCTCTGCACGGACTAACGGTGGACTTAAAACAGCTCCGCTGGTAAAATAACTCATGGTTAGAACGGAAACCACCCCCCCCCCCTTCCCAACTCCCTTGCACGAATGAGTGGTAGACGCTCCGCAGTTCTGGGCGTGGAGCTTGTGTGTATTCGCAGCTTTAACCGACTATACCTTACTGTTTCATTTAAGACAACTAGCGCCTAAATATACGTTGGGAGGTGAATGGATTGTCACTCCCCTCGTTTCGGGGTGCGCAGTGCACATGCAGGTCTCCCGTATCGGACAGTCTGACTCAGCCCTGACGAGGGGCCACATTATCTCCATATCTGCACTGTCATCAGCATCAAATGCCACACTCGTTGCGCAAGATAGAAAGGCGTGAATAAAACGCTTATCTCTGACTGTAGTTTTCAGACCGCTCCAGGAGTGCTGCAATGCAATTCTCGTGATGCAATTCACCGTGGTGCTTCACTAGAGCGCTAAGGTTATATAGCGACATTGAAGAGCGTAACTTCGAGTGTCTGACATTATTATGCCGGCAGTAAAGCATCTGTGCTGCCTTGAATTGCCTCTTGTAATTGTAGCATAATCGGAGTCTTCAGATGAAAAGAACTGCTCTATGCTGCTAGGAAATTATTATATGCGAAGCATTTCTTAGCGAACCTTTGGCGCTTTGAGCGTTTCTTTCTACCATCTATCTATCTATCTATCTATCTATCTATCTATCTATCTATCTATCTATCTATCTATCTATCTATCTATCTATCTATCTATCTATCTATCTATCTATCTATCTATCTATCTATCTATCTATCTATCTATCTATCTATCTATCTATCTATCTATCTATCTATCTATCTATCTATCTATCTATCTATCTATCTATCTATCTATCTATCTATCTATCTATCTATCTATCTATCTATCTATCTATCTATCTATCTATCTATCTATCTATCTAGCCGCCAACATCTGGGTACTCTCATGATCGCCTCCTTAACTTGGTGTAGACCAAAATTGGCATGGGAGAGTAAGAGGAGCTGAATGTGACTGTCGGGTCATGACATGAATAACGACTGGTCGCGCAGGCGGTCGAAATGCTCGGCCTATGAATTTGGCTGAATAAAAGTCTATTACTACTACTACCACTACTACGTGAAAATCCTGACGCGCACGTCGTCAAACCCTTCCCTTCAGAGACGTGTGGCACGGATGAACGGATATGCGCCACAGGTGATTGACTGTTTATATCTACCCAGGAGCGTCGAGAATTTAAATGCGCGATCGTTAAGAAAACCGACATCGGCAGCGTTGATCCGACGAATGGAAAGAATAAAATTCAGGATCCCAGCAGGAATCGAACCCAAGCATTCGGCGTGGCAGTCAGGTATTCTACCACAGCGCCACGCCAAGTCTTGACACCGCTTTGGAGAGAGAGAGAACACAACTTTATTGTCATCAGACATTATGTAGGTAGGTGATCCACCAGGCTCAGCCTGGTGGCCACATCCACTGCCCTCTGTATGGCCTGGAGCTGAAATCTCAGGCTGGTGGAGGTCAAAACCTCTTCCCACCCTTCGGGCGAGGGAGTGGCCAGGAGATCGGGAGAGTGGGGGTCTTCCCGGCACTCCCAGAGAATGTGATTCAGTGTGGTTATTGACCCACAGTGCGAGCGCAATACGGGTCAATCGTGTCGGGGTATATACCTGCATAAATATATGTGCACGGGTATGAATGTGTTTGCAGACGCGGTGCCAGACAACCTCCTGGCGCTTGGAAAAACACCCTATATAGGCAGGCGTAATGTCGGTTCAACGTCAGTTGTGGTTGTGGCACTGTCTATCTAGTTTTATAAGAAAGCGATAAACACTACATGTGTACTCCCTACGACACAGGCGTCATATCAGATTAACGTCGGTGGTGCCAGTGTTGGCTCCACCTTTATAGTAGTCTAATAAATATTACATTTGTATTCCTATGATTAAACAAGCTATACTGAAGCATTGGTCGACCCCGGAGGAATGCATTAACGAAAAATACAATGATATTCACATGATTGCACCATAATGGGCACTTAGTTTCGACAATACTGACGTATATACTCTAACGTGAGGCCTGACGTTACGTCGTACGATAAATTACCCCTTAAACGCCAGTGTTGTCGACGTGCCTGGTAATCCCACGATGTACACACAGCTACTACACATACAAAAACACGTCGATCCACCTCGCAGCGCTTGGCTCAAAGCCATAAAATACAGCATAGAAGCATTCGCTGACTCTTCGCATGAAACAGATTTCCATACGCGTGGGATCTGCCGAATATTTTTGTTTGTTTGATAAAATACAGAATAGTTAGGAAATACCCGCGCCTTCCAGCAGTGCCAGCTACAGAATTGTTTTACACAGAATAATAAGTGGGCACTGAAAATGAAGGAACATGGCGGCATTAAAAAAAAACAGAAATTTGAAACAACGCCACACTCAAACTTGGAGTAAATTTACAGACATTATCTAAAGACAGAGGCTGTTGATGAAAGTAGATTATAGCATTGATTATCAATGCTTATTAAATTTATTTCAAATGTTTATTGACTGCGCACGAGTCAACACATGCTGACTTGATTATTGGGTAACGTTCGCGCACATGTCCACGGGGAAACCGACCGGCCACGTGGAAGTCGTTGGTAAATATTTCTGCGCGCCGGATCGTGAGAGCTGCGCCGGTTGTAACACGCGCCGACCGGTGAGTTGTACAACTCTAGCTCGCAGTGCCTGTCTGAAAGCTCTGGCGAGACAAACAACCCGGGCGCGTGTTTGTCGTCTCACGGCCGCCGAGGACAGCAATAGCTGGACGGCACGTGCAGCAACAGCACGTGTTCATCCTTCAGCTGCTTTTCAAGGGAAAGGAGTAAGATGGAAGAAAAAGCGAGACGGGCGAGCACAGCGTGCGAAAACAACCACGTATTGACCGCCTTGTTCCCTTGCTCAGCTGTGATGCAAGAGACACACTAAAAATGTGGGAGTCGCTAGGTTTGAGTGAGGGCAAGAGACGGCAATAAAAGAGAAGAGCAGTCTAAACGAAAACTGCAATGGTGGCAACTTTCGGATGACAAGCAACAAAGTCAAGTTGAAGAACTCTCGAGTAGTGTTTTCTGTGAAGCGTAAATGCATTTCCCGTACGCTAAAAGACACGTATGAACACACATAAACAAAAAGAAGAAAAAAATATCAGCCAGGTCGACGCCACGAGAACCATCGGAGAGCGAAGCTGCTGTAAGCGCGCGGGCGTATGTGATTGGCTAGCGAGATCACGTGGTGTCGTAAATCGACTTCCAGATTTGACATACGCGCGCATTTTGAGCATCATCATCGTCATCATCATCATCATCATCTATCGTCGCCATCATTTCGCTTTATTTATTGACTCCCCCCACAGGTGACGTGACCTGTGTGACGCCTACTGCTACTACTACCACTACTACTACTACTACTACTACTACTACTACTACTACTACTACTACTACTACTACTACTACTACTACTACTAGTACTTACTACTGCCACTGCTACTACTACTACTACTACTACTACTACTACTACTACTACTACTACTACTACTACTACTACTACTAATACAACGACGATGACGGCACAGGGTATACTACCACACCTTCGCTGTAAAAGGAGAGGATAATTAAGTTGCGGAATGATACTCTCGGGTGAGCCATTTCCGGCCAAGTCTGCCAGGCTGAAACCGCCTGTAGCAACAACGTCACCACCACCACCATGTATTGTAAGCGCACACAGAGTTTCGTATGCCCGGGGCCGCGATGACTGTATGGTTTTATAGCGAAGTTATGGCGTCCTGACGCCTATTACTTTACTTTGAATTTGCACCTCAGCGGAATGCGGATGCCGATACGGATTGCTGAACTTACGGCATGGGTTGCATGATAACCACGTGCATTAGGCTTCTGCGACGCACCATCGCTTCGACCACGGTTGAGTAGCATCTGAAATTTGTAAGAATATAAGAAATTCTAAAACACTCGGTGCCTAACGTTCAAAAGTTGTTTGTGGCCGTGAGTCTACACTGTAACGAAAACAGCCTCGTGACACTGAAAAAACGGCAGTTTGAACGCGGAGCTAATTGTTATACAGCAGGGTTGCTGTTTGTGCCAATTGGCGGCTGCTTTGCGCCAAATTGGCCAATTTCCGGTTGGTTGGCTGCATGGCGACTTTCTGGCTCTTCCTGAACTTCAGTTTTGGCACGCTTAGTAGCCATTTTTTCTGATTATTTTTATATAAAATACACTGTTTCCAAGTTTTTCTGTCGCGTCAGCCGATGCGTGCGCACGTCTCCCCCTCCCGCTTTCTCCCCCTAACTTCCCGGCAGGCTGGTGCGTGTCGAGGCACCCCAATATAAAGTGAGCTCAAGTTATTTAGACGCATGGTTTACCGATACTTAGGATAGCCGGCCGATTGCACTCGTAGACAGCAGCACGTCGTTAACGCTTTCTTGGTTAGGTCACCAAATATAGTAGAGAGAGAGAGAGAGAGAGAGAAAGTTGTTTATAGAAAAGCACAATGTCTCACCTGCGCATATTCGTTTACTGCTCTAATGGGGATCGGAAGGAGGAGAACAAAAGCCCCGCGAGATTGTGGGCAGAATAATATGTAAAATAAATACCGTAAAAGTTCGCTAAGTCGACGCTCGTCAATTCGGAAAATTGGATAATTCGGACGTGGTCTCTGGTCCCGGCCAGCGTATGCATTGTTTAATGGCATCAAACTCTCGTTAATTCGGCCATATTTGGCCCAAACCCGGTTAGTTCGGACGTAGCGCGCCGAGCGCGAAGCGCCGCAGATGTGCGACGCAGAGGTGCGAAAGCGACATTCGCGGACAGCTGAAACTGCCGCGGGCTTTCAGAGAGACGTACTCACCACCCCGCAATCGCGTGATTGGCACGTAATAAGGCATTGGCTCAGAGCACGTTTGGGATTGAGACAAGGGGGTTTTGAGCCGCGTTCACATTGTGAACGAAGTCGCAAATGACGAGAATTGCGGCTTTTGCATTGCTCTTTTGCAAATTACTGCATTTACGTATTCGTCAAAAAAATGAAATAAAATTGCATTGATGTTATAGACATTTATTTATTGTCTTCTGGATACTTTCGATAATTCGGCATTCAGCTAATTCGGACAGTTTTCCGAATTAACGAGCGTTTAGTGTATATGTCTTTTAAAGGGATCATGAAACAACCCTCGGGCTTGGGGCCAAGAACACATCCTGCGGAAAGCAGAAAGTGCTATGAACAGCTCAGCCAAATTTTGCTGTCGTACGCGGCAAGGAGAGTCTAGAAGCGGAACGTGAAGTTGCCATTTTGCCAGGCGTCCTCTTTTCGTACAGAGGCCTGTGCTCACTCTCTTCGGAGCTTACGGCGCCTGCTCTTTGACGTCGAACGGCAGAAAGTAGGCGGTAGGCCAATAGCTGGCATATTTCAGGAGCGGCGTCTAGATCAGATCCGCTGCTTGCCGCGGGGTGCCGACACGTGCCGGCGCCGCGATTCATAATCTGCTAACATTAGACAGTACAGCCACACTTGCGCACAAGGATCGCAACGGGAGAGGGCGATCGCGTTGCTTCACGCGCGCTAAAAGGTTATGACGCGCGCTGACGTAACTTCTTTCTCCCGTGCCACTCCTTTCTGCGTAACTTCCAGCGCACTCGTCGGGACGAGAGGAGAGAAATAAAGCGCTTAAAGCGTGCGACAAATCAAAGCGTGCTCGTTCTTGACGGATTCCAGAAATATTCGCGACAATCGATTCGCGAGGCAATTAACTCCGCTACTGAGCTCATTCGATGATTACTTGGAAAAGTGGTCCATGACATCTTTAATATCTGGCGCAGTAGATGAAGATGGGGGCACTAGACAGGTAATCTGTGATATTAAAAAAAAAGGACATTCATGCGTGCATACGCACACTCTTGATGGAACGATCAAAGATTGCAGAGAAGCACTAATGGTTTCGAGGTATGTGTGCACCCCAAGCCATAGCAAGAACTATAACTTGTCGAGAACTTATAAATACGTTTATACGTTATATTTTGACGTCTACTGGTATTTTTTTTCAGTATAACGTTTGTCGCTCATAGTGCTTCTGCCCATACAAAATAAACAGAAAGGCAGTAAGCACGTGCCTTTAATCTCTGCGCATGACCTCGCAGCAAAGTACAAACTTGTCTACTTCAGCAAGCAGCGCATAGACACTAAATGGTAGGTTGCTTTTGGAGGGAACGATATTAATTTTAATTCCACATATATCTACGGAATGAAACGGGAACGACCATCCTTAGTTATAGCTTATGTAAACATTTTTTTTCGCTTGCTTTGCTTTACAACATTTTCTAATGGCTGTATAGCTAGCACGAAGCGCGCATCCGGTGAAGCACATCCTGCCTGCCCATGTGCAAGTCTGTAACCACAACAACTGTTGGCCTTTTATGTCCCAAAACCACGAAATGATTATGATGGACAAGGGAACCAATATGGGCTTGTTAGTTCATCGTAAACTGGCTAGTAACATAGCGCGGGAAGACACACGGGCAAAGAAGTACGAGACGAACACAAGCGCTGTGTCTTCTTGCGCTATGCCACTAGCCAGTTTACGATTATGAGGGACGCCGCATAGTGGAGGGCTCCGCAAATTTCGACCAGCTGGGGTTCTGAACGGGAAAATAGACAACCACCCGTTTGTAGCACGAAGCCACAAGGAAATCCATACGGATTTCTTTGTGGCTTCGATTTTTTCGCGACTTTGAGCCTCTTAGTCGCGAAAAATTCGTCCGCAGCTGGGGTTCTCTAACGTGCAGCTAAATCTAAGCACACGGCCTCTAGCATATCGCCTCCAGCGAAATGCGGTATAGAGATTATATCCCTTGACCTTCGAGTCAGCAGCCAAGTACCGCAACCAATAGACCACCGCGGCGGGTCATGTGGCGCTGTGTAACGCGCCATTCTGACACCGTACGCGGCATATCGAATGCTTAGCGACTGCCTGCAGGACGCACAAAATCAATGCCTCCGTTATGAAGGAAACGCGGCACAAAACACGCGCGACATATATGCGTTCCCAGGCAATACGACTTGGTGTCTATTCCCGGTCGTGTTAAACCCTCCTTTTGATAACGTTGGTATAATTCACAGCAATTATAAACTATTTATAACCGCGGCGATACACCTGACGAAAACTTTTTTTTTTGCAATGCACTTAGCCTTTAGTGAGGCTGTTAACCAAGAACGACTGAAAGCCTTTTGTCGATGAGATTTCCTGATACTGATAACTGAGCCCTGTGCAACTGTGGATGCAGCTGCGTGCGTGCGCCTGACTGGGCTGGCTCGTACATCATTAAGACGGGTACATACGGCGCTGGACACGGGACGGCGAGAGAACGACAGCGCCCTGTCTGCCGTTCTATCACCGTTCCGTGTCTAGCACTGTTTGGTCCCGTCTTAATATGCAGCTGAAAAATAAGTATATTTTATGTTAATAAATGCTTATCTTGCGCATATTAATAATGGTTCAAATGTTAAATATAAACCCCACCCGCGCGCGCGCGATTGTACGTGTGTGTGCGTGCGTGCGTGCGTGTGCGCGCGTGTGTGTGTGTGTGTGTGTGCGTGTGTGTGTGTGTGTGTGTGTGAGTGTGCGCGTGTGTAGGGGCCATTTAAAGCAAAAAATCAGTAGGGGACATTTCAGTAGGGGACATTTATTGCAAAATTTTGGTGCCAATTTTGACATTCTGCGTTGAACATTCGTAACTAAGCCATGCCCAACGCGCTGCGCCTGGAGATCGTCGGTAGCGGGAAACAAAAAAGAAAGACAGCAGGGTACGCCCCCGCCAGGCGCGATGGAATGAATACGCGAATTAAACGCGATGCCGGCATGCTCAGCATGCCCTTTGTGCTCGACTTCACTCCGGCTCATTTTCGCAATTCCGCCGTCGGCGTCTTCGATCGAACTCCGCATGCGCAGAGGGCTGTAATTCCATCTCGCTCTTTGTCGGAAAGTAGGGTGCTGTCAACCTGATATTCGTGCTGCCGCTTACAAAAAAAAAACGAAAAAAAAAACGCCAGGCCTGCGCTGAAACCACAGCACAGTCACAGTGCTGATGCCAATAAGCTTTGCTGACATATCATGTGTGGCTTTTATGTATGACACGCCTGCTGCACTGTTTTAAAGTCTAATGCAAATAACTTATTTTGCGCTTTAGGAACAACACGAAATATGCTTAACAATTCGTTCTTCTTCTTCTGCTCCTTATATTATTATTATTATTATTATTATTATTATTATTATTATTATTATTATTATTATTATTATTATTATTATTATTATTATTATTATTATTATGATTATGATTATTATTATTATAAACAATTGAATTATTGGTTTATTAATACTGTCTATGTTCCATGCAGCAAGCGGCACCAAGCTGCATGATATATGAACATTATGCAATACCTACACAAACACTGATCCTCTAATATGCAGTTTCGAAGACCATTTGTAGTCTTGCACTCTGATAAACTCAGACCTATGTTTGGAGAAGACAATCGATTTCAGTTATATTAGCGTCGTTTTTTTCCTTTGCTTTTTTTAATTTGCGATTGTGTTTTACTTTTATCTTGCAGTCATCATACATTCTCACTTGTTTCTTGAACGTTTTTCACTGCTGTTGCCCACACGCCAATCATTACTGGGGCTGTGGGCTAGTGAAGCCGCCTATTTACAGCTTTCTTCCGCCGACCCCCATCTGAGTATTAATACATGCTGGAAACAAAGATTTAATTTCATTTGGTATATTTTCATTTGTCGTTCTAGAGTAGTTATACTGTGTCGGTTAATGTAGGATTGCTTTCATTCTTTCAGGGCTGCTTGCTGCCTTGCGAACCTCTTGCGTAATGCGTTGAAAAATTCGGTAAAATAATAAATAAACCCAAAACGAGTAATCATTCATGATGTTGATGATATAACTGGACTCATATGCGCATTGGGTCATTTTGCTCATTCCGTGAGTTGTAATGTAACGATAAAAGAACAAAGTGCAGTTGTACAGCAATGAAAAAAAAAATCTAAATCTGGCATCGCTGGGAATCTCTGAGAGGGAAATTGCTGTTAAAGCTTCTGTATGAAATATTTTAAAATAAAATTGGCACTGACAGCGGAATGTACTTGAAGCTGCCAAAATATATATCTGCACGGACAGATCACCAGTGCAAAATTAGGGAATGCCGGGCCCGGACGAACCTGTAAACCAATTCTTTTTTGTTATAAATATCGCTTATTGGAATCTTCTGTTATGCTAGCAGGTATGCATTGTTAATTAAGCTGAATATTATTCAAGTTTGTAACCCCCCTGCTGTAACGTTTTTGGGCTCAGCGGGGATATGTCTGAGTAAAGGATGTCTTAATAAATTAATGAACCATTTCTAGCTAGTCGATGTTATTCTTTAGTTTCTTTCTTCTTTTTTTGCTCATTAATCTGCTTCATTTGTCCGCCTTTCTTTCTTTCTCTCTTTCTTTCTTTCTTTCTTTCTTTCTTTCTTTCTTTCTTTCTTTCTTTCTTTCTTTCTTTCTTTCTTTCTTTCTTTCTTTCTTATTATTATTGATTTCTTATTTATTATTATTGATTTCGAGACATTATTGATTCCAGCAGCACTTTCGCATCTCAAACGCAACTCTGATGCACACACGCGATAGAAAGTGGCAAACGAGTTAATAGCTCCCACCTTCGCGCCCTTTTTCCCTTCACAAAAGAGCCTTCTCTGCTTATCCCTGATAAGCATCCCACATTCCCGGGGATGCGATGCAAGGCCATTTCCCCAGAAGGTCTAACGCCACCGATCGCTACACTGGACCCCTACGTAGGTCAAGCTAATCCGCACTCACCTGACCAAGACAGGCGAGTCCACCTCGCCGTCGCGTCCAGCAGTCCGTGTCGCCGGAACTGGTATTCGAGGGCCGAAGAGCTGCGGCGCGCGCACGACGCCGCGGCCGCTTCCGCGGACGCGGAGAGGCGTCGCACCAACTTCATCAACAAGCTCTCGCGCGGTACGCGCGATTTCTGGCGCACGTAAAAAAAAAACACCCAAAAGAAGCCGGGAGGCCGAAGCCGCGACTCACAACACCCGGTTCGCGCCGTCGACTCCTACGAAGCGTTGCACAAACTCAGGCGACGCCCCAGATGGCTCTTTTTCTTCGGAGCCAGCGCAGCAAGTCCAGCACGCCGCGTGTAACCTTTGCTTGTCCCGAGCACCAACAGCGGCGAGCCTGAGCATCTGACAGGTGAAGCAGCCGAGTCATGCGGCGGATTCCCGCGGAGCGCGGGGGAAACTGTGCCACAAGTCCTGGAGTGGCCCCATAACCTTGACCCGACGAGCAGCCTGGGACGAGAGAGACTGGGTCGTCTGGAAAACAACCCGGGCCGCCCGAGTTGTTTTGAAGGAGTGGCGCGCGGATCGCGAAATTTCGGAGCCCCGGATCGACGCCAAGCTCCGGGCCCGAGCACCGAGGAGAGGAGGCGATACGAAGAGGAGGAGAAGGGCGAAAAGAAGAATGAACGGAGTAAGAAGGACGGGGAAGACCTCTTCGTCACGGAGCCACTCGCTCAGCGCAAGGTCAGAAATAGGCGGCCACTAGAGCCGCCCACACGCTTGCTTGGGCTCGGCGTAACGATTCCCGAATAGAAACGCCCCCGCGATAGATGACGTCAGCACCAAGATGCGGAGCTGAAGGGCGGCCGCGCATGCGCCCGCCGTGGCGCGGCAACGTTGAAACTGTATGGAGCAGTCGATGGAAGCCGTCGTTTACTTTTCCGCGGTTCTGAAGCGTTTGGAGAGCGTCGCTTACATACATGGTAAAAGGCACCGCCCGCGGTAGCCAGAGCGTGATGCCACGGTCTGGTGGTTTGGAAGTTGGAAGAATAGTCACTGGGTGGCAGACTTGTACGCGTTACAGAAAGTATGTAACCGATTACAATTACAATTGCTTCCTTTAAGATATAATTGGTTACAGTGGTCGATTACAGCCCCAGAAATGTAACGAGCCATTACAGAAGTGTTATCGATTACTTTTCCGTTACCTTCCTTAAAATTTTATCCCCGTAACACAATACCACAAGTTTACTCAAACTACAACGAACTGCTGTGGCTTGCATGGTAAAGGGAAGGCTGGGAGGCTTACTGTGGCTTTCGTGATATAGGGTCACACGTTGTTAACTTTCAACAGAAGTTGTTTTCCAAAGTTGCTGTCACTGATTCTCCGACACATCAACGTTAAGAGGTCAGCTGCTACACTGAACACTCCATGCATGCACTGGAGGGAAGGGCGGTATTATAACGTAGGAACACCTTGCGCACCAGCTATATATAGTTGCGCAGTGCTTCGACGTTGTAGTGTCCATATTCTTTGTGAAGCGTCGCGCCTCGCTTTTGTTGGCGCTCGGGTAAGGCGTAGCAGGTAGGGCCAAGGAAAAAAATGAAAAAAAAAGGGGGCTCTGTAGGGACTCCCTTTCTGACGAGACGGGCGGTCTCTACAGAGTGGTCGCATATTTTCCGCGACGAGAACGGCCGTAGAAGACTGATTACAACTTGATTTTGGAAAAACAGAAAGTAATTGGTTACCGGTAATCAATTACCAGAAAATGCAGTTGAATTACCCGGAACGTTACAGTTTCGGGAAAGTAATCGATTATATTTCAAAATTACAAGAAGATGTAATTGATTACGGGTAATCGATTACTTGTAACGCGTTACGTAAAACTCTGCTGTGTGGTGCTTCTCAAAGTGCTGGTAACGCCGCTCAACCGGTGGTTAAAGTTATCCTGCAAGCACGAGGTACTTCTCCGACAAGGTGATGGCAGCAGTCGCATGGAACGCATTGTTCTTCCAGGAAAGCACCACACGTAGCACGTTGGCAAATATGTCCGATGTTACTTTGCACTTGAAGCAGCTCATGAAAAGAGTAACGTGTCTGATGCACAAAGGACATGCCAGCATACTTGCATATTGAGGCCTCATAATATTTGAAAGTCACAAGACGGACCAATTTTGTAGTTTGGTAACAGCTGCAGCTAAACTGAAGGACTATGCTGCGAACGCCAAACGACTGTGCATACCGGAGTCGCCGCGTTTCTTTCCCAGAGGGGTGCCCGATTCGATTTTGTCGAAGCGTTTCGAGCGGCCGTGGCAGCTCGGTTGGCCTGAGCTTTCCTTTTAATCTCACCAAAGGGGCATCTCGCAGGCGTTTGGTGTTTACTGAAAAAAAAAAAAAAAAACAGCGCGATTTTTCTTTCACACGGGGACAATGGAAAGGAAACGACATCGACAAGCGCTGACTTTCATCTGGAATTTTATTGCACACGATAGTTACATACGTTATGGGAAAATTTGTGATCAAACTGAAGCAGGTTAATCGCCGCGTGATGTTACTGCCTTGCCGTCATCCAAGCTGCCGTGTTGGAGCTGTAGCGAAGCCTTGGAACTGTGTAATATGCGTTGCACTCTCCAGCACCTTCTATGGTGGGGTAGACCTCTTCGGCTCCTCTCTGAGAGAAAGCCGCTCGCGCTGAGAGTCCGTGCTTTGCCTTGACTGTCGCCATTGAGTATTGTCGCTAATTGCTGTCAAATAAGCACCTTAACAGAGCCATGTTGTGCGTCCATGACATCGCGTGCAAACTATCAATGGAAAAATGAAGTCAACACACGTCACTGTCACAGCTGATCCCGCAAGCCCATATGTACACCTTCAGGAAGTGAGCTAAATATTCCGCCGTTTTAACGCATACACGCGTTAATACCACCGTTACTGGGCCTCTCAGCATGAATAGCGAAATAACCAGCAATGCGATATGCTCATAACACTAACGTGAGTTCGCTTCCCACCATGCTGGGGATCCAACGTGGCTGTTTCAGTGACGTCAGTGGTATCCATGGTATCCATCTATGCCCATATCGCATAATTTTCGTCGTGAAGTTGGTTGGATCCACAATTGAGAACGCTCATACAGTCGGATAATACCCATAAGTATACTCACCCACCTATTACCATTCATCAGTGAGATAAAGAACTGTTGCACGCCAGATTTTCTGCGAATATGTGCAAAACAATTCCGAAGCAATTATATTTCTACCACACTGGGGAGCATAACTGGGCCGTAGTTACGATAACATCGTTAACCTCTAGTGGATCTAATAAATACAACAGGGCAAAATTGTCACCGCTGTTTTCCATGGAGGCTCCGCAAGGTGTAAAACCTATGTACCACGGATCACTCCAGAGCTTAGGGCTACGGATGCTCTAACATTAATCGCCTCTTTTCCGGATGTCGGGTTTTATTTGGCGAGTTTCGAGCAACTATTAGAGTCCTACGGGCGCTGCACAGGTGCCACAGGGATGTGAAAAAAAGAAAAAAAAGAAAAGAAAAACGCACAGAGCGTCATGTATCAGCCGGCGCAGTTTCCTGCGTTAAAAAAAGAAAAAAAAAACAGAAAACGTGGGCTCGTCGTTAAGAGTGCATGGACAGCCACGCGACACCACACTTCCTGTGCAACACACAGCGCAGCTAGAAAGCACCATTGTACACTTGTGCGCGCTCTCGGGCGTTGCTATAAAGTTAACGCCGGTGTTGGTAAACTCGCGTCTATCCATGGCATTTTCTCTCGGCATCGCCGATTACATGCTGCTACTGTCTGCGGCATGGATCTTGCTCTACGGGTGAGAAATTATTGCACTTCACTGCTATTTTGGCGCGTCAACAGTATTTCCTTTGGCGAACGCCTCATAATTGCCTCTCTGAGAAGGGTGCAACTGTGTTAAATTTGCTCATAATAACAGAACGTTGAGCTAGTTGGTAGGTATTCGTCATCAAAGAAGGTGAGGACCGGGGACACAGAAACAAGAGAAGAGAAGAAGACATCGTTTGTGTTGTCTGGTTCTTCTTGAAATTCGCTTTGTACACGAGAAGTTATTATAAGGACGTCGAACTCCTAGTTAATCGGTGGCTGCGGGGTGTTTTGCATGTGAACGCTTGGTCTCCGATTTGATCCCAGGTCATGGCGATGCCAGCGCAATGCTAGGACGCAGGCGTAGTTAGACGTGCCAGGTGCAAGAACAAGTCCAGATAGCTTTGAAGTGGCGCTAGAATGTTGAGATTATGTAGATAAATGTATCTTTCTTTTTGCAAAGCTGGCGAAGGGTGTGTGTGTGTGTGTGTGTGTGTGTGCGCGCGCGCGCGCGCGTGTGTTTGTGTGTGTGTGTGTGGTGTGTGTGTGTGTGTGTGTGTGTGTGCGTGTGTGTGTGTGTGTGTGTGTGTGTGCGCGCGCGCGCGCATGCGTGAGTGTTTAGTTGAATATATTCATGAGTTATACTTCGAAGTGGCGCTGAATAAAAGGTTGACGAATATAGGTTACTTTAAACTCTCATAAGCATTTTCACCAATCGACGTACAAAGTCTGTATCACAACTCAATTGCACTCTGACACGCATTGAAGATGGAGGAAACAAGTCACTCCGAGCTCGTTCCCGCCTAGCAGGAATTCTGAGACATTATTCGTAAGACAAACTTCCCGCTAGTCTAGGCACACTAGCATTACGCATAAGTTTGTCAATAAGTGTGGAAAGAATCTTATTTTTCTTTTCGAATAAAGCTCAGGCTGAAACACGGGGCACAGATGTTCGCACGTGCGGATGGTTGTCGGGTGAAACCAAGTTAAATTTGTACTAAGTTCTGAGACGCTTAAATATTCACATTAGCAACGCGTCCGCTAAATACGTCTATGAGAACATATGAAATCGTGAACTATAAAATTTAATTGACGCGATAGTCCCTGTTGGCTGAAGATCAAGTTCGACTTTTCAGGTTTGCTTAACGTGCACCTTAACTGAAGTCACGTGATCTTTCCTGTATTCTACATAGTGTGTCGGAACGGAACGAAAATTGAAAACGAAAAAAAAAAACGATATTTTTGACCGGAACGAAAACGTAACCAAAACTTTATCTATTATTTCGTTTCGCAGTGAAACCGAAATTTTTTCAATCATTTTTCGGTTCGCGAGAAAACTTCGCAAACCGGAACAATGGAGCTCATGCAATGTGAGCATATCTCAGGGTACAGCATTAGCGCGTACTTCATGCAGGAATTCCAAAGCAAAGATATGTTGAAATTGTGCGAAAAACGAAAACAGTGGCAACCAGAGATGTTTACATTAACGCAAGTGTACTTTCGCGCACCTGTCACGCAGGCCAAAGTAGAGAGGGCACTGTCGGCGCTGAAGTATGTTACAGCGAAAGCTGTTATGAGATCACAACAGCTGATTTTGGTGCCATAGTTGTCCGCCGCCGCCGATGTCCGTGACCGCTATCGCGTGAAATAAGAAAAAATTAAATGAGAAACAAATTTCTAGGATCGGATGGGATTTTAACCCGCGCCCTCGGGTCTTTCACCGCAGTCGGGTCTTTCACCACACTGCCCCGCTGGTGCTTGTAAGTCCTTCGTAAAAATACTCTATGCAGGCGTCATGTCGGCCAAGGAATCATGTTAACATGTGTAATATAGCGTGGCTGAAGAGTAAGATAACAACCAGTCATCACACAATGATAATTGCGCAAAGAGGGTGTGGTTATATGCTTCCCACCAGTGTTGCGGAGTTGCCACTCCGGAATTGAAATGACTCCGGAATCATTACACATTCGCGCGATCACGGAATGGAATGGGAATGGAATGGAGACATCGCTTGGAGGAATGGAATGCGAATGAAATTACGTCTTTTGCCAAAAATAGAGCACGTTTTCGTCCACGTGCTGATTTTCAAACTTCAAACGTTAGTAAGCCAGAGCCTCGAATTTAACAATAAAGCAGTATTTTTAAAATGGCTTGGCTGATTACAAGCACGGTATATTTATAAGTAACGCGCCTACTACAAACAAAGGCATACAAACAAATGCATTATCCCAGCAGATACTGAAGAGAGAAACACACTACCCCTGTGCGTTGGTTCGCTGATGCCCCCACACAAGTGGCGAATACTCTATGCACAACCTGATCTTTATCTCACGAGCAGTTTAGTACCTGACACACGTAAATAACCTTTGCGACAAGGAAGACACTGCATACCTGCGCACATGCGAACACAGAAAGTTCTTCTCACCACATCCATGCTTGCGAGGCGCGCTTGACAAGAATTAGTGCTGACGAGCAGTGCGGCCGAGTGTTCCGTATTCGATGCAAAGGCGCAAGGTGCCCGAGCGGTCCACTGTTCCAACTAATACTAGCAGATCTAGAGGGTTTTGTTCCCCATTAACCAAATCTTGAATCTTGGTTTTCTCCATATTCACGACAGCTCCAGACGCGTCGCAAAACTGCTTAGTCTTATTGAATAATACTCTTGTCAGCATAAAAATACGCTATGTCGTCATTTTAGCATTAGCAGATTTAAGCTTAAAGAATATTAAAACACCACCATTCGTGCAAACATGCTGACCACGCAAATACTATAGGTAGCGGGAGAACTGCCCCTATGGGAATTAGTAGGGTGGTTGTACTGCACGAGATATGTCACCAAGCTACTATCCCTCGACCTCGGTAACGTGTTTTGCGTACTTTTGCAGTTCTTAATGCATCTGATGACATCAGCTTTATGGGGCGTTTATTCTTAACTCGATATGACTATCAAGATGCCTTTCCTACGTTTAGGAATTACAGGAATGGAATTGAACTGCCCGGCCATTCCCGGAGCGGGAATGGGCTAAGTTTTTTAAATCCGAAGTATTGAAAGGAATGAAATTGCGGCAAGTTCTAATTCCCCGGAATGGAATTGGAATCGAATGGAGGCGCCCATTCCGCAACACTGCTTCCCACACACTGCAAAGTGCTCAGCCATAATTCTTCATCATCATCAGCCACAGCACAAAGGGTACATAATGCCCTACAGATGTTTAGCGGGTACCACGATTCTCCCAAGAATGACGAAAAATGGCGTAGTGGGAACTTCGCTACTTCAGAAAAAATACGGTGATTTATGGCGTAGTGGGTACCTTGCATGCGTACTTGTATCAGTTGCCCCAAGAAAGTCTACAACGGGCTCCACAAAGTCGGCTCTTCCAGCTTTCGCTGTGACTGTACTGCGTGTTCCGCCCAGGCCTCGCGATCTTTTTATCAGAACAGCGGTCTCGCACATCAGAGAGTACTCTCAATGACGTGCTGCTTCTGAGATCGTGATCGCTCCCTTGACACAAAGCACTGAGCCCACAAAAAAAATCGCAATTGACTTTTCAGAAAATAATTACTATGACTTTGAAGGGTATACTGGTTTGTGCTGGTTGGTAGGAATACGTGGTACAGGAATTCCGCTCCTCTGAAGAAAGTGTTTTACCCTTGTCCCACTTTCTTAAGAGGAGGGCAAGTAACTACATGATAAATCGAATGTTTTTTAATGACTACCTTAATTTCAAATTTTTCCATACAAAAAAAAACCCATTACGAACTGTTACGGAACATTTTTTTTTCGTTCCGGAACAGAAACGGAACGGAACTTTTTGTGGTGGAAAGGAACTAAAACCGAAACGAAAAACATTTCGGTCCGACGCGCTGCTTCTACAGCTGTTGAAATTTGGTGCTGCGGTCGGGAATAGAAATATCAAAACTCCTGCTCAACAACAGGAACACCTGTATACAGACTGGAACACCTTGGCGTTTTGATGAAAAATAATTTCCTCAATTTAGCTGTCTCTGGTTGAGTGCAGAACAGTTGGATTCATTGGTATAATCTTTAAGAATCACCTTATACGCTTCATTGGTCTTATACCTTATGTAAATTGCCACGAGGTGTGGCGAACGAGCTCTGTCAAAGAAATAAGTGATTTTCATTATTAAGCTGCGGAAAACATCTCAATGCTTCGGTCTCAATAGACGTGTTGGCAATATTAGTGTGTGACGTAGAAGGGAGGTGCATGTATTATTTTGACTGTTTGGGATATACGAATCTCGCTTGATGCCTGCAACACAGCTCCTATTCGTAGCATTGATATTGCTTCGGCGTCGCATTAGCTTTGGGAGATAGTCGTTGTATATTGGCCGATGTTATGGTATTTATTTCTCACTAAGTATAGCAAGTTTGTTAAAAAGATTCACACCGGAAGCTTCACGAATAATTATAGAAGTACGACAAAAAAAGAACTTCTTTTTAGCCAATAAAGTTTGTTATGCAGAAACGTTTGAGGTGTAGTAGAAAGCATCAGTGTTACCACAAAATTACCATTCTAGCAGGCTGCCGGACGACATTGAGAAATGTACTAACTGGAGAAAATATTACCGGAAGTGTAAGCCCCGGCCTTTTGTGGGAAGACTTTTCATACCAATACTAGGTCGAGCGTATGAAGCAAATATGCAGAAATACCTTTTTTTTCTCTGGCACATCGGCGGCGTACGCAAAAGTGCTTGATTCAGCTGGTGCACAACTATTCTTTTTTTTTTTTACATGCTGGTGGGAAAAAAGGCTTGATTTGTGACATGCACGAAAGCAATTAGTGATCCAACAGTTCCGCAAGTACGTCCGCATACTTTTAACGCAGATTTCACGTAGCTTTAATGAGGCACTGAATGAGAGAGTTACGGAGTGCTGCGTGCGCCTACACGTGCAATGGTAACGTCGAGGTATTTTTCGTTTCTTATTTTTCAGTTACCTTTCGAGACACAGAAACTACTGGAAGGACCAAAATGTTAAGTCCGAAAGTTTGTCGCTCGTGTTTGGTCCAATTCAACGAATGCGTAGGGTAAGTTACTTTTGTGATATTATTATTTGTTGGTAAACCACCGTAAATGATGATGAATAACGCTAAGCATGAGAAAGAACAAGGGAGAAGAAGAAAGCGCTAATTATAAGCTAACGCTCCCTTTCTCCTGGTTTCTTTTCACGCTCTGGCGCTAATTATCATTCATAAGTATGACGCACACTGCGGTACACTGTTAAATAAACACCGTAGCGCGTGGCGTGCCCTCGGCGCCACCGCCGATAGACGGCTGCAACGAGTTTTGTGCAGACGCAGTGAGCACTGTGATGTGTGCTCATCCGCGGTCTTCTACCGTCTGCTGCCGCACTCCGATGCGTCGCGAAGCAGGCTATTCACTCGACGAAAGAGCCCCACGCCCGGCGGTCACAACAATTGCGCGAAGCTCGTTGCAGCCGAGTGGACGCCACGCGCTCCGATGTTCTCTTTAAGAGGGGACCGCTGTGTGCCAACAGGCCCGATCCGCTGCGCCCTTTGGAAAGCGCCCTACACGATGATGCATCGGCAGGGGGGCTATCTATGCATGTGTCTATAAAAAAAGGGAAAGAGAAAGAGAGAACAGGGCAGGTAGTCAGGTGAGCCAGAAGAACGCTCGGTTTGCCACCCTACGCTGTTGGTAAGGGAATAGACAGGCAAATGGAGGGAGAGAGTGAGCGCTGTACGAGCACAGAGTGACGCACGAAAGGACAAGAATGGCCCTCAGAGGCCAGAGTTTCTGTGACATATACGCGACTTTCGCCCTCTGGCATTGCACTGAAGAATCGCGTCCCTTCCGACTTCAGCGTGAAAAGAAGGCTGTGGGCGAGCCAAACTGAACACTGAAGAATTCTGGAAGTGTTACTATATGGATTAAAAACGCACAGCACTCGCAGATCTGCTCGGCCTGTAGACTTCGGCAGTTTACTCAAGAGCATGCGCTTGGCCATAGGCGTGCGCAGGGTTCCCCTTCAGGAGGGGGTGGGGGGGAAGGTATGTCGCAGCACGCCCCCTCACAATTATGTCAATGTATGTCAATGTAACCAAAGGACCAGGCAGGATTTCGTACAGGCTTCTCAACAATAGACCATATTCATACTATCAATCGGGTGATAGAGAAATGCGCGGAATACAACCAGCCCCTATACATAGCCTTCATAGATTACGAGAAGGCATTTGATTCGGTGGAGATATCAGCAGTCATGCAGGCACTGCGTAATCAGGGCATCGACGAAGCCTATATAAACATAATGGAAGAAATCTACAGCGCATTCACAGCCACTATAGTCCTTCATAAAGAAAGCGACAGAATCCCAATAAAGAAGGGCGTACGACAGGGAGACACGATCTCTCCAATGCTATTCACCGCGTGTTTACAGGAGGTTTTCAGGGCCATTGATTGGGAAGAATTAGGGATAAGAGTTAATGGATAGTATCTCAGTAACCTGCGATTCGCTGATGACATTGCATTGGTGAGTAACGCGGGAGACGAATTACAGCTCATGACTACTGAATTGGATACGGAAAGTAGAAGAGTAGGTCTGAAAATTAATATGCATAAAACTAAAATAATGTGGAACAATCTTGGCAGAGAACAGCGCTTTGCGATAGGTGGCGAGACACTGGAAGTTGTAAAGGAGTACGTCTACTTAGGACAGGTAGTAACCACGGAGCCAAACCATGAGAGTGAAATAACTAGAAGAATAAGGATGGGATGGGGCTCATTCGGCAAGCATTATCAAATCATGAATGGTAAGCTACCACTATCCCTCAAGTGGAAGGTATATAACAGCTGTATCTTACCGGTACTTACCTACGGAGCAGAAACCTGGAGACTTACAAGGAGGGTTCAACTTAAATTGAGGACGACGCAGCGAGCGATGGAAAGGAAAATGATAGGTCTAACCTTAATAGACAGGAAGAGAGCAGAGTGGGTCAGGAAACAAACGGGGGTAAGGATATCATAGTTGAAATTAAGAAGAAGAAATGGATATGGGCCGGGCACGTAGCACGTCGGCAGGATAACCGGTGGTCATTAAGGGTAACTGACTGGATTCCAAGAGGTGGCAAACGCGTGAGGGGGAGACAGAAAATAAGGTGGGTAGATGAGATTAAGAAGTTTGTAGGTATAACGTGGCAGCAGAAAGCACAGGACCGGGTTGATTGGCGGAACATGGGAGAGGCCTTTGTCCTGCAGTGGGCGTAGACAGGCTGATGATGATGATGGCGCTGACATTGCGCCCCCCCTCCCTCCAGAGTCAGAGCGGTCCTCCCTGTTATGTCAATGTGTGGGGCTGTATTTGCGCCCCCCTCTTATGTGAATAGGGATGGCGGCCGCCCTCCCCTGACCCCCCGCCCCCCGTGCGCACGCCTATGCGTATGGCATTCAATGGCAAGAGGTCGAAGCCTCGTAACCAGTTAGTTGCTTGTCTTCTTGATACAATATGTCGTAAACGAGCGTCTTGTTCGAGTCTGCCAAAGTACGTCTCTTCCCTTGAAGGCTTTCGGTGTGGCGTAGACTGTTGTTTTGTCTGTAGCTTCTTGATACAACTGGGTACCAATATTATGTTTGTGAAGAACTTGTCCTGGGCCTATTTGGTGAGATATTGAATGCACAGAGGGCAGGTATCCCTGGTGCGTTATTGACGTCAGTGGCAGAGACCCTCCTGCAGGAGATCGAAGGAAAGAAGAAAGCAGTGGGTACGGAAACGATGCCCGTAAGACCTGCAGTGGTGCCATATGTTGACAAGGTTACCGACATCCTCAAGAAGGTGGCAGGCAGGTATGGTGTACCACTCGCCTTCTCAGCCCCGGTTAAGTTGGGTCAGCTGTGACTCCGCACGTCTGGTGACGGGACAAGACCCTAAGGCCGTGGCAAGAAACCCGCTATTGTGTATACCAGATGCGAGGCAGGAGGGGGTGTACGAAATCCCCCTGACATGTGGCAAATCTTATGTTGGACAGACTGGGCTCTGTGTTAATATGCGAACTACGGAACATGAGCTAAATTTAAACAAAGGTAACGAAATTGCGTATTAGCCTGAGCACAGCAAAGCTTGCAAGTATGAACCGCGATTTGGTAACGTGAAGATTCTTGGTAGGAGCACTGAACAAACGGCTCGTCTTACATTAAGAAGTTGGTTGAATTGTGCATTAGCGAACCGTCATTACAACTGTACTCCTCGGAGATTATATTTCTTGAGCGTTGCTTGTACTGTTAGCTATGCTTGTGGTTTTAGGTGCACGCGTTCTATTTTCAGTATGTATTCTTTGTGTACTGACATTAAATAAATTTAGTTGGTAGTGCCGCCCGTGTCGTCGTCCTCGTCTTCTTTTATGTG
Organism: Rhipicephalus sanguineus; assembly: GCF_013339695.2. Classification (NCBI taxonomy): domain Eukaryota; kingdom Metazoa; phylum Arthropoda; class Arachnida; order Ixodida; family Ixodidae; genus Rhipicephalus; species Rhipicephalus sanguineus. Next base: position 78,511,418 of record NC_051181.1, read on the forward strand.
CTTGTTTTTGAGCGGCAAACTATGCATTCGTTGTGTTTGTGCTCTGTTGAACACAAGATGTGCCATACCGAATCGCTGCGTGTATAATACGTGCAGTAATAATATATGCTTTATATGTCGCTACTTAGCAATAATGAAAGCTAACTGCAATCCTGGCAAAGTGTAGGGCACTTGAAAATACGGGAATGTTTCCTTGTTTCAACAATGCGAGAGCTCTGCACATACCCAACTGTAATGAATGATTAATCTTTTTTTTTTTTCATGGATACTTAACACCAGCCGATCTGCTTAATTGATCAAGAACGATGTCAGAAGATGGGACGAGTGTGCGGGTAATGTTGTTTTCACTTTCTTGATCATTTCTGAATACGCATAATCCATATGTGTGCCGTATCGGCAATCTACGCACTCCACCACCATGACAAGGAACACAATTTTTTGCTCGAATCCGACAATTTTCTCTATGTGTGCGTCTTTGATATGTTTCAAGACCGACTTTACTTTAGCGGAGAGTAACATAACAGATATTAGTGAGTGGTGTCCTGACTTCCCCGTCTGCAGGAATTGCCGTTTCAAGAGAGGTAATGCGTTCCTTTTCGTTCTGGCGGCATGTAGATCAGAAACAAAAAAAGCACATTCCGTCACCCGTTTCTCGCTACATTGATTAACAGCGGATCCGAATGTGCTATGAGTAAGCTACTGCCTTCCTGCGTTCTAATAAGTTTGCGTAAACGTTACGTTAAAATGAAGAGAAAGAGTAAAAACAGGCTAGAAACTGGAAAAAAAAGTTTTAGAGGATGAAAATATTGCGGTATAGTGCCTTCCGAAAGCAGTTGATTGATGTTAATCTAGCCTTGTTATCTTCATGAAGGCAGCTTTATGTTATGATCGTGTGCTTACGTTCTGTGAGTTTACTTACAAGCCTGATTTTTTTTTCATGCATCACAGGACATTAAAAATGTTTGTGTGTATATAAGCACCTGTATACATGTTTATGCCCGTGTTGTATACTTTGCTAGACTGACTTTCAAAACATCGTGTTCTACTGACTGTTCGTGGTGTGTTTTACACTTAGTGTGACACCGTGTGTCGTGATTTTGCGACACCGTTTATTTTCTTAAATTATTTTCTTTCGGTCTGCATAAGTTAAGCCACAAGTCGTATACGGCACGTGCCGCTTAATGCGGCGATTCTTACCTACTTCATGTTTGATGGAAAAGCTTTATTGGGGTGTCAATAAAAAATTGCTACCAAAGAGAATGTAATAGTCGGTCACGACTCGTGCACTCGCTGCTGATTTGACAGCTTAAATGAGCAAAGATAGTCAGTTGCAGATGCAGGCGTGGAAACTTGGCTACGTTTCACTGAAGACAAACTTTAACTAAACAAATTGTACGACAAGGAGAGGACGCATCAAGCTCAAGTTACCTGTCGTCTCGCTTTTATGCGAGTAATAAAACTGCCGTATTGAATACCTTTTACATCACATTTATAAGACGTGCACGCGAGTTTTCAAACAGTCAAAGATGAAATATCACTGAACTGACTGACGTTTACGATAGAGACAGGTATGCTTTCAAAGTTGTTTGCTAGCTTGTCCCGAGAAGCGGTTGATCATTTTGAAAAAGCCTTACCGGAGGATAGCGTAATGTTGCGGATATTCGCGAGAGGTAGGGATGAGACGTGTGCGTCGCTCTTTCTCACGACAACAGTTTAGACGCGAGTCTTATCATAGCCACGTTTTGTCGATATGGCTGCTCATTTAATTTTTGCATGGATGTGTTGTTGGGAGAGCTGAATAACGCAGCCCTTAACCGCTTCCGCCGACACATCACAGTATTTACGAAGGAGGGAAGCCAACGTTGATGGTGACGGATCCTGACCTGCTAAAGCAGATTCTAGTCAAGGAATTTCCGTCGCTGCCCAACAGACGGGTAAGACTGCCTGTATACTTTTGTAGATTCAAGTTCAAAACATTGTGTTCTACTGGCTGTTTGTGGTGTGCTTTACACTTGGTATCACACCGTGTGGTGTCATTGCTTCGTCTGCAGTTTTTTTTTTGTTTTTTCTCGCGACGACTTCAACTGAAATGGGTCCAGACCCAAAACAAAAAGATAGATTAAATTGGTGCAGATATATTTAAACATAAGTTTGTAATAATGTTTCTGAACGACAAGAAATGAATAAAATTATAAAGAATATTAGGATGCTGTGCAAACAGCGCTACAAAGCATAACGTGTTGCATCTTAATCACCTTCTTAATGCAAAACAAAGGAACTCTTAACATTTAATGCTGTGGGCAGTTTCTTGCGTTTAATTTTGATGGACATAAAAATATTATTTACTGATGGGAACCGACTTGTAAATAGATTGCGTTAGTGCTTAGTCTCCGAAATTTATTTCTAAACGAAAGTGTACGCTCTTGTAGCTTATTTCTTTTTTTTCTCTCGATATAATCGTACTTTTACTCGGGCGGAGTTGCCCGTAGATGAAGTTCAAGTGACTCTTCTGTTTCTTGAATTTGCAGTTAATGTTAAAATGAGCTGCCATATTTGCTCCTCCAAGCTTAGAGGAGCGAATGTTAGGGTTTGCGAAAGTATGTCAATGAAACAAGAATGCCAACCACACTCGTTTCCGGCATTCAAATTATTTGAGGTGCACTGCACCTGTACTCGTACAACTGTTTATGAGACCATTTCCCTTAGCCCGCCTCACAGATTTATCGCAGGAAGAGCCCACATCCTGTTATGAAAGTTGTTCCGAAATGGGGAGGCATTAAAAAATGAGAAGTAACTATCCGATAAGTATCAGCTTTCCGAAATTAAACACAAAATAATGCGGAAACCTAGATCAGGCTACACTGATAAGTGATTATTTGAAAACGATTTCATCTCCGATCTGACGGCAATAGGTTCGTTATTAGAAGGAAAAATGAAGTTCGAAGTTTCTTTCCGCTTCAGTTTGGCGCCAAAACCGCAGCGTCGCAACATCACTGTGATCTCAGACTGGCGTCAGAAATTTAAGTGTAAATCTATCGTGTTTCGGCTGTCTTGACCCAATAAAAGATGCAGTAATGTAATAAGTTATAGGTATTTCATTCAGAATGCAAAACTATCAACTCGTATCAATAAGCAATTATACACCAACTAGTAACGACCGTCAAATTCTATGAAGTCACGGCCAGCTAGCTCAGGAACATCAAGGTGGCGTCTCCGCTTCTCTTTTCATTCTGGGCCTTTTCTGCATCAACAAGCGTCTTATCGTGACAACAGTGTTTTTATTACCATTGAAAAGTGATCTACTAATATACAAGACAAAACCTTTTTAATCCCTCTGTAACATCTCTTTAAGAATGCACACACGCCTATCTCTTGCGGGCTCTGTTTAGGTGGCAGCCTTAGAAAATTTGACCATATGCTAGGCCCACCCCTAGCGTGCCCTTGTATACCACGATGGTCTTATTGCACGACGTACCTCTCTGACAATGACAATATTACACTAAAAAAGCGCAGTGCGCGTCATGTGACTTTCAAAACAAAGGTACAACAGTGCACCAAAGATTTAAATAATAAAATTAGCATTTAATCTAAGGTTGTCTTCATCGAATCCTTTGCTTCAATCAATAATACGCTGCTTCTATTACTCATTGGAAAGAAAGTAAAGCAGATTGCAAAAACTTATGCGGATTCAAGTTATCCTCTTTTAATAAGCTTGTATATAATTAATAAACGACTAGAAGCAGCAATTGGAAAATGAACTCTATATTTTTCGCGGCGTTACGGGATTCGTGAAAGATACAGGTTGTCACGAAAAAAAGTTGTGTTTAGAATTCCTGACGGCAATCTCCGCGAAATTTTGTGACACTTTAGGTAACATTGACCTGGTTGTTATAAACGATCTTGCCAGTAACAATTATCTCAATATCTTTAGATAGTCGGAATCCCATTCGTAGTCGCCTTATTTGAAGGTAATGGTTTGGAATATTTTACAGGAATGTCTCAATATGCTTCAAGCTATACAATATTACGGGTGGCGCCTCATCCTGTTGAACTTCCCTATGATTCTACGATGCTGCCTGAATGCGGCAAGGAACTCCACAATTTAGCCTAAACGTTAAAAATTTAGTGCTGCGGGCTTAAACGCACCTATTTTCTGCAAAAAAATTTGCAGGATCACCAGATTGAAGATCCACTTCTCACTAACATAATGACGCTTGCGCCTGTGGAACGCTGGAGAAAGATACGGCAACTTTCTACACCTGCATTTTCAACTGCAAAGCTGAGAAAGGTTAGAACATTGCTGAATTGACGGAACTTTGTTTAGTTAATTACCAAGTGTACCGCTTATCTATTGTTCTTGTTCTAAATAGCTACAGTTGACACACACACACACACACACACACACACACACACACACACACACACACACACACACACACACACACACACACACACACACACACACACACGCACGCACGCACACACACGCACGCACACACACACACACACACACACACACACACACACACACACACGCACACACGAACGCACACACGAACGCCCACACACGCCCACACGCCCACACGCACACAAACACACGCACACACGCACGCAAGCACACACACAAACTCTATCTCTCTCCATTGTCCGCACTTCAGGGTTTTGTCCTTGCCGTTTCGTAACGCGGAACAACGCCACAGCATATGTCCAAGATCTATGATGTCGTTAGATTCATGGCATGTTGTAGGAGTAGAGAACTAGGGATAGACCTTGTTGATAAATAGCAGGTTCGGATAAGTTTTTCTTTGTAAGAGCATTAGCGTAAGGACTTGATGACGTCAGAAAAGAATCTGCATCATTGGAAAAGGAAATGAAGGAACTAGATGTAAAGGGAAGCAAAAAATGACGATTACAATGACAAAGTAAGGCACGCTTCGGATGAATAGCTCGATACTATGCCATTATATCATATAGTTATGTCACCCTTGTGAGAATGAATAAAAGTAAAATTAGCTGAATATATTGCGCTCGGAATTAAAAATCTGGTGCTATTCGCTGGCACAATATTTACAAGATCTATGCCCACTTATTTTATACTAATACCCATGCCAGAAGCACGTGTACTCGCACTACGCTGTTGATCAGCATGCAGGGGTTACATAAGACCACTTGCTATGACTTGGTGCACATATGACCTTCGTGCGTAAACCCTCAGGACCCATATGCCAACCCATCAGGAGCATATGCAGCCATGAAAAAAAGAAAAACAAAACGCGGGAGGTTAGGCAAGTGGACCTTCGCTCTGAAAGACACTGCGCTCACGAAGTCCGGCACTTCCAGATGAATGACCTAATTCAAGACTGCGCAAGAGTTAGTGCTAAGCACCTCGCAGACGCAGCGGAAGAAGAAAAAGACGTAGACGTCAAACAGTGAGTGCTGAACTTTTAATTCTTTTTTTGTGCCTATGCAGGACTAGTGAGAGAGAGCGTTTGTTTTCGCTGTTGACAGCCGACACTATGAACTAAGCAAAATGCTCGACATATGGAGGCTCATCTAGGATATCAACTAATCATGGACGCGACTGATCACATTAGGGAGCCTCACGAGGACTATCACCGCGCGGAGTTTATTCGGCTGGTAAAGATGGAGTGCTCTGAACAAATTCGACTACTTCTTTCAGAGGGCCGCGCTCCAACCACAGAATGCATGGAGGCGCTCTCACCTTTAAAGGGTCACTGAAGGCAAATAAGATTTTATGCCAGAGTGAAAAGTCAATCCTTGAGAAGCTCTGAAACGTCGATGTTGTGCTCATAAGCGCTTTAGTAATCGAGAAATTAAAGTAAGTGTAGGACAGGATTTGCTCCACAAGTGCGACATTTTGGAACAAGAGCCCGATGACGTAACCCGTCCTCGGCACAATTATTCATTAGTACTCAAGTTACTGATGGCAGAAAAAGGCATTACGGTACATTGCAAGATGTAACGAAACGGACCTTGTGCATTTAAATTTGATTCATGGAAAAAAAGAACTTGTTGACTTTACCCTTGGGAGGACGTAAGTTCCGTTTACGCCTCTCCGCACTCCGCCGCGCCGGCTGCCGGGCAAATGGGCGGACATGGCGAATGCTACGCCGAAAGGTCGTTCTTGTAGGTGGGCGGTGGGAAACGGGCTTATTATATGAACACTGCTAAAACATGATTTTGTTTCAAACTAAGCGTCTCTTTGGCACGGAACAAGCACTGCGAGGTTTCTGGAACGCAATCTCAGCAATCCACGCCGACTTAACATTTGCCTTTAGTGTCCCTTTAACCTAAAAGCGCGGCGCGTCTATGACCAAGTACAGTTATGACCAAGCGGGTGCCCCGATTTTCCTGTGGAGCAGCTGACGGTACAGCTGGGACAGGGCTTTTTTTCTGGTGTGAAACAGGAGAGTGCTCCGCATTGTCGTAATACGAGTTGGAGTTTGGTAGAGAACCAGTCGAAGGTATCACTAAGAAAACGCGAAATATTGCAATAAAGACTTTCGGACAAAGCTCCGGACTTTGAAAGTGTACAGATGTAGAGCAATCTATTCTATAAATATGATAGCGCTAATAGATTCGAGTTGGCGTTTGGCCTAACCGGATTTGTAATGCGGTGAATTTCAAAGAAACTGCCCCTGGCAGAAAAAGAGCCGTAAGGCAGGTATTTATGGTCGTTTATATCGCCAAGAGTGACGAGAAGGACTTTATAAATAGCACGGTGCGGCTAGGAAGGCAGAATGATCACTAAAGTTATACGCTAATCATTTTATTTTCTTATTTTATTTATTGGTGTTTATTGAACGACACAAGCCTATTTCAGTCTTTATATTTTCCTTTCATAAGCCTGCCTACACTTATACGATGTTTCATTTATTTTGCATTTCCATGCATGCTGCGGTTGATGATTCCTATGCTATGTGAAACCTTTCAAAAAAAAAAAGAAAAAACAGCCATAGCCTGTAGATACCTGCGACCTTCATAGAAGCATGTATTCTGCCCTGCTTTGCAATGTAAGCTGCATCATAACCACTGTTGACTAAGCAAGAGCAAAAGCGAGAAAAGGGTAGGGAAAGTGTTATCGGCATCATCGTTTGATAAAAACGCAACCGACTAGCGGGAAGATGCCGCTTGTTGAGGTCTGTAGTACTTGCGAGCAAACATTTTGTAAAATAACGCTTCCTGTCAGAACGAGGGTAGACACTAAGACAACGGGATAAGGACCTCGCTTAGTGACCTTGTACCTTGAGCGTTGCGGCGAGTGCTTTTTACATATGCTTCCTGGCAGGTTTTACGGACACTTCGCTCTCGACATGATCGCGAGATGCGCGTTCGGCACGACGCTCGATTCCTACACGGACGCCACGAACGAATTTGTGACGCAAGCGAGGATAGCTTTCGCCGCGAATATCACTCCACTTCAAGTGATCACTGGTAAGAATCTTCACTCATCTCATGCTGGTTCTGCACGTACACCCAGCAGCATATTCGAGAGAGCTGTATTCTCGTTTTGTCTGGGAACGTCACCTCTAAATGAATGTTGCAGCCTGTAGTTGGTATTGCATCCACTATAGTCACCAGCTAGATTAGAAGCATTACACCCTAACAAAGAAGATAATTGCATTTGTTGTGGAGCCGACCCGCAAAATTTTGCTGTCTGGTACTCTTATTTCCTGCAAAGGACAAGTGACGCTTTAATGTGTGACAAAATTTTTGACGTCACACTTCCAGGCACATAAATTGCATGCACAGCTCATCTGGGAATCATCCTAGCGGCGTGAATCGTTAATAAAAAATTACGTGCACTAAGCAATTTTTTTCAGCTGTTGAAAAGTTTCAGCAACCACTGAACGCATGCTGTGCTTTCATTTTCCAAAACGGCCGCCATACATTATTGTCCGTTATTTTACTGTATGCGCGTAATTCGCTTAAAAATTGAAATAGCTGTATCGATTCCCTAATTAAAGGCTAACATAGCTTCGGAACGAACTCCAGATGGTCCCAAGTGTTTTATATCAATAACGGTCACTGAGAAAAGAAAAATACGGGTGACCTGAACCTTAAATTTCGACACCTGACACTATTTCTTGTTGTACGTGGCAGGATTCTTTTTTTTTTCAAGATAGTGAGTTGACTCGGGCACGTTTTTTTTTCGCAGTTCTACTTGCCAACTTTGTCAAGAGGATAAAGCCGAAAACGTTTAACGAAAAGGCTTTTCTCTACTTCAAGAGCATCTGCCAACGCATCATGACACAGAGAGCAAAAAACAATCAGGTTGGTTTTCGTTCAGCATTATAACTAGGCGAGATAAAATTACGGGCGATTGTTCGCAACCCTTTCTGGCCTCTGCTCCACCCGTGTCGCCCGATAGTTACCGCAGTGTGTTACTGAGAAGCAAGAATTGGTTTACCTAGGAATGCACATGAGATATTTTCGTTTTCTTCAGGTAGATGGTGTGCTTGTGGCCACCATTCTGCGTTTACGCTCTATGGCAGACGCTATGGGAAGAGCTCTGAAAAGGGCAACAACTGTGAGTTAATTTGCGCGCTGCTAGTAAACGCGACACCTGCGCTATTGCATACAAATGCAATGCAATGTTCCTCAATCATACGAGTTGCCAGACTTCCATAGCTTTAGAGCGGAGTTGTTAAGCTCTTCGTTAGGCCGGTTCGCTTCACCAGAAAAATCAAGCAACTCCTTGCATAGCATCCAAAAAATTGTTGCAGTGGCATAGCTCGGCTATGCCAAGATAACGTAGCGTTGGCAAAGGTTCAGCTAATTATTCTTAGCTTTCCTGATTGTCTAGGATTAGCTTGGTTATCATGTTTACTGCTGCTCCAATGACACACACACGACATACGTATTATGTGGCACATGTATATTTATTTTGCCTGGCAACTACTTCGGGATCCGATGAGTTAAGCTTCTCCGCCGTTGAGCAGCATTTGCGCTCTCCTTCTCCATGGCTATACCACACTGGCAAACGCCAGTCATAGGCGCTTTCAAGCGGCTCCAGCGCAGTGTCAGACGGCGACTGCACAGCGAAGGCGAATAGCTGCGCGCGCGCCGGCGCCAATGCGTCTGCAAAGGCTACGACGTCACTCCTCCGGAAAGCGCAGACCGACGGCGGCGAGTCGTGCGCGGCAGCGGCGGAGTGCGCGGGAGCTGCCGGCTCCGGTGCGTGACATCACTGATCCTCGCGCATGCGCGGCATGGCTCTTGAGGATCCACGCGAAACTGGCTCGGCTAGGCCAGTGTAGCTAACGCTACAAAAGTCCAGGTTTGGAAGGGGAATCGAACCCAAGCCGTCTGCGTGGCAGGCAAGTGTTCTACCAACAAGCCACGCCAGTGCTTGATACTGCTTCAGAAAAAAAAAAGAGAAAAAGAAACCATACATGCATCATGCAGTGCGAAGTGGGAAAGAGAAGTCAGGGTGAGGACGACGGAAAGGAAGAGGTGAGAGGGACAGGAACGGATATGCGCCACAGAGAGCGGCTATGTGACAAGCCGCTCATATCATAGTTCAGTCGTGCATAGTATAAGAGGGTGGGAAAGGAAAGTGAGCATGAGGAGGAATGATGTGAGCGTGGGGAGGAATAAAGGAGGACAGGGCTGCAGAAAACGGATATGCGCAACAGAAAGAAACATAGACAGATGAAAGAAAAAAGAAGATGAAGAAAGAAGTCAATCTGCGTTCGCCATGTGGTGGTGCTTGCTTGCCAATCCCATGTTAAGCCTAGGTTTTGTGAGAACTTGGTGAGAAGCTTCCCTCCTTTTTTATATATTAAAATCCCAACACGGCGTTCATAAAAATCACGGAGGTCTGCTGATTGCTGCGTCACCTTAAGTCAAATTACGTTCGCTGATTTTCGAGGCGTAACGCAATTTGGCTAGTGCAAGATAGTTGATTTTACCATACAGATGTGCATTCAGTTCGTGTCGCCGGTTTCAGATAGAAAGCTTGAACGTACTGCCAATCTTTATCAGAGATCCTGGCATCAATGCCCAGAGAGAAATTGCTATTTTAGGCATAGGGGACGAACCTTTTGTTTCACAATCTGCGTAGTATAGTTACATTGGAAAAGAAAAAGAATAGTTATACTTCGAACGAAAACCATCTTGCACGTCTATCTCGCAGAGGCGAAAGGAAAGCGCTACGTGGTTCTGGCCTTAGAGCTTATATGTATTTATTGCTAGGTCGTCAGCGACTGCAATATTGGCGGGAGGATTTGCAGACGCGACGCGAAAGGACCAGAAAAATTCAGCTCTCGCTGTATGCAAACAAAGAAAGTGAAATTATTAATTGTCTTTCGGACATTACGATGGTGTTGTTTGATATGTGTGTCAGAGTATGTTTTTCTATATTATACATTTGTGTGCTTATTTTATATGCACTGCTGTTTGTATGTTATTTCTATGTTGTATGCGCGATCTCCACTCAAGGGCTAAGGAGTAGCCGGCGCCTTATATGTACGCCAACATCTACTTTTACATTATGTCAATAAAAAAAACTGAAATTACGTCACAAGTCTTGCAGCGCCGCTTGAATTCGTCTCGCAGAGAAAAGAGGACTTTCTCCAACTCATGATTGAAGCTCGGGAGGGCCGCCTATCCCAGTGCGGTGACAGCACGGATGAACCGGGCAGCTGCTTCACCGACGATGGCGCCGAAGCCAAGTTGAATGGCACGACAAACGCTAAAGGTCAGCCGGATTAAGTGCTACGTTCGGTCCTGTAATTTGAACTGAATACGAATACGATTTGAAATTAGATGCAAGTTTTGAAAAAGTTAACGTTTCAAGAGACTGTCCGAATTTTGTTACCTTGCGGTTAGATAGGTCGAGGAGGTAGTCTATTGTAATAACACACGCATTTACTGTACTTACATATACATATAGTCGTAACTTAATTATCTGCTGCATTGCAGCGCAGCAGAGAAGCCTGCGCCAACGCTGACAATAATAATTACTGGAATTTTGCGTGTCAAAACTGCGATATTAGGCACACCATAGTGAAGAAATTTTCATTAATTTCGACCACCTTGTGCACCTCAAGCGCACAGGCGTTCTTGCATTTCGCACCCATCGAAGTGCGGCCGCCGTGGCTGGGAATCGAACCTGCGCCCTCGATCACCTTACGTGCAGAAGGGCGCACGTAAGGTGATCGCAGAAGGGCGCGATACAACAGAACAGAATTAAGCAGAAGGGCGCGATACAACAGTACATAAAAGGAAAAGAATGGACACGGGACGACGCGCTACTAGCAACTGAAAATTTTTTTATTCAGGAAAGGTCACCCCTCTATCAGTTTGCAAGAAGGGGAGATAGCCTTTCTAGAACGTCACTTGACGTAGGCATGCTGTGCGCAAGGTTTTAGTTTTTCGTTTGTTGACTCGTTGGGGTTGATATGATTGCACGGGGGATAAATATGCCTTTCCTGAATAAAAAAAAATTTTCAGTTGCTAGTAGCGCGTCGTCCCGTGTCCATTCTTTTGCTTTTGTGTACTGTTGTATCGCGCCCTTTTGCTTATCATGAACCAACACCAACTCGCCCAACTTTTTACCTTACTGACTCCTCGTATCTCTTGGAAATGTCATTATACCACAGCGGCGAGTATACGATTCAGCGTGAGTCTAGTTATGCAGTTATGAAATATATTCCGCTTACTTGAAGAGACGAAAAATCTTTGGAACACGGGGTGCTTGCTGGAACCGACATTCTGCATGTCGGAGCAAGACAAGTCCGCTTGTCGAAACGTCGGCTCCAGCAACACCCCGTGTTCCAAGCATTTTTCATCTCTTCAAGATTCCATATTCCTCTGAACTTCTAACTTATTTGAATCCCGCTTACTTGTATCTTGTTCATCTTGAAATTTATGAGCGCATGCGTATTCGGTTAGCTGTATTAGCTTACTGCATAAAGAACGAACACCCGTTCTCGTTCGCTGTATTCTTGAATCCACCTGCGGTCTGTGCGTGTACGAACGTTTCGACAATGCAAAAGTTGTTGCGACAGCTGCGCAAAAGTCGTAGTTCCTCCTGGAAGGTTTGTTAGTCGCAATAAGCATTACATTTTGTTTATTAGTCGAGGCATGCGTGTCTTTTGTACTCATTGTATCACGCTTAAAAAAACATTTTCTTTTGGTTTTTGCGGGAAAGGAAATATAATTCGTATAGGCTGACTTCAGGATGCATTTTGAGTGAGCTTTGCTAAAAAAAAAAAAGATAAGGCAGCTTCGTACTAGTGGTGCCAAGCATGAAGGAAGTGCGGAGCTGGGTAGTCTTTGTTTCTTTTCGGTTGTCTATTTCTTTGCTCCTCTCTTTCTTTCTTTTTCTCTTTTTGGTTTTTTTTTCTGTCTACTTTCCCTCTCTTTATTTCTATTTATTTGTTCGCCTCTCTTTATCTATTTCTTTGTCTCTCTTGCTCTTTCTAGTTTTCTTCCTATTTTTTCTCTTTCTTTCTCTCTCTTTCTATTTCTCGCTCGCTTCCTCTTTTTTTTCTATTTTTGTACGTTGTTTTGCCGGCCCCCTAAAGTGCTCCCCACTTATCATCATCCAGGCGCTCGGAGAACAAGAGCAAGAAGACTTCTCCTTGGCGCGAGCGCGCGCTCAATATGCTACAGATGTCTATGCTAGTCGTGGTTTGCAGCACCCGCTACCTGCACTCCCCGCCACCCTTCCAGACTGCAGTTATTCAAGAGTGATATTACGGCATGAGAATATTCTACGTGGGTCCTGCCTAAACCGCCTGTTAGCCTCACGATTCCTGGGATTACGAGGAAGTCCCTCGTTTCATCAATTGGCCTGAAACAACTGACCCTACATCACATATATATACAACGTACGGCGATTATCTGCACGTGTACACCGATGGTTCTACCACGTTACATACCTCTGCTGCAGCCTTTGTCATGCCACATATGATTATCTCTCGACGGTACAAAGTAGACCACAAGACCACATCAACTGCCGCAGAGTTTGTTGCTATCCAGGAGGCAATAATATTCATTTCTGGAGAGCAGCCTCATGCGTGGGCGATATTCTGCGATGCCAAACCCGCTTTGCAAACCATTAATTGCGTCTTGAGACAAGGCCCATATCATAATTTAGCTACAGAAATTGCCGAGCTTCTTCAGGTTGCTTCAATAAATGGCCACCTCATCACTTTCCAGTGGATTCCTGCGCACTGTGGCGTGATGGGAAACAAGGAGGCAGACACTGAAGCCAAAAGAGCCTTAAAGGGGTCATGAAGCACCCCTTGGGCTTGTTGAAAAAACACAACCTGCGGAAAGCTGACACGCCTATGAACTGCTATGCAAAATATTACAGTCGTGCGCGCCGCGTAAAGGCCACAAGCGGAGCGCGAAGTTGCCGTTTCCTCAGGCGCCCTCTTTTCAAACAGAGGCCGGTTCTCACTCTCGTCAGTGGGCGGGGCGTCTGCATGTTGACGTCGCGGAGACATAGCATGCTTATTGGCCGATAGCCGGATGAGATGCGCTTCTTGCCACGGGGTGCCGCCACTTGCCCGCGCCGCACTTCTCAGTCTGCTAACTTTACACGCTAGCCGCACTCGCGCATGCGAATCACAGCGGAAGAGCGATCGCGTTTCATGACGCGCGCTGACGTAACTTCTTACCCCCGTGCCACCCCTCCCTGTCTAGCTTTCAGTGCGCTCGTCGGCACGAGAAAAGAGAAAAAGCGCTGAAAGCGTGCGCCAAACCCCCGTAACTCCGCTGATTCTTGACGGATTCGAGAGATTTTTTTGGGCAATCGATTCGGGAGGCAGTAAACTCCGATACTAAGGTCATTAGATCATTACTTGGAATAGTGGTTCATGACCCCTTTAAACAGTGCCCCTGAAGTGCGCATTGCGTTTTCACGACCAGACACGAACGCGCTGCTTCGGTGCGTAATGTGCAGCTTCACACTTCGGCACTGGTCCAAACCGGAACGACGACACCGGCGGTTGCACAAATGGGGACCGGAAACGAAGTTCCGCATGCCTTGTAAATTAAAGCATCACATCGCAAGTATGATTCACCGTATTCGTCTAGGGGTGGCCTTCACAAGACGTTATACACACCTATTCGGCTGCAATGACACCGGTCCCAAGTGTGATCACTAGAGGCCGGATTTTTAGGCACTAAAAAAGTGCGTTTTAGGCGCCAAAAACAGGCAGGCAAAACAACATTTTAGGCCTTCAAAGTCGTAAATATAGGCACAATACATTTTTAAACGAATGCAAAAAAATTTGAAGCGATGACGTGCGCGACGTCTATCTACGGAAGGAACACTAAAAAAAAAAAAAACGTTTTTGTTATGCTGGCACAAAGGCGTCAACAGTTGAACATAGCCGTGCAATTGTCCCATAAAACTGCTCCACTAATGACAATCTATTGGCTTAATTCAACAAGCACACTGCTCACAGTAATGTCCAATGGCCACTGTCGCTTAAAGAAGCGTCGCATACAGTGAAACAGGCACGAAAAACAATACTTAAATGCCGGGAATATTGATTTAAAAAAGCGCTACTTTGTCTGCCTGCCGCAGTTAAATTAACACACAACAAAAACATGCAAATGATAAATGTGAGAGAGACGACGATTTATTAAAACATTAACGTGCTATACATGAGGACTGTGAGGCACGACTCTGCCGATTTCTTCATATACAATAACATTATCTTAATTGTAAAGGCAGGACGTCCCAAGGTGAAAGCGTTTGTCCAATACACTTCCAGCCATTTGAAGTGCACCAGTTCTAAGAAATCTGGTTGGAGAGCACGCGGAATGTAGTCTAAGAATCACTGTGAAAATTGTGGTAACAATAGCTAACTACCACCATCTCCAGATTTCTTGATTCAAAATTGTGCCTCTTGTCACTCAGAATCAGCTTGTACGCTGAGAAGGAACGTTCGACGTCCACAGATGTTATTGGAGCGTAGTTGTATTTGGGAACATTTGATGGCTTCACCGACACTGGGATCCTTGTGTGCTCACCAGCAAGGACTCCAGAAACTTCTGTAAGTACAGAAAATCCCTCGTTTTTGTCCAAGGCCAACTCCAACTTCGCACGCGCCTTTTCGGTGACTGGTCCTTGAGGAACGGCGGCGATTCTTTGCTGTGCATCGAGAATAAGCGCAATGTTCGTAATTAGACGTTCCCCCGAACTTTCAAGTTTCTTGATAGTGTTAGCGAGAAAAGTGAAGTTGGTGCACAAGTAGGCGAGGTCTCCTTGCAGGCTATCCACAGAGAGGACAGCTTGAGCCTTCCTAACTGCAGCACTCTCGTCACCTGAAAAGCCGTTAATCACAGCCTTGATGTCCCAAAAGTAGGAGTTGTAATACTCAACAGTTTCACGCCATGTTCCCCAACGTGTGACGATGGGCTCTGGCGGAAGGGGCACGTCCGGCAACTTCTCCTTGAATGAACGCACGCGAGAAGGTGCCTTCAGAAACACGGCTTTGACTGAAGCAATAAGCTCGTTGACGTCAGTGAAGTGCTTCCTCAGTTCTTCACAAGCACGGTGGAGTGCGTGCGCTAGGCATGTGACATGCACCATCTGCGGGCAGAAGGTCTTCAGCAGACGAGCTGCCTTGTGCATGTAGGCTGCGGCGTCTATGTAAAGCAACAGAACCTTGGCGCCGTCGACTCCTGCAGGGTACAGAACCTTCAGGGATTCGTTTACAAAGTATGCTATAGACTCCCCATTTGTCCTCTCCAAAGGCTTCGAACACACAAGGAAAGCCCTCGTCTTCTCGTGAGCTGCTAGCTTCCCAGCTAGAAAGTGAGCGACAAAGCGCCCCTTGACGTCTGTTGTTTCGTCTACGGATATCCAAATGCAGGAGTCACCAAGCTCTTCTCCGATTCTCTTCAATGTTTCTTCATACAAAGGCCGGAGATGGTTCCTCCGCAACGTAGACTCAGATGGCACGTTTTGGTTGCAATATTTCTGTAGGAATTGTTGCAGCACAGGATATTCAATTTTGACCCAAGGGATATTTGCAGCCACTAGGGCAGCGCACAAATCTGCGTTGAAAGCGTTCGTCCTGTCTTCATTGAAGGCTGCTGTCAAAAAAGACTGTTTCGTTGTTGAAGGCTTGTCGCGCTTTACCTTTGCCAGGTGGCCTTCCGTCTTTTCATGCTGTGTCAGGTGGTACTTTTTCTCGCAAGGAATCTGCGCAAATACGTTAGGATCTCTTAAACACGAAACGTATGTTCCATGTCACTGCATCGATAAACACGCTAACATACTAAGCATCCTGACATGCTAGCACTACATAAATTACTACAATAAGCGTAAGTAAAAATTTCAAATTCCACAGCGAAGTGCTCGAATCTCCCTGCCGGCCCCGCCACGTGGTCTAGTGGTTATGGCACTCGATTGCTGACCCGAAGGTCGTGGGATCGAATCCCGGCCACGGCGGCTGCATTTTCAATGGAGGCGAAAATGTTTGAGGCCCGTGTACTTAGATTTAGATGCACGTTAAAGAACCTCAGGTGGTCGAAATTTCCGGAGCCCTCCACTACGGCGTCTCTCATAATCCTATCGTGGTTTTGGGACGTTAAACACCAGATAATATTATAATCTCCCTGCCGCGTCCTATTTGATGGTAGAACTAAACTTGAGCATAGAGCCGCCACGCGCGTCATACGACCACAACGTCCTTGAAGCGCAAGAAGCTAATATAATACCTAATAATAATTTGACTCAGCATACGCACGGTCTGCAACGTCACTCCGCTAAATTCAATGGTGGCAAGTATTAAAGCACCTCGGCAGCGGATAAGCTGCAATAATTCACTCGAATGCTAACTTGGTGTGGCGTGCCTTGGTAATTTTTGCTAACACCCTCATTTATTTAGCCGTGCAGCAACCACGTGCATCTCATGTTAACGAATTGTTAGCGCACAGCATAAAACACGCTTCGTACATCAGCGTTATCCTTTTGAAACATCGTCTTTCAGTATCAACGGATCAGCTGGTCGTTCGATCAACAAATCTCTCAATGTTCACTTAATGCAGCACACAGGCATGGTACATACTGTTGTGACTCGCTACAACAGCGTTTCTAACACATTTCGTCCTATTAACTTCAATGGCAATGAAAGTTTAGAACTTCATAGAGAAAGCTAGCACGCAATATAACCAACGTTTGAACAAAAACACACACCCAAAGGATCGCTGTTTGCGCTTTTCGAAACAATGCAGATGCCTCCTTCCGTTTGCTAGCGCAAGGGACAGTATATGCGAAAACCAACAGCAAATCCCAGCCATGACGGCTATATGTCAACAAACGCATCGCAATGGACGACTTCATAGTTTCGCATAACGAATGAAACACTCACGCAACGTAAATGCATGTCGGCTCACCTTTTTTGCGCACGGTTCGCAAAACACGGTCTCTCCACTTATCCTGTACCATGGCGAGTTATGCGTCCACTGTCGAATCAACGCACTCCTTGGTGTCTTCCTCTTCGGCATGGCTGAGAAGGGCAGAGCAGTAGCAGATATCCAGACTGCTAAAAGTGAGATGCCTTCCACTGGCCTGGTCGAATCGCGTAGATCCAATTTCAACCTTGGCGGTGAACATCTCAAGAGGTAAATTACAAACAAAACAAAAGTTGCGTACACATCGCTTCTTGTTGCGATAGCAATTATATGGAACCTCTTGGCGGGTTTTCTCCGCGGCCTCATGTTAGGTATAAAGTCCAAATTGATAGCGTGGTCTACCCTTCGGTAAAAGCATGCGAGCGTGGGCGACGAACCTGGCGGAAGCAGAGATGAAACGTGCCGGCCATTTGCGTGGCACGGAGGGCGCATTGCGATAGCATCATCAAGACTGCAAGGTCTGCGCGTCGATTGCTCCTCAACCATAGAGCAAACGTGCCACCCGTCTTCCCTCTGCCGAAGGAGCATGGGCGCCGGATGAGCGGGGGGGGGGGGAGGAGACGTTGTCATCGTACGAGCGGCAAGTGTGAACTTTAGAAGAATTGACGGTATGGCAAGTTGGAATTGGTTATGCAATTCGAAAGGGGCAGAGCGAAAACGAGGACACGAGAAGTACTACACACATTTTATATTTTGGAAACAGATGACACAACTCCTGTGTCAGTGTAAGCGCGGCCGCTGCACGGCCGCTGCGTGAAGCATGCTGATCCAGACAAAGCAGGGCTCCTGCCCGCGTGCTCTCGTCGCGTAGCAGGGGCGCCGCTGCAGTAGCGCGGACAGCTAGATCCCTCACGCTCGTTACGGGTGAGATGGCAGGCCGCCCCTCGTGCGTTTCCATCAAGTGGATGCGCCCTGACAGCTCTCTATGGTTTCGCATTCGCCAACCGCTCGCGCCATGTCATCGCGGAGGCGTATATGCTGGCCGGTGTGACCCATCTCACTGCTGCTAGCGGTTGTTTTCCGGGATTCGGTTGAGCTACAGAAATGGGATATACGGCTCTGCGTTAAGCTAGAGGACTAGGTTGAACCCCATAGAGTTTTAAAAGGTCAATATTGCCCGGTAACTTGAATAACGGTTTCAAGCTGCACTTGAAAGCGAAATTTGAGGTTAAATAGTGCTCATATAGGCGCCGTTTTTGAAAATAGGCATTTATAGGTACTTATAGGCTTTTAAGCACGAACCTCAAAAATAGGCATTTTTAGGCACCATAAAAACACTATAAGAGCCCTTATTAACCTCTAATTCATGCTCATATATCAAAGTGGCACGATAGGAACGCAAGGAACAAAAGAGGCATTTGCCTAAAATCCGGTCTCTAGTGATCACTGTCAAGTGCCAGAAACACTTGAGCACATATTTTCTACCTGCCCAGCATATGCACTTGACCGACAGAAATTGGTTTCCGCGACTGAACGATTTTATAATAGGCCCTTAACTGATGAGGTTGTGTTGCGCCCTTGGCCTGACGCCAACAGTGCAACTGTGGTCGTACGAGCGGTCACAGCTTTCCTACAGGCCACTGGACTGGATGCACGGCTCTAGCGCTGCGCCAACTTGACGGGACTGTATATACTCACCTCTCTAACCCACCATCATCATTCATCACTCTTTTTTCTCCCCTTCCCCTCCCCCCGTGTAGAGTAGCAGGCTAGAGCATCCTATCACTCAGGCGGACCTCTCTGCCTTTCTGTAAACAAACCTCTCTCTCTCTTTTTCCTACGCCAGGCTACGATATCATACGGTGACACCATAAGACAGCATGCGATAGCCCGGCCCCCTAAAGTGCTCCGCACTGAAAACCAGCATATTGCATAAAGAGTTTTCCTGGTTGATTAGTATTATTGTAAAGTTACGCCCCTAGCTTCACCTAGAACAGACGTAATTAAGTTTATTACGCTTTTTTACGAGCACGTACACACCATTAAGGGAATAAAACAAGTAGAACAAGTGATAAATAAATTGCTTTTGTTGTGATAGCATTTATATGGACACTCTCGGCTGAATTTTGCCGTCGCCGTCATGCCCCGGATATGTATATGTATGTACATATAAATAAATACCACAAATAAAAATAATTAAGAAGAAAAATATCGAAGCGCTCGACCGTGGTTTCGAACCTACGACCCCTCGCTTCTCAGCTCGCTGCCTTAGACAATTACGCCATCCCTCTCTTTCTTGCTTTATTGCCTATGTACATACATACAGCAGTGACAAACAAATATATACCGAACAAAGAACAAAAAATACTTGGGTGTTCTACTGGATGATTATTGTGACAGTGAACCGTACCGGCGGCGTCAGGCCGCTGAACTGCTAGAAAAAACTCAGCAATTCAAGGGTTTTAATCTACCAGTTTTCGCCAGAGCAACCTTTTCTAACATATTTTTCGTTAGTAAGCTCTGGTACGTGCTTCACGTACTGCACTGTTCGTGTGTGAATGTAGTACAAGAGCTTCACCGAATATTTGCTGTTTTCTTGTGGGGTTCTTCTTGGGAGCGAACAAGTAGAACTAACCGTTTCAGACGGGTTCGCTCTGGTGGCCTTAGTCTGTGGCATTTGTATCTGCGTCAGTTAGTTAACCGGTTCATGTTCTTCCGAAATAATCGAGACCCGTTCATACGTACTGTTCTACAGCTTAGTCTTGTGAGGCTGTTACCGGAACTGGTGGTGGCTTCTGGCAACATGAAAACAAACGTTGAAAGAAGTAGCTAATTCGTGTCTCTTTTTAAAAACGCGTTTTTCTTTGGAATATCTCTCTTCTGTTTCCCGTAAAAAGTTATACAAAGATCTAGTAGATACAATTCTTCCTGTTCCTTTTTATAGAGCAATGTACCGTGTAGGCCCAGGTCAGAATGTCTTAAGCCGAGTAAAACAAATGGAGGTAACACCTGCAGTAAAATCCTTTTTCTTCAAATTACACAGTACAACATTGCCTGTGAAAACATGGATGCAGGAAAAGGGCTTATTCGTTCCTTGGGGAAACCTTTGTTTACTCTGCAGGAAGCCGGAGACAATCGAACATGTTTTTCTTGACTGCTGGGATGCGTTCTTTTTTTGGGGCGTTCTTCAACGGACTTTAAAAAAGGATTTGCCCCTTGGCGCCTACGGTATCAGATTTGTCCCGGTTGAAAATGAGGAAGGGGTACCGCTCGATCTAGTCATGTTACTGGGCCTGCACAGTATATGGCAGTCAAGAATGGCGGTGCGCCATGCTGATATTAATGCACGTCTGGTTCGACACTAATTCTTCGAGTCTATATGTTCATTTGTGGAAACACAAAAGGTCCAGCAACATGTACAGGATTGGCTTCATCAAGTAGAAAGCCTTCTACAGATGAAGCAATTTTAAGAAGCAATTACGCCATCCCTTATTCGTTCTTCACGATACTAATGGCAGAATACAAACGCACGCGGCGTTGGGTCAACGCACGGGACGCCACACGTGGCGAAATTAAAATTATGTGAGACGCGGGCCATGCTGCATCGTTCCCCGCGCTGCGTTTGTGTCTTATCGCCGGCGACCCGCGCTAGTTTTCCATTTCGGGGTTGTAGCATCACGCCGCTCGTGGCCAGTCGGCCAGGGAAAAAGAAGAGCGTCCCGTGGCTCGTGGCGGCGCGCGCCAGTGGGAACGCTTTGGTTCTTGTAGACTTATGCCACAGGAGGGAAGAAACGAGACGGCTGAACCAGAATCACAGTATGTATGTTACAACGCGACCACAATCCTGAGGCTAAAATTACTGCGCAAACGCAGAAGACACCCACGAAGAAAAGAAACGTACTACACAAGCGCTGACTAACAACTGCTTTATTCTTTCATACGCCAATGCATATATAAGCCCAAGGCAACTTACCGCACATGCGCACACAACAATAGCGCTAAACCGAAACGTGCAACTAGGATGATAGTGTATTAGATACGCGAAGGCATGAAATTATATTGAGATATGTGCAGGGACAAAAAAGTAAAGAAGAAGTAAGAAGCACAAAGAAGTGCATTTGCGCTGTAATTTTAGCATCAGGAATGTGTACAAACTAGACCCAAATGAAGTTTTGGTTTAGTGACCATAATCGACGACCGCAGGGAACGTGAGCCGTGGCTTTACGTGCCACTGCCAAGCGTCTCCTTTCTTTCCTTCTCTTGAGGTAGCGCGCACTGCAGGTTTGTTTGCCGCCCAAAGGAAGGCGCTACAGGGCCTTGGGACAACGCGAGCGCGAAAGTCCGGGAGGGGCTTGCGTTCTGCGCATGCGTCCTGGCGGCTCGCAAATTTCTTGGGTCCCCAATTCTAAAACTGTCTAGTGTTTCGCCGGAGTTAAGATGTGCGCCTTCGATTTTTGCTTTGACATACACGGCGTCATCGACCGTGCTCGCACGATTATCTCTTAAGCGGGAGTTTTGTACGCAATGTGCTTTCACCGCAAAGTTTGCGTTGAAGCTATAGACCACAAGAAGATCACTTTCCTCGCGGCAGCGGCTGCGTTTGCGAAAGCAGTGATCTGCTAGCTAGACGAGCCAAAGTATGGGGTTAGTTGAAGCAACAACTGTGACAGTTAGCGCTCTAACTGCTTCTAGCTGCTTGTCGTTCTTCCTGTGACATTCAAATTTCTTGCTATCGCATTCATTGCTTAGCCCTTCAGGCGAAACTGTGACTTTTCTCAGCGGGCAGTCCTACCACCCGCTTTTTTTTCTTTCCGAGCAGCTTTCCTGGAGGCAAACTCGTAAAAATGGCTATTGCCCTTAATGTATTCTCCTGCAGACAAGCTGAGACAGCAGCAAGGAACGAAATGACTGGCAATAAGATGAGTGCTCATCCGGTTGCCTGTCATTTCCTTATTTGCTGTCGTCTATATCCTTCATGCTCAAACTGAGCTGCGCTGTAGCAATGCGACATTATGACGCACCAACATGCCCAATCTTCAGTACTTGTCAAGCTGACAGAAATATGCACTTCCGGCGAGAAACGTCCTACAATACCACCATGACCAATTTAGAGAACAGTTTCGCTATGCAATAGTTACTGCCTTAATCAGCTTGCCAAGTGCTTTCCCAGAGCAGCAGTTAATTATTATGTGTCCTCCTGGTGACAGAGTGATGTTCAACTCAAATGTTCTCCACTGGCAGCTTCTCCCTGTACAGATCGACCACCGCGTGCGCACCGATAAAGCAGGAACCAGCTTTCACAAATCATCTTGAGAACACTGCAAATGTACGTTAACGCTATTCAACATTCGTTTAAAACTACAGGTTAGCGGTACAAAAAACACACACTGCGGTGTTTACACTGTTGCCTTGCCGCCGCAGCACTGATCGTTCAGCGATGTACTTTCAATGCCCAGCGTAGAGAGGCAACCGCTCGCGACTGTATATATACACATATACTCTACGTTCTGCATTATCATCTCTGTCTACAAAGCCTTCTAATGTAGGGTAGCAAAGTGAATGTTTCACCCAGACTAACCTTCCAGCGTTTCACCCTTCTTTTGCGACGGGATCTATCTGCGCTTTCTCTGAGCTTTCTCTACGCTTAGTGTGCGCAAAATTAAGGGAAATAAAGTGCCGTGGCAAACATGATTTTGCAAGGTACTCATACAGAAAAAATCCACACTAAAAGTACTACTTCTTTGGGAGTCATATACGCCAACTATATGCACTCACTATAACCCTTTCTCGTTTTTCCTTCCTTACTTTTCTGTCTCCCCTTACCCCTTCCCCAGTGAAGGGTAGCAAACCGCAAAATTTTCTTCTGATTCAACCTCCCTGCCTTTCACTTAAAGGTGTACTGATACAAAATTTCGTGGCCGAGGTAGCCTGCGGAATCGATTCCCGTGAACATGCGTATATCATCTGCAAAATATCAGCAGCGAATATAGTATGGAGGGTATTTTAAGTGAATTGTGAAGTTTTCGTGAGCGATCGACACCCTCGCGCTATTGACACCCTGAAAGGTGACCCTCGGTGGCCCCCCTATTTCCCTCACGTGACCGCGCTGCAACAAGTTATGATGACGTCATAGCCGCCATTTTTTTCGCCGCGTTCTCTCCAGCAGCCTACTTCTCGGCGGCTGCTAGCGAACCGCGCGGAAGTGCGTCGCAGTGCTGTGTGCTGACGTCATCGAGCGCTGCAACCGCTAGGTGGTGATAATTGCAGCCGGAGGCTTGTCGTTATTTAAACCGAAACTGACACTGGCCGGTAATGAGGAGCCTGTAATTAATTATCTGTCGCGCGCTTCAGCAAGCGATGTTCCGTGTTATGACTAATAGGCCCCCAGCAACACAGTGCAGCAAAAAAAAAAAAAAGTCGCCCGCATCTTCACACGGGGGAACTCGAGTAAATGCGTCGCAGAGGGGTGGGGGTATCGCGTGAATGTTGCATAATTGGGTATGGTTTGGGAATGCCTAATTATTACACGATGCGCACACCAATTACGACTTGAACGGCTCCAGCGTGCACGAAGTTCCGGGTCCGCAGCTCGCTTCAAACGCTTGCGTTCAGCGTCGTATGCTCGTCTCTTCGCAGTATTGTCTTCTGCGTTGCTTGCTGTTGTTGACGCCGACGATAATGAGGGTAGGGTAACGTTGCCTTCAACGAGTGGTGGGACGCTGATTGAAGGTACTGTTGCTTCCATCGCATCTACTCGAGTCAAGCAAAAGGTCAAGTCAAGCGAAAGCCTAGTAAAGACGCCCTTGACTGAATTCCGAACGCGCGATCCGCCGCTTATATACACACCGCCCGCGTTCGATCGAGAGGAGGGAGGGACGGAGAGGAGGGAGGAAGGGAGGGAGAGGCCTGCTGCCGGCACGAGACGAGCCGAGCATGCGAGGGAGGAAGATGGGAGGCTTGCTGCCGACACGAGACGAGCCGAGCATGCGCAGTGGGGGTGTGGGCGGCGGCCGACGCCGCAGGTGCGACTAAGAAATGCTCCACATTTAAAACGTGAGGCCAGCATTTTTGTGAGAGTACCCCTTTAACCTTACTATCTCGAGCGCTGAATGGAGGGATACTTTTTTAGATGCGAAGCAGCTTTTGCGCTGGGCTGTGTCCGTAGTTCCATTGGCGACCGTCCGCTCTCTACCACCTAGCATAGCCATCTGAGCGCGCGCTCGCGCCAAGGAGAAGTATTCTTCCTCTTGTACTTCGACCGCCTTGATGATGATACGGGCAGAGCACTTTAGGGGCCCGGGCTGCCGTATGCTGTCCTAGCTTGGCGTAACGCAGACAAAACCATGTGTGCTGGCACGCACTAACGCGTTCGCGCCTGTGTAAGGGGCGCGTAAGACGCTGTGGCCTCTCCCCCTTACACTCTCTCAGCAATCACGTGATGGCGTCGGGGAACGAGATTCTGCAGACGCGCGATGAACCTGTGTGGCGCGCTCCAACAGGAGTTCGGGACGAGTAACAGCAATAGCAATTACAGTGAATTCATGGTGCGCTCCACTTGCAAGGACGCTTAACATCAGGCAAGGCGCGCGTGATGAACGGAACTTTAGGTCGACCCATGCGCTGCTTCGCATCCCCACATGATTCCCTTTAGTGGGAGATGGTGTAATATTTGTTTCATAATATATAAGCTAAAAAAAAGAGGGTCAGGGTTTAGGGGTAGTAACGGAAGAAAACAGGGTCGCATCCATAGAACACATAAGCAAGAACAAAATACGAAGCATGGCCTCCTGGGACGTAAAGAGCAACCAAGTAATCGAAGACGAAAGTAGAAATTTCCACCACAAGCTAATGCCTTACTGTGTTCCATTAGCTAAGCCCGCCACGGCTTTGCATGCAGTTCGAGCACTGCGACTATGTTTTTCATTTTGCGAATGAATAACTATAGGTGACTTTCATGGGTATGCCATCATTAAAGAGCAGTTCTACAAATATTCCCCGCTGATGGACAAAAAATACCGAGCGTTGCAAACTTTACACGCATTTGCCTGGTATTCCCTTGCAAAGCAAAATCTTGGGTTTGGTTCAAGCCTGTCATTCATGTTTCCCACGCTGCATAGCTTCGTTATGGAGTTCCATTAGGGCACACTTTCCTGGCTTTAACTCTGAAAGCAAAATCGCGCGTTCGCTTCAAGCTTATTCTTTGTCTTTCCTGTATGCAACCTCGTAATGGAGTCCCATTATAGGGCTTCACGCCCGCCCTCTACGTCAAAGCATCGCATTCAGAGCGTCCCGACAGACTGTCATTGAACGTCGGATCGCGTTAGGGCTCTATCACATTACGTCTATTAAGTTACATCCACCGAGGCCTCCTCCGAAGCGCTGTGACACAGCCTGGGTCTCTCCTAGGCGCCTTACAGCTGCTTGCTGCTGATGCACAGAACGTCGCTGCGCTGCTCTTGTTTAAGCGAAGCTTGTTACGAGTTACATATTTCTGTGGCGGCGGCGTATACTACTTACACAAGCTTGTATGGTATGGTTACTTGTTGCGGCAACCGTACACAATCCTGCTTTCCCCACTATCTTTACATCTTTACACACTCCATATCCACATATCCACAGTCAAATACATATCCACAGTGCACTCCATATTCCCAGTGCAAATGCCCGCCGAAATTCGATGAATGCGCAGTTTTGTACAGGCACCGGAATGAAGAAACGAGACTCATGGTTGAGGCATGGCATATCGATAATAATGGTAGCGCACTCCAACTGTCGCTTCCAAGTGTCGCTTAACTCGCACAAAGAATACATCTAATGCCTGCCGGATTGATAGTTATCGCCTAATGCATGGGCATGGGCAGATAAGTTTTCATGCATTCTTTCTTTTCCACCCTTACGTGCCTTTGCAGTCGTTAGTCGGCGTTTCTGGCGTCTTTACGTCTCTCTTGTGTCCGTGTTTGCACGCCCAGTCTTCTATCATGAATGCTTTTCACAGTAATACGGCGTTATCGCATATATGCACCTACTTAAGATCCCATGTATTTCTACGTATACCAGAGCGCGTTAGGTTGAGGAAGCACGGTTTTTCCGAGGGAAATAGTTCCGCGAATTATAACGCATTAGAAGGGTTCACAAGCGTTGCAGCCAAGTTCCCACGACGGCTTCGGCGATGCGTGCAGTTTTGACCGAGGACGAAGCCCTGGCCCAGTGCGTGCTGTTCTTCGTGGGCGGCCAGGAGACCACCGCGTCGATGGTGGCATTCGCCGCACACCTGCTCGCCGTGCATCCCGACGTGCAGGACAAACTGAGGCGAGAAGTGGACGAATGCATCGCGACTCACGTAAGTGGGAGTTCTCGTGCGAGAATTGTAGTTGTTGTTTGAACAGAACTTTCGGAAAGATTCAATACTCTTTGGGCAGCCTAGAATAGGCCTTTATCGTCACTGACTCATGGAAAATACAAGCACAGGATGCTTATTCAGTCCGGGGTCCCGTAGCACGGGACTGGAAAGCGGCCACCTGTTAGAAACTTTGAGTGTACATAAACAGCTTCACGTAAAAAAAAAGTTTTGTAAGTAGTTTTGCAGAAATCTGCTTTACGCAATTGGTTGCAACAAAATAATTTTTGGTGTCACAGAAAGGAGCACCAGCCAAGGGTGAGTTGAAATTCACCCGAAATAGAGAATAGGTGTCAGAGTAAGCACATAACCAATGCGCCCAAAGTCCTATCCACCAAAAGAATGACGCGCTCGGAGACGTATCGCTTCAAGTGAAAATGTTTAGGCGGGGCCTGTAGTTCTATTTCGTTATTCTCTATACAACAGAGCTAGTAATAACGAACGCGCCAGGTTTAAGTCACTTTTATTGTTCTCGGGAGGTGAACGAGTGTCGGTACTGAACCTTTTTTTATACCAAAATAACATTTATTCGAAACGCTGAACGCACACACTCGTTAGCTTCATTTGTTCTCACGCAAAAACTGTAAAACGCGTACTTTTAATTGTCAATATACATTCACTTCAATATATATATATATATATATATATATATATATATATATATATATATATATATATATATATATATATATATATATATATATATATATATATATATATATATATATATGTATGTATGTATGTATGTATGTATGTATGTATGTATGTATATATATATGTGTATGTATACCGTGTGTCCCAGCTATCTTTAGCGAAGGGTTAAAAATACAATATTAGAGGCAGGCGAGTGAAATCACTTGCAAATTACTGACAGTCACCTTGCGCACTACAGACAATTTTTTGTTTGGTAATTAACTGATTTTTTAATTAGGCTTATTGAATTAAATCACTAAATATTGACTGTACGAATAAATGCGGCTTGCAAAGTTCGAGAGCGTCTTCAGAAAACCCAATCCCATTATTTGCGATAAAGAAAGTCTCACGTATACCATTTTTTCCAAGCTGCAAAGAAAGACCGCGAAATACAAAAAGAACCACGTGACTATCGCGTTCGCGCGCCTCGGGAATGCTGCCCTCAGCCGTGGTTTGAGAGAACGAAATCATCTGCGGCCGCGACTCGCCGGCTTCGTTGCAGTGGTAGGCCGATAAGTCGACGGTGGTTTTTTTGGCCCGCGTCAGCCAGTTGGCGCGCATGACGGTGCAAGTTGTAGCGAGCGCGGGCCAAGAAACCACCGTCAACTTATCGGCCTACCGCTGCAACGGAGCTGCCGAGTCGCGGCCGCAGCTTATTTCGTTCGCCCAAACCATGGCTGAGGGCAGCATTCTCGCGGCGGGCGAATGCGCTGGTCACGTGATTCTTTTTGTATTTCGCGGGCTTTGTTTGCAGCTTGGAAAAAATGGTATACGTGAAACTTTCTTTATCGCAAATAATTGAATTGGGGCTTCTAAAGACGCTTACGAGCTTTTCAAGCCGCATTTCTTGCCTACAGTCAATATTTAGCAAGTTAATTAAATAGGCCTAATTAACAAATTAGTTAATTACCAAACAAAACATTGTCTGTAGTGCGCAAGGTGACTGTCAGTAATTTGGAAGTGATTGCACCCGCCTGCCTCTAATATTGTATTTTTAAACCCTTGGCTAAAGATAGCTGGGACACCCTGTATATATAATATATGAATAGTAAGAATCTGCAGTATTTGCATTTCCCAAATCTTGAAAGACTACAGCCCTCCTAAATTACATTTTTAGTTCTTCGGGCTCCCTGTCTTGCGCTTCATTGTCAGATCATGCAGTACCACCTAGCCCAATCCGAGAACCTTTAAGTTTGTAGAAGTTGCATACTCCAGTGCAGATGTGCCCTATAGCAAAGGCAATGGCGCTGTTAACCGAAGGGTAGCAAGCCTAGTGGACTCTTCAAAAGAAATACTCGCGAAAAGTGGGCAGCTCTAGCATCGCCAAGAGGAAAGAGCAGAAGTCGTTTAAAGTGTATGTCCCTTGTGAGTATTGCGTGGGCAATGCAGCCTTACTTTACGCAGGGAAGTGAGCCCAGCATGGACGCGGTGGCGAGGCTCAAGTATCTGCATTGCATCGTCTCCGAAACGCTGCGACTGTACCCTACGGCCCCAAGGTATACTGCCGCGTTTGAGACCGCCGAAGCCGTTTGCAAAATGATAATTATGTCGCATTTCGTCACTGTACCTAATTGTCTCCATCGCCAATTCACGTAATGACTGCTTCGTTACGCCGGCAGCTTGAATATCTGGCTTTTAGCAGTAATTTACATTAGTGGTGCCAAGCCTGAAGAAATAGCGCAGCTGGCTGGCCTTCCTCGCTTATCTTTTATTTTTTTTTAAATTGCTTTCTTCTCTTCGTTTCTCTTTCTCTTTGTTTCTTGTATCTTTTTTTTGCATATGTTGATTTCTATTTCTTTATTTCTATTCCTTCCCTTTCTTTATCTCTCTCTCTTTCTTTGTTCCTCTCTGTTTTTTCTCTCTTTTTCGCGTCTGTTTCTTTCGATATCTTACCCTCTCTTTCATGTCTTTCTCTCTCTTGCTATCTTTTTAAGTCTTTTCCCGTCATATCCCTCTATTTCTCTGTTCCTCTTTTTTTTTCTTTCTTTATCGCTCTCTCTTTCCTTCCCTCTATGTCTGTGTTTTTCTGTCTTTTTATCTTTTTATGTCTTTATTCCCTTCATTTATCTCTATCTTTATCTTCTTCTTCCTTTCTGTCGCTGTCTTTTTTCTCTTTCTTTCTCTCTATTTTGCATATTTTCCTTTCCTTCTCTCTTTTTCACGTGTTCATTTTCGTTTGACGCTCGCGCCTTCTGTACACGGTAGTGGGGCTTGTCCAATACCGGCGGCGCATACTCACCTGAGGAGTTTTTCACTTCACTGTAAAGAGAACAAAGAGAGTGCAT
The DNA here is from genome assembly GCF_013339695.2 of Rhipicephalus sanguineus. Lineage (NCBI taxonomy): Eukaryota > Metazoa > Arthropoda > Arachnida > Ixodida > Ixodidae > Rhipicephalus > Rhipicephalus sanguineus. The sequence continues at coordinate 78,541,142 of NC_051181.1, forward strand.
GGCAGCTCATGATATTGACCGCTTTTTACGACAGAGCACAAGCAGCTGACAGCTTAAACAGCTTAAAAGCTTGCTTGATTTTGATGCATTCATTGGCAAGTTGTATCGTGAATTAATCGCATAAGCTGCCATCAAGTGCGTTATTTTTAAAAATACAAATGTCATCACAGATTATTCTGCAACTCTATCCCAGCCAGACACCATGATGATCAGTGCATATTCTGGTGCACCACTTATTTCATACGTGGCGGTAGGTAGTAGTGTGTTATAAAGTCCCTGAAAAATAGTGCATTACGGCTGTGGTCAGTCATGGCAGCATTGCATCTAAAAAAAAAGTTATCCGTTCGTTGTGTATGGCCCTTCTTCAAAACCACTCTGGAGAGTGACCAGCTCAGCCACCATGTTAACACAATTATCAGTCTAGTCTGCTTTGCCTATCGTGATAACAAAACTTTTACCAGATAAGTTCGAATGGGTATTTCACATTAATAATACTTCATGTCCGGTTGGTTCATGCCTAGAAGTTAAATTTACAATCTGGAACTAATTTGAAGTTACTCATAGTATACTTTGCTCGTTCTGAGTTTTCGCTGCATATAACAAAGACATCAATATTTACGTATGTGCATAATTGAATAAGATGTCTCAGTGCTCTCAAGATGAGAAGGCTAAGATAAACAAAATTTTCCTAAGTTGGAAATTTTGGTCATGTTTCGTGGCCTTAAATTTCTCATGATGTTGTGCGCAAAAAAAAAGGGGGGGGAGGGATGAATGGCTTGCAATAGTTAGCATAGGGCAGAGAGCTATATATTAAGAAGTAACCTCTACCTAAACATGCTATTGCCAATAAATATATGAAATTCAAAAGATACCACTTTATTTTCGTTCGTCGAGTTCTCAACGTCATTCGGGATGCTCGGGAGAAAATGAGATCACACAGTGCCTATACCAAGGTGAAATTCATTACCGCGGCGTCATGCATCAAATAAATATACGAAAAAAAAACGCCAGGCCTGCGCGGAAGGCGCAGCACTGTCACAGCGAAAGCTGGAAGAGCGGCATTTCTAGGGCCCGTTATAAGCTCAATTGTGGCTACTAATACAAGTACACTAGCGACGTACCCACTACACCACAAATCATAATTTTGTGCAGTTGGGAAGCACCCACCGCGACATTATTCGTCACTTTGCGGAGAAGCGGGGCACCATCTGTAAGGCATTATGTGCACTTTGTTGATGCGACGGCTGATGACGATGAAAAATTATGGCTGAGCCCATTGTAATGGGTTGGAAGCTTTAAATGACCCACTAGTCACGTAATTCGCATTGTGTGACGCCCGGTCGTTATTTAACTCTCCCACCATGCTTTATTACATACGTTAACGTGAGAAAGAAAGAGAGAGAGAGAGAGGGGGGGGAATTAACTTTATTGAGACTGAGGAAATGGATCATGAGAGCCTGATGGGCTTCCTTGGCAACCAATAGAATTGCACTTGGGAGGAACCCAGTACGCTATAAATCATCATAATTTTTGTGAAGTAAGAAAGCAGCCACTATGCAATTTTTCGTCATTCTGCGAAGAACCGTGGCACCCGCTAAACACCTGTAAGGCATTATGTGCACTTTGTTGATCCGACGGTTGATGACGATGAAGAATTGTGGCTGAGCCCTTTGTAATGGTTTGGAAGCATTCAACAACGCACTCGTTGCGCAATGCGCATTGTGTGATGCCTAGTTACAGAATTCGCGGTGTGTGACGCCCTGGTTGGTATTTTACTCTTCTCCACACTACATTACATACGTTAATGTTGTTCCTTCCCGGCATGAAGCCTGTGTAGGGTCTTTCTTGCAACGCAGTTTCAAGCACCAGCATGGCTCTGAGGTAGAATACTGGGCTCCCACGCAAAGGGCCCCGGTTCGAACCTCGTTCCATCCTGGATATTTTTTCTTATTTACTTTTTTTTTCTTATTTCGCGCGATACTGGTTACGGACACCGGCGGCGGACAACTACGGCGCCAAAGACGGCCCTCGTTGTGATCTCATAAGAGCTTTCGCTGTAAAATTGGAGCGGCTACGCAATAGTGGTGTGAAGACTGAGAAGACAGCAGAGCTGGCGGCTTTGACCTCGTCTTGTTCCTCCTTACCCTCAGTTCCCTTTCCCGCCACACTGCTTACTATATACTATACCCGACTATGCTATGGTTTACCCTCTCCACTCCTCTTTTCCCTCCTCCTCACCCTTACATCAGTCCTCCTCGCACTGACTTCCCTTTCCATTTCCCCCTTGCTAAACTACACCATACAACTCGGGGGTAATCGCGCTTTTTAACGTACAGGAACTGACTGAATACACCACAAACACAGAGCGCAGACTAACAACTTGTTATATCCAGAGATTTCCGTCACATATATACACAAAGGATGGCATCGCAAAAACCTGAGGCAAGATACAAAATCTCTTTGGACATGCGTATGATAAAAGTTGTTTTTATAAAACGAATTTCTCTTGAGGAAAGATTAATGGATGATGCACTGATACAATCGTCGGCATGTGCCTGCGTCATCGTATAAGATTCCATTATTAGTCGTTCCATTTTATCATGAACGTGTGAGAAAATTGTGGTTTTTTCCAAAAGCGGCGTACACTTTCATGTGGATACATGTGTTGCTAGAATGCTCGGGTGTGTGATTAGCTTACAGTTATTTCGATGTTCTCTTAATCTTGTGTTTAAACCTCTTTCCATCTGTCCGACGTATCTCTTACCGCATGTCAAAGGAATAATGTACACGACTTCCTTACAGCCCCTGTAAGAAAGTCATGTACATTATCTACAAATTTTCTAACAAGGTTGATCCCGCAATTCTTACTCTGGCTTCCTTTCTTGCAGCCGTTTACACTTCGACACATTCCAATAAGCTTTTTCCGGAGCCGAGAAAACCAGTTCCACATTCTCTGCATTTGCAATCTTTTTTAGCTTATGTGAAACCTTGTGAATATATGACAGAACAATTGGTTTTGCTTTTTCGGTAGCCGATTCTTCACTTTTCAAATCTTTTTGGCGTTAATTGTCTTTAACGGCTTCTGCGCCACCGACGCAATCACACAGTCAGTGAATTCACTGTTCTTCAGCCATTTTACCTTTACGTTGACGCTCTGCGCCATTTTATGCGGACATGAATTTTTGAACACATTGCTTTAGACAAGACAACACTACTCCTCTTTTAATTAGCTTTGAATGCGCAGAATTGTATCCCATGAGTCCTTCTCGTCAATCAATTATATATATATATATATATATATATATATATATATATATATATATATATAGTCGAGAAAAGAAGACAAAACTACGAAACAAGTTTTACTAACGTTTCGGCGGGAGGGCCTACGTTTTGTCTTCCTTTCTCGACTGCATTTCCCACCGGATCCATTGAACTTCATCCTTACAATATATATATATATATAATTGATTCGAGTAGGACTCACGTACGAAATGTAGTTTTATTAACGTTTCGGCTGGTGCGCCCGCCTTCGTCGATTCTGACGAAGGCTGGCCCACCAGCCGAAACGTTAACAAAACTACATTTCTTACGTGTGTCTCTCTTCAATCATCTGTCGTACGGGACCCATCGATATTCATACCCAAAGTACTATATATATATATATATATATATATATATATATATATATATATATATATGCATAGGCTACCTAGGTGGAGAAATGTGTTAAACGCTTGTCATCGCGCAGGCTAGAGCGGTCGGCCGTGGAAGACTGCGTGCTCGGTGAAACGGGAATCAAGATTCGCAAGGGCGGAATGGTCACCGTGCCTCTCTACGCTCTGCATCGAGACCCGGAGTTCTTCCCGGAGCCAGACGCTTTCAAGCCTGAAAGGTGACTACTCCCACGCTTCATCTGGAGTGCGGTTTCACGATATATAGGGCCGCGTTCAGTTGCGTCAAGGACAAAGACAAGCAGCTGTTCTTAAATAAAATTACTCACAAGGTCCCTATGCATTCGCCTAAGACGACTCGAAGATGAAAGCCTTCTTCTGAGGTGATTGTAGTGATGCGCCCCCTCCCCGGAAGGCTTTCTGCACCTAACGTGATTTTTCACTGCCTCCGAGATCGGAGGCGCTGCTATAGCTTTCTACTCATTCCGTGGGTTTGTAGTGCCTCCTGGATCGGCCTACATTTGACCCAGCGACGATATCATATGACGAAGTGACTTCATGATGACGTCATCACGATGGCGTTAGAAATTTTTTGGTGCCTGAGACATCGTGAAGCCGTCATGGGGGGACGTCATGACTAGAGGACAGATTTTTAGGCACTAAATAAGCTCGTTTTAGGCTTCCAAAATTGTAAATATAGGCACAATAAATTTTCACATAAATGGAAATAATTTCAAACGAACACGTGCGCGACCTCTATCTACGACAGGAAAACAAAGGCGCCAACATTTGAACATAACGTGCTTTGTCCCGCACGGTTCGCACTCCCTTGTTCTGCAGAGTGAGTCAAGTGTACAATGTCGAATCAACACACTCCTGAGTGTCTTTCCGGCTTGACTGATTAGTGCAGAGCAGGAGCAGACAGCCAGATTGCTAAAAGTCCAGAATGGAGGGATTCCTCATATTGGCCGGGTTGAATTGCGTAGAGCCAATTTCGGCCCTGCTAGTGAACCACTGGCGTAGCCAGGCGGGGGGGGGGGGGGGTTCAACACCTCCCCTCCGCGAAACTTTTCAGATTTGCGTGTGTGTGTATATACACGCACACATACGAACGTATGCACGAACATATATAAAGTATGGTTGTCCCCCCCCCCCCTGAAAAAGATTTCTGGCTACGCTACTGCAGTGAACACCTTAGAAAGCAAATTACAAACAAAACAAGAGCTGCGTGCACATCACATTTTTCTTTCTTTTTTTTTCTCTTCATTCTCCTTTCCGCTGAAGGCTCTCCGCGGTTTCGCATTCGCCAACCGCTCCGGCCATGTCAATGCGGCGGCGAATGCTCGCTGGCGTGTCCCACTTCACTGCTGCTAGCGGTTATTGGTTGGTTGAACTAGAGGACGAGGTGGAACTCCATAGTTCCCAACGGTCAATCTTACGAGGTAGCATAAATAACGGTCTCAAACTGCACCCGAGAGCGAAACGTGAGGCTAAATAGCGTTCATATAAGCGCCAATTTTGAAAATAGGCATTTATAGGCATTTGTAAGCATTTAGGCACGAATGCCAAAATAGGCATTTATAGGCACTATAAAAACACTATAAAAGCCCTTCTTAACCTTTATTCGTGCTCATATGTCAAAATGGCGCGATAGTAGCGCGAGGACCAAAATAGGCATTTGCCTAAAATCCGGTCTCTAATCATGACACGATGGTGATCGTTTGCATCACTCGTTTTGGCGCTGATGCCACCGAGGTGCACTTTTCGCGTTTGATGAGACATCTAAGCCTTTCGCATTAATAAAGATTAGAACGAAACCTTTATTAAGATGTATGTAGAATAATGTTCGTCCGTCTGCCGCGCAGGATGGTGCTTGCATGTTCGTAAGGTATTAGAGGGACACTAAAGAAGAAAAATAAAGTCAGTTTCGCCGCAAGGGCGAAGCAATGAATGCGATAGCTAGAAAAGCGGCCCGTGATGGACGCGCTGCTACGCTGCAGAAACATCTACCCCCGGCAGCAACTACCGCGCGAGCAGACAGCGGAAGGGCAAGGTTGTCCCTGCGCAAATATTAGAAGAAGCGAGCGAGCTGACCGACGACTTTTAAATGCGCCCGTTGCGCTCCTCGCGCCATCTGGCTGGTGATGAAGAAACGCTTATAAGCGCCTGCCGTCTCTGAGTCCTGCCAGCGGTAAAAGGGTGTGTATATAACGCTCGCCGTTAGCTACCTGAAGGATCTGCGCTTTGTGGCGTAGTGGTTAGCGCCACGCGCTGCGGACCGAGAGGTCGCTGGTTGGCTTCGCAAGCATATTTCTCAACTATTTTTCTTTGGGACTTTCATATATGTATACATAATAATACGTATACTGTGCATGACGGCGGCGACGGCGACGGCAGAAACCAGCCGAGACTATCCATATAATTGCTATCGCAATAAAAAAAACTACTTTTCTCGTAGAAGGAGATTGCCTTCCACAATACAAGAAGAACTGCTCTTGCCTCGGGAAGATGTCTTGTAAGCGAGAAAACCAGCAGACAGAAAATGCAGCTGGCGACGCCATATCCAAGTTCACGCACCAACTCGTTGTGATGCCGTAGTTCTTAATCGGGTAAAAATGAAGTGCATTGTCCTCAGAGGAGGCCAGAGACCTAACGTACCAAGTTTCAGGAAACTTCGTTGATTTCATGAGGCCGAAATAGGAAAATAAACGCTTGGAAATCTCTGACATCAAGCTGTTGTTCATGTGCAGAGATTTGGGCACGAAATTTACGAAATGAAACTTTAATCTTGGTTTTCACTCGTATTAGAAAAAAAACTACTATGGTGAAGTGGTTGCTTTGGAAGAAAAATTTATCCGTTTAAATTGATTTATTGTTTGACTTTAGTGTTTCTACAAAGAGAACGTAGTGTTGTAGTATTCTATTTCACATCGAACATTACCCTTGAAGTACTTCCTCTACAGTTTTATTGCCGCTAATGTGCGTTTCTTGCTTCTTTTGCGCGTTTCCTCGGTGCGAGTGGGTACCGAGTACGGGTATATGAATGCTAATGTATGGCATGTAACAGTACGTCGCTAGCACACCAGACCTGCCTACCTCAGTCAAGTGCGACTGTACCTATGTGTTGACAAATCAGTCAATGATAGGTCGCCAGTTTTCCCGGTATTGCGCTACCTGCGGGACCGGGCCACGTTTCGCCCTTTATTTAAGATGCGAAGCAGCTTTTGCTCGGCGCTCCCTTGGCGACCGTCCGCTTTCTACCACCAAGCATAGCCATCTGAGCGCGCGCTCGTGCCAAAGAGAATTCTTCCTCTTGTTCTTCGACCGCCTTGATGATGATGGGCAGAGCACTTTGTCCGGGCTGCCGTATGCCGTCCTAGCTTGGCGTAACGCAGACAAAACCATGTGTGCTGGCACGCGGTAGCGGATTCGGGCCTGTGTAAGGTGCTGGGTAAGACGCTGTGGCCTCTCCCCCTTACACTCTCTCATCAATCATGTGATGGCGTCGGGGAACGAGATTCTGCAGACGCACGATGAACCAACGCGTTGTCTCCTAGTCAGAACGCGCTGGCACACGCTAGCGCGTTCGGGCCTGTGTAAGGGGCTGGGTAAGACGCTGTGGCCTCTCCCCCTTACACTCTCTCAGATATCGCGTGATGGCGTCGGGGAACGAGATTCTCCAGACGCACGATGAACCAACGCGTTGTCTCTTAGTCAGAACGCGCTGGCTCACGCTAGCGCGTTCGGGCCTGTGTAAGGGGCTGGGTAAGACGCTGTGGCCTCTCCCCCTTACACACTCTCAGATATCGCGTGATGGCGTCGGGGAACGAGATCCTGCAGACGCACGATGAACCCGCGTGGCGTGCTCCAATAAGAGTTCGGGGCGAGTAACGGCAACAGCAACTACAGTGAATTCATGGTGTGCTCCACTTGCAAGGACGCGTTAACATCGGGCAAGGTGCCCGTGATAAACAGAAACTTTAACTCGACCCATGCGCTGCTTCGCATCCCTACATGGTTGCCTTTTGTTGGAGATGGTGTAAATTTTCCCCTGCCTTGGACTCCCGGAAAGAGGGACTGAATTCGCCAAATAATGCTACGCATTAAAAATCACTTGTGTGCTTTCATAACTTCAGTACTTCGCAATTTTATTAGTAGTGCATAAAACAATGGAAGGAGATGGTTTCACGCGTAACAAGGGCGCGTACTCGTGTCGAAAAATACAATACGCGCGACCATTTGTATCAGCATGCGCACGCGACCATCTGTTATCGCGTGCTCGCTGTTATCGCGGCACATGCAACAGCAGCGAGCGTGTGATCTCAAAAAAATTTCCATCACGTGCGTTATCAGTATCCTACGCCGGACCCAAGATGGAGATTTCAGTCATTTCTGTGCACTGAAAGTGTCTCTCACTTTACATTCATAAATAAATGCCTTAAGGATACTGTACGTTTTGCGCCCACCTTACAGTGAAACTGACCTGTACAATTGTGAATATGTACACACAAATAGCATTACCTTAAGGGGCTCTCCAACAATTTATAAATATGGCCAGAAAATGCTGTCTACCGGTAGCCGTGGCTCCTGCGATCAAGTGTGCCGAACATTATAGCGCTGCACGCCGCGTAAAATTTACTATTCAGTTCCAAATCAGATATGAATAGCTTAATTTTCACTCGACAAATGATACCATAACTGCAATTCGGCTTAGGGCCATTGGCTGATTTGAACATCGTGAGCTCCATAGTTACCGCGGCCGCCGTGGGGTGCCGCGACGAGCCCACGCTGCGCTCTGTAGTGCTAGAACTACACGAGCGTGTTCGTGACCACACAAAGTGAGGCGCGCGTTAAAAGAAAACAAGAAAATAAAGTGCTCGAGGTCATGACTTGCGCTGCCGTACGGACATAGCTTCTTGCCTTCATATCATCACTCCCCTGTGTAGCTTTCAGCGCGTTCGCTGGGACGAAAGGAGAGAGAAATCACTTGAAGCGTGCGACGAATCCAGAACTCCACTCGAACTTGACGGGTTCTAAAAATTCTTGTTGCAGTCGATTCGTGAGGCAAAAAACTCCGGTAGTGAGGTCACTCGTTTATTACATGGAAAAGTGTACCGGCGCCACTTCAAAATTCGCTGGGCCTTGCTTTTGCTTCTTTCCTGCTCTTGGGCTGTGTCTTTTTCGCGCTCATAATCGAACGGGCTGTGTATGGATTCTAATCTTGATTCCGCCCGGGGCCTGGGCTTGTGAAAGGCAGGAAGGGTCTGTAAGACACCGCAGCGCTGCTAAAAAAACTCACAGGTTCCCTTATGCAGTCACCTAAGACTACTCGAAGGCGAAAGCCATCTTCTTGCTCTTCTCAGTTGATGTATTGATCCTGCCCGCCCCCTTCCGAAAGCGTTGTGCACCTAGCGTGGTTTTGCTTTGCCTCCAGGGTCGGAGGCACCTCACCTGATTTGGCATTGCCTCCGTAACCTGCCCACTTTTAAGTAAGCTACGATGTGATGTGATGACGGCACCATGTGACGTCACGCCAAAATTTGTGACGTCATGATGACGCCCTATGGTAACGTTATCACGTGATGAGGATTTTTCTTCATCTCTTGTGTGGTCCTCGACGCCGCGGGACACCGATTACGACGGTCAGTTTTCGCGTTTGATGAGGTATCTAAGGCTTTCGCCGTAAAAAGAAATGGCAAGGATAAGGCGTGGCTGGCATTTTTCTACGCACTCAGGTCTCTTGCGGTGGTGATTCTTTAGCGCTACGGCATTTTGGCCATTTGATACATTCCTACAAATATTTTTTCCCGATAGGTTCAGCGAAGAAAACGCCGACTCCATCAAGCCATACACGTATCTTCCTTTCGGGGCTGGACCCAGAAACTGCATCGGAATGCGACTCGGACTCCACGCTATCAAGGTCGCCTTGCTGCACTCCGTTCACAAAGTACAGTTTGTTCGGACGGAAAAAACGCAGGTGAGAATATCGACACTTCGAGTGCCTCACGTGTTATGTCTCAATGTTATCAATTGCGCGATTAGGAGCAAGGATTGTTTGTTGTTGTTCCTGTCATTGTTGTTGTCGTTGTTGCTGTGCACCAACGAAAATCTCTAACCCCTGGTGTACCCATGAGGGTCACCGACCTGTAAGAAAATCCATAGAGTTTCCTACAATACTTACTAGAGGGAACTCTGGCGCTAGTGTCTATGGGAGCTGCAACGCATGGCACTTCAGCCACCGTGGGTAGTACACGGATTTGTCTAAACTTCCTTCTTTCGGCTCCGTTTGGCTCCGCGTCGCCTGCATCCGCTTTGTCGCCAAACGAAGTTCAGCAAAAGTCAGCAGTTCCGCTTCACCACTTTAACTTTTTTAGACTCACCATTTCAAATATGGTCACAAAGTTCACAACGGCCCGTTCTTTTATTCGAAACGAACGCCAAAACACAGCAATAAACAAAGCCACAAGTGCGTTCGAAGCCGTAAGCACGAAGATTAGGCAAATCCGTGTACTACCCATCATTCCCATGCTGGCTGAACGATCGCAGCGCCAGAGTCCCTTCTGTTAGCTTTAGGAAACTCTATGGGAAAATCAGGCTCTTCTAAATAATTCGACTTGACGTTTGTAATATTGTTCACAATCGAATGACTCAGCGATCACGTCTACCGATGTTAAGCAGTTAATTTCAATTATCTCGAAAACCACGAAAATGACAGTAAGCAGATCAGGAGCAACCCGCCGCCCGATGCACATAGTGTACATATGTCCTTTTATGGGGAGAAATAAATGCGATACTACGGCACCGCACGTTGTGTGAAATGACTTCAATCGTGGCGGGAATCGGTATGAATGTCATAAACTAAGACCCTACCCTCTAAATAATTTTTAGAAAGTAGTGAATCATATATCAGCCATATATTAATTAATTAATTCGTTCATTCATTTTCAATACTGCCACTCTCATCTGAGAGCACAGCAAGGTTACATGGGTCATACAAGTGTTATAATGTCTTACACTATGTTGCTTGGTCAATGAGCTTACAAGGACAAAATTAAAGCCTTTCAAAGTGAAGACTAAAAGAGAAAGGACATTATACAATCCAAAATAGAACAAGAATCACTAACGAGTAATATTGAATTTAACAATATTAACAGCAATAATGGCATGCAGCTTCAAACAGCTTTCGAAGCAGAGGTTATGGACCAATATACACTGTTGGTTTCATTACGCCAGGATACTTCGCTATTACTTTTCGTCTAGAATTAGGTTCGATTTAAGGCAAGGTACTCTGCTGTACATCACATTATTAGGCGACATAAAATGGCCAGACGAGGCGGCGAACATTGTTTAAAACTTTTCTGCGCTTTCGCGAATAGGGTAAAACTTTGTTGTTTTTTAAAAGCGTTCTTTCCGTTTCCACGCAGGTTCCATTGAAAATGGCGACCGTATTCGGCGCCGTTACTGCCGAAGACATGACCGTAGGAATACGAAAGCGAACGCCGTTGGTTGCGTAGCTGCGCGAAAAAAAAAAAATCTTGAAGGCACGACATCAGGAAAACTATTTAGTTCCACGTAGACCCAAATCTCTTCCGTGAAGCGTGGGAGACTGCGATCTCCAAGCCAGACCTGGTCGTTCAGCGCCAACTCGTCGCCCTGGCCCGGCAGGGGTCCAGGCCATATTATTTCCGGAATTATGGACCCGCCCACCTTCAATAACTGGTGACTTATCAATAAACGTTTCTCTCTCTCTCTCTCTCCACTTTCTGCGTGCTCGATGACAGCACAGACTTTTCCATCACGCCTTTTTTCTATCACGTTCAGATTGTATGGCACACAGTTTGTATGGCACACTTGCTCCTTCAGAACAGCAATTGCGACCTTTTTGGGGCTCGTATAAATATTTTATTCAAACTTACACTGGCGTTTCCTGCATTTCAGTATACATGACCATTCAGCGCGTATCGTAATTAGTAACTAAAAATTTCGAATATTAAGTTGCTCCGTGACTTGCAGACTGCTGAGGTGGAGGTGAGACATTTAAAGCGGCAAACGTTAAAAATGCTAAATTATAGTCAACGAGCGTCAATAATATTATGAATCATCGCAAATAAAAATTGCTTAGCAAAATTGTGCTACTGACGCCAATGAGTGCTCAATTCTCACGCACATTAGTCGACGCGGTGGCCCACTGGTTGCACCACTCGACTGCTGGCCCGAATGTCGCGGGTGCGATCCATGCTGGGAAATCGCATTGCGATAGAGGCGGTATGCTACTGTGCGATGTCACTGCACGTTAAGAGACCGCACGTGGTCGAAATTACCCGGAGCGCTCCACTACGACGTTTGTCATAGCCTGAGTAGCTTTGGGACGTTGGATCCCACAAAGTGACCGACCAGTCATATAGACTTGGGAAGTACTCAGACGTTATGCCAAAGGAACCAGCGTTCCAGTTATTAAAAAAAGCCTTGTTTAAGAATTGTCGGACGGAATTACCAAGGAGGCTAACCATAGGCGTGCACAGGATTCTCCATTAGCTGGTAGTGGGGTAGGGGGGGAGGGCAAGTGAACATAAAGCAGTGTAGTACTTCTCACAAGGGCTTGCCATTGGACCCCTGCTCTCCGGAGTAAAGGTGGGAAGTAAACGGCTATTTAAATGCAACGTGGAGAGCGCTTGGTCGCCATTATCGTCAAAAAACATGCGCAGCCATAACCCCGCGCATTGAAAAATGACGTGAAAGATCCGACTGAGTGAATCGGCGCCCCCCTTTAGAGGATTAGGGGGAGGGGGGCTGCCCCTTCCTTCCTCTGCACACGCCCATAAGGCGAACATTGTTTGTGGCCTGCCTTTAGGATCAACATTCCACAGGTAGTGGTACTCACTACACATCTGCCCCATGCCGTTTTCTTGAGTGTACCTAGAACTCTAATGATAATATATTTGTTGGGCTTTTACGTCCCGAAACCACGATATGATTATTAGGGTCGCCGTGGTGGACGACGTCCGAAATTTTGACCAAGTGGGGTTCTTTAACGGGCACCTAGACCTAAGTACACGTGTCTGAAGCATTTTTGGCTCCATCGAAAATGCGGCCGCTGCTGCCGGGATTCGATCCCGCGACCTTCGGGTCAGCGGTCGAGCACCGTAACCACCAGATCACCACGGCGGGTACCTAGATCTGTGTAATCGAAAAAGTGTGGAGTAAAACTTCATTAACGTAATTGGTGATATGTTGCAGTAAAGCTCTTGTTTGGGCTAGTTGGTTCATTCTTGAACAAATATTGGAGGGTTGCGCGCAAAAAAAAAAAACACGGAAGAAGGAAAGCAAATGTACAGGAGGGCCGCTGTGTCTTTTCGCGCATCCTTGCTAGATGTGTTGACGTAATCAGTGCGCGAAAAAAACACAGCTCCCGCCCTGTATACTCGCCTTTCTTCGTGTTTTTTTCGCGAAGCCCTGCTGTATGGGTATATATAACTAATGAATTTTAGATATACGAGAGTCACTGGCGCCAATAAAATGTCAGCCAAAGGAAAATATACAGGCAGATGTAGCAGCTGAACAGAGAAATATCTTGCAGCATATGTCTCCCGCTCGTTAATTTCGCCTATATATGGGTTATACTCAAACTAAAGTTATAGAAATAAAAAAATAAATGAAAGAAATTGTGGATGGCACGGTGTCACACCTAGGCACGTGATTGAGGTATAAAGGCAACTTACATAAATAAGTATTTATTCCAATTCAGTTACTTAAAGCGGTCCTGCAACACCTCTTGAACATGCTCAGGAAACGCTGCCGATCGGTAGTCAAGGCTGCTGAGAACATGTGAGCTGCGGGGGATGCCCAGGTAAACCTGTCTAATATGTATGGTGCATATGGTTCGCGTCATTCGTCGCAACGTCTTCTTAGGAACACACCGGTGAGCGCGTTCTAGATTTGCACGAGGTGCTTGATGGAGGGAAGTGAGGCAGAAACCTGGAGAAAGATGATGTGCTAGCCTGACGAATAATAGACGCATTTATCGGAACTAGCGCAAGAGTTTTCTTTTAGGGGCGAAGCTCCTTAAGGCGGCACCCGTTCGTCCCTCGTAGTCGTAGTCGTAGTGCGTAACCAGTCTTACGCTTTGACCTCCAAGGTGGTGCCGGTGGGAGATTTTTCCTGTGCGTTGTTGAACAATAAAAAATTCGCAGCGTTAGCTAAAAGCCGACTTCTTCTGTCTCTCATTCCCATTAGCAGCCATTCTTTACCTCCAAGGTAGTGCCTGGCGAGATTTCTCCTGTGCGTGATTAAACAATAAAAATTTTGTTCAAAACGCCGTTGATTGATGAAATAAACCAACGAAAGACGCCAGATGCTTTGTAAAAGCAAAACGAAAGAACGCCAGATGTTTCTAAAGCAAAACGAAAAGACGCCAGCTGCTTAACGAAAGACGCCAGATGTTTTCTAAAGCAATGGTTTTCTAAACAATGAAAATTCACAGCGTACATGCAAAATTAAAGTGAGCTGCAAGTCGTCATAACTCATCGAACCTTTAGTATAAACGCGCCCGATCTCACGTCGATGATGATGTACTGGGCAGAATTCACGGAACGTTCACGGTTTACCGATGAACCTCCGCAGCTTCGCCCACACATCATCATTCACTCCGTGGATATGCTGTGATTTTTTTTTCTTAACTTTTGTGCGCAGCTAAGCTGTATGCATATTACTCGGATTCTCGAAAATCTTCGCGCCCGTCGACAGACTACAATTGCATGAATCGCAGCGAAAAGTGGCTATCTTGATTAAAATTATGCATGCAAGATTAAATAATTTTGTCCAGTTCATATAAGTGCTTGGATAAGTACAAGATAAAAGCTGCATATTTCAGACAAAAGTGTTAATCTTGACTTTAAATTGCTGACGTTATCTTCCCAGAAATCAGTTATGACATTCAAGGTTTCATTGTAAAACCGGGACCACAAGTAAGCGGGCCTACCAGCACGTTCCACTTCTCTCGCCAAATCAGCCATTGGAACCCAAACGTGCTTTGTTTGATTCGTTGCTTTACAGCCCATAAAAACGGGCCGCCTGTACTCATCTTGGAGAAAGTCGTACCAGCTGCTGGTAAGACAGCAAGTGGGGCCACTCGGTTGCGATTCATCTTGAACTCGCAACACTTGACAAGGAAAAATACAAGGATATGAACAACATGGCGCTCACTCTTAACTGATTGTCTATTGAAAAATTGTGAAACATATACGTGTAGCAAGTGCATAACCCGTGACATATAGCTGCTGGTCTGTGTTCGAAGCACAGGCACTTGTTAGCGAACTTGAACTGGTATAGCGCAGTACGGGGAAAAAAAGAAACGGCCGAGCAGACCGACTGGTACTGGTATAGCGTATCCCCGTAATGCGCTATACCAGTTCAAGTAAAAACGAACCAACTCGCCCAATCTTCAACACTTGTTAGCGAAGCTTCTTCAGTTGCAGAGTTCGAGTGCGGCAGCATCGTACGCCAAAAAACCAGGCGCCGGCGAGTGACCAGAAATGCATCCCTCCAAGGCGCGCTTGTCGCATGCGCATTTGTATGCGCCGTTTTCCAATAACCGATGCTCTCTTCTCTTGATCGTGGGTTCGTTGGAGATCAGCCGTTTCTGATGTGGCTTTGTGATTTTTTTATCGAGGTCACTTATCGTTTCACGCTGCCACATTTCATTGTTGCGTTTCGTTGTTTCGCGTACGACCATCACTGTAGGTTGTAGCAACAGAAGTGTTGCGCCGCTAAGGCCGTGGGTGATGGTCCATTTCCCGGCATGGAGCAAGGACAAAGTTAGGAGGGAGCGTTGCGCAATGCGATAAAAAGAAAGAAAGAAAGAAAGAAAGAAAGAAAGAAAGAAAGAAAGAAAGAAAGAAAGAAAGAAAGAAAGAAAGAAAGAAAGAAAGAAAGAAAGAAAGAAAGAAAGAAATGGGTCAGGCACGCACACGCCAACCTTCGCTTATGGAAGTCAACGTTGTTGACTTTCAAAAGGGGTTGTTTTCCAAAGTTGCTGTCACTGATTCTCCCACATTTCAACATTAAGAGGTCAGCTGCTACACTGAACACTCCATGCATGCACTGGAGGGAAGGGCGGTATTATAACGTAGGAACACCTTGCGCACCAGCTATATATATTTGCGCAGTGCTTTGATGTTATAGTGTCCATGTCGTTTATGAAGCGCCGCGCTTCGCTGTTGTTGGCACTCGTGTAAGGCGTAGCAGGTAGGGCCAAAGAAAAAGTGAAAATATAGGCTCTGTAGGGACTTCCTGTCTGGCGGTCTCTACAGAGTGGTCGCATATTTTTCGGGACGAGGACGGCCGTAGAAGACTGGTTACAACTTGATTTTGGAAATGCAGGAAATGATTGATTACCGGTAATCGATTACAAGAAAATGCAGTTGAATTACCCGGAACGTTACGGTTTCGATAAAGTAATCGATTATATTGCAAAATTACAAGAAGATGCAATTGATTACAAGTAATCATTTACTTGTAACATGTTGCGTAAAAGTCTGCTGTGTGATGCTTCCCAAAGCGCTGGTAACGCCCCTCAAGTGGTGTTTAAAGTTACCCTGCCACCACTAAGTGCTTCTCCGACGAGGTCATGGCAGCAGGCGCGTGGAACGCATTGTTCTTCCAGGAAGGCACCACACGTAGCACGTCGGCAAATCTGTCCCATACGCGTTTGCACTTGAAGCAGCTCATGAAAAGAGTAACGTGCCTGATGCACAAAGGACATGCCCGCATATTTGCACATTGACGTCTCGTAATATTCGAGAGTCACAAGGCGGACCAATTTTATAGGTGGGTACAAGTGCACCCAGGTCTTAAAGTCTCCCTTCATTGGAGGGGCCGGGGTGCCTCAGAGGGCGACGACCTATATACATACATACACACACACATACAGCCCCTCCTTAAGAAATGGAAAGGGGAGCCGCCCCCCCCCCCCTCCGAGCCCCCCCCCCCCTTCCCTTTAAGCCCTGGCTGCACCTAAACTGAAGGGCCAGGCTGCGAACGCCAAGCGACTGTGGATGCCGGAGTCGCCGCGTTTCTTATAGGGTGATGCCCGAGTCAATTTTGTCGAAGCGTTTGAAGCGGTCGTGGTAGCTCGGTCGGCCTGAGCGTTCCTTTTAATCTCACAAAAGGGCATATCGCAGGCATGGAGGAAAGAAAAAAATATAGGAGGGAGCACGCCTAGCGTTCACAAGCCAACCTCATCTGAAGCCGCGCAATCCTCCTTTGAAACCGCGCCAACCTCCTCTGAAACGCTTGCTCCTCGCGTTCGAGGCTCATTTCCCATGGTGCTCCTGTTTCATTTCCTTTTTTGGTGGGCTCATGAACAAAAAAACAAAAATTGACGAGCGCGCGCTTCTAGCGTCCACAAGCCAACCTCCTCGGACGCCGCTTCCCCCTCTCACCGCTTGCCTATCACGTGAGGGTGCTCATTTCCCAGCATGCCCATGTTTTATTTGTTTTGGCTGGGCTTCAAAAATGTCACGTGACGCTCCCTCCTGGTTTTTTTTTTCCTCCATGATCGCAGGCGTTTAGTGTTTATTGAAAAAGAAACAGCAAGATTTTTTTCACACGGTGACAATGGAAAGGAAACGACATGGACAGGCGCTGACTTTCAACTGGAATTTTATTGCACACGAGAGGTATCATCATCATCATCATCATCATCATCATCAGCCTGTCTACGCCCACTGCAGGGCAAAGGCCTCTCCCATGTTCCGCCAATCAACCCGGTCCTGTGCTTTCTGCTGCCACGTTATACCTGCAAACTCCTTAATCTCATGTATCCACCTAATTTTCTGTCTCCCCCTCACGCGTTTGCCATCTCTTGGAATCCAGTCAGTTACCCTTAATGACCACCGGTTAGCCTGCCGACGTGCTACGTGCCCGGCCCATATCAATTTCTTCTTCTTGATTTCAACTATGATATCCTTAACCCCCGTTTGTTCCCTGACCCATTCATCTCTCTTCCTGTCTCTTAAGGTTACACCTATCATTTTCCTTCCTATCGCTCGCTGCGTCGTCCTCAATTCAAATTGAACCCTCTTTTTAAGTCTCCAGGTTTCTGCTCCGTAGGTAAGTACCGGTAAGATGCAGCTGTTATATGCCTTCCTCTTGAGGGATAGTGGTAGACTACCGGAGATTATCCCGATTATTCGGAGGATCGTGGCGACACGTTGAAGGACTGGACAGGCACGGTTGCTCAGGTCTGGCAAACTTGAGTTTATTTACACACATTTACACTTGCTGACAAAACAAGGGCTGGGGCGGCCACTGAACAGCTCTCGCGAACAACTGGGCTGGACCCGCACCAAGCGTTCAAGCTCTCAAGAGAATTCAAGTTCTGCGTCACTGGATCAGAGTCGGCGCCAAGCACGACCTCTGTCCCCTCTTCAACCTATCTGTCGAGCACCAAGCTCTCCTCCGAACTCACCTATTTCCTCCTTCAAATAAACCCTGTCTTGTCTGAGACGGCCTTATGGGACGAACCCTTTTCGACGCTCCGCCATTGAAACAAAGAACTTTCTTTCTAGCAGAGACATGTCTCCACCTCCACGTTCTCACGCTTTGCTGCCCTTATTATGCAGGAAACCAACTAAAGACGCAATCCATCACATATACACTCAAAGTACACTGAAATACACCACGCCAACGTGCCTATAGTTTACATTGCCGTCTCGAGCCTTGTCTGCGACAAGGTGCCGCCGGCTGTTGCAATTACCGCAAGACCACGTCGGTGCTCATTCAGCGAGGACCTTTTTCGTTGTCAGTCTCCGTGAGACCGCTTCCGTCACACGGGTGATTCCGCAGCGAAAGGAGCGATCGACGAAAGGTCGCAGGGTTCGGTGACAAAGGCGCGGGTAGGGGCGAGTATATGGCTCGTCTGAGCGGCCGTTTTTCATCAACGCGCCCCATTTCCGTCGGGCTCCATCTACCAATTAGCCACCGTTGACCCGCACCGGTGAAATCTTCCCCTGAGCATAACTTACGTTATGGGAAAATTTGTAATCACACTGAAGCAGGTTAATCGCCGCGTGATTATACTGCCCTGCAGGCCCGTAGCCAGGGGGGAGGGTGCTAGCCCCCCCCCCCCCCGAAATTTTGGTGAAGTAGGTGTTTTTACCAAAAATAAATGACGAAAATAGGTGCTTTTCTCAAATAGTCAAGGTTTTTAGCAAGTGCCCCCCTCCCTCCCTCCCCCGAAAACAATTCCTGCTGCCCTGACGTTGGAGCTGTTGCGTAGTCTTGGAACTGTGTCATGGGTTGCGCTCTCCGGCACCTTCTACAGTCGGATACAACTTTAGAAGTCAGCGGGATTTCCTGCTCAAAGGCGGATGAACACAAGTCTGCACCAATGGGCGCGCACTCGGGACTGACGTCATGAGCAGGACGGCCGTTGGCTCCGCCTTCGGAGAACATCGGCGCGTGCATGAGCGGAACAATTTCTTTAATCGCGGAGGCGATCGGCTGCCGCGCTTCGGTCGTCTGGACGGGGCCTCTCCTGACTTCTTAAGTTGTATCGGTCTACAGTCGAGCCGTCCTCCTCGGCTCCTTCCTGAAACAACGCCGCTCGCGCTGAGAGTCCACGCTTTGCCGTGACTGTCGCCATTGCGTATTGTCGTTGAGTGCCGCCAAATAAACCCCTTAACAGAGCCATGTCGTGCGTCCATGACATCGCGTGCAAGCTGTCAATAGAAAACTGAAGCCAACACACGTCACTGTCACACCTGATCTCGCAAACCCATGTGTACACTTCAGGAATTGAGCTAAATATTCCGCCGTTTTAACGCATACACGCGTTAATACCACCGTTATTGGGCCTCTCTGCATGAATAGCGAAATAATCAGCATGAGATCTGCTGATAACACTAACGTGAGTTCGCGTTCCACCATGCTGGAGCTCCAACATGGCTGTTTCAGTGACGTCAGTGGTATCCATTTATGACCATATCGCGTAATTTTCGTCGTGAAGTTGTTTGAGATAAGGAACTGTTACACGCCAGACTTACTGCTAATATGTGCAAAACAATGCTGAAGCAATTATATTCCTAACAAATTGGGCCATTGTTACGATAACATCGTTAACCTCTAATAGATCTAATATATAAAACAGGGGAAAATTGCCACCACTGTATTCCACAACGTGCGAAACCTATATACTACGGATGACTCCAGAATACACGGGCTTAGGGCTACGGATGCTCTTACATTAATCGCCTCTTTACCGGATGTCTGGTTTCATTTGGCGAGTTTCGTGCAACTATTCGTCGAGTCCTATACGGGTGCGCCATTCGTGAATACACTGCACAGGTGCCATAGAGACGTAAAAACAGAAATAAAGAGAAACGCACGGAGCATCATGCATCAGCCAGCGCGGTTACCTGCATTAAAAAAAAAACAGAAAACATGGGCTCGTCGTTAAGAGTGCATGGACAGCTACGCGACCCCGCACTTTCTGTGCTACACAGTTTAAGGTCATCCGCCCGTGCGCAGCGCAGATAGAAAGCACCATTGTACATTCTGCGCGCTCCCAGGCGTTGTTAAAAAGCTAACGCCGGTGTTGGTAAATTGGCGTCTACTATGGCATTTTCTTTCAGCATCGCCGATTGCATGCTGCTGTTGTCTGTGGCGTGGATCTTGCTCTACGGGTGAGAAAGTATTGCTCTTCACTGCTATTTTGGCGCGTCAAGTGTATTTCCTTTGACGAAGTCCTCATAATTGCCTCTCTGAGAAGGGGAACTGTTTTAAATTTGCTTGGAATAACAGGACATTGAGCTGGTTGGTAGAGATTCGCCATGAAAGAGAGTGAGGACCGGGGACACGGAAACAAGAGAAGAGAATCAAACATCGCTTGCGTTGTTGGTTCTTCTTGGCATTCGCTTTGCTTACGAGAAGACATTATAAGGACGTCGAACTCCAAGTTACTCGGTGGCTGGGATGTTTTGCTTGTGAACACTTGGTCTCCGATTTGATCCCAGGTAATGGCGATGCGAGCGCAATGCTATGATGCAGGTGTGGTTAGACGTAGGTGCATGTTAAAAATGCCACATGGCGAGAACAAGTCCAGACATCTTTGAAGTGCCGCCAGAATGTTGAGATTATGTAAATAAATGTATCTTTCTTTTTGCAAAGCTGGCGAAGGGTATGTGTGTGTGTGTGTGCGCGTGCGTGTGTGTGCGTGTGTGCGTGTGTGCGTGTGCGTGAGTGTTAACTTGAAAGTATTCAAAAGTTATACTTTGAAGTGGCGCTGAATACGTTACTTTAAACTCTAATGAGTATTTTAACCAATTGACGTACGAAGTCTGTATCACAACTCAATTACACTCTGACACGCATTGAAGTTGGAGGAAACAAGTCACTCCGAGCTTGTGCCCGCGTAGTAGGAATTCTGAGGCAGTATTCGTAAGGCAAAACTTCCCGCTAGTCTAGACACACTGGCATTACGCATAAACTTGTCAAGAAGTGTGGAAAGAATCTTATTTTTCTTTTTGAATAAAGCTCAGGCTGAAATATGGGGCACAGATGTTCGCACGTGCGGATGGTTGTAGGGTAAAACCAAGTTAAATTTGTAGTAAGGTCTGAGACGCATAAATATTCACATTAGCAACATGCCCGCTAAATGCGTCAATGAGAACATAAGAATTGTGAACTATAAAATTTAACTGACGCGATAGTGCCTGTTGTCTGTAGATCAAGTTCGACTTTTCAGGTTTGTTTAACGTTCACCTTAACTGCAGTCACGTGATCTTTCCTGTATTGTATCGCTGTTGAATTGTGGCGCTGCAGTAGGGAATGGAAATATCAAAACTCCTGCTCAACAGCAGGAACAGTTGTAGAGACTGGAACACCTTGGCGTTTTGATGAAAAATAATTTCCTCAATTTGGGTGTCTCTGGTTGAGTGTAGAACAGTTGGATTCATTGATATAATCTTTAAGAACCACCTTACACGCTTCATTGGGCTTATACCTCATGTAAATTGCCACGAGGTGTGGCAAACAAGCTCTCACAAAGAAATAAGTGATTTTCATTATTAAGCTGCGGAAAACATCTCAATGCTTCGGTCTCAATAGACGTGTTGGCAATATTAGTGTGTGACGTAGAAGGGAGGTGCATGTATTATTTTGACTGTTTGGGATATACGAATCTCGCTTGATGCCTGCAACACAGCTCCTATTCGTAGCATTGATATTGCTTCGGCGTCGCATTAGCTTTGGGAGATAGTTGTTGTATATTGGACGATGTTATGGTATTTATTTCTCACTAAGTATAGCAAGTTTGTTAAAAAGATTCACACCGGAAGCTTCACGAATAATTATAGAAGTACGACAAAAAAAGAACTTCTTTTTAGCCAATAAAGTTTGTTATGCAGAAACGTTTGAGGTGCAGTAGAAAGCATCAGTGTTACCAAAAAATTAACATTCTAGCAGGCTTAATAGCAGGCGAAATTGAGAAATGTACTAACTGGAGAAAATATTACGGGAAGTGTAAACCCCGGCCTTTTTGTGGGAAGAGTTTTCATACGTAAACTAGGTCGAGCGTATGAAGCAAATTTGCAGAAATACTTTTGTTCCCCTGGCACATCGACGGCGTGCGCAAAAGGGCTTGATTCAGCTGGTGCACAACTATTCTTTTTTTTTTTACACGCCAGTGAAAAAAAAAAGGCTTGATTTTTGACATCCACGAAAGCACTTAGTGACTCAACAGTTCTACACGTACGTCCGCATACTTTTAGCGCAGATTTCGCGTAGCTTTAATGAGGCACTCATAGAGGCAGTTACGGAGTGCTGCGTGCGCCTACACGTGCAATGGTAACGTCGATGTATTTTTCTTTCCTTAATTTTCAGTTACCTCTCGAGACACAGAAATTACTGGCAGAACCAAAATGTTAAGTCCGAAAGCTTGTCGCTCGTGTTTGGTCCAATTCAAAGAATGCGTAGGGTAAGTTATTTTTGCGATATTATTATGTGTTGGTAAACCACCGTAAATGATGATGAATAACGCTAAGCATGAGAAAGAACGAGGGAGAAGAAGAAAGCGCTAATTATAAGCTAAGGCTCCTTTTCTCCTTGTTTCTTTTCACGCTCCGGCACTAATTATCATTCATAAGTATGAAGCACACTGCGGTACACCGTTAAAGGAAACACCGTAGCGCGTGGCGTGCACTCGGCGCCACCGCCAATAGACGGCTGCAAGGAGTTTTGTGCGGACGCAGTGAGCACTGTCAGGTGTGCTAATCCGCCGTTTTCTACCGTCTGCTACCGCACTCCGAAACGTCGCGAAGCAGGCTATTCCCTCGACGAAAGAGCACCACGCCCGGTGGTCACAACAATTGCGCGAAGCTCGTTGCAGCCGCCGGCCGGCGGTGGCGCCGAGTGGACGCGACGCGCTCCGATGTTTCCTTTAAGAGGGGACCGTTGTGTACCAACAGGCCCGATCCGCTGCGCCCTTTGCAAAGCGCCCTACACGAGGATACATCGACAGGGGGGCTATCTATGCATGCCCCTATAACTAGAGGGAAAGAGAAAGATAGAACAGGACAGGAAGTGAGGTGAGGCAGACGAACGCTCGGTTTGCCACCCTACGCAGTTGGGAATAGACAGGCAAATAGAGGGAGAGAGAGTGAGCGCTGTACGCGCGTAGAGTGACGAACGGAAGGACAAGAGTCGCCCACAGAGGGCCGAGTTCCTCTGGCATACGCGACTTTCGCCCTCTGGCATTGCACTGAAGAATCACGTCCCTTCCGACTTCAGCGTGAAAAGAAGGCGGTGGGCGAGCCATAGTGAGCACTGAAGAACTCCCCTAGAAGTGTTACTATATAGATTAAAAACGCACAGCACTCGCAGATCTGCTCGGCCTGTAGACTTCGGCAGTTTACTCAAGAGCATGCGTATGGCATTCATTGGCAGGAGGTCGAAGCCTCGTAAGCAGTTGCTTGTCTTCTTTATACAACGTGTCGGAAACGAGCGTCTTGTTCGAGTCTGCCAAAGTACGTCTCTTCCCTTGAAGGCTTTCGATGTGGCGTAGACTGTTGTTTTGTCTGTAGCTTCTTGACACCACTGGATACAAATATTATGTTTGTGAAGAGCTTGTCCTTGGCCTATTTGGTGAGATACTGAATGCAAAGAGGGCAGGTTTCCCTGGTGCGTTATTGACGTCAGCGGCAGAGACCCTCCTGCAGAATATAAAAGGCAAGAAGAAAGCAATGTGTACGGAAACGATGACCGTAAGACCTCCAGTGGTGCCATATGTTGACAAGGTTACCCACAACCTCAAGAAGGTGGCAGACAGGTATGGTGTACCACTCGCCTTCTCAGCCCCGGTTAAGTTTGGTCAGCTGTGCCCTCGCACCTCTGGTGGCGGGACAAGACCACAAGGTTGTGGCAAGAGACACGGTACTGTGCATACGGATGTGAGACAGGAGTAGTGCATGAGGTCCCCCTGGCATGTGGGAAATCTTATGTTGGATAGACTGGGCTCTGTGTTAATATGCGAACCAGGGAACATGAGCGAAATATAAACGAAGATAACGAATTAGAGCATTTGCCTGCGCACTGCAAAGCCTGTAAGTGTGAACCGCGATTTGGTAACCTGAAGATTCTTGGTAGGAGCAATGGACGAACGGCTCGTGAATCTTTGCAAGCGTCTTACATTCAGAAGTTGGGTGAATTGTGCATTAGCGAACCGTCGTTACAACTGTACCACTCGGAGATTAGATTTCTTGAGCGTTGGTTGCCCTGTTAGCCATGCTTGTGGTTTTTGGCTCATGCGTTGTATTTTCAGTATATATTCTTTGTGTACTGACACTAAATAAATTTAGTTGGAAATGCCGCCGGTGTCGTCGTCCTCGTCTTCATTAGTGTGCGTGTTTTTGAGCGGCAAACTACGCATTTCTTATGTTTATGCTCTGTTGAACACTACATGTACCATACCGAATTGCTGTGTGTATAATACATGCAGTAATAATATATGCTTTCTATGTCTCTAGATAGCTATAATGAGAGCTAACTGCAATCCTGCCAAAGTGCAGGACACTGGAAAATACGGGAATGTTTCTTTTTTTCAATAATACGAGATCTCTAGACATACACAACTGTAATGATTGATTCATCTTTTTTTCATGGATACTTAACACCAGCCGATCTGCTTAATTGATCAAGAACGATGTCAGAAGATGGGACGAGTGTGCGGGTAATGTTGTTTTCACTTTCTTGATCATTTCTGAATACGCATAATCCATATGTGTGGCGTATCGGCAATCTACGCACTCCACCATCACGACAAGGAACACAGTTTTTTGCTCAAATCCGACAATTTTCTCTGTGTGTGCTTCTGTAGGACGTTTCGAGACGACTTAACACACATTAGTGAGTGATGTCCTGACTTCCCCGTCTGCAGGAATTGCTGTTTCAAGAGAGGTAATACGTTCCTTTTAGCTTTGGCGGCATGTAGATCAGAAACAAAAAAAAGCACATTGCGTCCCCCGTTTCTCGCTACATTGATTAACAGCGGATCCGAATGTGCTATGAATAAGCTACTGCCTTCCTGCCTTCTAATAAGTTTGCATAAAGGTTATGTTAAAGTGAAGATAAACAGTAAAACATTCTAGAAACTGGAAAAAAAAACATTTTAGAGGATGAAAATATTGAGGTATAGTGCCTTCTGAAAGCAGTTGATTGATGTAAATCTAGCCTTCTTTTCTTCAAGAAGGCAGGTTTATGTTATGATCGTGTCATTACGTTCTGTGTATTTACGTACAAGACTGATATTTTTTTTTTCATGCGTCACAGAACATTAAAAATGTTAGTGTGCATATAAGCACCTGTATACATCTTCATGCGCGTGTTGTATACTTTTCTAGACTGACGTTCAAAACAATGTGTTGTACTGACTGTTCGTTGTGTGTTTTACACTTGGTGTCACACCGTGTGCGATATTTCGCGACAACGTTTTGTTTTCGTAAATTCTTTTCCTTCGATCTGCATAAGCAAAGCCACAATTCGTAAACGGCACGTGCCGCTTAATGGGGCGAATCTTACCTACTTCAAGGTTTATGGAAAAGCTTTATTGGGGTGTCAATAAAAAAATGCTACAAAAGAGAATGTAATAGTCGGTCACGACTCGTTCACTCACTGCCAACTTGAAAGCTTAAATGAGCAATGATATGCAGTTACAGATAGAGGCGTGGAAACTTGGCTACGTTTCATTGAAGACAAACTTTAACTAAACAAATTGTACAACAAGGACAGGACACATGAAGCTCAACTTAGCCGTTGTCTGGCTTTTATGCGAGTAATAAAACTGTCCTATTCAATACCTTTTACATCACATTTATAAGACGTGCACGCGAGTTTTCAAAAAGTCACAGATGAAATATCACTGAACTGACTGACGTTTACGATAGAGAGAGGTATGCTTTCAAAGTTGTTTGCTAGCTTGTCCCGAGAAGCGTTTGATCATTTTGAAAAAGCCTTACCGGAGGATAGCGTAATGTTGCGGATATTCGCGAGAGGTAGGGATGAGACGTGCGCGTCGCTCTTTCTCACGACAACAGTTTAGACGCGATTCCTATACATAGCCACGTTTTGTCGATATGGCTGCTCATTTAATTTTTGCATGGATGTGTTGTTGGGAGAGCTGAATAACGCAGCCCTTAACCGCTTCCGCCGACACATCACAGTATTTACGAAGGAGGGAAACCAACGTTGATGGTGACGGATCCTGACCTGCTGAAGCAGATTCTAGTCAAGGAATTTCCGTCGCTGCCCAACAGACGGGTAAGACTGCCTGCATACTTTTGTAGATTCAAGTTCAGAACATTGTGTTCTACTGACTGTTTGCGGTGGGCTTTACACTTGGTGTCACATCGTGCGCCATATTTCGCGTTCCCGACAATGTTTTGTTTTTCTTAAATTCTACTCCTTTGTTTGCAGTTCCTTTTCTTTTTTTTCTCGCGACGCGTTCAACTGAAATATGTCGTGACCCAAAACAAAAAGATAGATTAAATTGGTGCAATAATATTGACATATAAGTTTGTAATAATGTTTCTGAACGACAAGACATGAATAAAATTATAAGGAATATTAGGATGCTGTGCAAGCAGCGCAACAAAGCGCAACACGTTGCATCCCAATGACTTTCTTAATGCAAAACAAATGAACTTTTAACACTTAATGCTGCAAGCAGTTTCGTGCGCTTAATTCTGACGGGCATAAAAATATTATTTACTGATAGGAACCGACTTGCAAACAGATTGCGTTAGTGCTTAGTCTCCGAAATTTATTTCTAAACGAAAGTGTACGCTCTTGTAGCTTATTTCTTTTTTTTTTCTCGATATAATCGTACGGTGACTCGGGCGGAGTTGCCCGTAGATAAAGTTGAAGTGACTCATCTGCTTCTTGAATTTGCAGTTAATGTTAAAATGAGCTGCCATATTTGCTCCTCCAAGCTTAGAGGAGCGAATGTTAGGGTTTGCGAAAGTATGTCAATGAAACAAGAATGCCAACCACACTCGTTTCCGGCATTCAAATTATTTGAGGTGCAGTGCACCTGTACTCGTACAACTGTTTATGAGACCATTTCCCTTAGCCAGCCTCACAGATTTATCGCAGGAAGAGCCCACATCCTGTTATGAAAGTTGTTCCGAAATGGGGAGGCCGTAAAAAATGAGAAGTAATTATCCAATAGGTATCAGCTTTGCGAAACTAAACACAAACTAAAGCTGAAACCTAGGTCAGGTTACACTGATAATTGATTGTTTGAAAACGATTTTATCTCCGGTCTGACGGCAATAGGTTTGTTATTAGAAGAAAAAATGAAGTTCGAAGTTTCTTTCCGCTTCAGTTTGGCGCCAAAACTGCAGCGTCGCAACATCACTGTGATTTCAGACTGGCGTCAGAAATTTAAATTTAAATCTATCGTGTTTCGGCTGTCTTGACTCAATAAAGGATGCAGTAATGTAATCAGTTACAGGTATTTCATTCAGACTGCAAAAACAATCTACTTGTACCAATAAACAATTATATAACAACTAGTAAACACCGTGAAATTCTATGGCGTAGCGGCCACTAGCGCAGGAACGTCAAGGTGGCGTCGCCACTTCTCTTTTCATTCTGGGCCTTTTCTGCCTCGGCAAGCGTCTTCTCGTGGCAGCAGTGTTTTTAGTGCTGTTGAAAGCTTATTTAGTAATAAAGCAGGTGAATCTTTTGTTTAATCTCTCTTTAACATTCCTTTCAGAATGAAGGCACGCCTATACCTTGCTTGCTTTGTTTATGTCACAGCCGTAGAAAATTTGACCATATACTAGACTCATCCCTAGCATTCTCTTGTAGACCATGATGGTCTTATTGGACAACATACATCGCTTACAATGGCAATATGACACTAAAAAAGCGCAGTGTGATTGGTGTGACTTTCAAAACAAAGGTACAAAAGCGTACCACAGATTTAAATAATAAAATCTTTTATTCTATGCTGCACCAATTATCATCTGTATATTTTACTCCCTGTAGCATCCTTTTATATTGTTACGTGAGTTACGTGAGTGACGAGTCGCTTTTACAAGTCGCTATTCACAAGATGTATTTGCAAGAGCGGCTGTAGCGCTGACCAGTCCGGCTCCGAGCTCGAGCAGCTAGCGACCTTCGTCCTCTTCGTCGGGCGCACACGCGCGTCGACAATATGAATTCCGGCAGCCTACATGTAGCATAACCCCCGGCGGCAAAGGCGCCGTCTCGGCGCATCTAGACGTCAACGTCATTGGGCGAGTGGTACTGCTTCAGGCGTGCGACGTGTACGATGTCGCTGGCATGTGGGGTGGATGAAGACGACGGGGCAGCAGGAGCGATTTCATAGGTGACGGGAGTCACCGCACGAAGCACTCGGTATGGCCCTGTGTACCGAGAGAGCAGTTTGTCGGACAGGCCAACGTGCCGGGTCGGAGACCACAGCAGAACCAAAGAACCGGGCGAAAAGTGTACGTCGCGGTGTCGTTGATCATACTGACGGCGTTGGTTCTCTTGGGAGGTCAGAAGGCGAGTACGAGCGGCTTCGCGTGCATGAGCGGCCCGGCTGATAGCGTCCAGGGCGTATTCAGTGGTCGGAGCTGCTGGCAACGGAATGACTGTATCGAGGGGCAATGTGGGTTCGCGGCCGAACAGCAGGAAAAATGGGGAGTAACCAGCCGTGTCATGGCGCGAGGAATTGTAGGCAAATGTCACGTACGGTAGAGCAAGGTCCCAGTCGGAGTGGTCTGAGGAAACATACTTTGAAAGCATGTCGGTTAGGGTTCGGTTCAGACGCTCCGTGAGGCCATTCGTTTGCGGATGGTACGACGTAGTGAGCTTATGCCGCGTTTCACATGAACGCAGGATGTCCGCTATGACTCTCGATAGAAATGTGCGGCCACGGTCCGTGAGCAGCTGGCGTGGAGCACCGTGTTGCAAGATCACGTCGCGCAGAAGGAAATCGGCGACATCTGTGGCGCAGCTTGTAGGAAGAGCTCGTGTTATGGCGTAGCGTGTGGCGTAGTCTGTGGCCACAGCTATCCACCTGTTGCCAGCAGAAGACAGGGGAAAAGGGCCGAGTAGGTCCAAGCCGACGCGAAAGAAGGGTTCGGACGAAATGTCGAGGGGTTGAAGGCACCCAGCCGGAAGCGTCGACGGTGTTTTGCGGCGTTGACATTTCTCACACGCCGCGACGTATCGTCTGACGGAGCGTGCGAGACCTGGCCAATAGAAGCGACGGCGGATTCGGTCGTATGTGCGAGAGACACCAAGGTGACCGGCAGTTGGAACGTCGTGAAGTTCGTGGAGTACAGCCGAGCGGAGGTGTTTGGGTACAACAAGCAGCAGGGGTGGTCCGTCTGGATGAAAGTTGTGGCGGTAGAGTGTACCATTCTGGAGTACGAACGAGCGATGAGATCGGTCCGAAGGTGAGAATTCAAGGCACTCGATGATAGCCCGTAAGGATGCATCACTGCGTTGCTCGTCGGCTATGTGGGTCAGTTGGGAAACGGTGCACACGCAAGCGTCGGTGTCAGGGACGGTGCGCGACTCGCCAACCGGATAGCGAGATAGGCAGTCGGCGTCTTGATGCAGGCGTCCAGACTTGTACGTCACTGCAAAAGTGTACTCTTGCAGTCGCAGAGCCCAGCGACCAAGTCGACCTGTGGGATCCCTTAATGATGAAAGCCAGCAGAGCGCGTGGTGGTCGGTGACTACGGAGAAGTGTGTGCCATATAAATATGGACGGAACTTGGAGACCGCCCAGACAAGAGCAAGGCATTCTCGTTCGGTGATCGAATAGTTGCGCTCCGCAGGTGTAAGGAGGCGACTAGCGTAGGCGATAACGCGGTCGTGTCCCTGCTGACGTTGGGCGAGGACGGCTCCGATCCCGTGACCACTGGCATCAGTTCGGACCTCAGTCGGGGCGGATGGGTCAAAGTGGGCCAATATAGGTGGCGTCGTCAAAATTGTGATGAGGTGAGAGAAGGCGGCAGCTTGAGTGGACCCCCACGAAAATGGGACGTCTTTCTTTAGAAGATCAGTAAGTGGTCGAGCGATTGCTGCAAAGTCTTTCACGAACCGCCGGAAATAGGAACAGAGTCCCACAAAACTCCGAACATCTTTGGCGGATTGGGGTACTGGAAAACTGGTGACGGCACGAATTTTCTCAGGGTCCGGCCGCACACCAGAAGCATCGACGAGGTGGCCCAACACTGTAATCTGTTGGCGGCCGAAGTGACACTTCGACGAGTTCAACTGGAGGCCAGCATTGCGGAAGACGTCGAGAATAGCCGACAGACGCTCAAGGTGGGTCTCAAATGTAGGTGAAAATACGAGGACGTCGTCTAGGTAACAAAGGCATGTTGACCATTTGAACCCTTGTAGCAGAGTGTCCATCATGCGCTCGAACGTGGCTGGGGCGTTGCATAGACCGAAGGGCATAACCTTGAATTGGTACAGGCCATCGGGAGTGACGAAGGCGGTCTTTTCTTGGTCTTTCTCGTCCACGGCAATCTGCCAATAACCGGAGCGAAGGTCTATGGAAGAAAAGTAGCGTGCGCCATGGAGACAATCGAGAGCGTCATCAATGCGGGGCAAAGGATACACGTCCTTTTTCGTAATTCGATTTAGATGCCGGTAATCGATGCAGAAACGCCACGTGTTGTCTTTCTTTTTAACCAGGACGACGGGTGACGCCCAAGGGCTCGATGAGGGCTCAATAATACCTTTAGCTAACATCTTGTTTACTTCTTCTTGAATAATTTGGCGCTCCGATACGGACACCCGATACGGTCGACGGTGAATGGGAACAGAATCACCTGTGTTGATACGGTGCTGCACAAGAGAAGTTTGGCCGAGTGGTCGATTGTCAAGGTCGAAGATCTCGCGGTAAGAAGCCAAAAGGCGGATGAGGGCGGCTGATTGCGCTGGGGGGAGGTCTGGGGCAATCATGGGGCGTAATGCCATGTCGAGGCTTGTGGCATCGGGTGGGCGACAAGGAAGATTGGAGCATACGTCTGCTGCAAAAGAGGTGACGTGGTCATCGGCTAAGGACTGCAACGTCGCGATTAAGATGCCTTGAGGGAGGACTTGCTTCGTGAAGCCGAAATTTATGACGGGGAGATGTACCCGGTTAGCGGCTATAGTTATGACGCAGTGAGGCACAGTGATGTCACGTGCCAGAAGTACATCAGTAATCGGCGTGACGACGTAGTGCCCATCCAACACGGATGAAGTCGTTGTGAATTCGGCGAATGTTAGGGCTTTAGGCGGTAGGCGGATGAAATCCGTGGTGCAGAGGCTGTGTGGAAGGTCGGGGTGAATATCTGGCTGAAGAGGAAGGTCCAAGCAAAGAGTACCAGCGGAACAGTCTATCAGGGCAGAATGGGTCGATAGGAAGTCCATCCCTAGGATGAGGTCATGAGGACAATTATGGAGCACCGTGAATAGGACAGGAACGTAACGGTCGGCGATGCTTATACGAGCTGTACACATTCCAGTGACAGGAACAGTTCCGCCATCGGCGACGCGTACAGCTTTTGTAGTAGCAGGCGTGAGGACTTTTTTCAGTCGGCGACAAAGACGAGCACTGATTATGGACACGTGAGCTCCAGTATCGACTAGAGCCGTCAAAGAAATACCGTCCACATGCACATCGATGAGGTTCTTGTTCGTAGGAAGCGTCAACGGAGGATTTGGTTCAGAAGGAGATGATGCAGCACTACCTCCAGGAGCTGCACGATCTAGTTTTCCGTCGGGTACGATGCAAAGTTGGGCGGCGAGGGGTGGCGGCGTGGTTGGGGCGACGGGGAACGACGGCGTTGAGGGGACGGTGAACGAGCAGGAGGGCGGCTGTTAGGTGTGTCACAAGTAGGGTCTGTACGGCTGGGCGAATACCGGCGAAGATCTTCATATGGGCGGGAAGGCGAGAAAAATTGGGTCCTATATGGCGGCGTCCTAGTGGCGCGGCAGTAGCGGGAGACATGACCAACGCGGTGGCACCGGAAGCAGATGGGTCTGTCGTCGGGAGTTCGCCATTCCGCTGGGTTGCGAGATCGTGGAGGAACGAATGGGTCACTCCGAGATGCATTCATGGGCATTGGTCGGGACGAGGGGCGAGAGACGGGGCAGGCGACAGGGAACCCGAGGTTGGCGAATTCTTGCCGTACGACCGCCTGAATAACGGAGACCGCGGGGGTTGGTTGTATAGTGGCATGGTCGAATGGAGAGGGCTGGAACGGCGCTGGACTTGCCGCTTCAAGTTCCCGTCGAACGATACGCGTTACACTCTGCTCAAAGGGCGGTGTAGCGGCGGAATCGGAGCAGGTGGACGTGGCAGCCGTGTTTGGCAACCGAGAAAATTGAGGGTGCACACGACGGCTTTTGGCCGTTTCGAAACGGCGGCATTCTTGAATGATGCGGTCGATAGTCGAGACGTTTGTGTAGACCAGCAAATGGAAAGCGTCGTCCGCGATGCCTTTCAAAACGTGACCCACTTTGTCAGCTTCGGGCATTGCCTCGTCCACTTTCCGGCAAAGAGCAAGCACTTCTTGTATGTAGGAGACATACGACTCAGTAGGCGACTGTACACGGGTAGCGAGCTCTTGTCGTGCAGCTGCGTGGCGACCGGTCGGGTTCCCAAAGATGTCACGTAGCTTCTCCTTGAACGTCTCCCAGCTGGTGAGCTCGGTCTCATGTGTCTCGTACCAGATGCGCGGGGTTCCGTCCAAGTAGAAGAGAACATTAGCGAGCATCATGGTAGGGTCCCACCGGTGAGATTGACTGACCCGTTCATACAGGCGAAGCCAGTAGTCGACGTCGAGGCCAGGTTGCGCGGAGAATGTCCCGGGATCGCGGGGGGTGGGGACCGCGACAAAGGTTGTCGTAGGAGCCGCAGATGGAGATGGGGACGGGTTGTCATTGGAAGCCATGGCGAGAGGCTGGATGACGCGGCCACTGCGGAGCTGCGTGGTGAGGACGGGGAACGTTCCACCTCCACCAAATATGTTACGTGAGTTACGTGAGTGACGAGTCGCTTTTACAAGTCGCTATTCACAAGATGTATTTGCAAGAGCGGCTGTAGCGCTGACCAGTCCGGCTCCGAGCTCGAGCAGCTAGCGACCTTCGTCCTCTTCGTCGGGCGCACACGCGCGTCGACAATATGAATTCCGGCAGCCTACATGTAGCAATATCATGATAATAAACTTTTTGATTGATTGATTGATTGATTGATTGATTGATTGATTGATTGATTGATTGATTGATTGATTGATTGAATGACCGATTAAACTAAATCAGGCTGTAAAGGCCGAATTCCGGATTTAAATGATCCCCTTTCATTAAGCTGGTGTACAATTAGTAAAAGACTACAAAAAGGGGCATGGCATTATCTTTTTCTGTGTAAATGTCTTTGACAGCTAGGCACTGGTTACAAAAAAAAAAAAACATGGCTGATCCCTCCGTCATTGGAATCGGTATAAGAAGAAAGTGAAACGTGTCTTCACAGAAGTAGTGCTTATTGTGTAGTGATATATGAGAGCTTGTACAATGTCTATTCGTGTTTGGCAGCTATAGCACCGTTTGACGTGGATGCACCCATTTTGACGCCTAGTAGCATGTCTCCATCGTGACGACTAATGCCCATGATCATGATTAAACCGTTCTGGTAGCTGAAGTTATTAACATATACCTGAACATAGCGTATCGTGAATCCTGCGCAAAGATGACATCAACAAGCTGATAATCAACAATGATACCCGACGTGCGCTTCAAAACGTCGTCAATTAGGGAGAGAAACGGCATGGTGTGCGCTGTCTAGTAATGGGTAATCGACGCCTGCGCTCATGCATACGCTACCACACTGCGCTTCAGCAACACGGGTGACTTTTTGACACGGCGCCGCGCCCTCTCCCTATGGAGAGGGCGCGGCGCCGCGTCAGTAAGTCAGACGCTGACACGCTGGAACTTAAGTGTCGATCGTGACGCATTACTACTTTTCACCTCTCACAGACGGCGGCACTACCCCGCTCCGCCCCACCTATGCCTACACCGCCAACAGAGAGCACAATGCAAGAGAGAATGCGTGAAAAATATAAGGCGCGTTCGTGAGTGTCGAGCATCTGCGAAGGTAGCTTAGTCGCTTGAGAGTCTCGCGCTAACCGTTGCGGCCACAAAGTCGTGGGTTCGATTCCCAGCGGTGGATCTTTTTCTTGGTTTTTTTGTTTCTCACCCGTTAGCGTCCATTTTATCAACGTTATATCAGCAACGGGTGTACTTGGTGGACCCCAGCATAAAACACTTTCGTGTTAAAAAAGAAAAAAAGACAGTATTATTCAAAATTCACGATGCCAATCGGTGCCAAACGTGCAATATTTTTCATGGAATTGACCTGGTTGTCATAAGTGATCTTAACGGTACTGATTCTACCACTACCGTGTGATAGTCGGAACTTCGTTCGTAGTTGCCTTATTTTACGGTAATGCTTTGGAATGTTTCACAGGAATGTCTGAATATGCTTAAAGCTACCCAATGTTCCAGGTGGCGCCTTATTCTGTTGAACTTCTAGTCCATTGTTATTCCACGATGCCGCCCGAAGGCGGTAAAGAACTTCGCAATTTAGCCCAAATGTTAAAAATGTAATCCTGCGTACTTAATGCAGCTATTCTGTGCAAAACATTTCGCAGGATAACCAGATTGAAGATCCATTTCTCACTAACATAATGACGCTTGCACCTGTGGGACGCTGGAGAAAGATACGCCAACTTTCTTCACCTGCATTTTCAACTGCAAAGCTGAGAAAGGTCAGAACATTGCTGAATTGACGGAACTTTGCGTCATTAATAATAGGTTCCCTATCCATGTCTTCTTTTGGGACGCAGCTGTTTAAAACCCTCCATATAAATGTTTTCAGTCATATCATTCGCTCATTTTTTTTACTTTTTAATTTGTTCCCAACGATCACAGTTCAGAAACACAGACACACGCAGACACACATGCACATACATACGCACCAGCATTCGCACGCACATAAAATCAAGGAGGTGACAATGTCCAAAAAGCAATCTGCATCCTTGAAAAAGGAAACGAATGAATTAAAAAGTAAAAAAAGCGAAAAATAATGATTACAATAACAAAGTAATACACGCTTCGGATGGATAGCTCGATGCCATGTCATTCTTTCGTATGGTTATGTCACGCTCGTGAAATTGAATACAAACTAAAATCCGCTAAATATAATGCGCTTATAATTAAAAATCTGGTGCGACATGAAATACCTATTCGTAGACACAAGATTTAGAGGTTGTGCGCACATTTTTTAAACATTAATACACATGCCAGAAGCACGTGTACGCGCACTACACTGTTGGTCAAATTGCATGGGTTAAATAAGACCACTGGCTATGACTTGGTGCACATATAAACTTTGTATACCAACCCACCAATATATTCCCCGAGACATTTGCCAACCAATCAGGAACATGCAGCCATTACCAACCAGGGAGTTTCGGCAAGTGAATCGCGCTCTCAAAAATCTGTGCTCACGATGTCTGCCATTTCCAGATGAATGACCTAATTCAAGACTGCGCCAGAGTTAGTGCTAAGCACCTCGCAAACGCAGCAGAAGAAGAAAAAGACGTAGACGTCAAACAGTGAGTGCCGAAGTTGAATTTTTTGAGCAAGTAGTCAGAGAGAGCGTTTGCTTCTGCTGTTCACAGCTGACAATATGAACAAAGCAAAATGTTCGGCATATGGAGGTTTATCGACATAAACTACTAATGCACTTGACTGGTCACACCAGGGCACCTCACGAGCACTCTCGTCACGCGGAGAATATTCGGCTGGTCAAGATAAAGTGCTCTTAACACATTCGACTACTTCTTTCATAAGGCCACGCGCCAGCTACAGAATGCTTGGAGGCGCTCTCACCTTTGAAGGGACACTGAGGGCAAATAATATTTCATATCAGAGTGAAAAGGTCAATAGTTGAGAACCTCTGAAACATCGCTACATGCTCAGCAGCGCTTCCGTAATCGAGAAATTAGGGTAAGTGTAGGACAGGATTTGCTCCACGAGTGGGACATTTTGGAACAAGAGCCCGATGACGTAGAACGCGCTCGGCACAATTAATCATTATTACTCAAATTACTCATGCTAGAAAAGAGCCTTGCAATACATCACAAGAAGGACTGAAACGGAACTTGTGCGTCTCAGTTTGATTCAGGAAAAAAGAAAGAACTCCTTAACATTACCCTTGAGAGGACGTAAGTTCCGTTTTAGTCGCGCTGTGCTCCGCTGCGCCGGCTGCCGGGCAAAACGGTGGGCATGGCGAATGCTGCGTCAAAATGCCGTTCTCGTAGGCGGGCGTTTTGAAGTGTGCTGATGATATGCAGACTGCTAAAACACGACAGTGTTTTATGCCGGAGTCAACCACGGCTCCACTGATGTATTTCCGTCACGGGTATGACGTTGTAAAACATCAAGACTAACAAATGGCAAAGAAAAATTACAAGAAAAGTCCCGTCACCGGGAGTCGAACTTACGACCCCTCGCTCCACAGCGCGCGGCGCGAAATGATTCGGCCACAGATGACACGGGCTTCGCCACGCTAACGGCGAGCTATGTATATACACCATTTGCCGGTGGCGGTACTCAGAGATTGGTGGTACATCAGCGTATTTTCGTTATCACTAGCGAGATGGCGCGAAGGGCTTGAAGACCGCGCTTTAAAGGCCGTCGCCCCACGCGGATGAGCGCGCGCCTCTACAGGCCGTGGGCGCTCGTGCGCGCGCTTATATCGTGATGGCGGTGCTCAGTACGTCTTGTGCTCTCACCGCAAGTTTGCGTTGAGAGCACGAAGGTCACTTCGCTCACTGCAGCTGCCGCTATTGCGAAAGGAGCGCGCTGCTCACACAGAAATAAGCTACGGCTGTGACAGTTCGCGCTCATCCTGTGTATGTTCGTTCCGTGCGTCCTTTCTGCTTGAGCAGCGCGTTGGAAGTTTCGAGCTGCTTGCCGTTCTTCGCGTGACATTACAATTTGTTGCTGTAGCATTCATTCCTTCGCGCTCGGGGCGAAAGGATGCACAATAGACGCTCAACTACGTCTGTGAAGACACGTTTCATTTTCGTGTTATACCGATTCCTACGACGGAGGGATAAGCCATGTTTTTTTCAATCTAGGCATCTCCTTGGCACGCAACAAGCACTACGAGGTTTCTTGAACGCAATCTCAGAAATCAACGGCTAACTTAATATTTGCCTTTAGTGTCCCTTTATGCTGGAAGCGTGGCGTGTCTATGACCAAGCGCAATCTTAGTCAAGTGGGTGCTCTGATTGTCCTTGGGATCAGCTGAAAGTACAGCTGGTACCGGGCTTTTTTCTGGCTTCAAGCATGAGAGTGCTCCGCATTGTCGCAGTGCGAGTGGCAGTTTGGTAGAGAACCAGTCGGAGCTATCATAAGCGATAGGAAGGAAACGCAAAATATTGCAATAAAGAGGTTTGACGAAGCTCCCTACTCTAAAATTGTGCAGATGTAGAGCAATCTACGCTATATATATGATAGCCCTAATATATTCGTGTTGGCGTTTTTCCTAACCGGATTTGTAATGCGGTGAATTTCGAAGAAACGGCCCCTGGCAGAAGGAGAGTCATACAACAGAAATTTACGGTCGTTTGTCGCAGAGTGCCGGGAAGGACCTTAGATATACCGTGGTGCAGCTAAGAAAGTAGAAGGATCACTGAAAGTATATGCAAATCACTTTATTTTCTTATTTTTATTTTATTTGTTGGTGTTTATTACGCGACACACCCAGATTTCAGCCTTTATCTTTCCCTTCCACAAGCCTTCCTACAATTATACAATTTTTCATTTAATTCGCATTTCCATGCATGCTTCTTATCTATGTGAATTTAAAAAAAAATAGCAATAGTCATACCTGCGATCTTCATAAAAGCATATATTCTAAAGCAAGGTGTGAGTACGGGCTAGTTGGTATTCCATTTCAAATTGTGGTTACAGCGCAGGGGAGGACATATATTCTACCCTGCTTTGCAGTGTAAGCTGCATCCTGACCATTTTTGACTAAGCAAGAGCAAAAGCAAGAAAAGGGTAGGGAAAGTGCTATCTTCATCATTGTTTTATAGATACGCAACCGATCAGCGGGAAGATGACGCTTGTTCAGGCGTGTACTTGCAAGCAAACGCTTTGTAAAATGACGTTTCCCGCTAAGTCAGAACGAGGGTAGACAATGAGACAACGGAATTTGGACCTCGCGGAGTGACCTTCGACTTTGAGGACTGAGGCGAGCGTTCTCGTATGCTTCTTCGCAGGTTTTACGGACACTTCGCTCTCGACATGATCGCGAGGTGCGC
This sequence comes from Rhipicephalus sanguineus, assembly GCF_013339695.2. Lineage (NCBI taxonomy): Eukaryota > Metazoa > Arthropoda > Arachnida > Ixodida > Ixodidae > Rhipicephalus > Rhipicephalus sanguineus. Next base: position 78,579,723 of record NC_051181.1, read on the forward strand.
GTTCGGCACGACGCTCGACTCCTACTCGGACGCCACGAACGAGTTTGTTACGCAAGCGAGGATAGCTTTCGCCACGAATGTCACTCCTCTGCAAGTGATCACCGGTAAGAATCTTCACTCATCTCACGCTGGTTCTGCACGTACACTTAACAGCATATTCCAGAAAGCTATATTATCGCTTCGATTGGGAACGTAACGAATGAATGTTCCAACCTGTAGTTGGTATTGCAACCAATGCAGTCACCAGCTAGCTTAGAAGCATTACACCCTATTAAAGAAGATAATCGCATTTGTTGTGGAGCCAAACCGCAAAATTTTCCTGTATAGTGTACTCTTATTTCCTGTAAAGACAAGTGAGGCTTTGTTCAGTGACAAAATTTCTGATGTCACGCCTCCAGACATATATTGCACGCACAGCTAATGTGGGCACCATCCTAGCGACGTGAATCGTTAATAAGAATTTGCGTGCACTAAGCAATTTTCTCAACTGTTGAAAAGTTTCAGCAACGAACGTACGCATGATGTACTTTCATCTTCCAAAATGGCTTCATCTTGCTTTCAAATGTGCTTTTATTTTCCATACAACGTTGTCCGTTATTTTACTGTATGCGCGTAATTCGTTTTAAAAAATAAAAGAGCTGTATCGATTCCCTAATTAAAGGATAACATAGCTTCGGAAAGGAACTCCAGATAGTCCCAAGTGCTTTATATCAATAACGGTCATTGACAAAAGAAAAATGCGGGGGACCTGAACCTTAAATTTCAACACCTGACACTTTTTCTTGTTGTACGTAGCGGACCTCTTTCTTTTTTTCTTCAAGGCAGTGATCTGAGTCGGGCACAATTTTTTTTTGTTGTTTCGCAGTGCTACTTGCCAACTTTGTGAAGAGCATAAAGGCGAAAACATTTAACGAAAAGGCCTTTCTCTACTTCAAGAGCATCTCCCAACGCATCATGAAACAGAGAGCAGAAACTAATCAGGTTGGTTTTCGCTCAGCATTATAACTAGGCGAGATAAAAGTACGGGCGATTCTTCGCAACCTTTTCTGGCCTCTGCTCCAAGCGTGTCGCCTCATAGTTACTGCACTGTATTACTGAGAAGCAAGAATTGGTTCACCTAGAAACGCACATGAGATTTTTTTGTTTTCTTCGGGTAGATTTTGTGCTTGTAGCCACCATGCTGTATTTATGCTCTGTGGCAGACGCTATGGAAAAAGCTTTAAAAGGGCAGAAACATTGAGTTAACTTGCGCATGGCTAGTATAAGTGACAACTGCGTTATTGCATACAAATGTAATGGAGACTTCTACAATCATACGAGTTGCCAAACTTCCATAGAGAGAGAGAGAGAGAGAGCTCTTTAATGAAGAACAAAGAATTCTGCCGGCGTGCCTAAAGGCGCCTACATGCTACTCTGTATAGGGGAGGAGATTGAGGACAGAAAGGCCCTAAGAGGAGGAGGGCAGGGAAGGGGGAAGAAAAAAAGAAGATATCACGATCGTGGTAAGTACATGTCACAACGTAATGATGCTGGTGTAAGTTAAATTACAGTTTATCAATTCGGTGAATGTCCTCGAGGAATATGAACAGAAAATTGAAAATTTTACGTTGCTGAGAAGGAGAAGACGTAGGTCCAAGTATTTTCCCGAGATCTAGCGGATGCTTGGGAAGTTGAGCATATTCTACTTTGGAGACAAGTTCTTTCTTCTCTGTATGCCTAGCAATCTAATAAGATATGTTTTATTGTTTCTAGAGCCCCACAGTTATCACAGTATGGGTCAGTGGTCAGACCAAGGCGGCACATGTAGGTATTAGTGAATGCTGCGTTGAGGCGAAGGCGATGATAGAGCGTCTCAAGGTGGCGAGGAAGGTGATGCGGAAGTCTTGTTTTTAAGTCAGGGTCTATGGAGCGGAGAAAGAGCTTTTATAGCGGAGCTATTAAGCTTTTCGTTAGGACGGTTCGTTTCGCGAGAAAAGTCAAGCAGCTCCTAGCATAGCATATAAAAAAATCGGGAGGGGCGAAGCATGTAGAGAAGGGTGCTTCAGCTCCACTAACGTGAAACCTGTGGAGGGGCGAAGCATGCAGTGTGCGCCGGTGTTTCCCACAGCAAAATCACTGCTATTGGGCAATGAGAGACAAAAGGAAGTTTACACACAGAGACCCGCAGTCCACTTTTAGTTAACGTGCACACCACGAATTTTTATTGTTCAACTACACACAAGAGAAATCTCCCACCGGCACTACATTGCAGGTTAGGATCCAGTGCCTAAACATACGGGGTGGCCGGTGAACGGTTGTGCAGCGCGAGCAGTCGGTTTTTGCAACAGATGCTGCCTGCGTCAGCGTTGTCTCTGGCGGGCGAGGGCACGTTCTCGTTCTTTGCGAGCTCGTAGTTCAGCGTTCATCGCAGAAAGAGTGTTTCCATAGACAACGCGGGCCGGCGCGTTCGCTCTCTCGCGCCACACGCCGAGCGCTGAGGAGGTGGCGCTCTGTCTAGCCGCGGCCGCTCTATGAAAACGCACCGCACGGGGTGCGGCCTGCTACGTCGCCCGAAACCGGCGTGGGGAGCCTCGTTCTCCGCGCCGCTGCAGCGGCGCTGCTGCTGCGGGAAAAGCCCACGCAGATGAGAACGTTCATTTGGCTGTGTCCGCATGCTTCGCGCAGCGCTTCGCGTTTAGATTTTATAGTCGCGAGAGTTGTGCAAATCTCACCGCTGCCTGCAATGCCACTAATGGGCTCACATGAGGCCCAATGACGTACATTTGCAAGCGAGCTCATCTAGGGCCATACGACCCCCGTTGAAAAGAAATAGCGAATTATTTATCGAGCGGCCGCCTTCATTGAGTGGGCTTATTTGCTGTGGAAAGGAAAATTCGTAAAATTAAAAATCCTATGAATGCTTGCGTAATGTTGGATAAATATTTTCTGGTTGATTTCACCCGTTGATTGACCAACATAGTTTTGCGGTGTGACCCGACACGGCAAATTGAAAAGGTTTCTCGTCATCACGTGCTCGTAGTCTTTACTTGAACATGCCTTCCAAAGCACACACTCTCGTAATAATATTTCGTCATATTTAGGCTTCTTGCTGCCGAAATTGCAGACTTGGTTGATGATGAAAAAAGCTTTTTTGTCCCCTTCGTCGGCTGATTTGAGCAACTCCACAAAGTCCTGGATTTCTTTACTCTCATCGTAATCTTGAAGTCGCTGCCTAATTATGTCATGCACTTCCTGCAGTTTCTGAAGCGCGTCTTGTTGACGTTTATTTTAATTTCGAGCCGGTGCTCTGTCATTTTCGCATCATTCAACGCGTTCACAATGTTCAGCGTTGTTTCACATGCTTTGTCGACAAGCAAAACATTTCCGGGATGCATTTCTGCTGTCGCCTCGATAACGGGTTCTTGTCGCTCATCGCTCTCAGAAGAAAATGAGGCAAGTTCACTTACTCTTGTATGCTCCAATTCCTCAAGGTCAGCCGTTGCTCCTTCCACTGCATCAAAAACACGGCCACAGGTGCTTCGACGTCGTTTCCGCCCCTGTGTTTGTCCATTTTCTTTTCGCATATACTCTGGGTAGTTCGGGAAGACAGTGGGAACAGCTGTTGGAAGAAACATCTTCAGCTTCGTTGACTTCTTATAGTCGTCGTCTGTGAAGTGTATACATAGTGAACACACCAAAGACCTCTCACTTGGTTTCCAAAGGCTTCCTTTTCTTTTGATCCCTGGCGAGAAATGTTTTTTAGCCATGTTTTACGGCGCTCTGCGTCGCACGGGAACTCGTGGTATCGGATTAAAGGGCCCTTTCTTGCATTCGTATTACACAGCGGCACGCAACAGTTGCGCGGCATAACACCACGTGTAACACGACAAGAATCTCGACGCTTCTGCACTACCACGTGTGTGCACAAAAAAAAAAAAAGCGTGTAGGCGAGAAGCGACGTCTCTCCAACCCGTACAGAGAATGTCGTCCGCCACTGATTAGTGCCGGCTAATAGTGCGGGATTAGAGCGATCCCGTACTATTAGCGCCCCCACCAAAAAAAGTGGCACCAACTGTCAACTTTTTTTTTCACAGCTGCGCCCATACAAGTCCCCGCGACGTGACAGGCCGCACTCCGTGCGTGCGTTCCATGAAGCGGCCGTGGTCTAGCTCTCAAGCAATTGGACCTTACGACAGCAGACGACGATGCACACCGACACCCTAAGGTGCTTCGCGCCTAAAAATCCTGGTTTGGAGCGGGAATCGAACCCAGGCCATCTGCGTGGCAGGCAGGTGTTCTACTAATGAGCCACGTCAGTGCTTGACAATGCTTCGGGAAAAAAAAAACCATACATGCATCATGTCGTGCGAAGTGGGAAAAAGAAGTGAGGGTGAGGAGGAAGGAAAGGGGAGGTGAGATGTACCGGAACGGGTATGCTCCGCAGAAAGCCGCTATGTGCCAAGCCTCTCATATCATAGCATAGTCAACCCTATACTCCATCACAGAAGTTCCTTTCAGCCCTGTGTAGGCTACAAGGCCCCTCAGCCAATAGGAAGGGCGTAAGTCCCTTACGATGTATTCATCCGCGACGCGTCGTCTGCTCAGCGTCCCCTTGGCGTCTGCATGCGTGTGTTGGGTGAGTAAAGCGAGAAAATGAGAAAATGGGTGAGTAAAGCGAGAAAAGCGAGAATAAAAGAGAAAATGGCTGCGCCCATCGACGCTGGTGCCTTCCGATCTCGAATTTATCCCGTCATCGTCGTGTGCTGAGTGGCCCGTAAGTTCCAAAGTGACACTTGTATTTGCTTTAGATTTATGTCCTGACGCTTCGACAGCAATGTATTCGTGACTATACTGCGCTATTTTCATGAAGCGTTATCACATTCCAGGTGCGTTAGGCTTAACAGGCGTGGCTAAGCAAACAGCTGATCTCGCCGTAACGACAAAAAATATTTGATGATTTGTCCTCATAATGAGATGGCACAAAGCGATAGCTCATTTCACCATCCATTTGTTGCTGTCAGCACTCTGGGCAAGTAACAAGCGCAAGTTCGGATCGAAGCGGGCGGTCGCGTCTGCATGGGCGCTGCCATGTTGATATGTAACCACAGTTACCTGTGGTAACTGGTACAACAATTAAAGAAATGCGACGTATATGTGATGAAGAATAACATATCCTGTATTGATGCGATGCAACATAAGTTGAACGAGCGCAAATGTCTCTACCCTGCAAATTGCAAAGTAACTGCACCTGGAACTAGGTTCTGCTGCGCATGCATGTGACTTGCTTACACCCCGTAGCTTTGGTAGTGTTGAACGGTAGTGGTGAGATAGAGTATAGTATAGTATAGCAAGGGGATGAGAAAGGGAAATGAGGATGAGGCGGAATGATGTAAGCGTGAGGAGGAATAAAGGGGGAGAGGGCCACAGAAAGCGAGTATGTGCCACGAAAGATAGACAGACGAAGGAAGAAGAAGAGGATGAAGAAAGAAGTCCGTCTACGTTCGCCAGGTGGTGGCACTTGCTTGCCAACCCAAGTTAAGCCAAGATTTTCTAAGGACGATCAACTCCGCTGTTCCTTCATACTTGGCGCCGCTAGTGCAAAGCTGCCCTACGTTTTTTTATGTATTAAAAACCGAACACGGCGTTGATGAAAATCGTGGAGGTCTGCTGGTTGGGGCGACACCTTAAGTCAAATTACGTTCGCTGATTTTCGTGGCGTAAAGAATATGGCTAGTTCAAGATAGTTGATTTTACCATACAGATATACATTCAGTTCGTGTCGCGGGCTTCAGATAGAAAACTTGAACGCACCGCCAAGCTTTATCAGAGATCCTGGCAGCAATGCTCAGAAAAAAATTACTATTTTAGTCAGAAGAGACGAACTTTTTGTTTCACAATCTGCCTAGTAGGTGCATAAGAAAAGAGAAAGTAGTTATGATTCGAACAAAAACCATCTTGCACGTCTATCTCGCAGAGGTGAAAGGGAAGCGCTACGTCGCCCTGGGGTAGAGGTTATATGTTTTTACTGTTAGGTCGTAACCGACTGCAGTATTGGCGGGAGGATTTGCAGACGCGATGCAAAAGGACCAGAAAAATTCAGCTCTTGCTGTAGGCAAACAAAGTTAAATTATTAATTGCCTTTCGGACATTTCCTTTTACGTTACGATGGTGTTGTTTGATATGTGTGTTTGAGTGTGTTTTTCCATGTTTGCTTGTGTGCGTATTTTATATGTATTGCTGTTTGTATGCCATTTCTGTGTTGTATGCTCGATCTACACTGAAGGGCTAAGGAGTAGCCGGCGCCTTATATATGCGCCAGCATCTCCTTTTACATTGTCAATAAAAAAAACTTGAAATTACGCGAAAAATTTTGCAGCACCACTTGAATTCCTCTCGCAGAGAAAAGAGGACTTTCTCCAACTCATGATTGAAGCTCGAGAGGGCTGCCTATCCCAGTGCGGTGACAGCACGGAAGAACCGGGAAGCTGCTTCACCGACGATGGCGCCGGAGCCAAGTTGAGCGGTTCGACAAACGCTAAAGGTCAGCCGGATTAAGGGCTACGCTTGGTCCTGTTTTTATACGCTACCCTTTAACTCAGCGGGTCGTTTTGAAACAGACTGTCCGAGTTTCGTTATCTCGTGGTTATAGAGGTTTAGGAGATAGCCTCCTGTGATAACGCACGCATTTACTGCAACTGTATACATAGAGTCGTAACCTAATTATCTGCTCCATTCTAGCGCAGCAGAGAAGCCTTGGCGAACACTGATAACAATTGTTGCGATTTTGCGTTCGAAAACTATGATACGATCATTAGGCAAGCCGTAGTGCGGGACTTTTCATTAATTTTGACCACCTTGAGTTCCTTAGCCTGCGCTTCCACCTAAGCACACAGGAGTTCTTGAATTTCGCACCCATCGAAGTGCGGCCGCCGCTGCCGGGAATCGAACCTGCGCCCTCGAACACCTTACGTGCTAAGCTACCGAGGCGGGTCAGCTAGAACTGAAAACTGAAACATTGGCTATGTAATACAGGGCTTTTAGGCAGGGAGAAGACTGAAAATTATCACAATTCGGCCAATGCTTTGAAATGACATTTAAAAAAATAAATAAACGTTACCCGTTGTGTTACGACAGCACACTGAGGTAAACTATATATATGGGACAGATCGCCCGAAGGGTGACTGACGTCCTCATATTTCTGGGAAATGACATTATACCACAGCGGCGAGTATACGATTCATCATAACTCTAGTAAAGTAGATGTGAAATGTATTCCGCTTACGTGAAAAGATCAAAAATCCTTGGAGCACGGGATGCTGTTGGAGCCACCGTTTCGACAGTTGGACTTGTCTTCTTCAAGGCTGCAGCCTTGAAGATGACAAGTCCGCATTGAAGATTCCATCCTCCACAGAACTTCTACCTTATTTGAGTCCCGCTTACTTGTATTTTGCTCGTCTTGAAATTTATGAGCGCATACATATTCGGTTATGTGTATTAGTGAACTGCAGAAAAAATGAACACCCTTTCTCATTTGCTGTATTCTTGAATTCGCCAGCGGTCTGTGCGTGTACGAACGTTTCGACAATGCAAAAGTTGTTGCGACAGCTGCGTACAACTCACGGTTGCTGGAAGCTTTGTTAGTCGCAATTAAACATTACATTTTATTTATTAGTCAAAGCATGTGTGTCTTTTGTACGCACCGTATCACGCTTTAAAAAAATTTCTTTTTGGTTTTTTTGCGGGAAAGGAAATATAATTCATATAAGCTGATTTCAGGATGCATTCCGGTTGACCTTTGTTTAAGAAAACAGCAATAGTGGATAAAGTGTTTTAATGGTTGATTAGTATCATTGTAAAGATACGCCCCTAGATTCACCTGGAACAAATGTAATTATGTTTATTACGCCTTTTTTGTGAGAACGTGCTCCGTTAGGTGAATAAAACAAGTAGAACAGTCGACAAATGAATTGCATTTCTCAGAGGGCGGTCCCCCCCCCCCCCCCACCTTTTTTTTGTGAGCAGCTTTCCTGGAGGCAAACTCGTAAAAATGGCTATTGCCCTTCATGTATTCTCCTGCAGACAAGCTGAGACAGCAGAAAAGAACGAAATGACTGGCAATAAGATGAGTGCTCATCCGGTTGCCTGTCATTTCCTTATTTGCTATCGTGTATATCCCTCGTGCTCAAACTGAGCTGCCCTGTAGCAATACGACATTATAACGCAACAACTTGCCCAGTCTTCAGTACTTGTCAAGCTGACAGAAATGTGCACTTCCGGCGAGAAACGTCGTACAATACCACCGTGACAATTTTAGAGAATAGTTTCGCTATGCAGTAGTTACTGCCTCAATCAGCTTGACAAGTGCTTTGCAAGAGCAGCAGTTAATTATTATGTGTCCTCCTGGTGACAGAGTGATATCAAGTCAAATGTTCTCAACTGACAGCTTCTCCCTGTACAGATCGACCACCGCGTGCGCACCGAAAAAGCAGCAACTAGCTTTCACAAATCATTTGCACAATGCAAATGTACGTTAACACTATTCAGCATTCGTTTAAAACTACAGGTTAGTAGTACAAAAAAACACACGCTGCGGTGTACACTGTTGCCTTGCCGGCGCAGCACTGATCGTTGAGCGATGTACTTTCAATGCACAACGTAGGTACTAGAGAGGCAACCGCTCGCGTCTGTATATGCGCATATATACTCTGCGTTCTGCATCATCATCTCTGTCTACAAAGCCCTCTAATTCAGGGTAGCACAGTGCATGTTTCATCCAGACTAAACTTCCAACGTTTCACCCTTCTTTTGTGTCGGGATTTATTTGTGCTTTCTCTGAGATTTCTCTGCGCTTAAGGCACGTTCACATCGAGTGCGGATCCGGAAAGCGGACGCGGATTATCCGCAAAAGCGGAAAATCCGCGGCCGCTTCCCCCGATCGCGCCCGGACCGATTTTCTCCGCGCGGAAAAGTTGGCCGCTTTGGCCGCAGCCACTCAGGGCCGAGACGCGCGCGCCCAGTATCGCGTAGTGCCGCAAGATGGCGACACGTCCACAGTCGATTGGTGAGTTGCTCCGCCCGCGTGGCGGAGCGTGCAGAAGGCAACGCGGTCGGTCTGAACAGCCGCGCGCCCTCGCTGCCTCTCCGCTTTGAAAATCCGCTTGCCCGCTTGCGTTCTCCGCGTTCGGTGTGAGCGTGCCTTTAGTATGCGCAATGTTAAGGGTAATAAAGCGCCGTGGCAAACGCGATTTTGCAGTGTACTCCCACATACAAAATTTGCGCTAAAGGTATTACTTCTTTGTGAGTTATATAAGCCAACTATTTGCACTGACTATAACGATTTCTCTTTTTTTACAGCGAAAGCTGTTATGAGATCATTTCAGCGGCCGTTTTTGGCGCCGTAGTTGTCCGCCGCCGCCGCCACCGCCGCCGGTGTCCGTAACCACTATCGCTCGGAATAAGAAAAAAAAACGAAATAAGAAAAACATTCCAGGATGGAACGAGGTTCTAACCTGGGCTCTCTGCGTGGGAGGCCCAATATTCAACCTCTGAGGCATGCCGGTGCTTGAACCAGCTTTGCAAAATGACCCTATACAGGCGTGATGTCGGGAAGGAACCACATTAACATATGCAGTGTAACGTGGTAGAAGAGTAAAATAAGCAGCAAGCGTCGGAAAACGCGAATTCTGTAACAAGGCATCACACAATGCGAATTGCGCAACGAGTAGGTTGTTGAATGCTTCCAACCCATTACAAAAGGCTCCGCCATAATTCTTCATCGTCATCAGGCACAGCATCGACAAAGTGCGCATAATGCCTTACATGCGTTTAGCAGGTACCACGGCTCTCCATAGAATGACGAAAAACGGCATAGTGCCTGCTTCCCTACTTCTCAAAAATTACAATGATTTATAGCGTAGTGGGTTCCTCGCAACTGCATTTGTATTGGTTTCCAAGGAAGCCCATAAGCGCATCATCCATTTCCTCGGGGTCTCAGTAAAGTTCTTCGCTTCCCCCCTCTCTTTCTCCCACGTCAACGTATGTTATACAGCATGACGGGAGAGGGAAATAGCGACCGGGCGTCCCCCAACGCAAATTGCATAACTGGTGGGCCGTTTAAAGCTTCCAACCCATTACAAAGGGCTGAGCCATAATTCTTCATCGTCATCAGTCGTCGCTTCAACAAAGTGCACATAATGCCTTACAAACGTGTAGCTGGTGCCTCGCTTCTCTGCAGAACGACAAATAATGGCTTAGTAGGCGCTTCCCAACTTCACATAAATTGTTATTTATGGCATAGTGGGTGCCTTGGTAATGTACTTGTATTAGTAGCCCCAAGAGAGCTTACAACGGGCTCTAGAAACGCCGCTCTTCCAGCTTTCGCTGTGACTGTGCTGCGGTTTCAGCGAAGGCCTGGCGTTTTAAAGACGATAGTCTTTCTTGGGGAACTTAAACGCCTAAATTTTGGTCTGTCTTTCTGGTTAGAAAAAGTTTATTTCATCGTAGGACGTTACGAACATTTAGAAACAGTGTCCATACTGTCTGTCTGTCTTTCTGTTTGTCGGCACGTCCCTCGATTCAGCCACCCGGCCTAAGTTGAACCACTTGCCCATGGGCCAGCCACCTTGAACGAATGACTAGGTTCATACCTGTGTACATTGTTGATCAAAAAGCAAACATTACGCATATCTGAGGCGCAACATCACTAGGTAAGTATTAGGTGCTGTGTTCCTTTAATAGAAAATACATAGATACGTAATTCTAGAGACCCTAGTTTCTTAAGCTGCGCTGAAAATGCGACTGCGCTGAAACTTGTCTTCCCTCCACGCCTTCTGCACGAGCTCATTGTTGTGTTTCGGTTTCGGTTCCGTATTGCACTGTATGAATGCCATGGGGTGCCGCTCGGGCATTCCTGCTTTACTCAGGTGACGTGTAAATAAAAGAGTGTGCGGAGAGCACTCGTTGAGTGCGGACGTTCCTTCTGCTTCGGCGCTTCCCGCAAAACCGCGTGTTCGGGCTGGCTGGCGTCCCCGCCGGTCGCGTTGGTCACCGCCGGTCTTCGCCTGCTGCTGCGCCGGGACTACCAGCCCGCAACACAGCACTCATGTTTCCCGACGTGTTGCCAGATGGCGTCCATATCTCACGCAGCGCCTCTTCTATTGTCTTTAGACGACATTTGCAGCGACGCACGCAGATACGCGGCCAATTTTTTTCTTCCTTACTTTTCTGTCCCCCCTTACCCCTTTCCCAGTGAAGGGTAGCAAACCGGAAAATTTTCTTCTGCTTAACCTCCCTTCCTTTCACTTAACCTTTCTCTCTCGCTCGCTTTTAGATATAGAAAGTGCTGAATGGAGAGAGACCCTTTTTTTTATAAAGCTTAAGCTAAAAAAATAGGGCCAACGTTTAGGTAAAGTAACCAAAGAAAACAGGGTCGCATGCATAGAACACATAAACAAGCAAAGAAAAAAAGCGAAGCATGGCCTCCTGGGACGTAAAGAGAAACAAAGTAATTGAAGACGAAAGCAGAAATTTTCATCGCAAGCTGATGCTTTCCTATGTTCCATTAGCTAAGCCTGCCACGGCTTTGCAGTTCGAGCACTGCGACTATGTTTTTTTTTTTTTGCGAATGAATCACTCTAGCTGAATTTCGTCGGTGCGCCATCATTAAAGAGCAGTTCTATAAATATCGCCCGCTGTTGGCCAAAGAATACCGAGCGCTGCAAACTTTACACGCATTTGCCTGGTATTCCCTTGCAAAGCAAAATCTTGCATTTGGTTCAAGCCTGTCATTCATGTTTTCTACGCTGCATAGCTTCCTTAATGAGTTCCATTAGGACACATTGTCTTGGCTTTAACTCTGAAAGCAAAAGCGCGCGAATAAGCTTCAAGCTTATTCTTCGTCTTTTCTGTATACAACCTCGTAATGGAGTCCCATTAAGGCTTCACGTCCACCCTCTACGACAGGACGTCGCATTCAGGCCGTCGCGACAGACTGTCATTGAACGTCGGATCGCGTTAGGGCTCTATTACATTACGTCCATTAAGTTACATCCACCGAGGCCTCCTCCGAAGCGCTGTGACACAGCCTGGGTCTCTCCAGGGCGCCTTACAGCTGCCTGCTGCAGATGCACAGAATCTTGCTGCGTTGTTGTTTTTCAAGCGGTGACGGCGGCGCATAGTAGTCACACAAGTCTGTATGCTATGGTTACTCTTTGCGGCAACCGTACGCATTCCTGCTTTCCACTCTATCTTTGCATCTTTACACACTCCATATCCACATATCCACAGTGCAAATCCATAATCACAGTGCATTCCATATTCGCAGTGCAAATTCATGCCGAAATTCGATGAATGCGCAGTTTTGTACAGGCACCGGAATGAAGAAACGAGACTCATGGTTGAGGCATGGCATATCGATAATAGCGGTAGCGCACGCGTGATCCAACTGTCGCTTCGCTTAACTCGCATAAAGAAGAAATCTAATGCCTGCCGGATTGATAGCTATCGCCTAATGCATGGGCATGGGCAGATAAGTTTTCATGCTTTCTTTTCCGCCCTTGCGTGACTTTGCAGTCGTTAGTCGGAGTTTCTGGTAGAGCACTGCACGGGCCGTAATTTCCGGCCCGGGCCCGGCCCGGGCCCGGACCTCGTTTAAATTTACCTGCCCGAACCCGACCCGGTGACTCAAAATGAGACCCGGGCCCGGCCCGAACCCGAGAAAAAATTTCGCCTACCCGGCCCGGCCCGGCCCGACCACAGATCAGGCCCGACTGAGGCGCGACCCAGTAATTTAGGTGGTGATGCCCGAACATGGAATCGACAGCAGGGTGTTTTAAGTGGCAAATATCTACGCTTTGTGGCCGCATGTTTTGCTAACAATTATACTTTAACATAGTTACGGTAATTTCTTGTAAAAAGGGGCTCACGGTGCAAACAATTGAGCGGACATACTGAATACAATGAATGTTTGTTCGGCAGTGGTATACTGTACCTATTTTTTCTGCAAATGCACTGGGGATCATGAAGGGTAATTTGTAGCAGACATTGTAGCAAGAAAAGTGATTTGCAGCACGAGTTAAATTTCGATAGGGAGCGCAATAACAACAAAGGATGGATTGATGGACAGACAAACTTTATTATGGTCCATCAGAACGCGCTCTAGAACGTTACGGGCCGCTCCGACATCGGAACAGAAAGACCAAGTCTCTCTGCTGCATCGCGGGCCCGTTGGCCTGTCCATATAGCTGTTCTTCTAGCGCGGAGCTGGTATATAATAGCAGCCTCCCATTCGGACAGCGCGATCGCTTCGCCGCCGCGTAACACGGAGCACCGCCAGAGCATGTGTTCTAGATTGGCTTGGCAGAGAACAAAACGCTCACTTCACTTTGTTTTTATTGCACTTTATAACCTATTGAAATTTATAGCATGCTCTAACCACAAAGCCAACCATGCACCCTTCTCGATATGTACCACCTGTCTTCACCATTGTAGCACCTTGCCAGAGCAAGAGAAACAGGGGAAAAAAACAAATTTGTGACCTTTGTTGTAAACACACTAATCTAGATAAAGGTATGGAACCGCGTGCACCACGTGTATGCGTATAATCAGCCTAAAGGAAGAAAAAAACTATTTGTCATAGCACTATTTTCATACACCATACCACTGCTTGTATATACAGACTGTAAGTTTCTTCTTCACATGTTACAGTCTGTCTTCACAGACTGTAAGTTTACTTATTCACATGTTATTGAGCGAAACATCAAAGTATCAAGAGATTCCCGATTTAAGCACGCCATGCGCTGTTGCATCACATATCCTGCCGCACTAAAGCTTCTTGCACTGCTCGCGCTGGCCGCACGGGCGCACCACATCTGCCTTGCCAATTGCGAAGGCGTCGGCAGTCGTTGTTCTTAGCTTCCACCACTGGAGCAAATCTAGGATGTCCTTGTGGGCCTCTGCAGAATGACCATAGCTGTCCAGCTCATCCCTTCACTTCTCTCGTTCCCGAACGTCGTGCCACTCTTCAATGTCGTCTATAAAACTCCTCTTTGAGGGCTTCTCCTTGTAGTTCTCAGCAGTGTATGTTATGCACGGTTTCCACCGTGCTCGTTTTATTTATATTATAATGGTTTATGCCTTCCCAGCGATGTTGTATCGGTAGAAGGTGGCCATTGGACTACGCGGTTAGGACAGGCAGGAGTAGGACGAAGCAATTTCGATATATTTTCGGGGTTCGTTCGAGTTTGGCAATAAATGCGCGACTAAGCTTCTCGAAGCTTACTCATTGGATGCATACGGTTCGAGGTAAGGGGATATCACCCGGCACGGAATCTGTCATTATCCTTGTTCAAGCCAGATATTTCGTCAAGCGAATATAATTCACCCCACGCCTTGTTTAATGGACCTGTTCTATTCCTGCACATTCCAACGCTGCTGTAGCAGTATCATGTAGCTCTCGCACTACATAGAGCACTATATAGGGCCTCAAACACGCGGCTCGCGGACCTCTCGCTAGCGGCTCCCCGCCCGCACATGACTGTCTTCATCCCATTTTTTTTTATAAGTATGTTCTTTAGATACACAGGCATGACAGATTGAAAGCAAAACGATATGTTGTTGGAATCCTGCCGTCAAATCCCCTTCAGAAATGATCCCGTATATGAGATATGGGGAAGGTCTGCTGTGAAATAACGGTAGTTTTAAAACCTGTTCCCCCGTCCCACGCTCCTACCTTCGTCATTGCCCTAGCCCTTGCGGGAGTAAATTTTTGTGAATGCGGCCCCTTAGCTGAGGTGAGTTTGAGACCCCTGATATGGTGGAGCAAGACGAAAGCTCAGACGTTAACAATGCAGGCATACAAAGCAGGCTGTCCATGTCCATCTCGCGCCACATGACCACTGGAAGCCGTCACAGAGTCACAGAAAAATAATGTGCCTTTATAGGGATTCTATGCATCAAGACTCCGTGCAGTCCTTTCTTTTTAGAGGGGGGCTCTAAATTTCAGCAACGTTTGCCCGCTTTGGGTTATCACTGTGATCGCAACAGCGATCACAGTGCATTACACATTACATTTATTACTGCGATTACAGAGTAACATTTGGGATACAAAATAATAACAAAAGGAAATAAAGCACGGAATAGCAAGATGTTACATATAAGTGCCTGGTCTATTTACTTTTAGCTCGCCCGTTTCAGGTAAATCTAGTAGCTCATATGCAAGAAGCAAATGAGTTCAGTACTTATCCCTCATAAAACGTCTCCAAATAGCTTACCTCACATTAAAAAAGCGTTTTTTTAGATAAGATGTGGGACATATATGCATGCACAGCGTATGCGGAACAAGGCATATTAAAGAGAACAACGATTTTTCTATTATCAGTAAATTACTCTTTTACCATTCCAAAAGCACCACGCTCGCCGCGACAAGACTCTTGGTAAGAGAGAAAACTCGCATGAAAATGTAGGTAACGACGCCAACTTGAAATTAACGCAGCAAACTCCGTGACGTCATAGATTCTGACGGCATTTACTGGGCCCTACGTAGTTTATAGTGGGTAAAAATGAAGTACATTGACCTCTGAGGGGGTCACAGACTTAACATACCAAGTTTCTGGAAATTTAGTTGAGCCAGTGTCCCCAAAGTACGACGAATACAGTTTGAAATCCGTGACGTCACGTGCGGAGATTTCAGCGCGAGATTTCAAAATGGAACTTTGACCTTGATTTTCTCCTTAATAATAAACTCATTGATGGTGAAATGAATGACGTTCGGGTTCTCAGAGTACACTTTACCGGTCTAAACCAATTCAGTGTTTCACTTTAGTGACCCTTTAAGAACGGAGCAAAGTCCAAGCCCGGCCCGACACGAGCCCGCCACCTCAAACTCGGGCCCGGCCCTAAGCACGGAGCTTCAGGCCCGAGCCCGGCCCGGGCCTGCCGTGAAAGCTACTTTACCCGGCCCGGCCCGGCCCACGGGCCGGGCCGGGCTCGGGTTTTCGGGTAGGTCCGAGCCCGTGCAGTGCTCTAGTTTCTGGTGCCTTTACGTCTCTCTTGTGTCCGTGTTTGCACGCCCAGTCTTCTATAATGAATGCTTTTCACAGTAATACGGCGTTATCGCATATATGCACCTACCTAAGATCCCATGTATTCCTACGTATACCAAAGCGCGTTAGGTTGAGGACGCACGGTTTTTCCGAGGGAAATAGTTCCGCGAATTCTAACGCATTAGAAGGGATCACAAGTGTAGCAGCATACTTACCACGACGGCTTCGGCGATGCGTGCAGTTTTGACCGAGGACGAAGCCCTGGCCCAGTGCGTGCTGTTCTTCGTGGCCGGCCAGGAGACCACCGCGTCGATGGTGGCATTCGCCACACACCTGCTCGCCGTGCACCCCGACGTGCAGGACAAACTGAGGCGAGAAGTGGACGAGTGCATCGCGACACAGGTAAGTGGGAGTTCTCGTGCGAGAATTGTAGTTGTTGTTTGAACAGAACTTTCGGAAAGATTCAATACTCTTTGGGCAGCCTGGAATAGGTCTTTATCGTCTCTGACTCATGGAAAATACAAGCACAGGATGCTTATTCAGTCCGGGGTCCCGTAGCACGTGACTGGAAAGCGACCACCAGTTAAAAACTGAGAGCTCACGTATTTAACGTTTTGTAAGTAGTTTTACGAAAAACAGTTTTAAGCAGTTGGTGGTAACAAAAGAATTCTTGGTGTCACAAAAATAAGCACCAGCTAAGGGTAAATTAAAAATCACCTAAAAAGTCATCGATAATAAGTGTCAGGATATGCATATAACCAATGCGCCCAGAGTCCTATGCACTAAAAGAGTGACGCACTCGGGGATGTATAGCTTGAAGTGAAAATGTTTAGGCAGCGCCTGGTGTCCCATTTCGTTATTCTCTAGATAACATAGCTATTATTACCTGACACACTTGGTTTAAGTCCCTTTTATTGTTCTCGGGAGTTGAACGAGTGTCGGTACTGAACCGTTTTTTATGCCAAAATAAGAGTTCTTCGACACTGAACGCGCACACTCGTAAGCTTAATTTGTCGCACAGACTGCCAAACGCGTACTTATGTACTTATGCATACTTTCAGTCGTCAGCATATATATATATATACATATATATATATATATATATATATATATATATATATATATATATATATATATATATATATATATATATATATATATATATATATATATATATATATATATATATATTCTGCAGTATTTGCATTTCCCAGATCTTAAAAGCCCACAGCCCTTCTAAGTTATATTTTTATATCCTTCGGGCCCCCTGTCTTGTGCTTCATTATTTGATCATGCAGTACCAACTAGCCCAATATGCCTACCTTTAAGTTCGTAGAAGTTGCATACTTCAGTGCACATGTGCCCTAGCAAAGGCAATGGCACTGTTAAGCGAATGTTAACGAGCCCAGTGCACTATTTAAAGAAGTACTCGCGAAAAGTGCGCAGCGCTAACATCGCCAAGACGAAAGAGCCGAAGTCGTTTAAGGTGTATATAACTTGTGAGAACGATGTGGGCAACGCAATGCAACCTTACTTTCTGCAGGGAAGTGAGCCCAGCATGGACGCGGTGGCGAAGCTCAAGTACCTGCACTGCGTCGTCTCCGAAACGCTGCGACTGTACCCTGCAGCCCCAAGGTATACCGAAGTCTTTACGAGCACAAAGTCGTCTGCAAACTGATAATTATGTCGCATTTCTTCACTGTACCTGTCTCCATCACCAATTCACGTAATAACTGATTCGTTACGCTAGCAGCTGGAATATCTGACTTTTAGCAACAATTTGCTTCAGTAGAGAGAGAGAGAGAGAGAAAGGTTAACTGAAAGGCAGGGAGGTTAACCAGAAGTTTTTCGGTTCGCTACCCTGCACTGGGGAAGGGGTAAGGGGGATAGAAAGGTAAGGAAGGAAAAAGGAGTAAAAAAAACGCACACACACTCAAGCACCGGAGCATCATAGTCGTCTAGCGAGGTCGGTTGAGCGGAGAAACTTCAGCAGCGCCTTCGTCGCTTTCTGGTTAGAAGCTAGAACGTTCCGGCTCTGCACAATTAATTGTTCAGAAAGCGTCTGGTCATCAAGGTGTGCTAGTGTTGCTGAGAGCTGTTGTCTTTGGGAGCTGTTGTGAGGGCAATGACACAGGACGTGCGCAATGGTTTCCTCGCTGCCACAGTGAGCACATGCAGCACTGTCTGCCATTCCGATTCGGTAAGCAAAGCTGTTTGTGAACGCCACTCCAAGCCACAGGCGGCAGAGGACTGTTGTTTCGGATCGGGATAGTCCGGACGGAATTTGAAGTTGAAGTGACGGATCCAGACGGTGAAGGCGGGTATGCAGAAAACCGGGTGTATTCCACATTGAATGCGTTAGATCACGTGCGAGAGAGCGAATCTTTGATGCTGCATCGGTTCGTGATAATGGAATGGTGGTGGGCAGGGAGGGGTGCGAGCAAGGTGTCTGATGTGTGCCCTAAGCACCTCCAAGGTTATGTGAATGCTAGCAGGGTGATCCTTTGCGATGGCAATGGTCTCCGCTGTTGATGCGCAGCGTGGCAGTCCGAGACAAGCTGTGAGTGCCTGACCCTGAACATTTTCGACTGCACGTATGTTGCTTTTACAGGTGTTCGTCAGCACCGGTAGACTGTACCGCATATACCCGAGAAATAGAGTCCGATATAATTGCAACATAGCGTGCACCAATGTACTCCACGTTTTCCCTCCGAGGAACTTGAAAACATGTGAGATAGCTGTCGGGCGCTTCTTAAGACCAGCCACATGGGGACTCCAGCAAATGTCTCTATCGATGACGACGCCCAAGAATCTTTGAGCCCTGGCGTAACAAACATTTTGCCCATTGATTGATACGGCATATGCTGTCATTGGCTTCCGTGTAAATGCGACCAACGCAGATTTCTCACGTGAAATCTCGAGGCCTTGTTCACTAAGGTACGCCGATATTGAAATCGCGGCTTTTTGGAGCCTTGCAAGCACCTGAGGCCGTGTTACGTCTGACGTCCAAACACAGATGTCATCGGCATTAATGGATATATGAACTGAACTCGGTATACGTTCCCCGAGTCCGATCAACACAAGGTTGAAAATTACACCATCTCCCGCTAAAGGGGACCATGAGTAGATGCGAAGCCGGAGCACTTGCACGATCGCGTTCCGTTGGCGTTCGTTGGGCATGCTAACGACCCCGCGTCGTGGAACGCGAAGAGGAACGCTACGCGCGTTTTGTCTCCCCTCTAGCCTGGTCGTTAATTCTCACAGGGCGAGCGGGGAACGCGGTCGACAGGCGGGCGAGAGGGGGCAGCGTAGGAGAGGAGAGAGAAGGGGAGGGGACGCGCATGCGCTCGAGCTCATCGCGGCGTTGCGCAGGAGATAATTTCGGCATGTCTAGCCCGCGTTTCGGAGGAAGAGTGGAAAGGGGGAGGGGAGAGGGGAAGCGGAGAGGGGTATGGGAGAGGCGAGGGGAGAGGGTAGATGACAGGGGAATGGTGAGGGGGAGTGAAGAGGAGGTGTGTGGAGAGGGTACGCGCGTACGCAGTAAGGGTGGTCACGCCGCACACCACCACCGGATTGAGCTCCGCCTCAAGATACTTCGCACCTAATAATGTGGGACTTAAGTCGCCACCTTGAGGAACACCACAGTGTGTGTAGTGCTGAGACGTTGGTCCATCATCCGTTTGCACAAAGAATGATCTCATGTGCAGGTAGCAGCAGATCCAACGGTAGACTCCACCACCAAGACCAACCGATTCGAGGGCGTCAAGTATGGCCTCTTGACAAACGTTGTCGTATGCTCCTTTTACATCACAGAAGGGCGCGGCGGATAACCGCCTGCTCATTTTCTGGCGTTGGACGTAAGTTACCAGATCAGTGACATTGTCAATAGAGCAACGAACGCGTCGAGAGCCGGCCATCGCACTTGGGTATACATTATAGCGTTCCAGGAACCACTCTAGTCCGGCAAGAATCATTCGCTCCGTCAGCTTTCCTACACAACTAGCCAGTGCTACTGGGCGGTATGATGCCAGCTCTAGTGGGGATTTCCCAGGTTTTAGAAGCGGGACTAGACGGCTCGTTTTCCATTCTTGCCCTAGTTTGTGAGGCTCTTCCCCCCCTCCACACCCTAAATTGAATAAAGCGCAAGCGGTCATGCTACGACACCTACAGACAAAAACGTACATCACTACAGCCATGCTAAACAGAATCGATCCGGACTTTTCACCTCACTGTCAGCACTGTAATCACGAGCACTGCAATTTTGAACATATGCCCTGCCTGTGCCCCTTTAATTCGGGGTCAGGATTATCAGACAGACCCTCCTGGGAGGCTGCCATGCGCAGCATGGAACTCAACAACCAACTCCTGGCAGCCCAGAGGGCCCGGGACATCGCCGAGAGGCTCCAGCTTCCGGCACCTTCCTGGGTGGAGCCACCTGGCTGAGCTAGCGGGACCTCCAGTCGCGTTCAGCTTCTGCCACTTTTGGACCACAATACAGTTCTCGCTTACTCACTCACTTTTCCATTCTTGTGGGACTTGCCCATCTCGCCAATATTCGTTGAACACATCTAGCAAAGCTTCTCGTGCCCGCTCAGTGAGGTTGCATAACATGCGGTATGATATGCCATCTGGACCAGGTGACGACGACCGATTGCATGCGGCGATAGCCGCATCCAGCTCCTCAATCGTGAAAGGCATGTCCATGCGCGAGTCCAATGAAGGAGGTGTGATAACAGCAGCAATGGCTCCCGGGGAAGTCGAACGGACCACGATCTTCCTGCAAAAATCTTCAGCTACTTCGCTACCCCGTCGATGTTGGAAACGTGTCAAAGCTTTGAAAGGAAATCGCTGTTCAGGAAATGTACGCAGGCCTCGCACAGTCCGCCATATCTGTGATAGAGGTTTTTCGGGGGTCTAGAGACTCGCAGAAAAATTATGGCAACTTCGCATTAGTGGTGCCCAGCCTGAAGGAAGAGCGCAGCTGGGTGGCCTTCAACCTTTCTCTTTCTTTCTTTCTTTCTTTCTTTCTTTCTTTCTTTCTTTCTTTCTTTCTTTCTTTCTTTCTTTCTTTCTTTCTTTCTTTCTTTCTTTCTTTCTTTCTTTCTTTCTTTCTTTCTTTCTTTTCTCTTCTTTTCTTTCTTTCCTTCTTCCCTTCTTTCTTTCTTTCTTTCTTTCTTTCTTTCCTTCTTTCTTTCTTTCTTTCTTTCTTTCTTTCTTTCTTTCTTCCTTTCTTTCTTTCTTTCTTTATTTCTTTCTTTCTTTCTTCGCTTTCTCTTTTTTTCTGCTTCTTGGATCTCATTTTAACCCGCAAGTGTTTTATGCCGGGGGTCCACCAAGAGTTTCATGACGTATTTCCGAGATGAGATCAGACAGTGCCTATACGAAGGTCAAGTTCGTTATCGCGGCGTGCGTAAAAATATCTTTCGTCATGCATCAAAATAAAGACACGAAGAAAAATTTCGGCAGGTCGCACACCTCGTGGGAATCTGTTTCGTGCGAAGCAGTCAGCGAGTGGTTCTATGCTGCATTTTCTTTTTGCTTTGAGTCAAGCGTTACGAGGTGGATCGACGTGTTTTAGTGAGAGTAGTAGTTGTGATGCACTTCGTGGGCTTACTAGGCAGGTCGACAACACTGGCGTTTAAAGGGTAACTTATGGTGCGACGTAACGTCAGCAGTCACGTACACCACATATGTCAGTATTATCGAAACGAAGTGCACTTTACGGCGCTTTGATGTGAATACCGCACGTAACCTTCGTTAGCGTATTCATCCAGGGTCGAGCGACGCTTGAATATAGCTTGCGGAATAATAAGAATTCAAATGTAATGTTTAAATGACTGCTATAAAAGCGGAGCCAACACTGGCACCACAGAAGTTAACCTTACATGACGCCTGCATCGTAGGAGTATATATGTAGCGCTTATTGCTTTGTTATAAATTTAGATAGCCAGCATGCACCTCAACACAACTGACGTTGCGCCGACATAACGCTTGCATAGAGTGTTTTCCAAAGCAGTCTCCAGACCTTGCGTGGCTCTGTGGTAGAAGACATGACTGCCGCGCAGAATGCTTGGGTTCGATTCCTGCTGAGATTCTGATTTTCATTCTTTGCATTGGTCGGGTAAACGCTGCAGGTGTCGCTTTTTACCAGTGTCTGTTGTCGACGTTCTTTGCTAGATATAAACTGTCAATCACCTGTGGCGCATACCCGTATACCACGACCCGTGGTAAATGGGGATGTGTTTGGAGGAAAGGGTTTGACGAAGTACGCGACAGGATTTTCACATAATTCATGTCATGACCAGTCATATTCGTCAAGTCCTCTTACCAGGCCCGTAGCCAGGAATTTTTTTCGAGGGGGGGGGGGGGGGGGGCACTTGGTGAAAGCCTTGAAAAACACCCTATCTTTATTATGTTTTTTTCGGTAAAACACCCCCCTCCATAACACCCAGACGTAGGCGGATAGATAGATAGATAGATAGATAGATAGATAGATAGATAGATAGATAGATAGATAGATAGATAGATAGATAGATAGATAGATAGATAGATAGATAGATAGATAGATGGATAGATAGATAGATAGATAGATAGATAGATAGATAGATAGATAGATAGATAGATAGATAGATAGATAGATAGATAGATAGATAGATAGATAGATAGATAGATAGATAGATAGATAGATAGAAACGCTCAAAGTGCAAAAGGTTCACTGAGAAGTGCTTCGCATATAAAAAAAATTAGGGCAGCTACTCTCTAGTGATTCAAAGGCTGAGCTGGTGGCCTTCCCCTCTTCCTTTCTCTCCTCCTCAACCTCACTTTCCTTTCCCGTCACCTTGCTAGATAGATAGATAAATATACAAGGCTACGCTATGATTTACCCTCTCCCCTCCTTCTTTACCTTACATCACTCTTCCTCGACCTCGCTTCCCTTTCCATTCCCCTTGCTAAACTATACTATACAAAGCTGTGCTCTACCCTCTCCCCTCCTCCCTTCCCTTCTCCTGACCTTCACTTCCCTTTCCCAAACCCTTACTGTACTATGTTCCTTTCTTGTCTTTGCGTGCCTTGGCATAGCTAGGCTGGGATTCCCTTTCTTAAAATGGCTCCTTCTCGCTTTGGTAGTTAATGCGCAACGACAACGGTCTTTTGCAAAAGCTTAAACAAATCCGCTGTTAAAAGGGAAAAAAATACATCTCCCGCAAAAGGGGACCATGAGGTGATGCGAAGCAGCGTTTCGGCATGTCGAGCCTGCGTTTCAGAGGGGAAGTAGAGAGGGGGAGTGAAAAGGAGGTGTATGGAGAGGGGTTGCGCATGCGCAGTAAGGGTGGTCACGCCGCACACCACCACCACCACCAATTTGAACTCCGCCATAAGATGCTTCCCATCTAAATGTCGGAAAGATTCAGCGTCGCTCCTTTCGGTATCTTCGCTGTAGTGCAACAGTGCTACGCAGAGAAGACGTTGCGCGGCGGAACAGCAGCGCAGTTACCAGAAATGTAACTGCGGGCTTTTCCGCTTCTTCCTAAACCGGAATCTCCTATAACAAAAAATCGCTTTCGATCACTACTACCACAAGGCAGATACACATTACAAAAGCTTTGTCCACTGGGCGCCAGGAAATTAGACACCAGTTTTGAACGTAAATGCTAACGCACTGAGTATGCTAGGATAAAAAGTGGCAGCAACACAATTAGTCTGTATTACCGCGAGACTTTTAATCAAGATTTTAAAAAAATTAAGGTGTAGTGTTCTCTTGAAAATTTTGTCACGTATTGTGAGGTGTTTCGGCAAACTTTTCTTGCTGGTGCGTAACTTCCAGTCTCTCTTAGAACTGTAAACAAGCTCCTAAATAATGTAGTAATTGCGCTCGGACAACCCGCGCGATCAACGTGGTCTCAGGGACAAACAAAGAATAAGAACAAAAAAAAAACAACGCGATGACAGGAGACTCGAGTAACGTTCATGAACTACAAACCGATTTCCAACGTAGCTGTAGCAATTGGTGTCGTTTGCTGTAAGCATCTTTCTCGAAAACAGTGGAAAAAAAAACTAGCGACAAAGTTCCCACAATCTTCGGTAAATTTGATCTCGGTGGCAGTTATATCTTTTCCGAGTTATAATTTCCTTGACGTCCCCCCCCACCCAAAAAAAAAAGGATGTATTTTAAAACGATCCGGAGTGCCTGCATATACGTAATCTACTGAAGGTGTCTTAAATGGGTAGCCTTAAAATTTGCCTAGGTATAGTCTATAAGAACCTCGCGCTGAGCTGACGGAAATATAAACCAAGCGTCTTGTTTACTTTACTGACAACATCGAGGGAAGTCCGCCTAAATTAATGCGAATCCTTCCCTATTTCGCACCTTGTAATGACATGGTTCGAAATGTCAGCTTGCAATGACAGGCTGGCATAACATCAGAGCTTATCCTTTTGAAGCACGGAGCAATATATATATATATATATATATATATATATATATATATATATATATATATATATATATATATATATATATATATATATATATATATATATGCTGCCTAGGGGAGGAGCGTGTTAAAAGTTTGTCTTTGTCGTCGCCTTCTCTTACGGTATGGCCACCAGGCTAGAGCGGTCGGCCGTAGAAGACTGCGTGCTCGGTGAAACGGGAATCAAGATTCGCAACGGCGGAATGGTCACCGTGCCTCTCTACGCTCTGCATCGAGACCCGGAGTTCTTCCCGGAGCCAGACGCTTTCAAGCCTGAAAGGTGACTACTCCCACGCTTCATCTGGAGTGCGGTTTCACGATATATAGGGCAGCGTTCAGTTGCGGCAAGGACAAAGACAAGCAGCTGTTTTTAAATAAAAATACTCAGAAGGTCCCCTAAGCATTTGCCCAAGACGACTCGAAGGCGAAAGCCTTCTTCTTCTCCTGAGGCGATTGTATCGATGCCCCCCTCCCCGGAAGGCTTTTTCCACCTAACGTGATTTCGCACTGCCTCTGTGATAACAGGCACTTGTATATCTTTCTACACATTCCGTGGTTTTGCCGTGCCTCCGGGATCGGCCCACATTTCACCAAGCGAAGATGTCATATGACGAAGTGACTTCATGATGACGTCCTCACAATGACGTCACAAATTTTGGGAGCCTGAGACATCATGAAGCCGTCATCGGGGGACGCCATCACACGATGGGGAACGTTCGCATCACTCGTGTGGGCGCTGACGCCGCCGAGGTTCACTTTTCGCGTTCGATGAGGCATCTAAGCCTTTCGCATTGATAAAAGTTGAATGAATTTCATCCGGCTTGCATATGCCGCGTTTAAGGCTGTCTTGTAGACGTGCCCTGAGAAGGGTGACGTTCGAATGTTCGTAGGGTATTAAAGGGACACTAAAGAGGGAAACAGTTTTTATCGTAGTAGTAGTAAATTACCCGTTCACAATACTGAAAGCGCAACTCTTGCCGCGGGAAGATGCCTTGTAAGCGAGAAAACGAGCAGAAAGAAAATGCAGGTGGCGACGCCATATCGAAGTTTACGCACCAACTCGTTGTGATGTCGTAGATTTCGACGGCATCTGCTAGGATCTACGTAGTTCTTAATCGGGTAAAAATGGAGTACATTGTTCTCAGAGGAGGCCAGAAGCCTAACGTACAAAGTTTCAGGAAACTTCGTTGATTTAATGCGGCCGAAATAGGAAAATAAACACTTGGAAATCTCTGACATCAATCTGCTGTTTATGTTCAGAGATTTGGGCACGAAATTTACGAAAATAAGCTTTATTCTTGATTTTCTCTCGTATTAGAAAAAAAAAAACTCTGCTGTGGTGAAATTAACGGCTTTGGAAAGATAACTTATCCGTTTCAATTGATTGATTGTTGAACTTTAGTGTTTCTACAAAGAAAACGTAGTCTAGAAGTACACGTTCCTTGGCTAGTCGGTTTATGTTCAAGTGCAAGCCACAAAAGTATGGCTCTTTTTGCGCAAGGAAATTAACGAGGGAAGGGGTCCACGGGAGCGCTCCCCTTGACCCCTTCCCTCGTTATTCCCTACAAAACAGCCATACTTTTGTGGCTAGTACTTGAAAACGTAGTGTTGTAGTGTTCTATTTCACATCTAACATTATAACTCTAGAAGTACTTCCTATACAGTCTTATTGCCGCGAATATGTGTTTTTGCCTCTTTTGCGCGTTTTCTCGGTGCGAGTGGGTACCGAGTACGGGTATATGAGTGCTAATGTATGGCACGTAACAGTGCGTCGCTAGCGTACCAGACCTGCCGACCTCAGTCAAGTGTGACTTGTACATCTGTGTTGGCAAATGAGTCAATGATAGGTCGCCACTTGCTCCGGTATTGCACTATCTCCGGGACTGTGCCACGTTTCTTCCATTTTCTTCCGTGCCTTGGACTGACAGCATAAGGGACGGAAAATTGCCAAATAACGCTATGCCTTAAAATCACCTGTGTTCTTTCATATCTTCAGTACTTCACAGTTTTATTAGTAGCGCATAAAACAATGGAAGGGGATGGCTTGACTCCCAACGAGGGCGCGTACTCGTGTGGAAAAATACACATGGTCGCGTGCACGCGACCGTTCGTATCAGCATGCGCACGCGACCGTCTGTTATCGCGTGCTCGCTGTTATCGTGGTAACATGCCATAACAGCCAGCGTGCGGTCTCGAACAATTTTCCATCACGTGCGTTATCAATGTCCTAGGCCGGAACAAAGATGCAGATTTCAGCCATTTCTATGCACGGAAAGTCTCTCTAACTTTACATTCTCAGATGAAGGATAATGTACGTTTTGTGCCTACCTTACGGTGAAATTGACCTGTACAATTATGAATGTGTACACAGAAATAGGATTATTTAAAGGGGCCCTGCAACAATTTATAAACATGGTCAGAAAATGATGCCAATCGGTAGCCGAGGCTCCTGCAATGAAGTGTGCCGAACGTTATAGCGCTGTACGGCGCATAAAATTTGCTATTCACTTTAAATCAGCTAAAAATAACTGGCTTTTCACTCGACGAATTATGCCATAAATACAATTCGGCTCAGAGACATTGGTTGATTTGAGCATTGTGAGCTGCATAGTTTCCGCGTCCGCCGTGTGGTGCCGCGACGAGCCCGCGCTGTGCTCTATAGTGCTAGAATTGCTAGAATCACACACGATATAGAATTACACGAGCGTGCTCGTGACCACACTGAAAGTGAGCCGCGTGTTCAAAGAAAACAAGAAAAGAATGTGCTCGAGGTCTTGACTTGCGTTGCCGTACGGACGTTGCTTCTTGCCTTCTTGTAATCACCGCCTCCCCATCCCTCTGCAGCTTTCAGCGCGCTCGCTGTGACGAAAGAAGAGAGAAATCGCTTGAAGCATGCGACGAATCCATAACTGCACTCGAATTTGACGGATTCTAAAAATATTTGCGGCAGTCGATTCGTGAGGCAATAAACTCCGTTAGGGAGGTCACTCGATGGTTACATAGAAAAGTGTTCGCGGGCCCCTTCAAAAGTCGCTGGGCCTTGCTTTTGCTTCTTTCTAGCTCTCGGCTGTGTCTTTTTCGCCCGCATTATCGAGCATGCTACGTATGGATTTTAGTCTTGAATCCGTCCAGGGCTGGGGCTTATGAAAGGCAGGAAGGGTCTGTAAGACACCCCCGTGCTGCTAAAAAAACTCACAGGTTCCCTTATGCAGTCACCTAAGACGACTCGAAGGCGAAAGCCCATCTTCTTGTTCTTCTCAGTCGATGTATTGATCCTGCCCGCCCCCTTCCGCAAGCGTTGTGCACCTAGCGTGGTTTTTCATTGCCACCAGGGTCGGAGGCACCTCACCTGGTTTGGCCCTGCCTCCGTGGTCTGCGCACTTTTAACCAAGCTACGATGTCATGTGATGACGGCATCATGTGACGTCACGCCAAGATCTGTGACGTCATGATGACGTCATATGGTGAGGTCAGCACGTGATGATGAGGATTTTTTTTTTAATCACTCGTGTGGTCCCCGACGCCGCGGGACGCCGATGACGACGGTCAGTTTTCCTGTTTGATGAGGCATCTAAGGCTTTCGCTTTAAAAGAAGAGGCTAGGATAAGGTGTGGCTGGCATTTTTCTACGCACTTAGGTCTCTTGCGGTGGTAATTCTTTAGTTCTATGGCATTTTGGCCATCTGATTCATTCCTACAAATATATTTTTCGGACAGGTTCAGCGAAGAAAACGCCGACTCCATCAAGCCTTACACGTACCTTCCTTTCGGGGCTGGACCCAGAAACTGCATCGGAATGCGACTCGCACTCCACGCTGTCAAGGTCGCCTTGCTGCACTCCGTTCACAAAGTGCAATTTGTTCGGACGGAAAAAACGCAGGTGAGAATATCGAAACTGCGAGTGAATTGTGTTACGTCTCAATGTTATCAATTGCGCCATTAGGAACAAGGATTGTTTGTTGTTGTTCCTGTCATTGTTGTTGTCCTTGTTGCTGTGCACCAACGGGAATTTCTAACCCCTGGTGAAACCATGAGCGTCACCGACCGGTAAGAAAACGAGGCTCTTCTACATTATTGGACTTAACGTTTGTAATATTATTCACAATCGAATGACTAAGCGATCAGGTCTACCGATGTTAAGCAGTTCATTCAAATTATCTCGAAAACCATAAAAATGAGAGTAGCCGATCAGGAGCGACCCGCCGCCCGGTGCACATAGTGTATGCCCTTTGATGGAGAGAAATACAAGCGATACTGCAGCACCGTACATGGTGTGAAATGACTTCAATCGTGGTGAGATTTGGTATCAATGTCGCAAAGTAATACCCTATACCCTCTAAATAATTCTTAGAAGGAAAGAAGGAAAACGGGAGAGAGGAAAGACAGGGATGTTAACCAATTTGGCATAACCGGTATGCTACCCTGCATAGGGGGAAGGGATGGGCAGATTGAAAGAAGAGTAAAGAAAGAGAGAAAGAGGAGCGGCATAGCAGAGTGGCCTCTCTTCGGCGGAGTCCAGATGGGAGTTGAAGTCTCCACAACTCGTTTAGGTGGTGTTGCCGATAGTTTTGGCTTCTTGAGGTATTCAGTGTTGAGTGCGAAATATTCTTTGCGATCCTTTGAAGCATGACAGCAGCATCAGACCTTGAAAGGGGTATAGCCTCTTCCTTGTTGCCTTGCAAAGCTGACCGAGCAGCATTATCGGCATGTTCGTTGCCAAGCACGCCGCAGTGACTTGGCAACCATTGAAATGTCAATTGGTGTCCCTTCTGGAATGACGTATGAATGAGGTGTCTTATCTCGAATACCAGTTTTTCGTATGGTCCACGCCGCAGGGCTGACAAGAGAGATTGTAGGGCTGCTTTGGAGTCACTAAAAATTTACCATCGCTGTGGTTGTTCGCGATGGACAACAGAAAGTGCAGCGCGAAGAGCTGTGAGTTCCGCAGCCGTTGATGTTGTTGGGTGGTCGGTCTTAAAGCTAACAGTTACTCCTTTCGCTGGGACAACTACTTCTCCGGACGAATCACGGATGGTCGTTGAGCCGTCGGTGTAAATATGTATGTGGTCGGTGTATTTCTCGTGCAGTAGAAGCAGAGATTCTTAGAAATTAGTGAATACTATATCAGCCATGTATTAATTTGCTTTATGGTCAGAGACAGAACACACGTATAGTCTTTCTCCATTTCTCTGCCTTGTAGTTCTTTCAACATTCATTCATTCATTCATTCATTCATTCATTCATTCATTCATTCATTCATTCATTCATTCATTCATTCATTCATTCATTCATTCATTCATTCAATACTGCCACTCTCATCTGAGAGCATAACAGGGGTACGTGGGCAATACAATGTGTTATAATGTCTTACAGTATGTCACTTTGTCAATGAGCTTACAAGGACAAAATCGAAGACTTTCAAAGAAAAGTTTAAAAGAGAAAGAGCAATATAGAATCGAAAAAGAACATTATACAATAACTAACCAGTAATAATAAATTGAATAATATTAATAGCAATAATGGCATGCAGTTTCAAACAGCTTTCGAAGCAGAGATTATGGACCAATATAAACTGTTGGTTTCATTACGTCAGGATATTCCGGTGTTACCTTTTTGCCTAGAATTAGGTTCCATTTTAGGCAAGGTACTCTGTTGTACATCGCGGTATTAGGCGACATGAAATGTCTAGACGAGGCAGCCAAAATATTTAAAAATCTTTGTGACTTCGCGAATGCGGTAATTTTTTTTTCAAAGTTTTCTTTCCGCTTCTGGTGCAGGTTCCATTGAAAATGGCGACCGTGTTCGGAGCCATTACTGCCGAAAACATGACCGTAGGAATACGAAAGCGATCGCCATTGGTTGCGTAACTGCGCGAAAACAAAAAGAAATCTTGAAGGCACAATATCAAGAAAAAATTTGAGTTCCATGCAGACCCAAACCTCCTCCGTGAAACGTGGGAGGCTGCGATCTCCAAGCCGGACCTGGTCGTACAGCACCAACTCGTCGCCCTGGCCCAGTGGGGGTCCAGGCCGGAGGGTTTCTGGAATTAGGGACCCCCCCTCCCCCATCGTCACTAACTGGCGACTTATCAATAAACATATTTTTTCTCTCTCATTCCACTCTCTCTCTCTCTCTCCGCTGACAGTACTTTTCCATCACACTTTTTTTTTCTTTTTTTTTTCTATCACGTTCAGATACGTGAAGCTTGTATTCAACACTTGCTCATAGTAATAAACAGCGCTGTTTATCACTATGAATAGATAGCAACTACCCCAGCTTGCCACTCTCTTGAACACCTGCTCCTTCCGAACAGCAAATGCGACCTTTTTGGAGCACGCATAAATATTTCATTCAAATTTCCATTGGTGTTTCCTGCATTTCAATATAAATGACCATTCAGAGCGTATGGCAATTAGTAACTGAAAATTTCGAATATTAAGTTGCTCCGTGACTTCTAGACTGCTGAGGTGGAGGTGAGACATTTAAAGCGGCAAATGTTAAAAACGCCAAAGTATAGTCAATTAGCGTAAATATTGTTATGAATCATCGCAAGTGAACTCTTACAACATTCCTTAGCAAAATGCAACTGTGCTACTGATGCCAATGAGTGCTCACTTCAAACGCACATTAGCCGACGCGGTGGCCCAGTGGTTGCGCTGCTCGGCTGCCGGCCCGAAAGTGGCGGATTCGATCCAAGCTGCGCAGGTCGCATTGCGCTCGAGGCGGTATGCTATAAGTATACCACTGTGCGATGTCATTGCACGTCAAAAAACCCCAGGTGGTCGATACTTACCCGGAGCCCTCCACTACGGCGTTTGTCATAGCCTGAGTAGCTTTGGGACGTTAGATCCCACAAACTAACCGACCAGCCATAAAGACTTGGTAAGCGCTCAGACATGATGCCAAAGGAACTAGCGTTCCGGTTATTAAGAAAAAAAAAAGCCTTCCTTAGGGATTCTCGGACGGAATTATGAAGGAGGCTAGCCATAGGCGTGCATAGGTTCACAACTCGGGAGAAGGAGGGAGGGTGGTCTTCTCACGAAGGTCTGTCATTGTTCTGCTGCTTTGAGGGGTAAAGGTTCGGTAAACAGCTACTTGAATGCAACGTCAAGAGTTCTTGGTCGCCACTATCGTCAAGAAAACATGCGCAGCCATAACCCTACGCAATAAAAAATGACGTACAAGGTCCGACTGGGTAAATGTATGAGGCCGAATCGGTGCCCCTTTTAGATGATTAGCCCCCCACCCCTCTTCTCTTCCCTTCCCATGAGGCGTACATTATTCGTGGCCTGCCTTTAGGACCAAGATTCTAAAGGTAGTGGTGCTCGCTTCACATCTGCCACATGACGTTGTCTTGAGTGTACCTAGAAATCCGTGATCGCAAACGTGCGCGGAATAAAAATTAATAGGGCATGGTACTGGCGTAATAGAAGACGGGGACGAGATGAAGAAACGCGGGACCACGCTAGACTTCAACTAAGCTTTCTCTAGTCCCGGTCTTCTATTTCGCTAGTACCATGCCCTATTATTCTCGAAGCCAACCAGCGTCCTCTGGAATGGCGTTGAGCCAACTAGCCCAACTTTCCACCTTAACTGTCTGAATAAAAATTAGTAATTAGTGATATGTTGCAGTAAACCTCTTGCTTGGGCTATAGTTAGTGCATTCTTGAACAAATATAGCAGGGCTACGCGAGAAAAAACACGGACGAAGAAAAAATAATTTAGGGAGGGGCGAAGCATGTAGGGAAGGTTGTTTCAGCTCCACTCACGTGAAACCTCTGGAAGGGTGAAACACGCAGTGTGCGGCGGTAGTTTTCCACAGTAAAATCATGCACTGCGCACTGCGGCACTGCAAAGTCAGCACTGCGGTGCACATGGCGCTGGCGGCATACGTGTCCTATGGGGAGAATATCCCGCACAGCAATTCATTTTACTTGCGTTCTGATACTTCTGCAAGAATGTCACGCATATTTAAGACTCCTGAAGATCAACGTTGGTTTACAGGGTTTAATATCCCAAAGCGACTCAGGCTATGAGTTCAACAGAGAAATTAAGGCAAGGAAAGCATACGAGTCATTATTTGTTCTTTTTAACGCGACAGCGTTCAAGAGCTCGTTTCACAGAAGTTCCAGTGTTGGTGTCGGCATCGGCGCAGCTGCTTGTGAGCGAAAAATAGGCGTTGTCCATGAGGAAAAAATTGAGATAGACGCAAAGAAATAAAAGCCTTTGGTCGGAGTGGGAATCGAACCCAGGTCTTCTGTGAGGCCATCAGGTGTTCTACCATAGAGCCATGCCAGTACTTAAAACCTTCGGGGGAAAAAACCTCTACGAATGTCTTGTAGTGCGAGGCGTCTCCTTAACGCATGCAATGTAGCGTGGCAGAAGCGCTGAATCGCCCCAGGCGTCAAAACGCGGGAATGGCGCAGCGAGTTGGCAGTTGAAACTACATGTGCGAATATCCTAGTTTCTAATTCGAATCGAATAAATCAATTCGAATTTCGAATATGTAGTATTTGAAGTTTCGAATAGTTCGACATGATGAATGTCTAAAACGCGACAAAGGGCAACGGTGCAACTTGGTTAGGGTGGGATGGCTAAAACTAACGCTAACGTCGTTACAGTACGCCTTTCGTTAAAACTTTCACCGATGTGCTGGTTCAAAGCAAGCGCATGTTTATTTTAAGGGAGATTATGCAATTTACACACGTGAAGAAACCCACGAGAAAACTTTCAAGCCCTTGACAACTTCGCTTCCGAAACGAAGGCACGGACTTCTTAAGTAGTTCGATCGCGTACGCCGCAAGCGCCCTAAAACGTCCCGATTTTGGCCCGCGAAACCCTCTGTGATTGGCTTGACATGTGAAAATTTGTTCACGCTGTGCAGTCGCCACTGCCGCACCGCACCACTCGTTCAGAAACTTCCATCGTTCCGGCGCGCAGTTAAAACGGTGCTGTGAACGCGCGCCCGAAAATATTGGGGCCAGGAGCACTCATGACGGTGAAGCACAACACTAGCGTTGTTCTTTCTTCAATTTTCAATAAAATCATTTATATTCGATATTCGATTCGATATTCGACATTTTTGGCTCCTATTCGGCATTATTCGATTCGAGATGAAATTTCACTATTCGCACAGCCCTAGTTTAAACACCACCCATTTCAATGCGCTCAGACATATTCAATCATAATCAGCAGCAACAGCGTCAACAAAGTCTGCAGCTGCGCAGGTGAGCGTGCTGCCTTACACACGTGTAGTGGATACTTCGCCTCCTCGCAAAAGGAAGAATTATGGCGTAGTGGGCACTTCGCAACAGTCCTTGCAGTAGGCATTCTAGGATAGTTTGTAACAGCCAATTTACACACGCACAGACGTTCCTTTCCTCGCGGCCCGGTTGAGGTGTGCAGGAGAAGCGAAGCCAGGCTAACGACATTACGCTATCGCGTTCAACTCTTGAAGGCGAAGCTCAAGCGTCTTCCCAGTTTTTAACTGCGGTGTAGGAATTTATGACATCAGCTGAGATGAAGCGACGTGGATGAAAAGTGTCCTTTCCGTAGTTGGGGCCCAAATCCGCAACCTTCGAATCACGCGTCCGATGGTCTTACAAATCAGCTCCCATCACCTTAGTTGTGCATTTTTTGTGCGTCTATTCCGTGGGAATTTTAGCCAGTGCCACTTGTCCACACTCGCCGCATTGGCTACGAGAGACACTCGCTATGGCACTCCCAGGCATTACAAACGTGAAAGGAGTTTTTGGCAAGGCTGTCACCATTAAGTCACACTATCCGTAGTTCTTTGAATGAAATTTGTGCGATGTCAAACTGTCCCGTCCTTGTCATTTCAATTCTGCGCTTTAGAATATATGAATATGTCAAATGGCTGTTCTCTACTAATTTCACTGAATAATATGGTGTGACGTGCCGTTGTGGCCGTCTGTATCTATGGGTTCCGAGGCGGCGTAAGAAAGACGACCGAACACACTGGAGACCAGGAAGGGACTACCTCACCCTTTTCTTTATTCCTCGAAGCTGCCCGAGCGCGCGCGCGCTCGGCGTCCATCTTCGTTTTCTTCGCGCGAAAGCGCTAGACACACACCGAGCGTCGTCTGCTGTCGCTCGTGACATATGGGATACCAAGAAATGTAGCCTTCTGCATTGCGCTTCCGCAAATGAGTTCCTTGCGCATGTTTGATGACAATTTGGTATAGCATATACACAATGATTAATCTACTCGTGAAAAAATTGTTGCTTTTTTTCGAGTTGAACGATTCGGATACGTACGCGGTAGCCAAGTATCAATCGCATTGTTCGGAAATGAATAGCTTTATTTGTTAAGCAAACACACTGACCACACAAGTGTTGTTCGGTTTGGAACGTTTCTTCTTAGATTTGCGATCATGTACGCACGTTTTTTGCCTTGCATTGATCTCGTCGAACAGCAGCGCCCTACTTATAGTTCCCATTGGGAATAAGACGCTCAGTTTAGCAGAGCCGATGTTGCGTTGCATTCCTGTGTTGTCCTTGGTGCATTCCCGTTCTGCCAGTCGCCAAAGTGGCAACGTCTTCTGCAAGCCCTTCATTGGCCTTTCCTATCGGCAGGGCTATAGCTAACTGGAAGTGTACTGTTCGCCGCGGTGGTAAAGCAGTTGCGGTATCTCGGCTGCTGACCCGAAGTTTGCGGGTTCGATCCCGGCAGCGGCGGTCGCATTTCGATGGAGACGATATGCTAGAGGTCCGTGTACTGCGCGTTGTGATCGTGCGCGTCAACTAACACCAGATGGCCTAAATTTCCGAAGCCCTCCACTGTACGGCGTGTCTGATAATAATATCGTGGTTTTGGCACGTAAAACCGCAGATATTATTACCTTGAAGTGTCTCAGCAAGGGTCACTTTAGTGTTCGCTGCGAAACACGTGGAGAAGGCGTGGAGTAAGTTGTACACTTTTGGTCAATCTTCAGCTGCGACGTTAACCCCGTTGGATGGAAACAACTTTATTGTTGGAAGCAACTTTACTGTTAACCCCGTTCCAGCTGCACGCGATAAAACCGTCTCCGAATTCACCGGTAAAGATTACGCAGCTGCGAAAGGGTTCACGCAAGCGAACCTTTACTTGGATCGCCACTGGCGTACGCGCACGCCATTTCCTCATGGTCGCAACAGCAGACGCCCCAGCACTGTTTGAACGTCGTTTTCTGTCGCGACACTCTACGCGCTGTTTGGCGTCGCCAGTGGGACTTGTCTTACTAAAAGCCTAACATTCAGACGTGGAGTCACTTTTAATTTGGCTCTCCGCTGACAGGTTTGCACGCGCGCCATCGGAGAAAGTGACGGAAATGTCGCCACTCAAGACATCCACGGTGCCTACGATCGTAGTCATCTCAATTGCACTATTTGCTTCGCGAGTTTTCGTAGCAGGCCAAGCCAAGTCACCTCCAAAGTCAATCAAGGACGCCTGCGCTCAGGAGAAGCCTATAATGTGGAAAAATGGACTACGATATGTGGAACGTAAGTACGTCGTCCTAACGTTGTCTTTGGAAACGTTGTCCGCCAATAGGCAGGTGAAACTATGTATGTTTCGCACATTTCCAGCTAAAACAAAGCTGTTACGTAGATTCGCACGTTCAGATTTGACGTTCAATATATGAGTTGGCTGATCAACAACAGAATGAAATTCAACACAGCTTTTTTCTATTGCCACACAGACTCGTCCTTAACACATGTTTTGTGTTTGTGTATATGTGTATTATATGTGCGTCGTTAGGCCGTTGTTGTGCATGAAGTGAAGCATTGTCTTGTGGAATCTGTTGTCATGTATACAGCGGTCATAACTTGTGGTGTCACTTTAAGTACAAGAAGTCAGAACGTATTGCGTGGCTTAAATTATCTCGTGCAGCAACCTCTTCAATCGTTGAATTAAGGTACAACACGTGCGTCACTCTAATACCTCGAATACTTTTCATCTTAGTTCACATATCTCTCTAGGATTCAAGCGGAGCGTGTACGTCGCATGCCTAATTTTTTCGGCTACTGAATCTATACACCAGCTCCGAGAGCGATTTCTCGAATAGATCATTGCCGTACGCAGATCTCCTTTCGTTAAGCATGCAGCGCGTGTAAGGTGTTCCAGCGAGTGTTCTAAGTATTGCCAAAATGTCATCAACAATCTCATTGATTTGTTATTATACCACAGTCATATCCTTTAATAGCATGAAAATTTCGCTTGATTCTTGCGGTAAATGTAGGTTTAATCGTAAAAAAAAAGGTTCTCAAAGTGCAGGCTCAGTTTTCATGTACCATGCACCTTTCTTCTTTTTTTCGAACATGCAGTGGAGTGAACACCGAAATAACGTTATGATAAAGAATCTATTTTCTGTAAAATGAAGGAAGGAAGGAAGGAAGGAAGGAAGGAAGGAAGGAAGGAAGGAAGGAAGGAAGGAAGGAAGGAAGGAAGGAAGGAAGGAAGGAAGGAACACAAAGGGGAGAAGAAAGGGAGTCTGTGAAATGAAGATACATAATACACTTAAATGGGCAGCTTCAGACTCCTCTGGGCGAAGTATAGTTCAAAAAAGTTCTCAATAAGCCACATTTTTTTTAAAGAGCACGCATTCATCGCAGTGAACGTCACTGCAGTTGGCACTGAAGAAGTTTAGCGACGCACTGCACCCCCACCGACGAAGCGCGTGACACGTGAGGCGCGTAGAATAGCGGAACTGCTCAGCCACGCACTGTATGAACGAGTCGCAGCATCAACGGAGTGCCAGCCGGATGTACACTAGTGTCTACATCCGTCGAAGGTTCTCCGGATACTTACGACGCGGCTTCGATTCCTCTGAGCCCCGGAGACGCCGTGCCTCGCAATAAATGCGTCATACGGTACGAAAATTCCGTCCATCAGCCTGTGGACAAAATAATGCAAGCCTGTGCCAGAGACAGGGCAATATCGGGAGGAGCCCGGTCGACGGCTAAGGTAAAGTAAGGTTCCCACCCGAAATTGGCAGGTGCCGGTTCCGGACTCAGTGAAAATGCCGCATCGACCCACGGCACAGCTAAGACAGGCTTTCCGTACCGCAATAGCGTGTCGATACACGTGCCGAGGTACTGAATCTTTTCCGAATAATGGAGTAGAATTCTCAGTTTAAACGCAGTGTGTACGCGCCTCACAGCGGCCAGGAGGTGTGGCGCGATGACGACTCATAATTACGTGCCACATATTATCACGCGTCGGCTTGTGCCAGTATTGAGAGCAAACACGTACAGCCGTCAGCACGTTTAACACGAACGCTCCGCAGCGTTGCCTGATACGGTTTGATTGACGCCAGGGCCGCGTAGTTTTGGGCTTTGCTGCCAAGATGTTACCAATACATGCCTACATACTATCCAAGCATATCGAGGTATTATCTCGGTAACAGGGCCCAGCACTTCGCTGCCGCCACCAGTCGAACAAGTCCAGGCCACGCTGCGCAGCGTTCGTGTTAAGCGTGCTGACGGCTGTACATCAGTACACACCAGGAAAAAGCCCGAGACGAGCACAGCCGGTTTAGTCAGGTATCCTTAATGAATCTTTTTCCTACGAGCTTGGTTGACTGAATGCGTGCCGCTCTGTTTGTACCACATCCTCCATGACACAAAAATTGAACGAAACCTCCCAGATGGGAACTATGTAATATACGTGTGGCATGCTCATCGGTCGTCTCGCTTCGGTCGCTGTTGCGGCTGTTTTGCACAGCTGTTTTTGGGAAGAGCGATGTTTACGCATTCCTATGATGTTAAAGCCAACTAAAATAGCTTCGGGCACATACGCAGTATAGTGTTTCACATGCCCTATTCTCATAGGCGTGCGCAGCCCTCCCCACAGGTGACTAAGGGGGGGGGGGGTGGACCGCCCCCTGCGCACGCCCTGGACAAAGGCTGTCCAGGGTTCTTCCCATCGCAAAAACATATTTGATTAGATTATTTCTAGATCACTTGAAGAACAGGGCATGCCAGTGAAATATATCCAGCGACTAAGGATGGCATCATAGTTGGAAAGCAGGCTTGCCTCTATTTAAGCCTTGAGAATTATCAAAAATCTGCGACTTCGTCTCCATAAATCACATTATCTAACACAAAGTATACAGTCAAGTTGTAATCTAATCATACATACCAGTCCGAAAACTATCGGTGCCTATTTATTTTCGACTATTACAGAGTTTCCCAGCAACGCACGACAAAGCGTGCTCAAGTGTCTTTCCACGACGGCTGCAGCAGCGAAGCAGGTGAGCCATATAAAATATTTCGACTGGAATCGACGTTGTGGGCTAATGCGTAAAGAAATCGGTGTATGCAAAAAAAAAATTTAAGTAGATATGGCTTCAGTACAAATGAGAGAAGCGAATCCTTCGGACGTGTTGAATAATATGTGTAGGTATGGGGCTTGTGTAAACAGATAATTGATGCCATCACCGTAGCTGTAAAAAGCAATTTCAAGGCCATGCCATAAACCCTGGCGCGTTGGGCAAAAACTTCCCACAAACGCCATAACACCGAAAAAATTGTTTCGTAATTATTATCGCAATGCATCCTGTCTTTTCTTGCAATGAGTGACGAAACAGTTGATGAGATTTTAATCATGGAAAATACTTTTTTAACTAGTTATTCGGAGCGAACGCAGAATGAGAGAACTTTTTGGCGTCGCGTAACATCCCGGACAGGCCGTGTAGCCCCTCAAGTTGTAAGAGCTATCATTTCTCTAGAATAGTGCAAAAATACCCTTTATATTGAGTGTTATTTCTTGGCTACTATTAACTGCATAAAATGGGCACGTGAAGATGTGACATGCGGCTGGGCGCAAATACATCGACCGTAATTTGGTTGAAACCCGCCACCGCGGTCTAGTGGTTATAGTGCTCGACTGCCTGACCCGAAGGTCGCGGGATCGAATCCCGGCCGCGGAGTGCCCCATTTTCGATGGAGGCGAAAATGCTTGAGGGCCGTGTGCTTATATTGAAGTGCACGTTAAAGAACCCCGGGTGGTCGAAATTTCCGGAGCCCTCCACTACGACGTCCCTCATAATCATGTCTTGGATTTGGGGCGTTAAACCTCAACAATTACTATTATAGTAATTCGGTTAGGGACGAAATTTCGAAATTTACAGCAACAAACTTCAATCGTTCTTCCATGGTTGTCTTTCGCCGTAAGTTTTAAATCGTTTTTACGAGCGAAACCAACAAAACATTGGTAACACTTGTGGGGAGACTGAAAATTTTGGTGACCTCTACAATATTACGGCGAACCTACGAAACCATGTTACACTTACTTTCCGTAATTAACCAAACTTCATTATCAACTAATTACCGCTTGCTTGGTTTCTCATTACGAGGCACGCCGTAGTAGTTCTAGTACCCGAAAATACCACGACATCGTAATCGTAATTAACAGACGCAGCAGAAAGAATAGCCCTTCATTTTGATCATCATCATCATCATCATGAGCCTGTCTACGCCCACTGCAGGGCAAAGGCCTCTCCCATGTTCCGCCAATCAACCCGGTCCTGTGCTTTCTGCTGCCACGTTATACCTACAAACTTCTTAATCTCATCTACCCACCTAATTTTCTGTCTCCGCCTCACGCGTTTGCCTTCTCTTGGAATCCAGTCAGTTACTCTTAATGACCACCGGTTATCCTGCCGACGTGCTACGTGCCCGGCCCATGTCCATTTCTTCTTCTTGATTTCAACTATGATATCCTTAACCCCAATTTGTTCCCTGACCCACTCTGCTCTCTTCTTGTCCCTTAAGGTTACGCCTATCATTTTCCTTTCCATCGCTCATTGCGTCGTCCTCAGTTTAAGTTGAACCCTCTTTGTAAGTCTCCAGGTTTATGCCCTCTGGGTGAGTGCCGGTAAGATACAGCTGTTATATACGTTTATCTTGAGAGATAGTGGTAGACTATCATTCATGATTTGATAATACTTGCCGAATGAGCCCCATCCCATCCTTATTCTTCTAGTTATTTCACTCTCATGGTTAGGCTCCGCGGTTAATACCTGTCCTAAGTAGACGTACTCCTTTACAACTTCCAGTGTCTCGCCACCTATCGTAAAGCGCTGTTCTCTTCCGAGACTGTTGCACGTTCCCTTAGTTTTCTGCATATTAATTTGCAGACCTACCGTTCTGCTTTCCTTGTCCAATTCAGTAATCATGAGCTGCAATTCGTCCCCTGAGTTACTCATAAATGCAATGTCATCAGCGAATCGCAGGTTACTGAGATACTCTCCATCAACTCGTATCCCTAACTCTTCCCAAGCTAAGGCCCTGAAAACCTCCAGTAAGCACGCGGTGAATAGCATTGGAGAGATCGTGTCTCCCTGCCTTGCACGCTTCTTTATTGGGATTTTGTCGCTTTCTTTATGGAGGACTATGGTGGCTGTGGAGCCACTGTAGATTTCTTCCAGTATTTTTATATATGGTTCGTTGACGCCCTGATTCCTTCATTTTATAGATAACAAAATATTTAAAAAACACAAGAAAAAAAAGATTCAATTACTGATGATATTGCAGCGCCTGTATGGTGGCCATTGAGTGACACGAATCACCGTTTTTTTATGTCGTTCGGTAATCT
This sequence comes from Rhipicephalus sanguineus, assembly GCF_013339695.2. Taxonomy (NCBI): domain Eukaryota; kingdom Metazoa; phylum Arthropoda; class Arachnida; order Ixodida; family Ixodidae; genus Rhipicephalus; species Rhipicephalus sanguineus. The sequence continues at coordinate 78,620,812 of NC_051181.1, forward strand.
GGAAACTGCATAATGGCAGATGCATATTATCTTTAGTCATCGCTCAGTTACATCGATGTAATTAAAAATATTGGTTATCACAACTCAAACCAGTTGATCAATCGGGTATTTTGCAAAGCTTGAATATTGCGATAAACTGTGGGCTTTGCCTGAAATAAGGCAAAGAGATAGGTATTTTATACTTGTACATTTTGTTGACAACTGTTGATCCCACATTTAAAGGGAGCCTTTGCGCAAAATATCAGCACTGCGTGCTTGCGTTAACAAAATTAAATTACATTTTGAAACCACCTTCATGTAACTACAACGTCGTTAAAATTTCCACGAAACAATAAGCAGCTGTGTTGAGGTTTGAATACTTGATCGAATAATTTCAAACGCAGTTTCTGCAACTTTCTATATTGAGGTAACATCGTGTACCGGTAAAAATAAGTTCAAAGTTTATTATGATTGCTGAGGACATGACCCGTTAGCAACGCACAGCAATCCGCATGCTTTTTTTTTACATTGCGAGAAGTTTCCGGGTAACCGCAGCGGTCGCAAAATGCTTGGGCGTCCGCTTCCACTACGGGAGGTGCCGGGTTCGATCCCCAATGCCGGACGGCCACCCAACGGTTTCCAATGGGTACAGGCGCTCTCCCTCCGTGGGGGAGAGGGCGCGACGCCGAGTCTACACGCCACGCGCTGACGCGTTGTAACGCGTACTTGTGGTTAGGGCTTTACGCATTTCGTTTACCGAAGTTCTTGATAGCTTCCACAGCGTTGCACCTGATGTATGAAACGGAGTATAAGTGCGGAGCATTTTATGAGTCTGGGCCGCTGTCTCATGTGATTTCATCTCATGCCATCTCATCTCGCGCAGGAAGTCTGTGGCACATTGCGTTGGCTCGGGCGTTCAACGGGACACAAATATTTTCACATTCACGACTGATAAGATGTGCTTAGGAGTCCTGGGATTTATTTTTTTATTTTTTCACTCGCGGTACATGTGGAGGTTATAGCCTAGCGTAAGGTTTGGTGGACAAATTCAGGCGATGTGGTGAGAGGCAAAGCAAATGGTAGAAACAACCATGAAGCCAAGTAAATCAGTTCTCCGAAAGCTCTTGCGGTAGAAGAAGGTTCGTGAAAGAAAAAAACGGCATCAGCCCGTTTGTCGCAAAATCCAGCAGCAAGTCAACTAGAGAGCCGTTTAATCCATATGAATTTACTTTCTTGCTTCTTGTTACGAACGGGGTGGTACTTTTTTAACAGCGAACCTGTTCATAGCCGAGGCTCCCCCGTCTGTTGGCGTAGCGCTGGTCACGGGGTCTTACGGCGTGGCGAGAGTGGGGCTTGGTAGGAGAGGAAGGGCTGCGTCGCACCAAGATGGGTCAGTGGGAGGGTGAGCCGATAAGGGGCGCTAAGAGGGGGAGTGTCGAGGATCGATGGAAAGGGTGAAACAATGCGAGGCGCACTGATATGGGTGAGGGTGAGCCTGACGTAGGGGGGTGCATAAGCTTCGCTATTTCGACAGTATTCGGGAATTGGAGCTGGCCGCACTTTTTTGTCAACTGGAAAGCTTTCGTACTGCGAAATCCGTATGAATTCCCCTTGTGACTTCTAGCAGCTATAAAGAGAGCTTTTTTCGTCTAGCACTAAAACCTGTGACAACAAGAAACTGACAACATGAACAGCCTTTTACATAACTTCGGTAGGTTCCTTATGAAGCAGTTGACGATCAAACGAGTTTTCTCCGCGGAAGAAATTATTGGCTGCAAAGAAGTGGCAACATGACGCGTTCAATACCCAATAGACACTTTCCTATTTGCAGCAAGACACCCAGATGGACGCCTACCGGCTGGAAGCGCTCAAGGCGATCCTGCCGAAAGGCACGCCTCCAAACAAGCTCGGCCCAAGCGCTTGCGAAATCACCATGCTGCCGCTGGACGGCACCAACGAGGTCGTGAAGAGAAAAGCGATCGTAAGTAGAGCGCGGCATTCACACAAAAGGCTCATTCACATCTGCGACTAGCACCGGTCGCGCGACCAAGTTAGTCGCAAAGTGACTCCTTTGGCTCAGTCGCTCGCTGCTCAATTTTTCTGTCGCGTGACTGCCGTCGCAAACCTCTGAACCAGTCAGATGCGCAGAAACAGGATATGAGTTTATTTCACGGGACAATGGCAATGCGAGTAGACATGAATTCTGCGTGGTGACGGATATATGACGCACGCAAGTGTGAAAACATCAGGCGCCTTGAGTCGCTTTTTGGTCGCCAGTCGCAAAAGGTCGCAGGTGTGAATGAGCTTAAAGACTGCATCATCAAGCTCTTGCGTGCGTGCGTGCGTGCGTGCTCGAATAATAATAACAATATTACTAAATGCAAAAACCACGATATGATTACGAAACACGCCGAATTAATTGTGACCACCTGGAGTGCTTCTGACGTGTTCTTTAATAATTCTTGGGGTTTAACGTCCGAAAACTACGACATATGATTATGGGCAACGCCGTAGTTGAGGGTTCCGGAAATTTCGACCACCTGGAGTTATTTAACATGCACCTAAATTTAAGTACACGGGCATCAAGCATTTTCGCCTCCATCGAAAATGCGACTGCCGCGGCCGGGATTCGATCCTGCGACTATTGGGTCAGCAATCGAGCACCTTAACCACTAGACCACCATGGCGGGCGACGTGTTCTTTAATTGTGTCCCGCACCAAAATCTGACCGCCATGGGCGGGAATCGAACACGCGTTTGTTGTGTTTAGAACAAAATGTGAAGGGTTTAAATTACTTTATGTATACTTTCCTACGGGAGAGAGGTAAGCCGCCTCTGTTACGTGTTGGAGTACGCAATTTACCCAGAACCAGGCGGCGAGCCGGATCGGTATCGGACAGATGTTTTCGCAACGCGATTGCAGAGCATCCTTCCGCTTCACCGGAAGCCGTACAGACGTCAAAACACTTGCCTAGAACTCTGGAACAGCACGCACTGGCGCCGTGTACACCGATAACAAGTAGTTTCAGACAGCTCACACTTGAGCATTCATTTTACGCGACCATGCATGGTACAAGTTTGGGCTCTTTCGCACCAGGTGTAATCGGCAAACGTTGTCATTGTTGTCCGGAGAGCGCCGTTCCAGTGTTCTAGACAAGCGCGTGGACGTCTGTACATGACTGCTCTATGAAGTTTAAGCCACGTGGTTTAAATATCCGGCCCAAATTCTAATTGGGGGACAAGGAGTCGACGGTGACTCTCATCGACGCAATCGAAAATTACCAGTGCTGCACGACAATTTTCACAGGCTCTACAATAACGCGTTTCTCACGAGCCTGGTTTGAATGAAGATTGCCCGTGTCCCAACACATCTCGATTGGCGTGTCCCAACGCATCTCGTTTTTGCACAACCGAGCAGAGCCACCACCGGCTTTGACGAGGTGTCCGCCTATGTAACTGCTGGCGCATCTCCTCAAACAACAGCTTGAAAAGGTCAAGATTATTTCTCTTCCGTGTTTTAAAGGCATAACTCGAATTCGGTACGAAATAAAAAGGTCAGAAAACAGGCAAAACGGCATCCATTCGGCCCCATTTGTTAACGAAGAATAGGTAGAGGTGACGAAAGCGGTGGTGGCGGAAAAAAATGTTGCAGTGGCTTAGCTCGGCTAAGCCAGGAGCAAAGGTTCAGCTAATTATTCTTAGCTTTCCTGATTGTCTACGATTAGCTTGATTATCACGCTTACTGCTGCTCCAATGACACAAACACGGTATACGCACTATGTGGCATATGTATATTTATTTTGCCAGGCAACTACTTCGGGATACGATGAGTTAAGCTTCTCCGCTCTTCTGTGCCGTTGAGCAGCATTTGCGCTCTCCTTCTCCATGGCTATACCACACTGGCAAACGCCGGTCAGAGGCGCTATCAAGCGGCTCCAGCGCAGTGTCAGACGGCAACTGCACAGCGAAGGCGAATAGCTGCGCGCGCGTCGGCGCCAACACGTCTGCCAAGGGTACGACGTCATTCCTCTGGAGAGCGCAGACCGGCGGCGGCGAGTCGCGCGCGGCGGCGGCGGAGTGCGCGGAAGTTGTCGGCTCCGGGGCGTGACATCACTGATCCTCGCGCATGCGCAGCACGGCTCTTGAGGATCCACGCGAAACTGGCTCGGCTAGGTCAGTGTAGCTAACGCTACAAAAAATGTAAACAATCTTGAACACGCGCAGTAACGAACACTAGGCTGCTTGCCTGGTGTGAACGCTGCCGTAGGGTGCGTGAGGGAAATACTAAGTATATATATATATATATATATATATATATATATATATATATATATATATATATATATATATATATATATATATATATATATATATGTATATATATATATATATATATATGTATATATATATATATATATATATATATATATATATATATATATATATATATATATATATATATATATATATATATATATTTATATATATATATATATATATATATAATATATATATATATATATATATACGCTGCATGACGGCGGCGATGGCGACGGCAAAAACCAGCCGAGACTGTCCATACAGTTGCTATCACAATAAAATATTCTGGAACCCGAGCCATAAGGAGCTTTGTTGTAAAAGATTATCTACATATGGGCGATGCCAATTTCGTCCCGAGAGAGGCGGAGAAGGATAACAGAAAGCAGGAAATTTTGTCAGAATAGAGCCGCTCATTTGTTGAATATCGAAGAAAAGTCTCATTTATGATGACGCATGTTTCGAGCCTTCATCCGTATAACTGTTTTATTTTCAGGTAACGACCTGCATGGAGAAAGAGCTCGAAACGAAGGGCTTTGACACAGTAAGTTTTTCTTTCGAGCTTTTCGCTTTTAGAGGCCTCCCATCTTTTTTTTACTCCGGCCCCGAAGCACGGTTGCAAATCGAAGATCAGGTTAACGTATAATATAATTTTTATCCCTATTTCTCCGTTTCTTTCTGTCTCATGCAATGGCTTCGTAAACGAATCAGTCACTCACGAGGTAACCGTAAACGAATCAGGTAACCAACATATTGTACAAAAGACGTGCAGGAAGACACAGTTATCATCTGTCCTATCGCACTTTACACTCGAAGGAAGCTCAAACTCACGAAACTTACGCACATAAACGCACGTCAGTTGGCAACTGTTGCTGCATGCGTACTCGTGCATACGGCGAACGCGAGTCAAGCCGCTCCACGTTGGCTGATATGCGATTTCAAGCTTACGCATAATTTTGTTTCCTCTACATGCCCGGAAAGGGTGCCTTCAAAAAGGCGGCATATGAAATTCAGTATTTCTCTCTCTGCGCAACAATGTCATGTGTGCCCCCTTCTGAGGAAGGCTTCCCCGCATGCGCTGCAAGACAGGTATCAATCGGATTTCCTGTAACGCCGGATAGGCAGTTCGCTGCAGTTGACTGCGGACCTCGGCTAAATAGCGCCAGTGGGGCAACACGAACCTCGTGAAAGAAAATACAAGCTCTGCAAAGAGAGCTTGATGGCGCTGTTGAGAGATGCGTGGAGGTTAACCGGGAGAGAAAGCTATGGTTTGCTACCCTAATTTCGGGAGAAGGGAAGGCGTAAAGAAGACGGAAAGAAGAGCTGCGACAAAAAGCAGGCAACCGAAAAAATAATAGAGGAGGTGAAGAACCGCATAGCTGTAGTCTACCTGATAGGCCAGGGCCCCGCAAAAATGTTCACTTATGCATCGACCGTTTTCCGGTGCGACGACTGTTAACAAGTTTCGCCTTCTACAATTGTCTGCTCCGAAGATGGGCGGCCATAAATACTAGACGAGGCAAGTTGCTGAAGCCTCGATAGTAACGTAACCTAACCTAACCTCTTCACGTAGTATATGGCCACTAGAACATCGGCCTGAAACTGACTACAGGCTGAGCCAGTAGTGCTGGTAGTGAGTTCTCTTGACACTCTGCCTTCAACCCTACAGCGTAAAACTCCGCTGTGAGGATGCGTTTTGCTCATCTAGCGGCGAAAACCAGAGCCGACGTCAACGCGCCGTCAGTGACTTGACGTGCCACTGTGGATTCTTTCTGTACTATAAAAGCTCGGCGACACAAGAACGTTTCCTTGATGGAAACAGCAAGGGCGGTCAACGCCAATTTTGTAGTCCACGTGTGTATTTTCAAGTAACGTGGCTTTACAACAACCGTAGAAGACAGCAGCGGTTCACAGTAAAATGTAGGCTAGCACTTGTCAGCTGTGATAAGACAAGGGTTGTCACAGGAGTCAAAGTTTCGACTGGCACATCTGTCTTCTGCAGTTCAACTTGCAGGGCGGCGACTGTACTAAGTAGTAAACGCTTCTAAAATTGTAAAGTAAACGCTTCTAAACGCGGGTGTTAAACACATTTTGGTTTCTGCATCTAGGTTTAGTATTTGTTATTTCATTAGCGTGATTTACCGATAACTTTTCTGTCAATACAGCATGTCTTTTCCAAGTAAAATACTGTAGACTCTAGTAAACGGCTCTCCACTATATAACTGCGTACGCGCGGGTTCGTATTCAAGCCTAAGCGGAGACATTTGACGTGAATTGCATGCGACGACTCTGTGGCTGCGTTGGCGTGTGCGTGATTGTGCCAATAATCTAATGACACGAGTGGTATTTTCGGCGTACTTTAGATGTGGCGTACCTCAGGGTCGAATCATTTATTTCACGCTTACTCAATGGCATGCGCTTTACTATCGGCCAGAGTAATCGTTACGTGACCGGCCGCATACTTCGCGGCATTACGAAAGCAAATGCAACTTCCTTGTGGGGCGAAAGCTCTACTATGCTATGTCTCCCGAGGTCAATCATCGCGTCGCACTGACCTTGAGCCACGGGAGCGCTAGTGTCGCAGTCGTGACGTCACGCCACGTGATCCGCTGCGGAGACGCGTCGAAGCTGCGCTCGCTCGCAACCTAGCCGATGCGTTACCACGTGACCAGGCGAGCGTTAATGAAACGCTGTGTGCATACCCTTCGCAAAACACATTTCGCTCGTGATAACTAGGTTTACAAAAGTTAGACCTCAGCCAATTTCTTTATTTTTATTTCGATCGCGCAGCCTGGACTGGACATCAAGGCAATTCAAGCTAAGTGCCTCAAGTGCGCTTTTCCGAAACTGTCCGAAGCCGACGCATTGACGCAGTACAAGGGCGTGGTGAAGAACTTCGAGAGCTACGAGGAAAATGCCTTGCGCGTCACTTCAGAGGTAAGCCAGGTTGTATAGTTTCGACATTTTGTCACTTGCGAGTAAGCGCGTGGCCGTGTGAACCAAACAAGCATGTGTCGGCAGACATCCAGCAGTACATGTGCTGCTGTCAAGAAACTTGCAGAGCTCAATACATGCGTCCTTTCACGCAGAACTTGTCCGCTAGACGCTTCAACACCGATTGGATATTCATGACTGGATATTTCATACTAAGCAGACATTACCTCTCGTAGAAGCTGACACAACCGTAATAGAGTGTAAAGAAATGTTAGGTGTCATTTTGTCCTTGAAATTTAATACAGGCGGTTAACAATACCAAATAAAATATATTATAATTATTATTGATATTATTGAAAGTAATAGTAGTAGTAGTTGTAGTATTTCATATGCGTACATAAATACACAAGGACACCGAGGAAATAGGAAGAGGGCACGCTGACAACTGCCGCCTGTAGAGGAGCACAACGCCTGCCTACTCTTTAGGGAGGAGGGGAGAGAAAGTCAGCGCGGCTCAAAGCCTGGGCAATTATGCGCGAGGAATGTGCATCATTGCCCTGTCAATTAAATCAACCATGTCAATCAGTCAACTCATTTCACTTAAACCAGCCGACCTCGTCGGGTGCGCTCTTGCATCGTCCATATGTCAGTGTCACGTTGTCCGAGTCTTTTTTTTTATTTATTTCATGAAATTTAAAGGGACACTAAAGAGCAAAACGACTTTTCTCATATTAGTAAAGTGCTCTTTCACGATACCAAAAACACCGCGCTTGTTGCGAGAAGACGCTTAGTAAGCGAGAAAACGCGGAAAAACTAAGTGTGGATGGCGACGCCACCTTGATGTTTCCGCACCATTCGCCGTGCCGTCACATGTTTTGACGGCGCCTACTAGGGACTATGTAGTGCCTAATCGGTAAAAATGAAGTACATTGTCCCCTGATGGGGCCATAGACTTAACATACCAAGTTTGGGGTAATTTTGTTGAGCCAATGGCGCCAAAATACGACAAATACACTTTGAAATCCGTGACGTCATGCGGGTACATTTCGGCGCGAAATCTAAAAATGAAAATTTGAAGTTGATTTTCTCCTCTATGAATGAACCTATGATGGCGAAATTAACGACATTACAGTTCTCAGAGCACAATTTATCGATCTAAACCGATTCATTGTTTCTCTTTAGTGTCCCTTTAAAAGAGTTTCATAACCAAATATAAATGCAGGAGCCACGACACTGTATGAACGTTCCTACGACGTATCAACATTGTACCATTATGAAGGTGGCGAGAATAATTCAGTATAGAGGTCATTTTATATGAAGGATGGGTCCATGGATCAAGATAGGAACATTCTGACAGATGGCAGCACTACGTTAAAATAGTTACATACAACTGAAGCCTAAAAACATGGGGAAAAGTCCGAATGTTTTCTGCAGTTAAACAGCAACGTATGGTTTACTTTTTTACGAAAGAAAAATTGAACGACGAAAATTTGATAACGCGGAAGTCGAAATGATTTTGTACTTTCCTGTGAAAGGCAACATTTTCTAAAACCATGATTTAATTAAGAGGCGCGCGGTACTGGAGAACTTATGGTGAACTTTAACCACTTGGGGTTGTTCAGCCCGTACCTAAATCTAAAGACACGAACGTTTTAGCGCTTCGCCTCCCTCGAAAAGCGGCTGCCATGAACAGCAATCGAACCCACGTCCTGTAGCTCCGCAGCGTAGCGCATTTGCCACTGTGCTACCGCGACTGGTGATATACCCTTTTAATAAAGCGAGATAGCCTAAAGGGATGTACAGATACCGTTAAGGCCACTACAGTGGGACTTAAAATACCGGGATGGTCACGAAAACGAATGCTCTGTGCAAAGAAAGCTATAGAGATGGTGGTTGAAATAATGCGGCAGCCGACTGGTGACGACAACGGTTTGTCAGCCACAAAACGGCGTAGGGTAAGGCCTCCTGGACGTAAGACGGCGGTGACGATACTGTAGGAGCGATTTGTTAAGGCTAAAACCTCCGATGCTTCACGAACCGCCAAAAGTGATCGTCGCCGTCGGCGGCGTCAACACGAACGATGCAAGAAGTATCACGTGATCACAGGTGACGTCATCTGTGGCGTAGTAATGACGACACATATCGTAAAAATTCGTGCTTCCATCATGACGTCACACAGTGACGTCGTCAGATGACATCGTCACTTCGACAAAAGGGGCACGGAGGAGGGGAGGGGGGAGGGGATCAGTACATTCGACTGAGAAGAAAAAAAGAAGTACGTGCATTTCGTCTTTCGAGTCGTCCTAGGTGAACGCATAAGAGACCCTGCCCTTTTTTGCACTAGCAGACTGTCGCACCATATTACATTCCAGCCTTGGCACGAGCAGCCCGGCAACGTGTCTTATTTTCAGCCGTGGTGGCATCTCTGTAACAGTAGCGACGGACGTGCTCGCCGGTTCATAAGCTTTACGATAAAAGAGCCTCTGCGTTTTAGTGCTTTTATCTCGGCGGTATTCGTCCTGACGGAGATTACGAAATATGAATACCGCCCACAGCGTACCAGATTGCGTGAGGATGAGAAAAAGAACTGCGCATTTTCGTTTTTCTAGTGTTGTCATTACATACGTAGCCGCGCATTCAATATAAAACCGTAGGCAGCAACAGAAAGCTCCAGTACGGGGCATGACATCATGCGCCGGTTCTGAAGGACAAAGGTCATTTCGCGCCAGCGGCGTAGGAGACAAGCTTATATGCGATGCTACGGGCGCTTACTATTACTATTTCGCCCAGAACTATTTGCTAATAAAATAGCTCTGGGCGAAATTTCACTCTCGTTAAAGACAGCATGCCAGAGGAGCAGTGCGTGGTGCTAATTACCACACGTATTCTTGAGTATTTTTCAGCACTGTTGAACATGTAGCTGTTGTCATTCGCTTTTAATGGTATTGCGGCAGTGTTAAATGGCACTACGATAAAGCATTCGTTTGCTCACTGTTTGCCATTTCGAGGAGTAGATACAAGCTCAAGAGAAGTCCCGTACACTCATTCCTAAAATTGCCAGAGGTAAAACTACTTGCATGTTTACATCGGAGCATACAGCGATAAAGAATTCTCTAAGTTGCACCGATGAGATTTGATGAGAATGCGATGTCTGTAAAGGCTATAAGGAAGAAAAGATTTTAGAATACCATTGAAAAGTGAAATCATCGACAAAAAATTCAGTTGACATTAGTGGTCAATATAAAGCAATGTAAAATAATGACCGACCATCGCGAATTAAATTAAAGAAAAACACGTAAAAAAACGCGCAATTTCAGAAATTTCAAAGGAACTTTACGGACTTTTATGACTACACTTGTTAGAGGTATCGTTGGAATAATATCTTCTATTTGTACTCGCCCGCAAACAAATTAAATGACGTGACGCATAGGAACATTATGTACACCCTACTGTAACCCCAATTTAAAAGACTGAGAAAGGTGAACTTTAATTGTCCGCGTTGATACGCCTGACCAGCATAGTGATGCCATGTTTTACGTATATTTATGTGTGTACAGCGCAAGTGCACGGAGAATGAAGCACGGCATCAAATCTTTCAGTAAAGCGACTGGTAGGCTCGAGAAAACCATGTGATGTTGCTACGAATCTGGACGCTAAAGGTATTGTTGGCTCGTTTGAAAACGTCCAAGATGAAGTTATGCCGATATGACACGAACTGAAGACACTGGAAACAAAAGCACGTCCATTACTCAGCCCTAAATTGTTACGTTTCAATCCCTGGCTACTGTATACCCTCTGTATTGTATAAAAAAAAACTTAGAGAATTGAACGAGCTAATTTGAAGGAAAACGTGATAGTCTTTTTGTTCACTGTGTTTCTTTTTCTTACAGCTCAAGGCTGCCATGCGGTTCATGTTAGACGAAGGCCCAGTAAGTGACAAACATTTGCGTTCACTCATAATAAGTTTTGATAGCACAGTCACTGAGAACGAAAATATAATGTTGATTTTCTTTTTTCGTGAATGTCCTGTTGGCACATGTATCATTCATAGATGTGACATAATGTTTCAATACAAAACTAAGAAAGATCTACCGGAACCAAGTCATTCTAGTTCATTACACTGTGTGCAGAGTGGGAAGGACTCTCGACGCAGAATCGAAATTTAGGTAACGTCGTAAGACTTAACCATTCGTATAACACGGTTATTCTTATGTCATTATATCATTATGGTTTCGTAGGGAGGTTAAGACGAAGGAATACGACAGTGACACGTGTTTCTCAGAGGAGTAACTAAAGCCACTCATGTGGCGCGTATAACACGTACATTCACGTATACATAAATTAAAATTGTCATTCGGATAAGGAAGCTACACAAACAACGTTTAGACATCCGGAACGATCAGACAGACATTTGCATGTGGCAATGTTTCTATACTGCGTTATCGCCTTTGTACATGGTTTACTGTCTCCTTCCCGTACGAAGCTGCCGGGCTTGCTTGACTAAAGAAGATAATTGTGTTGTCATTACGCATGGCGGCTTGTACTGAGCACCCCCCTAGCTTGAGCTCTAAAGTGCTTAAGTTTAATAGGTCCTTCCATCTTACTATGTGAATGGAAGAAACTGCGCGGTTGACGGAACACAAGAAGAAGTAGTAACCAGGACGGGCGCAGTCTAACAAGTTGTTAGACTGCGCCCGTCCTGTGACTGCGCCCGCCCTGTAACAAGTTGTTAGACTGCTCCCGTCCTGTGTACTACTTATTCTTGTGTTCCGTCAACCACGCAGTTCCTTACCGTTCAAATGTCGTACCAACTAGCCCCCCAACACACTTTACTTGAATCCTACTAAGTGCATCCCTGTTTCCGCGCAGACTAAGGAGATGAACGATGCCGCCCGCACCGTGTGTCTTAAAACCTTGGCCCCCGGAGTCACTTCCGACGAGTACATGTCTCACGCCATCGGCATGTTCAAGAAGGGAGACCTGGAGACCAAGAAAAAGGCACGTCTCACATTTTTCCAGTCTCTGAATATACGTTGGCGGCTGCGCTTCTAGGAGTTGCGTTAACCTCGGACATTACCCTCGATTAATATGACTGTTATTAACATGCGCACAAACGTCACTTTGTTCGGGCTATGTATTCGCGCTGTGTATTCTAAGCTGCCTTACTTTTGTAGTAACAAATGAGCAAAAAAGACGACGCTCAGTGCCGTTGAAGAATTGTCCTCCCCATTTACACCTGATTTACTTTTTATACGCAGATGTTCGCTTTTATTTAGAGCTACTAATTGGCCAAGCTCTTATAATCCACCGTATACAGAGCCGTGAATGAACTTTAGGCTCATAACATGGATTAAAGTCCGCGTACAAGCGTGTATGACGTAACTGAACGGCAACGAATCGCACAGCAGGTCGCTTGTCTCCTTCGTTCTTGTGCACCTCGCGTGGCGGTGTACCACGTGATGCTAGTCCGTGGGCCTTGGTCAGTCCTGTAAGCCCTTGTTTAGACGCGCGCCTTCGTTATAACACATCGCAACTAGGGATGTGCGAATAGTAAATATTAGGTTCCGTGAATTCGACTCGAATAGTGATTTGGTCGAATAATTTCGAATCGAATAGGTCGAACAGTATATATCATTTATTGTAAATAAAAATGAGCATATTTGTCATGACCCAACTAATTCGCACAATATATACATATATATATATATTTTTTTAATTGGAACAAGGCATGAGCGAATATCATTCTTTTCGTTTCGAATTGAAGGGGAAGCAACTTTAATAGTAGCAGGACTTGAATTTCAGAAGTGTTCCAAGTGATAACCGGTAAAATATGTTACGTTTTAAAATTTACTATACTTAGAGCATGTAAGCTTGTACAACAAGCTTTTAAACTTAAAAAAAAAATATTAATCAATCTGAAGGCAATATGTTCATTTAACCTGGAACTTAGGCTTCGCGGCAATTCAGATTTTTTTTTTGGGTGGCTGTTTTTACGGCATAGCATTTCTATGCTGCAGTGAAACCACCTTTACAAGGAGGGTTACATGCGGTGTAATATTCGTTCATTTCGAATACTTCGAAATCTTGAAGCCAACTCATGTCGACGCGAGTTCTAATACTGTAATAATCGTTCGAATATTTGACATGCTCGAATATTCGCAAATACCTAATCGCAATGTAGCAAAACCGTCTTCTCTGTCTTGCTTTGTTTTGTATTGTCGCCTAGGCTAAACTGGCTCATACCGACGAGGGGGATTGGCCACGCTGTCGAATGTAAAGTTGATTGCAGCATTGAAAGAAGACAACTAAACGAAAAATGCACGATAACACACTGGTATGTTGCAGAAAAAGGTGTTGAAGACATTTACCAACATTCAAACAGAGAAGCTTTAGAGCCTGTTACACATTTGTACAAGCCTGCAACTCTTAAGCGCGCTGTTTTCATGTCGCTGCGTTCCGTCTCAGTGGAGTATTTCTTTTTTATGTGTAAAAAGTCCTCAAAATGTCAATGAAGGATCCCATAATCTCCGAACCATAAATATCGTAAGCCAAGGTGCTTAGGGAAGAAAAACCGCGCTGCTTGATGAAGCTATTACGGGATATCCCGCTTTATGGTCCATGCCAGTTGTGCAGGCTCTCCACAGTACAAAGTGCTGAGTGCAGTAGAATTCATATATTTGTATCATATCTTTGTTAAGTGCACCATGAGTACACAATAGAAAAGTATGTTTCGATTATTTACGGGGTTTCAGAAATGTACGAAATGGCTTTGTGAAAATCGGTACAGCCCTCCATACTCTTTTCTGCGCGTATGGTGTGCACATAGTGCAAAAATATTGCCGATTGCAGGAAATGCAGGCTCCTTAGGGAAGATGAATGTTGTGACGATCCAGTGGCTTCCCCCAACCTTGCACCTGAAACCATCTTTTTTTCCGCTTTCACATTGCAGATTGATGCTTGCACGTACAAGAATTCGCTCAAAGGAAAGGTGCGTACACCAACGAGTAAGTACTCACGAGGTAGAGGGGGAAAGGTCGATCTAGAAGGACTTCACTGAGGATTAACTTAAACTGGCACGAAACATGCCTCCATAATAAAGGTTATTTGCACACACGCTTGAAAAAAGACGAGGTCTCAGACAGTCGCGAGCGCGAGCAGCTCGTCCAAATCACGAGGCAGTGCCCTAAAGAAAAATGTCTCTTTTAGACAAGGGTACTAATGTGGGCTTGTTGGTTCATCATAAACTGGCATTTAGCATAGCGCGGGAAGACACACGGACAAAGAAGAAGAACGATACGAACACAAGCGCTAACTTTCAACAACGAAAATTTTATTTCAGGATCGGTCATATATACACACATGAAATCACGCGACAGTAGTGAGATATTTTCGTTTACAACTGATAGCACATGGAAAATGGCGTTCAATCCTATCCATCATGCAGCAGTTTAAACATGGCAATCAACCTTAACTACCGGGCATGCGCAAATATTCAATTTCTTTGGTGGATAATGACATTGACACCTTGCTGATACAGTGGTCGCCGGCGGAAAGGATGCGATCTGTCTCTATTATCAGTCTTTATCAGTCTTACAGGCTCTGATTTACTTCTTGAAAGAATCGCAGTATTCTCTAGTACCGGGTGGCATGCACACGTTTTGCAGTGAAGTGCTAAAAAACCGTCACCTGACACACCTTTTACTTTATTTCGGTGTTCCCTCAATTGGTCATTAATGCATCTTCCGGTCTGGCCTATGTAACAATTGCCGCACGAGAGGGGAATGCGGAAGACGCCGGCTATCCTAAGCATGTGCTAGTGTCAGTAGCGGAAAAGGTGCTAAAGCAGGAACGCTCGAACAGATGCCTCCCGACAAATGGTGAAGGTAACGGGCGTGAACCCAAGAGAACTGCTGTAATACCGTACATACATCAGTTATCTCACAGTTTGAAGAAAATAGGAGGGCGAGAAAACATAAACGTGGTCTTTTCAGCTCCGAACAAGTTGAG
Source organism: Rhipicephalus sanguineus (assembly GCF_013339695.2). Taxonomy (NCBI): domain Eukaryota; kingdom Metazoa; phylum Arthropoda; class Arachnida; order Ixodida; family Ixodidae; genus Rhipicephalus; species Rhipicephalus sanguineus. The sequence goes on from NC_051181.1 coordinate 78,636,048, forward strand.
CACCCTATGCAGAGCTACTAATCCGGTAATGACTACCCGGTCGGTGTGTGATCAGAAACACAAGGATCAGTTTGTCCCATGCGCTGTGGGCGTTGTTTATCGCATTCCCCTCTCGTGCGGCAATTGTTACATAGGCCAGACCGGAAGATGCATTAATGACCGATTGAGGGAACACCGAAATAAAGTAAAAGGTGTGTCAGGTGACGGTTTTTTAGCACTTAACTGCAAAACGTGTGCATGCCAACCGGTACTAGAGAATACTGCGATTCTTTCAAGAAGTAAATCAGAGCCTGTAAGACTGATAATAGAGACAGATCGCATCCTTTCCGCCGGCGACCACTGTATCAGCAAGGTGTCAATGTCATTATCCACCAAAGAAATTGAATATTTGCGCATTCCCGGTAGTTAAGGTTGATTGCCATGTTTAAACTGCTGCATGACGGATAGGATTGAACGCCATTTTTCATGTGCTATCAGTTGTAAACGAAAATATCTCACTACTGTCGCGTGATTTCATGTGTGTATATATGACCGATCCTGAAATAAAATTTTCGTTGTTGAAAGTTAGCGCTTGTGTTCGTATCGTTCTTCTTCTTTGTCCGTGTGTCTTCCCGCGCTATGCTAAATGCCAGTCTCTTTTAGAGGCACGAGCACCGCGTGACAATCTTGTTTCTCTTTCATGCACTTCCGGTCGAGCACTTACTTTAGGTTTTAAGAACATTCCTAAAAAGGCTTAGAAATAGACGGTTCTGTTTAAAGTTAACAGTTATATTGGGTACATACGATGTCGGAGAATAAGTTTACTTAGGATAAGGGACAACTAACTGCCAGGATGCCAGGATACTTGGTGGAAAATTGTTTGTATAAGAGGGCTGCGCACACAGCTGATGGCTGAATATGGTGAGCAATGGCGGTACGGAGGGACAATTCCTTTGACGTCGTGGTAACTTTCTGAAGCAAGCGGCTAAGTTTTGTGCCTGTCACTGAAACGGCAGCACCAGCGTCCACAAGCGCAGGTGTGCGAAAGCCATCCGCAAGAATTTCGATGAGCTTTGCCGGAGAAGTGCGAGGACTTGGTTCTTTCGACGACGTGCCTCGGAAACTGCGTAATCTAGTTTTCCGCTTCCGACAGGTAGGGTCGATGGCGCATAGGTGACAGGAATCGACGTCGGAGGTACGAAGATCGGCAGCTAACTGAGGGCAGGCGCTCGGATGAAGAAGATTCTTGTAGCCGTGCTGTGCCATTAAAGAGTCAGGGTCGTACGAAGAGGATCGCGTGGTATCTGTTTGTACGGGAGGCCACATGTTCTGCATGTGCCCCATGCACATGTATGTCTTTCATGTGCCAAACATACCACATGTCCTGCATAACCGTGAGAATAGCAGATAGGGCGGTTGTCAGCAGTGCGCCACGGATTAGGAAACGGACCCACTGGTCGGCTTCACGGAACCGGTGAAGGTCGAACAGGCGTCGGCGAGCAAGAACAACTTGGTTGATGGGGTGTTCTGGCAGTGAAGATCTGCGCGTACGTCAAGGGCGCAGCCTCCAGAAGCGGTGAACGAGCGAATAGCAAAGCGTTAGTTACCTTTTCTTGTGTAACGTGTCGTATGGTTGGGGCCAGATGTGATATCAATGGGGCCGATTTGATAGGTGTGGGCGCTGGTTCGGGCGTGCCCGATAAAATGGAAAGCTGCCGAGCGACCCTCTCACGCACAAACTGCTTTATTTGAGTCAACATGTTATTCTCGTGCCGAGTGTCAAGGCCGCCATCGAGTCATGCTGCTCCAGAGGGCGTCGTATTTGGGTGCGTTGCTTGCGCAGCTCGTCGAAACTCTGGCACAAAGTGACTACTTCGGCTACGGTTTGTGGGTCCTTCGCTAACAACATTCTAAATACGTCATCGGCTATTCCCTTGGGAATCTGCTTGATCTTGTCTGATTCGTACGTAGGTGGGTTCTGACGCTCGCACAAGCCAACGATGTCTTCAATATAGCTGGTGAAGTTCTTTCCCGTTGTTGAGAGCACTCACGAAGTCACTGTTCTGCGCAGAGCTTTCGTACGGCGGGTCGGCCAAAAGGCCATCTTGAACGAAGACCAGTTGGTAATATCAGTTTCTTTATTCCGTAACCAGAAACTAGCGACGCCGGCCGAGTAAAAGCTTACATAAGTCAGCTTAGCCGCAACATCCCACTTGTTTTGTGCGCTCACCGTCTGGTAAAGCCAACCAGTCGTCAACGTCTTGGTCGTAAGTGCCACTGAGCCCCTGCATCTCCCGGCAGCACGCCGGGAGATGCAGGAGCTGGAATCGGGGAGGTAATCTCTGGTGGTTGATTCTTCGGCATTGCTGACGCTGGAGTTAAGGTGTGGCTTCGTAGCTCCAGCTTCAAACGCTACTTCCATCAAATTATCGGGGGGTTTATTTACAAGACTAAGAGCCTGGGTTCGAGGTAGATGTAGTTGTAGATGTAGATCCTAAAATTTTTGGCTCACACCGACCCTGGGGGTTAGGCCAAGAATCGGGCAGTTTAGCTTAAATATTTGAAGTATAGAAAAGGCGCGTGCTTTGTCTTTTTGTTTAATATGAAGGTTTTTTGTCATAATTAATTTTAACGCAGTAAAGGGGGTCGAATCGATTTTTAGTAAAATATAATTGAGTTATTGGGCGTCAATCGCTGTCACGCGGTCTCCGGCCGCTTCGGCTCCTTCTGCGCCTATTCGACCCTTTCTCTCTCTTCCCCACTACAGTTGATTGAAGTCAATAAAAGGGAGAGGGGGTAACGTTATCGATACCAAGTGGGAGTGGAAATGGGGGAGCCAGGCTGGATGGGCAGGCCATAGATTGGGACCCAGGGAAAGATTTCGAGCAGCTGGGTTCGGTGCGGCGCCTGTCGGAGCAAATCTCAACCCCACGCTTCTTTCTGCGTGGCCTCTGAGATCCTTTTCGGCAGCGCGACGACGCGCAAGGTTAACCCAAGTAATACACCAGGGCACACAAATGACGACGTGCCAATGCCACTACGAGACACCTTAGCGAAGGATTGAGGTCACCGTCAGCAACGTATTTTTAATTCAGCTGCACGACATTTGCATTAGCGAAGAGTTCTTGTCAAACAGGCAAATGGCCCTGCCTTGTGTAATTCTTTGTTTGCGTGCTACCTCAATCTGTGATCCCATTTAAATGGCCCCGCTTGAGTGTGTGACTCCCGCGGCTGGGAAGACACACCAACAAAATACATATGCATGGCCGTCCTTTTCTACGGCACGACGTTGCCTACTTAAAAAAGGAAAGGAAGGAACAAATGAGAAGACAGGGAGATTAGCCAGTTCTTAGACCGGCTGCCTACCCTGTGCTGGGGGAAGGGGTAAAGGGGATGGAGATGATAGAAGAGAGATGTTAATGTTACAAAAAAAGACACAGTTTCGCCGCAACGGCGAAGCAATGAATGCGATAACAACAAATTGGAATGTAACGCGAAGAACGGAAATCAGCTCGAAATTGCCAGCACGTCACTCGAGCCCAAGGGACGCACGAAAAGAACGCACGCAGGACGAGCGCGAACTATCATGCGTCACAGCTCGACACTTGAAGCGCACTGCTGAAACATAAAGCAGGACGCACGAAACGAACGCACAGGTACACACAGGACGAGCGCGAATGAAATGTCGCATTTGTTACTTCCTGTTTGAACAGCGCGCTCCTTTCCAAACGCGGCCGCTGCAGCGAGCGTAGTCAACTTCGTGCGCTCTGTGACTTCAGCGCGGACATCGAGGGGAAAGCACAAGACATACAACTCCCCGCCCACCCCCCTTCTTTCCTTGAGATAAGCGCACGAAGGCGACCACGCCCTGTAGAGCGCAGAGCATCGGCGTTCGCAGGAGCGGGGCGACGACCTTCAAAGCACGCCTAGCGCCCAACGCGCCATCTCGCTGGTAATGAAGAAACCATTATAAGCGCCTGCCGTCTCTGAGTCCGGCCAGCGGTAAAGGGTGTGTATATAACGCTCGCCGTTAGCTCTCTGGAGGATCTGCGTTTCGTGGCGTAGTGGTTACTGTCACGCGCTTAGGAGCGAGAGGTCCCTGGTTCGATTCCGCGTTTCGGAAGCATTTTTCTGAATTCTTTTTCTTTGGGGCTTTTAAATATATATATATATATATATATATATATATATATATATATATATATATATATCTATTGGGCGCGAGGACATACCGTGGCGCCACCATGCGGAGGCATCCCTGTGACGTGCAAGGTTGGATTGCTCCGCCAGCCCTCTCCCGCTCAGCCCGCAGCCGCTTTCACGTCTACTTTTTCATTATTATTGTTGTACTTCACTTCAAAGAAATCAGTAAAATACTGCTGCGGTTTCATCACTGACTGTACGAGATGCTAAATAACTGCTCAGAAAAAAATGTTACGTCCTCATAATGCCTTAAACAGCGTCCTGACTGCCGGCGTCGTCTGCTATGGCCACCGATATGGAAACCACGGACGCCGCGCACGCTGCTTTTGTAAAAGGTAACGAATCATTTTGCGTCGAATGGGCTTTAGCGCGTGCTTGTGGCAAATAAACATTTTTTGCTGCAAGAAATGCGGGCAACAGTGCAAGTTCATTCGTTGTAGGTTTGCATATAAAAACGGGCCGCGGTTGACACGACAAGCATGCGCAAATTTACATTCCTGTTTAGTACACATAGCCCTATAAAGCACGACGAAAGCGGTTACTCCGCTTTGTGGGAAGCAATCCAGTATGCTTAGAGATTCATGCAGCCGCAACCCTTCTCACATGATTGCAGACAAACGCACGAGAGCCATATGTACGCGCGCGCCTCATTCAGTGCTGTAGCCACGGTGTGATATACCGTGGTTTTAGCTAGATAACATTTCACATGAGTTTGTCTGCGGCACGACTTTAATATCTACCTGATGCTTCTCGCTGCGCGTATTTTCTAAGGTTGTCACATGGTGCATTTTCGATCGCCACCAAGCCACTTCGGGATGAAAATTTTCGACAATTGTCTCCGTTATCCAGCTTGCACAAAGGGGCCAATCGCGATCGAAAAATACGGTCCCAATCAGGCTAGATTACGATATCAAATGCATGAGCCAGCCGGCCGTATTGCTTGCTCACTTGAATGACCATGCTGCAAGGTGTAACTTACCGTGGTTTAAATGGCAATATTATGTTGCTGTGAAGCCAGCGTCCAGCATTGATAAAGCTTTATTAATAAGTAGTATGGCACTTAGCGGCTGCTACTAGAAGGTGAATCAATATTTGAAGCTGGCCACGTTTTGACCTGTAGCCTAAAACAACACAGAGAAGAACAAGGGACACCAGCTATGGGCTCACTTTAAAATAATCTATAAGCAAGGAACCCGATGGGCTGAAGTCGAGAGTCTGACGGAAATCCGTGTGGTCGGGAAAAGACACGAGGACAATTAAAATAAACACGAGGGCGGAAGGGGGGGGGGGTCAAACAGTGGTGGAACTTACATCGGCGAGACAGGTAGCTTCCAGCAAAGACTCAAGCAGCACATGTATGACGTAAGAAAGGTTTCATCGGACGCGCTGGCCGAACACGCAGAAGCAACTGACCACGAAATAGACTGGGATAAGGCAAAGATAACGGAAAGAGAAAATAACTGGATTTCTCGGCTTTATCTTGAATCTCTGACAATCTAGACAACGGCGCACACGCTTTATCGTCATGACGGCAACTTCCCACACATGTGCGCACGATGCCTACGTCATATTTTAAAACATACATAACTGGACTGTTTGCGCATTCATTTCTCGCTGTGAACAATGCTGCCGTGAATATTCGTGGTCGGTGTCCATTTGAACACCACAGGCTTGAAATAACAAAAGACAGGTGACAGCGACATCATGCTCGTGAAAAGCAAGGTGGCGGTAAAAGTGAAAGCTCACGCCTGGGCCCTTCGCGTACGTAGCGCACTGTGACACGGCAGGAAAGTACCATGCCGCCGATAACTTTTACTGCACTTTTGCGGATTGTGTAGCCTCTAGGTGTCCACACACAATAAGTGAGAGCAAAACAACGCTGTTCAAAAGCGAAATCGCGGTTAAAAACAACGCATTCAACCGTCCGCTTCCCTTCGCCAGAGCGAGGCGAGGTCACGTGATCCAACCCTGCACGTCACAGCGATTGCAGCGCCCGCGTCTCCAGTGGTGGGCCTCGCGCCCATATATATATACATATACGGTGCATGACGGCGGCGGCGACGGGGACGGACAAAAACCAGCCGAGACTGTCCATATAATTGCTATCGCAATAATAAGGGAGAGCGAGAAAAGGAAAAAGAGAGAAAGAAAAGGAAATGAGAACACGACACTGCTTAAAGTCTGTCTCTAAGACCAGTTGTCCGCAAGAAGCGCACTAATGCTTTCAAAGCCTTCTGTGCTGACGACGGACTCGGCCAAGGCCCCAAAACCCTTTGTTTCGACAAAGGGCGATCAACTACTTTAATGAAGCCATTCGATGATTACTTGGAAAAGTGTTGCAGGGCTCCTTTAAAGCCGAGTTTATTCTACGGGGAGCGTTCGCAGTTCCTAGCGGGTATGCGCCACAGAAATAGGACAAGCCCTACTACTCAACACCGGTCAACTGAAAATAAATAAGTCTGCGGGCAACAGCGTATGTGCCACGCGGACAGAAAGAAAGAAAGAAAGAAAGAAAGAAAGAAAGAAAGAAAGAAAGAAAGAAAGAAAGAAAGAAAGAAAGAAAGAAAGAAAGAAAGAAAGAAAGAAAGAAAGAAAGAAAGAAAGAAAGAAAGACTCTGTGGAAGACATTTGGTAGGGAGAGCCGGAGGAAGCTGCGTATGGCTCGTTTGTACCGATGCAGACCATGCCTACCATTGCGATGACCCCAGCTCCGCTATTTAAGCAGCCTTGGGGCCCTGCGACACAAATTAAGCATGTCGTTTTCAACGCTTGTTCAGGTACTGTGGAATGCGCCGACATCGTTGCGCAACTGGCAACGCCGAAAACAAAGCCGTTATAATTTTATTTCACCGGATAAACTACCTTGATTTCGGACTACAGCGACACACATCGGCTATATTCGTTATGGGAAGTGACGTTTCGTCATGTGACAGTGACGACAAAGGCCGTGCGTTTTGATTGGTTTGACACAACAAGTGCGGTGGTAGCTAGGCCATATTACGGAGCCCTGAAAGGAACAAAACCCCTTTTTATGCTTTCTCAGAACCAAATCATTCCTGTTTCTAACTGGTGTATTTTCAAAACAACGAACACTACGCTAGGTGCGCTGTGGAACTGGTGGGAATGGTAATCAAACGATACTCTTCCGCGTTTTGCCTTTTGCAGCATCGAGCGACACCGGCCACACCGGCACATGCGAAACGCGCAAAGCTCAGTTCGGCATGATGCTGTCAACGAAAAAAAAAATCACAGCATATCCACGTGGTGAATGATGATGAGTGGGGCGAAGCTCGGTAAACCGTGAATGTTCTGTGTAACGCCCCATCAATCATCATATGAAGAGTGAGAAACACTGTGTGTATATTACAAACATGAAAATTTTATTTTTCTTAATTAGATGATGCTTGGCTTGCGTTGTCCCTTCATTATCACAGCTTCATGGTCCGTGAAGTGAAGGGACAGCGGTTCTTGTACGGGTTGCAACTGGAAATTAGAAAATACCAGGTCTATACACGTCCCTCGGGTGGTCTTCTCGCCGCAGCCGTGCAGCTTGTCGAGCAGCTTCGGCCTCGCGGGCTCGAACGGCGGGGTGTTCTCGCCGCAGCCGTGCAGCTTGTCGAGCAGCTTCGGCTTCGCGGGCTCGAACGGCGGAATCTGCTTCGCGGCGTCGACGTCCAGCTTCGGCCTCGCGGGCTCTCACCTCAGGATTCTGTCTGCGAGCGCGCGCTGCCGCCGCCTTCCGTGCCCTCTGTACCGCACCCTTGTCTTCCATCTGGCGACTCCGAGCTGAAGAGAAAGCGTGCCAAGAGGGAGCCTCATGGCGCGTTACTTCTGAAATGTTGTCTTCGGGTGTCGTTGAAAACACGAGACGTAGTAAAGAAGAAAGAACGCCACACAGGCGAACACGCACGAGAGTGTCACTCGTCAATGTCGTCTTCTTCTTCTACTGCATACCAGAACGCGCGCTTCTCACAAAGTAGTGGTGGCTACTACAAACAAACAAACCTACAAACGGAGGATGGACAGACCCACGGCATAAGGAGCTTCGCCCCTAAAAAGGAAGGCCGGGAGGTTAACCAGATATTAGCATCTGGTTTGCTACCCAGCACTGGGGTGGGGAAATAGGGGCAAGAAAGAGGGTCTAGAGAAAGAGAGAGGGAGAGGGGAAAAAGAGGAGAAAAAAAACCGCACGTACACACACAGGATAAAAAACAACACATACAGGGATGGCGTTCTGGTTACAATCGTTCAAAAAGGCCGGTCGATCGCAAGAAGCGCAGTAGCGCTTGCATGGCCTTCTTCTGCGACGTTGCGTCTTGTCGATGGCGTAGAATTCTTTCCTCCGACAAAGGTCGATCATCTAACTTGTTCAGCGCGTTGCAGAGAGATAGTCGCTCTGCACTGTAGAGTGGGCAGTCGCAAAAAATATGTCCAATTGTTTCTGCGTTTCCACAGTGGTCACAGGCTGCAGTGTCGGCCATCCCAATGCGGAAAGCATAGGCGTTGGTAAAGGCAACGCCCAACCACAGCCTACACAAAAGGGTCGCGTAGGTACGCACAGCTGCGTGTGGAGATGCTGAGGCGCTGAAACATTGAAAACTAATAAAAAAATTAAAAAATGAGAACCCCGCCTATTGCCCTGAAGCTGGCTTTCTTGCACTATCGCAAAGCGATGCCGTAAAACAAATAGAGAGACACTCGCATTTGGTATGTGAACGGCGGCGACAAGCCGCAAGCACCGATAAAGACCGTGCAAGAAAATATCGCAAGCAATTTACAAGCCAGACAGAACGACTTGGTAGACAGTAACGCAGCACGTTTCCGAATAGGAATACTTGAAGCTCTTTAGGAGATGAATGGTAAACATTCGAATGGTATAGTGGTACACAGCGAATGAAAACTCGAACTTGCGATTTACAGTGTACCGGAGCTCCAGCTCTCGTCATTCTGAGCAGAGAAAGTGTCAAGCCCTTCGACTCCGAGATATACAGTAAGTCGAAATCAAACCTTCGAAGTGTTTATGGTATTTAACCCTCACTGTGAAGAATACAGGAACGTTCACTCCGAACCTTGGAAGTGCGTAGGGCATTGAAGGTATAACTCACGAGGTACTACGTCTTCCGAGGCTCGAAACCATGACCTCCTGCGCATGTTATCGACAAGGAAGCAATATATGTATAGATAAGAAAGAAAAAAGAGAAAAACATGGAAGACGCTTCAAACATTCCGGAGCGAATGCGAGACCCTAATCACTTCTAGGATGGTCATCAGCAACACCTTCGTTATCAGCCGGTCCTCCTCTCCACACCACCTGCTTCGCTCCCGCCGTAGCTTCGCCTTTGCTCTTCTCCTCTCTACCCAGATTCACTCTCTCCACGTCCGTGGGTGGGCATGTATACAAAGGGCGTGAAGAGGAGGGATCCGAGGACAAGGAAAAGTGAATACATAGGGTAACGCAGGGAGTCTAACCAGGGCGAGATGGAAATAGGAGTGTTGCTTCATCTTTCCAAGAAAAACATCTCTGCCTGTCTTTTTTTTTCTGCATGTTGAGTTATGAGATTTCAACTTCTGCTCGCGATTGCTCATCTCGAAAACTGTGTAACACGTTGTTACACTCGTCAACGCATTACGTTCAATGACACAAATACAACTGATGCAAATGCTAAATAATACTGAAGAAAAGCGTGTTGTATTCTAATTGATGCGTCACAAGCTACGCGCAATCCATTCCAGGTTGGCCTACATACGCGGCTCGCATTCACACTGCGCTGCATTTTCTATAAAGGAGGAATATTTGGAATGGTCTTCCGGGGGCATTCGTAATTCAGTCTATTTTGGGGCCGAATAACGGCCATTCTTTCCCCTAGTTGTTAATGTTCTCAGTGTTCGGTATACTAACAGCCAACAAGCATTCTAAATCATGTTGATTTAGAATCCTGGTATTACATTATTTATGTAATGTCTCCCCTCACACAGCGCTCCGATGTTGGAACCTGTGAGGCAAATTAAATAAATAATTAAGCCGAGGAGCCCACCTCCGACGCATGCAGTCTTTCCGCCGCAAGAACACGTGACCTTCTTTTCGGATGTCATTATATTCCCAGTGGGTGCGTGCCAGGCAGACGATGATTCGGGAGTGTGCTCTCGAAGCCCAGAAGAAGCTGCCCGCGAACCTGAAGGGTGACCTGCAGTTTCTCTACGCCCTGCATCTCAATGCAACTGCCCTGGAAATTGTGAGTAGTGCATCCAATTCAGGCCCGTAGCCAGGGGGTGGGGGGCAGCCCCCCATCCCCGTAATTTTGGTGACACATGGTGTTTTATCGAAAATAAATCATGAAAATAGGCGTTTTTCTCAAACAGTCAAGGTTTTCAGCAAGTGCCCCCCCCCCCCCTCGAAAAAAATTCCTGGCTACCGGCCTGATCTCATTCTTTCGAATAAACTGCCCAATTCTGCTGAAGGGTATCACAATGCTCTATTGTTAAAGCACTAGACTGTGTTCTTCTTTTCAATAATTTTCCATGTTGCTTAACATAAAAATTTCATTCGTGTGCCGCTATTCAAACAACTTGGAATTTCTCCCGCGATGACCACACTGCGTCGTTTCTATAAAATTTATGAGACCTTGTCCCATTTCAAAGGAAAAAAGAACTCTATGAAGTGAAGGAATGTTTGTTTTATGTGTTTAGTATTTCTAAAATTTTTCATTTAGATTAATGCACGCAATTTTGTGACACTGCAATAAAATGCATAAAATTATGCAAGTGGCACTTACTGACACGTCTAAAGAGGATCCAAATCATGCAGAAATTGAGGGGAATGTGGAGGTTCGAAATTATTATGTGTCTGAGACGTACGAAGAAAGATAATGTGTCCGGTTCATTCAAGTGGTATCCCTTCCTCAACGATTTCTCATCGAAGGAAGCTAAATCTGACGTGCTGCACATCGCTCCGGAATACGCCACGAATTTATCAGATAACACAGAAAGATCGAAAAAAACGTTCGTAAGCATTTGAACAACGTCACCTATTCTATGAATGCATATAATATCCCTACTGAAACATTCCGCGCGTTATCAGAGTGATATCGGAAGGTTCTTATGTAAGATTCTCGCGGAAATACTTGGCAAGTATATAGAAAATATATGGATTCCATAACGAAACATGTGGAATTATCGGAATGACGAACGAACGTGTTAGTAGGGACATTTGTAAGGCACAGGACGCTTGAACATATGCAACTTCCACAAAAATGCGACATTTGCTCGAATGAAAAGTTACCAACTCCAAAGCACCGCATTTTAACGCCATAGCGCTAAACAGCTCGTTTCGCAGAAACACCGGTGTCGGTGTCTTTGCTTGTGAGCAAAAATCGGCCTTGTCCGTGAGCAAAAAATTTGAGATAGGTGCAAATAAATAAATAATAAAAATGTTCGGTCCGGATGAGAATCGAGCCCAGGTCTTCTGAGGCGTTCTACAACGAGCCACGATAGCGATTGAAACTGCTTCGTAAAAAAAACGCTATAAGAATGTTATGTAGTGAATGGAGTCCCCTTAAAGGGACACTAAAGGCAAATATTAAGTCGACGTTGATCGTTGAAATAGCGGTCCAGAAACCTCTTAGTGCTACTTTTATGCCAAGGAAGTGCTTATTTTGAAATAAACTCACGTTTTAGTGGTCCGCATCCCGTTAGCGCACTTCAAATCACCCGCCTCAGATCAGACTTTCATACGTCACTGCTGCCGAGCCCAACGTTGCCCGCCTTTAATGCGCGGCCGCCGACACTAGTAGCAGCAGAGCGAAAGTAGCGGGACCCACAGCAGCAACAACAGCCATCGAAGCCATCGAAGCTTGCCGCAATCGCCGCAATGGATGTGGACGGAGAACTTGACAATGGCATGACACTAAGCCACTTTGAGCGTAAGGGTTCATTCCGCGGCACCCAGTGAAAAGACACATCGGTTTCGTTGCTGCAGCACTGGTGTTGTGCACCATTCGGGCATCCGGAAATATCACATGCATGCGGCACTTTGTCGAACTTTCTGTCAGAGTGACTTTCACGAGCGCGCAAAACACACGCGCCAGTACGCGATCCCGAAACTACCACTAAGACGCGACCGCGTGAGCGAAGCAGGGCGCCGGGCGAAGCGCAGTTCGGCGAAAACGGAACCTTTGAACCACGCGCGTCGTTCCCCATGGCAACGCCACAGAGGTTCTTTTTTCCAGGAAGCAAACGGAAACGAACAAACAGCATTTTATTACGTCTTTTGATGCTTGGAAGGTTCTTTTTTTATTGCTGATGGTTTGATTACTAGCAATTTATTGTAGGCAGACTCTCATACGTCATCGGGATCACTTCGAAAATTTCCCACTCGTGGCGCTCATCGTGTGATACATTTAGCGTAATTTCTCGGTAAGTAGGGCACTGCTGTTGATAATATTCCCGTTTTAGAAGTTGTCATACATTGAGCTTTCATTCTGACATAAATTGTTAATTGCCTTTAATGTCCCTTCAACGCACGTAATATTTCGAGGCAGAATCGTCGAATCGCACCAGGCGTCAAACCATGTGAATGCCGCAACCAGTGGGTGGTTTAAAGCTTCCCACTATTACAAAGTGTGCAGCTGAGCAGGTGCGCATGCTACCTTGCGGACGCGCAGTGGGTACTTCACCAATTTGAAAAAGGAAGAATTATGTCGTGGTGGGCACTTGACAACTGTACTTGCAGCACGCATTCTAGGATAGTTCGAAACGGCAACGTTACGTGCACAAACGTTCCTTTCCTTGCGGCACGGCTGAAGCATCCACCGAGGACCAAAGCCAGGCTGGCCACTGAGAACCTATGCGCACGTGGCCCTATTACGCTATTGCATTCTACTCTTTTTACTTTTTATTGCGATAGCAATTATATGGACAGTCTCGACAGGTTTTTGCCGTCGCCGTTGCAGTCGCCGTCATGTCCTTCCGATATGAAGTCCCCATTGATAAGATCCCCCCGCACATTGTATGCTCTACCGCGGGTAAAAGCGCGCGAGCGGGGGCGACGAACGGGGCCGAAGCAGATATCAAACGAGCCGGCCCATTTCCGTCGCTCGGAGGGTGCATGCGGTAATATCACGCCGCTCGGGTGGCCTGCCGTCGAAGCAGACAGGAAATGCCCCTCCCGTCTTTAACCATGAAAAGACACGAGGTGGAGGCGGGGGGAGGGGTTGTCGCGCGAGCAGCCATTTTGAACTCTGAATCTAAGGGCGCGGTCGCGATCGCTGGCGCACGCGCTATCTCGAAAGCCATCACAGCAGGCGGCTCGTATACCCTTCTACGTGCTGCGCTCACAACGCGAAGTGACTATGCGGAGAGTACCTATCCCTGGAGCGGCCGTATTCTCTTCAACCAGCATATTGTACTTACGAGAGATCAGATACAAAACAGTTAGCTGCCAGCCTCACTTCGTGTAACACTACAATTTGTTGCTATCGCATTCATCGCTTCGCCCTTGCGGTGAAACTCGGACTTTTTTCCCTCATATCTATAGTCGGATACAACTTAAGAAGTCCGGAGAGGCCCCACCGACACGGCCGAAGTGCGGCAGCCGATTGCCTCCGCGACTAAAGAAATAGTACCACTCATGCACTCAGTGATATTCTTCGAGGGCGGGGTCACCGGCAGTCCGGCTCATGACGTCAATCCATAGTGCACGCCCATTGGTGCAGACCTGTGTGCATCCGCCTTCGAGGAGGAAATTCCGCGGACTTCTAAATTTGTATTCGACTATAGCTTTTTTTTTCTAAAATCGGTTATATTGTCTGTTCAGGGAATTTTACGTTTTCAATGTATTTGAGTGAAAAAATAGGGCTTAAGCACGAGCTAAATCTTCCTCTGAACATCCAGCAATAACAATAACAAAAATTGCGGTGGATTTCCCCGAGTAGATTTTTATAAGATGCTACACACATTGTTGTTACATTGTTATAATTTTTCAGTGTCATAAAACTAGTAGCTTACATGATTATAATGTTACGTTGTTTTATTACTAGAGACCTCATTAGACAGTATATGAATTGTGTAAGTAAATACGCGGTAGGCTTCACAAACCAGGCTTCACACAAGCTCATAGATTCTTAAAATTTACCGTATATGTCACCTTATGGCTTTATATCACAGTTATAATACCTTACTCTGGATCACTTGAGAGATTTCCTTCTAAAAATGAGGCTTTGTAAATGAGTTTTTTTTTATGCTTACCAAAAATCAGTACAATGAAATCCCGGTTTGCTGTTCAAGTGCTGATGTGCTGAAGTTTTCTGCTATCAGGCTTTTTTCAGAACACTTGCATCTATATAAATGTCGCATTTGTACATAAAAACAACCATGTGCGCTTTCTCCAAAACTCGAACAGGCTTACTCTGGCGCGTGTTTGCCGTAAAGAGCGCAACAGCGGAATTTCCCGTCGCCGTCAGATGCGGTAGTCACGTGACCGGAGCAGGAACGTTACGAATGACGTCATACCACCACCAAGTTTAGAAAGAAAGGGAAAAGTTCTTCCGGGCGTTTCGTAATACCACTATTTGCCAGTGTCAGTGGGTGGCTCGTGTGACTGGAGGGCCAGTAACCTACGCCGTGCCGTTTTGCGGTTCTCACTATTTTGCCAGGATCATTAGACAGTAAAAGTTTAGCGTTAGCGTGATAGCGGGGGTTAGGGAATAGCGTTACCGTGCCGCAGACGTTGGTTGCGGAAAGCGTGTTTTAGTTTAGCGGGATAGCGTTTACGGGCCCAATGGATGGATGGATGCTATGAGCGTCCCCTTTATAACGGGGCGGTGACATGTCTGCCACCATGCTCGAAGAAAAAAGAAAAAAAAAAACTTCCTTGTTTCATGCTGGCCTAATACCTTGCCTACATTGATTAAATCTATCTTATTATACCGAAAAAGTTTATAAATTCACGTACGGTCTATCTCTCTGCCTCTTAAGGCAGAATGACCTTATTTCCCCCCCCCCCATTATTTATTTTTGTACTTTATCTCTACTCTTCTGCCACCAATACTCTAACCGTCTCTTACTTATTTCTATCGCGGACATGTTCAGCTTTCCATTGTTGTCCCTAAAACCCAAGGCTTCCTGTACACTTGTGCCCACAAGTATACCTGGGTGAATATCGCCACATTCAATCAGTACATGTTCCATCGTTTCCTTAGTTCCCCCGCAGCATGTACAGTGTTCGTCTTCGTTACTGATTCTCGCTTTATAACTTCGCGTTCTAAGGCAGCCCGACCTTGCTTCAAACATAAAGCGCTTCCCCTTGAATTATCATAAAACCTTTCCCTCCTTATTTCGTTTTTTCCCTTTCGGTAGTTACTCAGAGCCGGCTTCTTTTCCATCGCTGTCATCCAATAAGTCCTCTCCGCCTCCCTGACCTTCCGCTTAATGCTCCCTGTTGCCATATCGCCCGCACTGCCGTATATTTACTGGTGAGCCTCCTAGTTCTCTTTCTCCACTGCGTGTCAACGCTTTTTCTATACAAATACCTGAAAACCTTCTCTTCCCATCTACTCTTCTTCATTTTCCTCAGCCTCTCTTCGCATCTCATTTTGCTCTGAGCTTCCCTCACTTCAAAGCCTGTCCATCCCATATCACCCTTTACAGCCTCAATTGTCGTCTTCCCGTGAGCGCCCAACGCGAGGCGGCCCACCATCCTTTGATTTACATCCATTCCTGATTGTACCTCTGACTTCATGCAAACCACTGAGTTCCCAAATGTAAGCCCCGGGACCATCACACCCTTCCACAGCCCTCGAAGCACCTCGTACCTATTGTATCCCCATAAAGCTCTGTGCTTCATAATTGCAGCATTCCTCTTTCCCTTTGCTACCGCTGCTTTCTCTTGTACCTCCATATATCTATCCCCTTCATTTACCCATACTCCGAGGTACTTGTACTCGCTTACCCTCGGTATTTTTTGGCCCTGTATGAAGACCGCATGGTCTTCGTGATCATTGAATACCATCAATCCACATTTTGTTGCACTAAATCCTAGTCCTAGAGCCTCACACTCCCTTCCGCATATATCTGCCAGTCGCTGTATATCATCTTGACTGTCCGCAAATAAGACAATATCATCAGCATAAAATAGACCTGGAAGCTTCTGCTCAACCATCGTGCCGACCTGTTTGTGTGACAAATTAAACCCAATGTTGCTACCTTCTAGCGCTTTTTCCATCCTCACCATGTACAGCATGAATAACAGCGGGGACAAAGGACATCCCTGTCTCAGCCCCTTGCTAATTTCAACGCTGTCCTTGCTACTTATTCCTTCCCATTCTATACAAACTGTATTTTCTCGGTACATTTCCCTCAAAAGCTGTATACAGTCGTCCCCTATGCCCACTTCTTTCAATATATCCCACAAAATTTCCTGCTTAACGTTGTCATACGCTCCGGTGATATCTAGATAAGCTATGTATAAGGGCCTGTTTTCTATTTTCGATATTTCTATACACTGGGTAAGAACAAACAGATTATCGTCTAACCGCCTGTCGATTCGATATCCATTCTGAGGTTCTCCCAAAATATCATTTTGTTCTACCCACGCTTCTATTTTTAATTTTACTGCCTGCATCGCCAACCTGTATAGCACCGATGTAATGGTTAGCGGTCTATACGAGCGAATGTTATCCTTTTCTCCCCTGCCTTTATAGATTAAGTTCATTCTACTTTTTCGCCAACTGTCTGGTATTTCCCGCTCCTGTAAGCACTTTTCTACGGCTTTCAGCAGTGCTTCTTTAGTGTTATGTCCGAGTTCGTTAATGAGGCTGACGGGAACCCCATCTAAGCCCGGAGTAGTGCGCTTAGGAATTTTTCCTTCGGCCTTTTTCCAATTGAAATTCTCTAGTACTACATCTTCGTCAGTTGCACTCCTTTGCGTACTATTACCTACCGGGGGAATCCCCTGGGTGACCTTTTTAAACGAATCGGCTGTTATCTTTCGGATGTAACCTAGCGCTTCATGCCCTTCCAATTGATTTCCTCCTTCATCTACCAAACGTTGTTGCATTGTGACAGACTTCCTACCTAGCGCTTTTAGGTGGCTCCAAAATATCCTAGGCGCGGCCTTCTTTTCGCGAATCTCTGTCATCCAGCGTTCACTTTCACCTTTAATTTTTGCCTCGACTAATTTCTGCACGATGGATTTTTGCTCTAAATATATTTCCCATATTTGGTTGACTTCGTCCTGTGGCCGCTTCTCTTTTTTTGCCTGTCTGTGCTCCCGTGATGCCTCACGTCGCTTCTCGATCGCCTCCCGGATTTCTTTGTTCCACCAACTTTTTGGCTTTCTCTTTCCTTTCCAACAAATAGTTTTCTTCTCTTTTTCCATTTCTTTTGTGATTATATGTAGCAGCTCACTATACTTCCAGTCTTTGCCTGGCAGTTCGTCTACTTTTTCTTCGACTCTTGCGGCTACATTCGTTATTTGTTTGTCATTTAGATACAAGCTGCCAAATTTTGATTCTATGTTCTTATTTTCAGTTTTATATCCCATTTGTAATATTATGCGTTTGTGATCACTACCCAAGCTGTTAATGCCTTCCTCGTCTATTCTCATCTCTCTAAGTTTGTCATATATTCCTTCTGTCATGAGACAATAATCAATGCTCGATTGCCTGTTTCCGACTTCCCACGTGATCTGCCCCTCACACTTCGGCCCCACGTTAACTATCTCAAGACTATGTTGCTCGCAGAGATCTACCAATAACTTGCCATTGGTGTCTGAATATCCGTCAAGGTCACGAATGTGAGCGTTCATGTCCCCTAGAAGGATTATTTCGGCATCATGGCCAAATTCTATAATATCGGTGCTTATGCATTTCACTATCTCCAGATTCTTTTCTCTGCAGTTATTCCCCGTCCACAAGTATGCTACACCTAGCCACGTTTTCTTTCCACCTACTGTGCCCGAAACCAGTTCGAAGCGGGCCCAAGATGGGACGGTGGCGCGCCACCTAGCGAAGGGTGAATGCGTTAAAAAAGTGAAAAGAACAAAGCCGAGAATGCTCGCCTGTATCCCCGCACGCAGCAATATACTACTTTTTTTTAGTGACAATAAAAGTAAATAAATATGAACTACGCACCAAAAGCGAAAATTTTCATGTTGCAGACTTGTTTACACCGATCTTCTAGTTAGGCCTAGGGATATTCGAAATGTGAAGCGATCTCAAAAACTACACTAAGTTATCTGTAATACCGTGTCGTCGAAGCTACCTGAAGGCAAGCGAAGCCATTTCGCACAGTCGTTTGCTACGAAAGAAGTGGATCCGTCCACATCAACGCTAAATTCAGTTCGAAGCGGGCGTCCAAAACCGCCGCCAAGTTTTACGTACACTACGCTAACCACGCAAACACGGTAACGCTAAACCTGAAAAATAGCGGGCGTACGGTAAACGCCACGGGTCGTTTAGCGTACTGCGCATGCGCATTTCGATCCCGCTATTCCGCTAAACCCGCTAAACTATAACAGTCTATTATTGCTAGAACGAGAGTCGACGGTGGCATGCCGCTCTGTTAATGACCTCACACGTGACGTCTACGCTCAGGTCACGTGACGATAGGTCACGTGACATGGCGACCGCCCTGTTGTTGCGCTCTTTAGGGCACGGAAATGCGCTATTGTGACAACTTTTGTCACATGATCGGAAACGGCTGTCGCACATCGTTTCAAAAGTTATCTCTTCATTAACTGTTACAAATTATCATTGGTTAAACGATACTGACGATACAGACTGCTACATGTCCTGCTCTTTATTTTTTCAGTACCTGTCGTGCGCGGAACGCGAGGAAGACACTATAGTGGACGGGGTAAGCGATATTGTTTGCTGTACGTGAAATATTGCAATTAAAATTCAATTCGACGGCGTCATTCACTCTTGACTTAAAGCGCTGGAGAGTCCTGTCGCGTCAATGGCCTTTTTACCTCTGGTTGCGCTTAAATTCTAGAAACTTTCTGAATGCGACGCTGTATCGTGTTCAATATTTTATTGTTTTATTATTTTTATTTCGTAATACCTTCCTGGCCAAAGGCCTTATCGAGGGAGGTAGAAACATGATTTTCATTACTCACACAATGTTACCCTAAAATGAAGATTGCGTACAAAGAGAACAGGTAAGTTGGTTTGCTCCGCTATACAGTGTTACGTAGCGCAAGACGAAACAGGTGATGGTCGGTGATGATGGCCACAGATCCGGGAAGGCGGTTCCAGTCCAGAGATGTTCCGGGGATAAATGAATCGCTGCATATTTTGGTTAGACATGACATAACACCAACTTTATTAGAATGTTTAGTCGTAGTCGATACGTAAGAAGGAGAAAAAATGAGCGTGTCACGAAGAGTTGGAATAGAATGATAGCTTTTGTGAAATAGACACAGGCGGAAAAGCTTAGGACGAGAAGCAAGAAATGGCAGGTCGAGTGAGTTCTTCATGGCAGTAATGCTAGGCCGACGACTGTAGTTATGAAGAATGAAGCGAGCAGAATTATTTTGGATTATTTCAAGAGGATTAATTAGATTAGCTGAACTCGGATCCCATACCGCAGTAGGCATATTCTAGCTTGCTACGAATTAGTGTCTTGTACATTAGTAGCTTAAGTGAGACGGGTGCGAAGGAGAAGTTGCGGCTAATGCAACCAAGCATGCGATTTGCATTATTAATAATCGAGCGGATGTGGTCCCGAATACCTGCTGAAACAAGTGGTGATGTGTACGTCGAGATAAGGGCAAGAGGTAACAGACTCGAGTGCAATCGTTTCAAGCTAGTAGGTAGCATGGCAAGATGGTATTCGGTAAACACGCAAAACCTTACATTTGGAAGTATTCAATTCCATTTGCCAAGTCGTGCACCAGTTAAAGATGGAATCGATGTCATTTTGAAAGGTATCGTGACTTTAGGTTGTTAATTTTGCGAAAAACAACACAGTCATCCACAAATAACTTTATATTAGAAGAGACACGAAGTGGTAAATCATTAACGTAAATTAGAAACAAAAGTGGACATAAGGCGGAACCCTGCGATACAGCAGAGTGAACGGCGCGTGATGAAGAATTATACCCATTTGCGGTTACAAACTGCGTGTGGTTGAATAGGAAAAGTTCTATTCATCTAATTATTTTATAATCAAGGCTTAGTTGTTCGAACTTTCTAATTAACAATTTATTAGTTACCTTATCGATAGCTTTCGAGACGTCAAGAACAATGCAATCGGTTAGTGACCGACGATCTAATGTGATATGAAGCTGATGAATGAAGGATGTCAGCTGCGTTTCGCAAGAAAGGTCTTACAGGTATCCATGTTGCGCGGATGAAAAGAAGGAATGCGTTTATAAAGATGTGGCAGTGTTAGTGTAAATAATGTCCTCTAAGCTTTTGCAAGGAATCCTGGTTAATGGTATGGGGCGGTAGTTTACTGGCGAATGTTTACTGCCTGACTTGTGAACCGGAACCACCTTCCCAACCTGCCAGTCGTGCGGGAAAGCGCCGCCATCAATGGATTGCTGAAACGTCTTGGCAAGGAACAATGAAGAAATGGTACTTTTTAAAACCTTGTGAGAGATTCAGTCGCAGCCCGGGCACGAATTTAGCTTTTTTGACCATGGTGTCAATGCTTTTTGATACCAATATCTCGCATATTAGGTGCTCTACTTGGCGCCTTTTGATCTCGAACTTCCAACTATCAGTTATCAGTGGTTGCAATCCAGCAAGGACATTTTTATTGAAAGTGGTGACTCACACGAGCCATTTTTATCAAGAACTTCCTGTAAAAGAGTTTGCGGGGGAGGTCCACCTGCTCCCCCCCCCCCTTTCTAAGTAACTCACGCCTCTGATTAATAAATATTGAGCTGGCGTATGAACGCTAGAGCTTTGAAGTATGTGTGAGTCGGCGGGAGTATAAACGTGAGCCGACATAAGGCTGAGAGTAATGCTGAAGTTGTGTAGATAGAACAATAGGTCGGCAAAGAAGTGTGGAGCTCACTCATACTCACTCAAGAAATTTATCTTGCGCTTTGGGCTCACTCGGACTCAGACTCACTAAATTTTTTCTCAACCGGACTCACTCGGACTCAAGCACACCCAAATATTACTCACCGGGACTCATTCAGACTCAGACTCACGGCTCGATCTGAGTCTGAGTGAGTCTGAGTGAGCCGATTGATGAGTGAGTTTACCGGCCTATGACGCCAAGCGCGTGCCGCGAGCCAGACAAGACGCATGTCGCGGCAAAAAGAAGCCTGTTTCTCAAGTGGAAAAGTCTAAAGGAGCATACGCTAAACTTAAAGGGGACTTCCCGGGCAGGCATTTAGCATTTCGTTGCAGTGTGTGCGATCGGCTAAGGTCCGAAAGTTTGAGTCACCTCTTCGTCGTAACCTAAGCAGCTTTGCTGGTCACCCACTTACACAGAGCGGAATGACTCTTTCAAAACCAGCAATTTATGAGCACAGTTTCCAGCTATAGCAGCGTTTCTGTCAATATAATAGCAGGCACTGTGGACAGACATACCTTTTAAAAATCCCCTGCTGGATTACGCAAGTTATTAAATTATGAGAAGCCGCACAATTTTGCATTTCCGGAGTAATTCTCCCGACACTGTGGTACGTTGACTTACAGATCACGGCTCTATGAAGTCATGAGCTCATAAAGAAGCAGTCCTAAAACTAGTTGGTGCTACCTGATGACGCCAATATTTCCTATCTATCATGTATTGCAATAATGTAAACGAAACTAAATTGCCGCCACTTACCAATCGCCGCATGTTCGCCGATTCCTGTAGCTCCCGGGGAAACCACATTTTCGTCAGCCGTTGGCAGAATCGGCAACGTGAAGGTCTTTTCGATGGTTGAAAAATTTGTTTTCATAAACTACAAACCCATTGGTGGTATATTCCCGGTTTCGAGGGTACAGCGTCACTTACCAGATTTTGCGTTCAGAAGTCAAATTTCAGCATAGTGCGCACTGTATACGCAGAAACCGTAGTGGAGGCCCATATTGTTGCATATAACTCAAGCACGACGTATCGTTGTGGCACCTTGCCGTGGCACTCCTTCTGATGTTCTAGTTCTGCAACTGCGTTCAACCACCGCATTTCTTTTTTTTTTTCTTGCCGCGATAGCCTCGTAGTATGACACAGCACTTTGTCGCCTGCCTCGCTGCGGACGTCGTACACCGAGAGTTGATGCACCACGACTGCGTGCGCTGGAAATGATTTCTTGGTTTCGTGCTGATTACTTGATCTGTGCAAAGGCGGATTTTTATCGATAGTACAGATGATAAAGAAAGCATCTCGTCGCTCCCGCTTCGATCACCATAGGCCAGCGAACGTTAAGCAAAGATCTGCAGTCTACGTCTCGCTTTTGCTGCTACAGTATACATAGTCGTGCGCACGGGTGGTGAGCAGGGGGGGGGCGCCCCCTTCTAGTCACCTAAAAGGTGGGGGAGGGGCTTTAAGTCTGCCCCACACTCTGACTTAATAGGGAGGTGGGGGCAGGGGGGCCCTTCTAGTCACCTAAGAGGTGGGGGGTGCTCAGTCTGCCCCATACTTTGACTTAATAGGGATGTGGGGGGGGGCGCCCCCTTCTAGTCACATAAGACTGGGGGCGCTAAGTCTGCCCCATACTTTGACATAATAGGGATGTGGGGGCAGGGGGGACTTCTAGTTACCTATGAGGTAGGGGGTGCTAAGTCTGCCCCAAACTATGACTTAATAGGGAGGTGTGGGCGGGGGGCGGCCCCTTCTAGTTACATAAGAGGTGGGAGGTGCTAAGTCTGCCCCATACTTTGACTTAATAGGGAGGTGGGGGGCAGGGGGGCACCTCCTTCTATTCACGTAAGAGGTGGGATAGGGGCGCTAAGTCTGCCCCACACTTTGACTTAATAGGGAGGTCGGGGGCAGGGGGGCGTCCCCTTCAGTCACCTAAGTGGTGGGATAGGGGCGCTAAGTCTGCCCCATACTTTGACTTAATAGGGAGGTGGGGGGCAAGGGGGCGCCCCTTCTAGTCACCTAAGAGGTGGTGCGGTGCCAAGTCTGCTCCACACTTTGACCTAATAGGGAGGTGAGGGGGCAGGAGGGGCCCTTCTAGTCACCTATGAGGTGGGGGGTGCTAAGTCTGCCACATACGTTGACTTAATAGGGAGGTGGGGGCCAGGGGGGCGCCCCCTTGCAGTCACCACCACCCGATGTGGTAGAAGAACGCAGATCAGCCAGACATCCTAGGCCTCCTGCAAGGCTGACCTACCATGAAAACTTCCACCAGCTCGCCTGAGACTGACGCAGTTGTGCTCAGCGATGTAGCTCAGGCAGTGGCTAGTACGATGCTTCAACAATTGGTCCTTGTGACATTTATGTGAGTGGTGTGCGGGGTGTGTGACTGTGACTTGGCCGATCGTGAGTTTTCATTATTTGTGTTAACGGAGGCAAGATGTATGTATAAAGTTTATACTATAGCTGCTGTCCACCGCTCTCAGCTGGCAACCCTGGTTGGCTGCGAGCCCTGTGGGGGAACGCAATAAAGATCATTAGCCATCTTGTAGGTGTCGATGCAATATGCACGACACTTCGTATGGTGTCGTTGAAGAGATTGGAGAAATTCAGCTAGTATGATTAAAAGAAAGCGCCACAGGCTTCTCGTGCTGGATGATGTAGCAAAAATCATGTCTTTGCTGTGGTGTAATGCAGCCCACGGATGCCGGTGGTGTTGTGGACGTGTACTGCACCAACAACGGCAAGGCTCCCCGCAAGTGCCCCCAGTGCGCCTCCGAAGTGTACACCACCGTTGACGCAGCTAAAGTGGAGGCGACGGTAAGGAGCGTACACTTGTACACGAGTGCTCTAACCTCGCAGATATCTGGGAAGGTGTTATGACACGGAAGAAACGGGATGAGGGCATTGTGGTGTTCAGTATATAAACATGCTTGATTGCATTTCATATGTGTGTGTACTACACAAGAGCTACGTCCACATAATTCGAATGCGAAATCGATATTTGGACGGAAACCCGTCTGGTCAGGAGCAGACATGAAGACAATGAAAACAACACTCTGACCATGATTAAAAGCAAATAAAAGCACGACGTTTCGGCCCCCGTACGGGAGCATTGTTCACAAGTAAAAAATGAGTGTGTGAGCGGTCCGGTTATGTATGTTATAAAATGTGACGTAAGCAACGTGTGTAGGCGTGTGGAAAGTTTCCGTCATTTCGATTGAGTGTGTGCGCCGTTGTCTGGATCGTGATCGATTCGAGATGAAGCCGAGATGACCAGTTCTTTTCTCTTTCTGTTATTCTTGCGTTATCCCAGTCT
This sequence comes from Rhipicephalus sanguineus, assembly GCF_013339695.2. Lineage (NCBI taxonomy): Eukaryota > Metazoa > Arthropoda > Arachnida > Ixodida > Ixodidae > Rhipicephalus > Rhipicephalus sanguineus. The sequence continues at coordinate 78,660,568 of NC_051181.1, forward strand.
ATTTTGTGTCCAGACGTTTCCGCATGCTCGGCCAGTGCATTCGATTAGACGTTCTACTTTTTTACATCATACATAGGCTGTTTTAGCCTTTGTGGAAAATTACCAGTCTCGCCGATGTAACTTCCACTGCAGTCTGCGCAAGGGATACTGTAGACAACGCCAGGAAATTTTTCTTTTGACAGTTTGTCTTTTATTCTCACAAGGGAATGCTTCAACTTCAACCCATTCAACGAACAAGCGTTGAATGGGTTCATAAAGTGCGATTTCGGAGATGCATCCGAGGAGGATGGTCAAGAAGAACAAAATAATTACTTGGCCATAACGGTAACAGATGTAACGCCTTCGTCATGTTTAATGTTTCCAGCTACATCACGTCGCCCTTACTGGACACGCCATATGTTTAGCTAATACACTCGTCTACCTTGCCCGACAAAAAAAAAGGAAGAAAAAGAATAAGATGCATCTGCGACCTCGCGTCGCACGCAAGTCGCACGTATCTTCTTCTACCTACTATTTTTACTTTTTTGAGGGAGGAAGATAAGATAAGGGAAAGGCAGAGGGATTAACTCAGCGGAGCCTGTACGGCTACTTTGCAGCGCATGAGGAGAAATGAAATACTAGGAGCAGAGACTAACGCACGATTCTCTTAACGCTTCTTGATTTTCTTTCTTTTTTTATTTTAAGGTTGACGCCTGCTACAGCAAGAAAGAAGCAGCACATCCGGTAAGTGAGCTTGTTTATGTAAAACATCTGAGTCCAGATGAAGCGGACCAGTAAATGTTTGGGAAAGAAAGACTTCGTAATATCCCGAACTTCGCTTCATCGAGGTCTCGGCATTTCATTCGCGCTATTGATATCGCGCATTCCCAAAGCCTTCCAACTTTTCTACATTTTGCTTTATGCGTTTGTGTTACCATTTAACCCGTGGCAAGACAGTAGTTGTGCGATGTGCAGCACAAAAGAGCTGATGGCGTTCTTGAGGAACACTCAGCTTAACCAAAGCTTGTAAATGACTATTTTTGTATATATGTGAGTTTGTGACTGTACCTACTATTTGTGTGTATATGGTGTATATGTGATCATTGTATATACCATAGTCATCACTCGACACCTGGAGGAGCAAGCCAGACGACAAAACCAGGCTAACCTCTCCGGGCATTTCATAAAAAGAATATTATCTCTTTCTCTCTCGAAGAAAATTGTCACCGAATTGCCGATAGCTCAGAATCTTCCCTTACAAAAATCTTCGTAATTAATGTTTTTTTTTGTTGACTTTCGTTGTTTCGAATAGACTTTTTGTTGACATGCAACTGAATAGCATGCGCGGTTTTTTAAAGGTTGCCTAATGATGGGAGGTTAAACACCGCCACTGAAAAGTTTCACGAGCTCCGCACGCTGCTGCTGCGACAACCTCAAAGCGGACGTTTTATTGCGATAGCAATTATATGGACAGTCTCGGCTGGATTTTGCCGTCGCTGTCACCGCCTTCACGCACCGTATAATGTATAAGTATGTATATATATAAATAACAGCCCAAAGAAAAATGCTTCCGAAGCGCGGAATCGAACCAGGGACCTCTTGCTCCGCAGCGAGTGCCGCTAACCACTACGCCACGAAACGCAGATCCTCCACGTAGCTAACGGCGAGCGTTATATACACACCCTTTACCGCTGGACGGACTCAGAGACGGCAGGCGATAATAAGCGTTTCTTCATTACCAGCGAGATGGCGCTACGAGCGCGACGGGCGCGTTTAAAAGTCGTCGGCGAGCTCGCTCGCTTCTTCTTATACTTGCGCAGGGAGAACCTTGCCATTCCGCTGTCTGCTCGCGCGGTTTTCTCGTGGTGAGGAGAAGAGGAATGTTTCAAGCTTTCACCGTGATGTCCGTGCTCATGCTACGGAGCGTACGAAAGTCACTCGAGCTCAAGGGACGCCGCTAAACGAACAAACAGAAGATGAACGCGAACTATTAAGTGTCACAGCTCGACACTTGAAGCACGCTAGTTTCCTTCGCTGCTTCGGCCGCCTTTGCAACAGGAGCGCTGTTCAAACTGAGAGTATCCATTGGCGAGCATCACTCCGTATAGCATTACAGTTTCTTGCTATCGCATTCATTGCTTCGCCCTTGCGGCGAAACTGTGACTTTTTTTTTCTATCGAAAACGATAACGAAATCCGGTGCCGCTGTCCAGAGTTTCCTAAAATTAACTAGAGGGGACTCTGGCGCTGCGATCGTTCAGCCAACATGGGAATGATAGGTAGTACACGGATTTGCCTAATCTTCGAGCTTTGGCGTTGTTTATTGTTGTGTTTTGGCGTTCGCTTCGGATAAAGGAATGAACCTTTGTGAAATTCGTGACCAGATTTGAATTGATGAGCCTAAAAAGGTTAAAGGGGTGAAGCGGAACTGCTGACTTTTGCTGAACTTTGTTTTGCGACAAAGCGGATGCAGGCGACGCGGGGCCAAACGGAGCCTAAAGAACGAAGTTTAGACAAATCCGTGTACTACCCATCATTCCCGTGCTGGCTGAAGCGCCGTGCGTTGCAGCTCCCATAGACACTAGGGCCAGAGTTCCCTCTAGTGACTATTGTAGGAAATTCTATGCCGCTGTCCGTTAATCGTGGCAAAGCGAACGCGTGAACTGTCACTTCTCATGGGCCGACGGTGCTGGGAATACGCGCGAAAAGCCGCGGCAAAACAGCGGACCGCAACTATATCCGACGGCGTGATTACTGTATGGTTGCTTTTGATAAGGCGGTTCGGTTATCTTAAGCGCTCTTCACAAATGATAATCTTAGAAATGTATGTACACAAACGGTGTTTTCGAAAATTAAACAAAAGTATCACGGATAAACGTATCGCCACCCCGTATAATCGTGTATTCTATCAAATACGTTCCCTGCGTCGCACCGGTGCTTTGCATCAATTTTCTCAAGGTTGTCCAAGCTATCAATAAACGTGATAACCACGTTTACCTAACCGTTTTTCGATACGTAGACAATTCTTTCTTGTTTGAAAGAAACTTGATGTGTACGAATGTGTTGAACTTCCTTTTCGTGCTTTCCGAAACTCAGTTCTATCGAAAATGCAACGGAAAAGTAGTTCGTCGAATCCAGCGAAACAATTGTGCATTTCAGTGAGAGGAAGAAGATGTAAAGAAAAAATAAGAAGGCTCATTACAACGTGAAGTTCGTTATAACACCGTTCGTTATATCCAGGCTCTACTGTATAAGTGCGAAAACCGTATTCATCTGGTCTTGTTTATACGTTGTTCTACGCTTAACCTGAATAAAGAAAAACTGAAAAGAACATAATTATTGCCTGGGGCCATTCTTCAGCCCTGTGCCATGTGGGAAGTAAGAAATCACTGAAATACACGCCCAAGGAGTGCCTGAAATGAAGTCAGGTGTATGTTTCGCACGTACACATCTCCTGACTTTGAAAATGAAGTATGTGCATAGTGTGTCCGGCTCAAATAAAAAGGTGCTTCTTTATGCTTTTATACCTTTTGCAAGTGCAGAAACACGTTTTCTACAGTTTAACTAGAAGCACATGGGAGTGTGCATTAGCATTCTGGCGCTGCTCGTCTCCATGCGTACGTCGCGTCAATTTAACAAGCGAAAAGAAGACAGCAACGACAAGACAACAGCCGCCGCATCAGAGACGACGAAGATGAGAGACTACGCAATGCCTACACTCTAAAAAGTAAAGGAGGAAATGGGGGGTCGAAGTTACTCCTTTAGGGGAGTAACTAACCTGCCACACCCATTACTCCTTTTTGGAGGTAACTGCGACGGGATGAACCGTTACTCCCCGTAGAACTTGCTCCTTCAGGGAGTAACTGACTGGAGCAACGGATGCTCTTTGTGAAAACTCCCACGGGAGCAACGGTTACTCTTTCTCGATACTCCTCAAAGGAGGAACGGATAGTCTTTTTCGATACTCCCACGGGAGGGACGGTTACTCTTTCCCAATACTCCTGAAGGGAGGAACAGATAGTCTTCTTCAATACCCCCAAGGGAGCGACAGTTACTCTTTTCAATTACTCCTCTAAAGAGCAGCCGTTGCTCCTTTCCTAAACTCCTAAAGGGAGGAACGGATGCTCTTGGTCAATACTCCTATGGGAGTGACACTTGCTCCTTACAAATACTCCCGAGGGAGGAAGAGATAGTCTTTTTCAATACTCCCAGGGGAGCGACGGTTTCTCTTTACAAGGAGGAATGGATGCCCTCTGTCAATACTCCCACGGGAGCAATGCTTGCTCTTTCTGGACACCTAAATGGAGTAACAATTACTCTTTCCCATTAGTCCCGCAGTGAAAAATGGACATTATCTCTCAATACCCTCATGGGAGCGACAGTTACTCTCTCACAACATTCCTCATCGGAGCAGCATGCAGTTAATCATCCTCAATGCCTCTCGATGGAGTAACGTTTGCTTGTATTGAGTGCTCCTCAAGAAACCAGCAGTCCAGCTCTCCCATAGGCAAATGAAAAAAAGTTTTGAGGAACATGATTTTCATCGGGTTGCGCCAAGTCTGACACAAATGCTCCAGGAGAGGGCAGAAATCCAGATCTATTTGTGAGAAAAATACTTTATTGAAATCAGTCTGGCTGTTCACTGGCTCAAGATGGTTAGAGCCACACGGACGAGTGACGTCGGCCGCAAGACACTCTGAACTTTCAGAACTTGACACAGGAGATCAAAAGTCCACTGAGCTTTCTTGCTGAAAACAATGTTCAGCGCCCAGTATAGCGCGATTTGTGTGGCAATGGCTGCCAAAAGGCTAGTCTCCTTAATAGCAAGGCCCTCCAGGCGCACAATAAATTCCCTTGAAGTCAATAAGCTTCCATTGTATGTCACTGTCGGCACATGATGCGTCTTGGTGGGGTCCTACAAAACAAAAGGCACATTTTAACACAAGGCTTGTTGCTTCATTATTACAGCAGCTGTCATGTAGCCACAGATAAAACCTAATGCTTTACGACACACTGACAAATAAATGAAATTGCAACTTATTTGCAAAACATGGTTCGACACTGGTAAGAACATTCTTAACAAGTCAAAGCACTTGCAGTAAGGCTACAGGTTTATCCACAGGTTAGAGACTGGTCTCGTTTACACGGAAGCCAATTAATTGGTTCTGAAAAAAAAAACAGGGGCATTTGCTGTTTGCAGGCAGCACGTCATGCTAGCATACTTTATAAAGTAGAACCCTGCTGATACATTTTTCAAGGCCATGTGCAAAAAGAATGTAGGAGCCAGGAAATGGGGAAAAAAGTAAAAGTGAGAGTCGTAGTGAAATCGACAATCATATCTCAGTGGTTATTGATGAAAAACAAAAAAAAAATGTGCAGCGTTGGCTCCTGTATCTTTTTTCCATCTGATCAGCACAATGCGAGCAAATTCGTTGTGGTAGGTGGGAGTTGAGCTGTTAGAATGAATTATCGACTTGAGAGACTTACTTTCCTGCACTAATTAGATACCCATTGTGCCACGTGGCTCCTACCATGATAACTTGAGTGTACATTTTTTCCGAATAAACCCAGTGTCTTTGGGTGGTCAGCACCTAAAACGGTATCTTGAAGCGACCTTCCGCCGTGATCCTTTCACATCCATAAACAAGATTATCGCTGGATGCACCGGCGGTAATGCAACGAGCAATGACGTTCTCAGCTCATTTGCTCAGCATTTTCGGCATAGTGCCAGGTTGGTGTGGCTTGTAAATGGCCGCATGTCTCGCAACAGTGAAAGACCAAAAACACAGCCCTTTCTCCCAAACTTCACCACCACTGCACGCATTGGCACACTCGGCCATGATCTCATCAATCGACAGAATTGTGGAGTTAAGAGCTGCATTATCGACGAAAACATTATTGTAAGCGATTCTATTGGAGGCATAAAAGAGCCGAGCATGCACAGCATGCTAGCATGACTACAGCAATGACTTGCAAGTAAACAGAGTGCGAGAAGACCATGCCGTCTCTGGTCTTGGTGGCCTTAATTTTGCCAACACCTCGCACAAAAAACATTTTAGAGCTATGTGACCTTACAGATGGCTGTAAATTGCAAAAGATGATTGAATAATTGGTGATTGAATAAATGTTTAGGGGTAAAATAGACTTCAAATATTCCCGAAAAAAAATTGTGAAGTTAGAGAAAATAAGCGATTTGTCGCATGTTTGACTGTATTTTTCATACTGATGCGGTCCAAGTAAAAATCCTCGTCATGCGGCGTTTGATAGAAGACTTCGTCGTTAAGTAATGAGGAAAGTCTAATGAAATAATTTTTTTTTGTTTTAAGGAAGAAAATAATTTTTGAATTTGGCCCTCCGAACGCGGCCTGCATTTCATTTTGTTGCCACTTCGCCGCAAAGCACGTGGTCGCCCTTCCAGCTGACACTCGTCACAGGCAGCGGCAAGATGCGAGATGTATGTCAGTGGCTCGTGAGTGCTCGAAAGTCTTGTCGCGTCGATCTCAGGGCGACGAGTAATCAATTCGCGTTACAATGTGAGCTTGCTTGGCGGGCCCAATGTGAAGTATGGACGCCCGAGAGCAGCCTATGGCGTCGTTGGCACAATGTGCTAGAGGCCGTCTGCACAACTAGCATACACATACTGAAAGAAATAATGCACATTGTATACACGTTTTTTCGGGGTATACGTGTTGTGCAGACGGCCTCTAGCACATTGTGCCAACGACGCCATAGGCTGCTCTCGGGCGTCCATACTTCCCATTGGGCCCGCCAAGCTCACATTGTAACGCGAATTGATTACTCGTCGCCCTGAGATCAACGCGACAAGACTTTCGAGCACTCACGAGCCACAGACATACACGTCGCATCTTGCCGCTGACTGTGACGAGTTTTAGCTGCAAGGGCGACCACGTGCTTTGCGGCGAAGTGGCAACAAAAAGAATGCCGGGCACTTATGGAGCGCCAAATTCAAAAATTATTTTCTTCCTTAAAACAAAAAATGATTTCATTAGACTTTCTTCATTACTTAACGACAAGTCTTCTATCAAACGCCGCATGACGAGTATTTTTACTTGGACCGCATCAGTATGAAAAATACGGTCAAACATGCGACAAATCGCATAAGTTCACAATTTTTTTCGGGAAGATTTGAAGTCTCTTTTACCCCTAAACATTTTTGTACTATAACACACTTTCCTGAAAATCATACTACTATTAAGATTGGTTAGAGGGAGTTCGAGATAGCACAAGAAAAAATCACGAACATTGAAGAGTTTTGTAGTTTTTGAAGATACGTAGCTGGTAGTGAAACACAAAAATTTCGGAATTAGTGAATAGGACATCTAAACAGAACCTCTGCGATAGCGCCAGCGTGGTTTCAAAGCTGAACACAGAAAAATAGATTTTATATACATTTTTCTATTAGGCGCGGTTTAACAAATACAAGCGAACTTCGAGGGGGCGCCATGATCGTCAAAATTTTTATCGAGCAAAAATGTTTTGCCACAATACTCTATGTGGCACAGGAAAAAGGCACAAATTTTATCAGCAAAATCTGCGATGTGCGAGCGCCACGTCTGGGACACTTGGCATGGAATGACCCAATAATAATATCTGGGGTTTAACGTCCCAAAACCACGATATGATTATGAGAGACACCGTAGTGGAGGGCTCCGGAAATTTCGACCACCTAGGGTTTAACGTGCACCTAAATCTAAGTGCACGGGCCTCAAACATTTTCGCCTCCATCGAAAATGCAGCCGCTGCAGTCGAGATTCTATCCCGCGACCCGAAGGTCGCGAGATCGAATGACAGGGTCAGCAGTTGAGTGCCATCCATAACCACTATACCACCGTGGCGGGGCTTATCCATTGAAGTTGCAACTAGCAACTGAGCAAAGAGGCTTATCCATTTGAGAGGCCTGTTTTATAAAGAAACTGACTACGAGCAAGACTTCGATTTGGGCGAGTTGGTACATGCTTAGCTGGGGAAAAACAGCGCAAAAAAGGACGAGGACGCAGGAACACAATACACTGTACGAGCGCTGAACTTACAACTGACATCTTCATTGCACCAACCGCTCGTTTTTACAGCGCATCAAGCCGAGCACGCCATTCCAATCAAACCGCCAATCAAAATCATCAGGTATGCAAACTACATTGTCACTGAAAGCTATCACATGTGCATGAATTACACCGTGCGCATGCATCTTCCACACTCAGATAAAATGAACAAACCAGTTCCTAACAAGGATGAACAAGCAACAACAACAAAAAAAACAGCAATACCTTCCACGTTTTCTATGATGAAAGAAGTGAGGGCTAAATTCGGTGCAACAATGTTGTCATCAAGGCTTAGATGGGACCAAATTTGGCAATAACGTAAAATTTAGCGCTGCCGGATTTTTATAGAGTATGGACGAAGCTCAAAAATGTAACCCAACGCTGCAGTAATCGATGACAAACGCTGCTGCAACCGCTACAACATGAAGATCAAGCACTCACCGTTAAACCGATGGTGGAGACGTCAACTTCAGAGAACATGTCCAACTCCTTTATATGTTCTATTGAATCCCGCCCCGTCCACGGCTCGTCGAAAGTGACGACGGCATTTCTGTCGCCGTATGTAACGAGGCACATCGATGACATTGGGCGACAACGGCGCAAGACAAAGAACAGTTCTCAAGCCTGCCGCGGTACATGCATTCGCTCACACATACACGGTGTAGTGTCTCTACGACTCGATTGCTCTAGTCCTGAAACACCCAAAAGTGAAACGAAGCCAGTGATTAAAACAAAACGAACTTATTTACTGATACACCAAAATAGGAAACGTCCACGCAGCTCAAAAGGTTCGCTGGCGACTGATGTTTTCCCGGTCCGCTGGGCCTGGATTCTCCTCCTTGCACCACAAACACACGCACACAAAAACAACCACCGACACTGGCATGGGCGTCAACAGGATTTTGCCTTGGGGGGTGCAAACCCGTGTTACATCGCGTCTGGGGGAGGAGGGGAGAGAGAGAGAGAGAGAGCTGGCATAGCTTGGGGTGGGGGGGGGCAAGTGCCGGTGTGGCTTGAGGGGGGCAAGTGCCCCTTTTGCACACGTGTCCCCCGTTTTATGGCCCACTTCGAAGGGGAGAACAGTAGCGGTTTCAGTCAGGCGCGCTTTCAATGTTCAAAGGACACGGTCGCGGGGGCCGTATGCTAGACGCGTGGCTTCCCAGCACTCCGAAACATACTGTCCGCGCCACACGGAACGTATCCACGTGCGGTCCTCGCTGCCATGACCGCTGATTTATCAGTAGCTCTACTGATGTATGTAATTTCTGCTGATTCAGTGAAAAGGCGACGGAATCTACTGCTTTTTGGTCTTTTTACAGAAATGAAAGGAACCTCTACGTTTTTTTTTAGTAAAGTTTACATTAATGCGATATCACCAGACAAACAAGAAATTTCCTTCTTTGCGATGTTCTCAAACGCAGCACTACTTTTGACTGACGAGCCATAGACACCTTGAGTTTCATAGAGTAAGTATTACAGGAAGCTCTATGTTATGAGCAAATACCAGCAAGTCGTGAGGCAGAAATGTGAATGCACAACGCGCCCCACAGCACAGGTCCTACCTTTACCGCTCAATAAAGGTCATCCTGTCATCTCTCTTAACAATTTTATTTTAGTTATTTATTCATCCACTTATTGCTTACAAGAAACGAACGAGCATTGTTACGGCCACTAATATACATTTTCCAGGAACTGACACTTCGCAATGCACTTAACGTGAAAATATGCTCAGTAGTGAAAGGAGATCTACCCGCTCACCCCCGCGCCCCTCCCTCTCCTTCTCGAGGCATGCGGGAGTAAGTGTTGCCATTCGTCCTCCCGTTCCTCTCATTTTGACGAAGGACCAAGCAGTTACCCTCCGAACTTTGCGCACGGCACGCATGCTTCTGTAGTTCGTCCTTCGAGGGAGTAAAGCGCCCTTTTTCGGATGAACTGCGCAGTTGCTCCCGAAAACTTTTTAGAGTGTAGGCACTCTTTCGTCCCTGTCGGACGATTGCTTTCAAGAGAACATTCAATAGAATATTTTGCAAACTAGCAGCTGTTCCGCGTACGAATACAAGCGATGAGCGAAGCTCCCTAGAAATGGGACGCAAACGACTATGCGCCTGATCTGGCGGCTGGCTTTCATGAAGACGGTAGGATGGGGAGCGGGTGGGGAGAGCGTTGACTGCGCTCGGTTGCCGGAACGACTGAGCGAGTGAGTGTGCAGCGCACGCAGCGTAGGGAGACAGGTGGGAGAGGGGTGCAAGCGGTTATGCGGCGAGGAGGTTCGACGGCTCAGCGTTTCATTGTCACTTTGCGCCGGCGCGGGGTGGGGAGAGCATCTGCTACTACCTTCGACAAAGCGCCCGTAGTGCGCTAGAATGATGGTTGTCATTTCACAATCCACGATAATGGTAGTGAAAGTGAAGACGACCATTATAACAAGTTGTGCACAGAGCTTATTTCTTTTTACCTCGAATTTCTGGTTCGCTAGAACCAAACCGCTCAAGGCCTAAACATTTCCTCTTAAAGCACCGGCCACTGCAACCTAAAGCGATGCTTAGCCCTTTAATGCCTGAATTATGAAAGCGCCGAAGAAAAAAATTTGTTTTTCATTTTCAGCTTTAAATAGCACCCTTAACTTAAATCAGCAGTTGTATTATCCAAAATGCAACGTTAATGCATACTTTTAGGTATGTCGCGAATTCGCGACAACCGGCACTTAAGCCAATAGTAGCTCAATATGTTCAATGCAACGCAAGTACGGCATCGCCGCATCAATGAAGCGGATCTCTTCAGGGCGACGTAACTTGGCGTCGTCATTTTTGGTAAATGCAAGTTTGACATTATTTCCTCCTACCAATCACGTGACATCGTGTCGGCCACCCTGTGTGCCCTAGACTCCGCCGCCCGGTATAGCCGACTTCTTGGGAGCCGACAGAATGACATGAGTGTGACGGCACCGAGAAATAGATCTAGCTCACCACGAGACAGAGCCAGTCCTTTGTTCGGATTTTTCTGCGTCGCAAACAGATTGCTCTGCTGAACGATGTGTGGTGTGAAGGTGTCATAAAAATTCCTTGAAATATTCAATATAGGAGCTCGGACAGTGTCACATTGAGGATGAGCTGTTTTCTAGTGTGGCACTTCCCGCTGTTCTTGACAGACTTTTTTTTCAAGCACACTGCATGTTTTGAACAGGCACTAGCTTGGCTGGTCTACCACATCTTCGTCTTCATCCTCACTGCTCGATGAAGACACTCGTGCTTGTGCATGAGGATCGACATCGTCGTCTTCGCTGTCATTGAGACAAATGTCGTCACTTTTATCTTCAGGTGGCAAGCGCCTGCGAAGCCTTTTTTCGCCATAAAATGAGCGGAAGTCCATCATGAACTTGTCATACCAGCAGTCATCACTGAATGACTCAAATGCCGGATGTCGCGAATTCGCGACATACCGCAGAAGCGAGGATTGAGCAGGAAATAACGTACTTCAAAACAACGTAACATGTCGTGTGCAATCTCTTGTAGGCGTGCACATCGCAAAAATTTTATAGGAGATGGAACTTACGTTCTCGCGCAGAAAACAACAAAGAAGTGAGAGCTGTTGCACGTGCTTCGCGCTCTCCGGCAACTGATACATAGAGAAAGTCTATGACTGATACACAGCACTGGGTTCCAGCTTGCAATACCTTACATGCAATGGCGCTAGATGTCTCGTGCTGAAAGCTACGTTCGCCGCAAATACGTGACGGCCGCCGGTGAAGGCATCAACGCGTTTCGTCTGTTAATTAATCGGCGTTTTAGAGGCGAAGCTCCTTAAGGCGGCACCCGTTCGTCCCTCGTCGTAGTCGTAGTAGTCGTAGTGCGCAACCAGTCTTACGCTTTGACCTCCAAGGTGGTGCCGGTGGGAGATTTCTCCTGTGCGTTGTTGAACAATAAAAAATTCGCAACGTGCGCGTTAACTAAAAGCCGAATTCTTCTGTCTCTCATTCCCCATTAGCAGCCATTGGCATGTTCTAGTAGGAAACGTTAGTAGAAGTAGAAGTGTAAGTGTTAGCTAAAAGCCGACTTCTTCTGTCTCTCATTCCCATTAGCAGCCATTGTTTACCTCCAAGGTAGTGCCTGGTGAGATTTCTCCTGTGCGTGATTAAACAATAAAAATTTTGTTCAAAACGTCGTTGATTGATGAAATAAACCAACGAAAGACGCCAGATGTTTTGTAAAAGAAAAACGAAAGAACGCCAGATGTTTCTAAAGCAAAACGAAAAGACGCCAGCTGCTTAACGAAAGACGCCAGATGTTTTCTAAAGCAATGGTTTTCTAAACAATGAAAATTCACAGCGTACATGTAAAATTAAAGTGAGCTGCAAGTCGTCATAACTCATCGAACCTTTAGTATAAACGCGCCCGATCTCACGTCGGTGATGATGTACTGGGCAGAATTCACGGAAGATTCACGGTTTACCGATGAACCTCCGCAGCTTCGCCCACTCATCATCATTCACTCCGTGGATATGCTGTGATTTTTTTCGGTATGTCGCGAATTCGCGACAACCGGCAGTAAAGGGTTAGGAGAAGAGAGCATCAACGGTGACCGCGGGGTGCGGGCCTAAGGAGCTTTCGCTCCTAAAAAAAAATCACAGCATATCCACGGGGTGAATGATGATGAGTGGGGCGAAGCTACGGAGGGAATCATCTGTAAACCGTGAAACTCTTCCGTGAAATGCGCCCAGTACATAATATAAAGTGTGTGAAACATCGTGTATATATTAAACATCAAACTTTTATTGTACTGTTGGTTTACGTGGTCCCTTCATTATCACTTGTGATCGGTGAAATGCAAGGAAGAAGTCCGCTGTCGAGCGAAAGAGCGACCGCATTCCCCGCTCGCCCTGTGCGAATTAAAGGCAAGGCTAGAGGAAAGAAAGGACGCGCGTTCCACGACGCGAGGTCGGTAGCATGCCCAACGAAAGCCAACGGAACGCGATCGTGCAAGTGCTCCGGCCGCTCCGGCTTCGCATCGCCTCATGGTTCCATTTAGCGTCCCAAAACCAAATATATTGCTCAAGGTGTGCCTTGCGTTTTTCGTAGAAATAATTTCTTTATCATGTACATTAAGATGGAAAGTTGAAAGCTCACTAGAGTGTATCGCCCGCAAAATATGTCTTTTAGTGTGATTTAACTCTCGTACGGCAGGGTCCTCGCGCCGTTGCCGGTCCACCTCGCCCGTTGACGATCGGGAGAGGTGGCTACATACAACTACTACTACTACACTTTAAGAAAAACATCTGGCGTTCTTTCGTTCTGCTTTTACAAAACATCTGGCGTCTTTCGTTGGTTTATTTCATCAATCAACGGCGTTTTGAACAAAATTTTTATTGTTTAATCACGCACAGGAGAAATCTCACCAGGCACTACCTTGGAGGTAAACAATGGCTGCTAATGGGAATGAGAGACAGAAGAAGTCGGCTTTTAGCTAACACTTACACTTCTACTTCTACTAACGTTTCCTACTGGAACATGCCAATGGTTGCTAATGGGGAATGAGAGACAGAAGAATTCGGCTTTTAGTTAACGCGCACGCTGCGAATTTTTTATTGTTCAACAACGCTCAGGAAAAATCTCCCACCGGCACCACCTTGGAGGTCAAAGCGTAAGACTCGTTACGGACTACGACTACTACTACTGCTGCTACTACGACGACGACGATTACGAGGGACGAACGGGTGCCGCCTTAAGGAGCTTCGCCCCTAAAAAGAGGGTCTATCTATTTGATAACAGCCAACCATGGTGGTTTTCTTACATCCGTCACCGAAATGCGCCATTCGCAAGGCAGCTAAAGTTCATCGTCTACTAACACGTTGTCTTTGATACTTTCTTTGCACTTCTTAGGCCTCGACCACACGGGCAAGGCCTTTCAAAACTTGGCCTGTAGGCTCATTTGAGAGGATCCCTCCCCACGGTAATCTTTAGTAAAAGGCGAAAGATTAGCACGCAATATACCTGAGGAGGGACCAGAGCGATGCCAAAGAATTCGAGACCACGAGCTGCCATTTATGAAGCGCAGCTCACGTTTCCTTGTACAGCCGCTAAAATTTAACGCTATTACAAATGATCAGTTGCATTCGATTCACACTTTCAGAAAAAAATTGATATATGCGTGCTTCGTCGGGTAGATCTTTTAGTTAGTATTATAAGAAAATTGCAGTTTGTTCGTCTCATTTTCCTTTTATTGTGTGCTGAAGCGCTCATTCTTCCATTACAGCTGAAGTAGGTATTATCAGCGACACCTGACGCTGTGCCATTAATTTTACCTGTTTATGCCGTATTTAGCATTCGGCTTTATTTAAAAGCTGTTAGGCAACAACATCCCACATTTGACGCCGCCGATGTCTCCTTGGGTACTGGGAAATCGCTCTTCACGCATCGTCGTGGTTTCTTACTTTGTCGGCACGGTCCTGAGCACGTCATCGAAGCCCCGCGCTTCTCGTTTTTAAATGTTCTCGTCGTACAAGGGGGCCCTTGAAGAAAAAAAAACGCGTTATGTTTGAACTGAGCCATCATTTATGTTAAAATTTTTTGCTATTTTCTTGAATTCAAACAAATCGCCACTACCATTTCAGGTTAATATTAAAACAAAAAAATATTACTCTTCTTGTCATGGCATGTCATTCACAACCATATGTTTTTTTATGCCTTAATGCACATACACGGCTTCGCGACGCATGCATCGTGTCATTTGTTGTAGTATTGTAATAAGTACGGCGTGCATGTCATGTCATTAATGTCATGCCTTGTCATTATTCTGTCAGGCACTCACGTCGTGATACGCACATTCCGGCGCATACCACGGTAATGAAACGAGCACCGTGGCATCACAACGGCACCTTGTAATTTATTTATGTCATAGCATACTTGATATGCGCGTTATGCTAATCAAGTCAAGACCTGTAGTTCCTGCTTGGGCGAGTTGGTGATAGTTCATGTTTACGTGTGAAGCAGCGCAAGGAAACCAGAGGCACAAGGCGGCGGTGTCCTGTCGTGTCGTTTCGTTCCTTTTGTGCATTGCCTCAGTGCGCCGCTTCACACGTGTTTGTCATACACACCGGTCAAGCCACCCAATTTTCTGGTATACACCAAGTTGAGGAATTGACCGCGAGAGCACCAAGACGCAAACGGATAGATAGATAGATAGATAGATAGATAGATAGATAGATAGATAGATAGATAGATAGATAGATAGATAGATAGATAGATAGATAGATAGATAGATAGATAGATAGATAGATAGATAGATAGATAGATAGATAGATAGATAGATAGACAGACAGACAGACAGACAGACAGACAGACAGACAGACAGACAGACAGACAGGCAGGCAGGCAGACAGACAGACAGACAGACAGACAGACAGACAGATAGACAGATAGATAGATAGATAGATAGATAGATAGATAGATAGATAGATAGATAGATAGATAGATAGATAGATAGATAGATAGATAGATAGATAGATAGATAGATAGATAGATAGATAGATAGATAGATAGATAGATAGATAGATAGATAGATAGATAGATAGATAGATACGGCTCGTATACCGTCATTATGATGCTTCGGAGCATAATGACGTAGGCACAGTCATTTCTTATTAGTGTGGTCTACCTTTGTTCTCTCACAAGCGTATGGTACCGAAGTGGAGAAGGTTTTCGTGATTTTCCACGCCTTTTCCTTGTATTCGTTTCTCTTGTCAACCTCTAAACTAACCAATGCATGTTCACTCTGCCAGGCTGTTCTTGTTTTTCCTTTGTTTTACTCGCATACTACGAAAGAATGAATTAAATACAGAATGTTCATTTTATTACACATGCAGTTATACAAGCAATACACTGCCTACTTGGGACAGACGAAGGGCATTATCGACGCCAGAACAGTAAGTTCTTCGATAAAGCCTACTATCGCATTAAATGTTCCGTAAAGCTCGGGCAAACTGAATCAACAGTATGGCTCCACAAGCAGAGAGATTTAAAAAAAGTACCGAATGCCGCACCAAGTCAGATAGGACAGAGCTCTCACTTACAACCGAACCGAGGTTGTAAGTGTGCGCTGTGTCTTATCTGACTTCTTTTGTCAAACGTTCTGCGCACAAAGAAAGTATTTTCCTTTTAGAACGCAATACCAGCCAGGCCAAGTAGCCACCCTGTCGTCTGTATGAGCTGGTTTATTCCCTATGAATGTGTCTTGAATGCGGCTTCTCTAGGTAATCCCAAATAAATACAAGTTTAGTGCAATAATGTGGCAAGTTCAGTTATGTGATCTTTATTTTGATGTTGCCAGCATCAGCTGGAACGAAGCGCAGTTTCTTTACGCTGAATTTGACGCTCGCTTTCAGAGATGCATGCAGCAGGTCGTCGGTGCCCAGGGCGCAGCGGCGCTACAAGGGAGCCAAGGTAGCAAGAAGAAAGCACCGGCGCGAGGCTGAACTGATACTGGCTCGAGGAAATAAAATCAACTTGAAAATGTGCCCCAGATTGCTTGAATGTCTGCTCGGTGTTAACGTCGCGTAGACGATACGGCTCAGCCGGTGTAAATCCGACAGCACTTTCTCGGCACTCAGATCAGACACAAACTGTGACGTAAGGTCTCACTTGGTGGCTATAATGTATACATGAATGTTAATGTGAAATGCAGTGTTTTATTTTCGTAGTAGGCTCCCTCCTGCGCAGATGTTTACAAGCTTTCATGAAAAATATGTCTATACTCCCATCTCACCCCTATTGTTCAGCACTACCAAGGCCATGACGTGTAAGCAAGCCACACGCTTGCGCAGCGAAACATATATTTGCAGATATAATTACCTTACAGTTGCCAGGGTTGACACATTTGCGCTTGTTTGGCACGTGTTACGTCACAGCGATGCGTGATACGCTCATTCTTCTTCGCATTTATGTCGTGTGCATGTCATTGCTGTATCAGTAACCCCCGGCAACTCTCGTTACAAAACAAGATGGCAGCGCCCACGCAGGCGTGACCGCCCCCTTTGAACCGAACTTGCGCTTGCTATTCGCCCACTGCGTTGGCAGCAACAAATAAATGGTGAAATGAGCCATCGCTTTGAGCCATCTCACGCTGAGGGCAAACCATCAGGCATATTTTGTCGCTATTTGCGAGGTCAGCTGTTTGTTTAGCCAGGCCTGCTAAGCCTAACGCTTCGAGAATTTGATGATGGTTCTTGTAATCAGAGCAATATAGCCACGAAAACATTGCTGTCGAAGCGTCAGCACATTAATCTAAAGCACATACAAGCGTCAGTTTGTAACTTACGGGTCACACAGCGCACGATGAAGACTTGATAAATTCGAAGCGGAGGGCACCAGCTGCGGTAGGTGTAGCCATGTTTTTCTATTTTGGAGATGCCGTCTGTTCGCCCCATAGTTTCCTAAAATTAACTAGAGGGTACTCTGGCGCTGCGATCGTTCAGCCACCATAGGAATGATGGGTAGTACACGGATCTGCCTAGTCTTCGTACTGGCGGGCTTCAAACGCACTTGCGGCTTTGTTTATTGCTGTGTTTTGGTTCTCTTTCCGTTAAAAGAATGGATCGATGTGAACTTCGTGACCAGATTTGAATTTGTGAGCCTAAAAAGGTTAAAGCGGTGAAGTGGCACTGCTGACTTTTGCTGAACTTCGTCTTGCTACAAAGCGGATGCAAGCGACGCGTATCCAAACGGAGCCGAAAGAACGAAGTTTAGACAAATCCGTGTACTACCCATGATTCCCATGCTGGCTGAAGCGCCATGCGTTGCAGCTCCCATAGACACTAACGCCAGAGTTCCCTCTAGTGAGTATTGTAGGAAACTCTATGGTTCGCCGTATACGCATGCGAGCAGACGCCAGGGAGACGCTGTGCAGACGACGCGATGCGGATGAATACATGTGGAGTGGCTAATTGCCCTTCCTATTGGCTAAGGGACCCTGTAGCCTTCACAGTGCTATAGGGTACTTCTGGCATGGATTATAGACCACGTGGCATAGACACATAAGATCTGAATTGTAGCACCCTGTAAATATCGAAACACGACATAGACGCATTTAATTCATAGTTACTGTAATTTGTTACAATGAAATACCCGTGAAACGATAGTTATAATACTTGATGGTCGTGTGCATTTATGCCGATATAGTTATGACAAATCATTTTGGCGGAGGCCCGCAAGGTGGAGGCACAGTCCACTCTGCTTAGGGGTGTCGAATACTATGTGATAGCTCCCTATGAATTTGCGTGCTTTGCAAGCAGGTGAATGGCAATTTTCTCCCTTTCATTCAGCAATAGTTACTCTAGGCCAAGAACATATTGCTTGCTTACACCCTTGACCAGTTTTTCCGTTGCTGGAAATAAACGTTGTGCCTCGATGATTAAGTTCAGCCTAATTTTCATACTTGAGTTGATTGGAGCGCTCCTTGCTTTCTAAGCACGGATATGTTATTCACGTATGTCTCACTTTTGTTGGCATGCAGCCTTGTACAAAAAGATATGTTCGTATCGCATATATGCGCAGAATGTAGGTGATAAATAACGGCCAGATGCCCTTATGCTGAACATCGACTAATTTAAGTATAAAGTATGAAACGACTGGCCACACAGTGCAGAGAAGATCAATATATAGTAGCGATTATACATAACGGCGAACCATTGTCACACAAGTCCATAGGAACAGTAAAATTTCTTGTGCCTTGGCCTACGGTCTCGCATATGCGCAAGGCCACGAAAGCTCTCTTGTGCTTCTTGAGGACCACCGGACCTCACGAGAGACTGTGAACTAACAGCGCGAGTTCGTGTTGTGTATATTCAAGCTAACTGTTCATACTTCTCTTTCTTACTCTTCTTCTGTCTTCTCTACACTTTCCTTTCTATTATTCCCCCTTCCCCCACCCCAAGTGTACGGTAGCCAACCGAGCCAAAGCTTAGTTAACCTCCCTTCCTTCCCTCTTCATTTCTCTCTCTCTCTCTCTCTTATGCGTTGCTGGTTTATTCACGTCTTTGAATTCTGTTTTATCATGACGAAGAGAGGATACGGAAGACAAAGGCAGGGTGGCAAAAAAAATTGAACCGATTCATTTTTGATAATAGAAAATATCTGGTATTTTACAAGCCAAAGCCACAATATGATTATGGAGCACGCCGTAGTGGAGGGCTCTGGATCATTTCTACCATGCACCTGGGGTTCTTTAACGTGCATCTAAATCTAGTGCACCTAAGACACGGGCCCTAGCATTTAGCCTCAATCAAAATGCGACCACCACACCTGGTATTGAACCCGCTTCTTCCGGGTCAGTAGCCAAGCACCGAAACCACTGTACCACCGCGACCGTGGTTCATCTTTCAGAGAGCACGGTTTATTTTCCGCTTTATAAATGTAGTCATCACTTCAAGATGGTCAATAGTCTTCCGTCTCGATGAGCAGAGCCTCCGCACAGGCGACGTATCGCCATCAATAACCACAGTGCACAAAAGGTCGAGTTTTACGCATTTATTGGTGAAAGCGCCGTCTTGGTGTATCATTTCTGATCAAGACCATAATGCAAGGAGCTAGGGCGAGCGCCGCAAAAACGTTGAAGACACGCAATGTGACTTCAACAGGCCCAAGAATAACTTCCTAGTGACGTAAAAATGTTGTTGACGCGGATGACTACACTGTTATCAGTTTATTTGAAATGAAAAGGCGAAATATGAGGCTGAGCGGCACGCCACAATTTGTAGCTTGCAAAGGCAACCGTGGTGGTACTTCTTTTAACATTCACTCCGTTCTGTGTGTAATAGGTGTGTAAAGAGAGTCACTCGTAACGCTGAGCCGAAAATCATTTCCGCTTGCAGCACTTAGTGAGGCACGTGTGTTCCACATAATAGCTTACACATGCGCCGAGTTCTGGAAAAAGGTGAGACTCTCTTCAGACCCTATGAATGTTTTTCCCACATGTTCAGAAACCATACACTATCACTTGCCCTGTGGCTATGTCGTAAAGCACAGGTACCGCGTTCACTTGCACGACTGTTAACTTTCAAGATGTGTGGCAAATCACACACGCCCTTTAGTTTACGTGTGTAAGAGAGCCTCATATTTCTCTGCAGGCCAGAATGTCCAGCTGTGTACAAAGCTAATGGAGTTTTTGGAACGCGTCCATTTTACACGAATTCCTGCTCAGGCGGCAGGTAGGTTGAGGTTCTTCGGTATGCGCACGTCACCGAAGTTCTCCTCGTAGGTGATGCAATAAACGGCGAACCAGTCGACGTCGTTGAATGTCAGGCTTCCTGGAAGCGTCAGTGTCACGTCCTGGCCAGTGTAGCCCTTCTTAATCTTTGTTCTGCAGCGAAGAGATAAAAACATGTACGTTAATAATGGCGTGAGAGAATACCGGCAGTGCGGAAACAACAATTCGTGCTGAGCGCAATACAAACATGTACAGTTGGCCTCAAAATAATACGGACCACGCGAGCGTGTGGCGAAACTGCTGCTGCGCCGTCTGGTGGAGAACCGTCTGCAGACGAGAGGATTGCTTTGGCCACGCAATCGCCGGAGCATTGCTCTCGACAGCAAACAGCTCACCACTAGAAGGCGCAGACGGTTATTTCGCCACGTGCTCACGTGGTCCGTATTATTTTGCGGCCGGCTGTACAGTGAACAGGATAAGCGTATGTGTATGCGCTTTAGCGGTAAGGCGTGCGCAGGGTCCCCCTTTATGGGAGGCGAAGGTTCATCGCGGCGCCCTCTTCCCTATTAAGTCAATGTACGGGGCAGACTTGGCGCACCCCTTTTCTTAGGAGAATAGGGGGGGGGGGGCACCTGCCCCACCCCTGCGCACGCCTATGGTAATAGTTCAAGATGCATGATTGCGGTAATACTTCAAGATGCATATAAATTACTTATCGTTTGTTTTAGACGGCAAGTCTTGCTCATGTTGTATTGCTAATATGTCATTGCGAAATTGCAGCTCGCCCACAAGCAACGAGAACAGATGGCAAAGGAAAAAATGCGAGTTGCTTGCCATTTAGTACTACATAGGCCTCACTGACGCACATACCTGCACGCTTTTTTTTGTACCTGCATGCGTAATAAGCCTCGCTTATTACGCATGCTAGTTTGTTTCTATGCTCACATGACAGCTTTTTCAGCGTGCTCGTCCGATTTCTTGGTCTTCTGTCCTTGTTCGTTGTTTGCGCGCTGCAATTTCCCAATGAATTCCTACCAACTCTCCCAACTATTACATTCGCTGACATGTCTTGCTGTGGAGTTGTCTAGCTGTAAATTGATTGGTGTCGACATGTATCAATGAGCGGGTCGAGGCCCCTGCTGTTAAATATGAGGTTCGTTTCTGCAGATGCCCCCATGTTGTCGCAGCGCCAGAAACGCGGGATCGAACAGCATTGGTGAACGGAAACAGTGACAGGAACAGCTTTTTAACACCGCACGAGAGATACTTCATTGCGCGTCTTTAGTTACCGATGTGCGTTCTTACCGGCATCCTCCTCGCCGCGCTATGAACATATATATATATATATATATATACATATATATATATATATATATATATATATATATATATATATATATATATATATATATATATATAGCCACGGGTTGAAAAATACAGTATTAGAGGCAGGCGAGTGAAATCAGTTGCAAATTGCTGACAGTCACCTTGCGCACTGCAGATAATTTTTTTGTTTTGTAAATAATTAATTTGTCAATTAGGATTATTTAACTTCATTGCTAAATACTGACTTTAGGCAATAAATGCGACTTGCAGAGTTCGAGAGCGGTTCAGAAACCCCCATTGAATTATTTACGATAAAGAAAGTCTCACGTATACCATTTTATCCAAGCTACAAAGAAAGCCCGCGAAATACAAAAAGAACCGCGGCTGAGAGCAGCATCTTCGCTGGTCGGCGAATGCGCTACTCACGTGGTTTTTGTTCTTGTGTTTCGCGGGCTTTCCTTGCAGCTTGGAAAAACATGGTATGGGTGAGACTTTCTCTATCGCAAATAATGCAATGGGGGTTTCTGAAGACGCCCTCGAACTTTGCAAGTCACATTTCTTGTCTAAAGTCAATGTTTAATAATTTAGTTAAATAATGCTTATTAAGAAATTAATTATTTACAAAACAGAAAACTATCTGCAGTGCGCAAGGTGACTGTCAGCAATTTGCAACTGATTTCCCTCGCCTGCATGTAATATTGTAGTTTTTAACCCTTGGCTAAAGATAGCTGGGACACCCGGTCAAGAGACCAAGAAACCGATAAAACCCTTTCCCGTTCTAATAATACCTAAATTATCAAAATTCGCCAATACCCTACAGCTAAAACGTCACAAGCAAACGAGAGTGAACTGTCCTTCACTTTCTCCGAGAGGGAGAGCCCCGAGTTTGTTAAGAGTTCTTGCATTCTGCGCGCCTTTGTAATAGAAGAAGTGGACCATAGCACAGCTTCTGAATCGCAGTGGTTGCTGCAATCATACTCGGTGATTACTGAGCTACTATTTTGTAGCTAGGTACTGTCAGCGTCTGCATTAAGCCAGCAATGACGCGGAATAGTTTATCTCAAACAACTACTCATTGGAGGAGCTGCAGAGAATTGTTACTGAAGCGAAGCGACCCCTACCTTATACTGAATGTTTCGACGACAACATCGACATCGACTTCACGGAGCCCAGAAAGAGTCGAACTCTAACTGTGAACTTGTGGTAAGCATCAGCCTTGCCGCTGTCATATAGTGTTGCAAAGATGGACTGGCAGAGCGTAAACCATGCTGCCCTAGCATGATTCATATGCAGCGCTCCTCTTACTGTTTTATCTCTATTTCGTTACCGCTGCGTCTCTCATTGATACCTAGCTGGAATTTCTTGTAACAGACACTTAGGCGGACACCCTCCTATAGCCTTCGAAGTCTAATCGTCTTAAAGGGGCCCTGCAACACTTTTCCAAGTAATCGTCGAATAGCTTCATTAAAAGAGTCTACTGCCTCACGAATTCACACCCGCAATTTTTTTAGAATCCGTCCAGTACCAGCGGAGCTACAAGGGATTCGTTGCGCGCTTTAAGCGCTTTCTCTCTTCTTGCGTAACAGCGACGGGGGGGGGGGGGGGGGGGGATGACACGGACACAAGAATCTACGTCCGTTCGTCAGCGCGCGTCATGGCCTTGACCACTTTTTTGTTCTTTTTTATTCAAACGCGCGGCCCACTTTCAGTGCGATCGCGAGCGAGCGCGCGGACACGTCGCGGCATCTCGCGGCGGCCGCGGCAACTGTGCGGCTCACGATACTCAAATGAGCCAATGGCCGTGGACTTTGTGCTTATAGCGCGGTCATTTCGGTCTATGGCATCATTTGTCGAGACAACAGCGAGCGATTTCTAGCTGACTTTGAGAATTAATTGTAAATTCCAGGCCGCGTGCTGCACCATTAGGTTCTGGCTCACATGTTCTCAGGAGCCTCGACTACCGATCGGCAGCGTTTTCTGACCGCGCTGCGAAAGCGTTAAAGGGCCCCTTTTAAATTTCTATAGCGTAACCGATCTTCTATAATCATGGGTGGGCTTACTCTCCGCTTGGAGTGGGGATCTTGGTGGCTCCCTTGTGGCTGACCTTGGCTCCCTTGCCCACCAAGAAGTACACGTCTGAAAGAGAAGTGAATCGCGGTAAGTAACGCTACTGCTTCACAACGATTAAGGAACAGCAGGTGGGAAAAGTTGACAATGTTGCGTGTGTGACTACTATATTCATATGGAGTGCCGCCACAAGGACGGGCTAAAAATATTTACGAAATGTTTATATTTCTCCTACGAATTACGTGTGTGACGCATGCGTGTGAGAACCATGTGACCGAAACAGTTCAATTCTTAAAACACATTTTACGCATTCCACAGGTTAGCTGCTTGAATGTGCACGTAAAATTATAACCCGCGGTGTCACCAGAAACATTAACGCTATGGGGCAGCTCATAACGTTCATGAGACATGTTTCCTTGACAACGCGACGCGCATTCACAGCGCAACTTCTTTCAGAACAAGGCATGCTTTATATGCCGCTACCTGAATGACAAGAGCGTGAGTGACGCTGGGCAGAGCGAAGATGCAAACACCAGTTATTTTCTGATACAATTTTTCGGGGTTTCTAAAGATAATGTGTCCGCAGCGGCGCCCAGTTATTGTTATAAGATACGTCATAACAACATGAGGTCAAAGTTACAGGGCCTTTAGTTCGTAAAACTCCAATTTGGCCGACGGACTTCGCTAACGCGGTCGCGATTATAGGCGTCTCCACTGACAACTGACTTCGGCTTAGAAACTTGTGTGTCAGGGCAAACTCTATTGAACATCAGAATTGTGGCGAATTGGGCCTGTTGGTTGATCATCTTAAGTCTGTTGAACAGTTACGGTATGTTATTTGTATTCTCAGAAGCGGCATGCATCAGCCTGTGCAGGCACAAGAAGGCCGCTTCAGTCGCTTCTTGTATCAAGATGTCCCGCTTTACAACGCGTGACATTTTATACCTCCATAAGACCAGAAAACAAGCAAATCGAATGGTCCCACAATGAGAGTTCAGTGACCCAAGCATGCGTCACATCCTTTTGTTGAATGTCGATGAGATCTTGCAAACTCACCGGGACCAGCACCATCGTAAGTGAACTTAGGGATGAAGATCTTCTTCTTGCTCTTGAGCACGATGGGGCCCGAGCCGACGTTGTGCGCTCTCTTGGTGAGCGCTGGCAATGTAACCGGTGCGGTCGCCTTGGTCGCTGTCTTGACCGCCGGTAGAGGAGACTGCAAGGCAGGAACAACATAATTCAGTCAGGCAGCACTTCCTTTAATGAGCGAGTACGACTATAAAAGTCTTCCACGTTGATTCGCAAGATGATGAACGAAACGGCATGCACACGCGGAGACAGGAGAACATACAGGGCAACGAAAATGCTGACTATCAAATCCAAGGGCGCACTGTTGCGAACAAGAAAGTAGACACAAAACTAATGTGCGCATAAACGGCAGCCCCACTAGTCAATCAGGCACACTCCACGCGAAATATAACTGTTTATTCATTCTCTTTCTCCTTCTGTATAACCGAAGGCTGGCCCACGCATGCTTTTATGCTATATCATTGGCATGCTAATAGGCCTTAACCATCAAACGCGTTTCTTCGGTCTCGTGTCTCTATAGTGATGCGCGTTCATCGAATTTTGGCCTGAATTTACAATGGCGGCAATGAAGCGAAAGTTTATACGGCGATCATCTGGCTAGTCACCTCTTATGATTAATCATTTTTAGCTTCAACGGCGAGGCTTAACGGTCAGCGCACCCCAGAACACAGGAGCGTATGTCCTGCATGATCCGTCGTCCCTGCCAAGTTTCGTTCTCAATCCTGTCCTCTAATTATGCATCAAATCGATCTCACTGGCGTTCACGCGCTCACGGTGTCACCAAGAGGCGTCAGCTACCCAGCAACAACAACAATAACTTTGCATAAACGTGCCCAACAAAGCAGTTTTCTATTCTAGATCAAAAATATTTGTGCGCTACCTTCGCAGACTTCGTCTTCAGGGGGCGTCAGAGGATTTGCGCAATGAGACCGCATTTTGTCTCTTAACGAAATTTCTCGAAGGCACCGATAGATAAGAGAGATAAGATTCTTTAATGAAATGCCCGGAGAGGTTAGCCTGGTTTGTCGCCTGGCTTGCTACTCCAGGTGTCGGGTGATTATGGTATACACAATGATCACATATACACCATATGCACACAAATAGTACGTACAGTCACAAACACACATATATACATAAGAAGAGTCCTTCACAGGCTTTGGTTAAGCTGAGTGTTCCACAAAAACGCCAAAAGCGCTTTTGTGCTGCGCATCGCACAACTGCTGTCTTGCCACGGGCCGAGAAGGTGCCGCAGCTCCAAGCTCGAGCCGTGTTGCAAATGAAGTGTCTCCTTCAGAATCTGTCGTTCTGCGTCGTAACGGGAACAGACGCAGAGTACGTGCTTTAGGTCTTCCCTAGTGTTACATGTGGTGCACGTGGGTGAGTCCGACTGCCTGATCTTGTGCTTGAAGTATTTCGTGTAGGCAACGTCGAGTCTCAGCCGGTGAATGCAAGTTTCATCTTGTCTGGTTAAGCCCTGCGGCACATGAAAGCTACATGTCGGGTCTATTCTGTGCAGCGGTCCGTACTGGTTGTTGACATCGCTCCATATTGTTCTCTGCAGATTACGCGCGAACGCAGACACCAGAATCGCTGCGTCTTTTCTTGAAAAAGGAATTTCAATTTCCTCAGATGCCGTGTCATGCGCAGCTCTGGCAGCGGAGTCATCTCGAACATTCCCTTCGATGCCGCAGTGAGCGGGCAGCCACTGCAGTACTACATCGTGGTGTAGTTCATGAGCATTATTGCCTAGGCGCCTGATGTCTAGGACTAGTTGGTCTTGCGTACGTGGAGATTTCAGGGACTGCAGTGCGGCTCGTGAGTCGGAGAATATCACCCAAGAGTCGGGTCTATTGTCTTTAATGTATGCAAGCGCCCTCTGCCATGCAGCCAGCTCAGTGGCAGCGGCGGAAGTACGGTGACTGAGAGTGGCTGTGATGGTGACATTCGCCGACGGTATCTACACACCTACAGCAGATGATGCATCTGTGACAGACCCATCTGTATAAACGTGACGGCGGTTTCTTTGGTTGGTGTTAATGTGTTCGAGAGCGAAGTATGTCAACGCTGACGCAGGTGTGTTTCTCTTGCTCTTGAACCCCGGAGCTGTCGTGACTATCGTCCAGGAAGGAAGCTGCCATGGAGGCCCCGTCAATATCGACGGCTTTTCATACGTCGGGGGGAGCAACATTCGCACATCAGAAATGCTGACTGCAACAAGTGGATGATCTTGTACCCTTGCCGCAAAACGCAGACAGACTCGGAGGAACTCTTGCTTCATTAGCAGGGCAGCCGAAAGACGTTTGCTTTCTGTCAAGGTCCCGACTGATCCGCTAAGCAGGTGATCATGCTTGGCCTTCAGGCTCTTTCACATTTGCGACTAGCACCGGTCGCGCGACCATTTGCGAATGGCGACCAAAAAGCGACTCAAGGCGACCCACTGTTCGCACCTGCTAGTGCGACCTATACCCATCCTTACGCCAAGCAATGTGTGTGACCGGGCTAGTTGGTATTCAATAGACACGTGAACAGCGCGGGAACATCCCGAGGAACAACACTTCCGCCTTCATGCGCATATGAATGCGCTGCGATCACGTGTGATATCTGTTTTCGCTTTTCTTGTATCGCGTTAATCAACTTTAGTTGGAAGTCAGCGCTAGTCCTTGTCGGTTCCTTGCCTTTGTGTTTCTTCCGCGCTGTTCACGTAACTTGCACCAAGTGCGCGTCTGCTCTCACCGCCATTGCTTCGACGAGACAGGCTGACGTCCTGTGGGTCCTGTTCCTGAGAATATGATTGATTCAGAGGTTTGACACTGCAGTCGAGCGACAAAAAAAAAATTGAGCAGCGAGCGACTGAGCCATCGCTTTTCTACCAAATCAATTTTAGACCGCTTGCGAACATTTGCGACCACTCGCTTTGAGACTTAGCTGGTCGCACGACCGGTTTTATTCGCAAGTGTGAATGATTCTTTACTTCCTAAACATACCATGCGACCGCTAGTTGGAGTAGGTTGGAGTAGGTTTGGATAGCGGGTGTGGACTTAGCGCTGTAGACGCATCCAGTCTCTACTTCTCGGGGCCTCATAGTTAATTTCTTTAGGGCATTGTTATTTGCACTTATGCTGCACACACTATGTTAGCTACGTAAGGAATGGCTTCATCTTTTAGTTTAGTGCGCTCCGGTGAAGCAATTGAATGAAACGCCATTTCAACGTCAGCCCCCTAATGCAGCTTCTCGTGCTTCTAATCGATATTGCCCGATAGTGAAACACAGAAACGAACCACCGCGTTACCTGTATTGACCTGCAGCTATGATTCATCGAACGACATCGATAAACAAAATGAATTACCAATCAATCACTCAAACAGCACTCGTCAATACTGAGAAGCGAACTAAGCTTCGGCAGGGTACGTATCTGCGCTCTTCTCGCGCACGCCCATCATTGAAGCTGCCACAAATGGGCACTTCCCATTGTTAGCGAGAATAATAGGACAGAAAGAACGACTTTAACAGCTCTCAGATGCAACGACTTCCTTACCCGAGCAGATCTGCCTCCGATAGGAGACCACCGGACACCACGGATGAGTCCAGTGACATCCCTTGCGACACGGTGGGGAAGTGGACCGTTCCTGCAAAAAAACAACAGCGGTTTATGGCACATGAAGTAGTGGCGAACGTACATATTCAACCTCTCCAAGTTCCACATTGTCTACGGTCACATTGTCTACGTTATCGCGTCATCTAAAGACTAGCGATTCCAGAAACAGAGCTAACATATTGACCCGCGCATATGTTTACACCTCGATAAAGCGGCATCTGAGCTAATGATCTATAGAGCGCGATCGGAACAACTTTTTTCGATCGCGAGTAAATCACTGCCGCAGTTGGCGCAATGTTGCCAATCGTAGCTGAGAATTTAATTCCTGCGGCGTTTAATCTCAACCTAATCTCAATCTAATCACAAACTAAACCACTGCATGTAACAGCTGCATTTTATACTTTCACAGGTATAAACGCAACTGAGCAATGTGTATGCACTGATTACTGCAAGGGTAATGCCATTATATACAAACTTTGTTTATACGTACTGGCAAATGACAATTAGAATAGTTAATGCGGTATGTAATACATCATGATAGCTATATGTACGAGTTACTTATTTCAATGATCTTGAGCGTCATTTAACGCTATGCGTAATGTGAGCAATGGCTTTTGGTCAAACTACAAGTTTTATACGAAAGCCTACGCCTCATCCTCTTGGTGATAAATTTGTATTCAACACCTCCGAATGGAACAAGTTTTCTTGTACAATTGCGTTAGGCGCTAAGACGCAACTAGCTGCGTACATACAGAAAGCATTTACCTGTGTGGTCTCAGCAAGTTGAGGTGCTGTTCTTCATCTGCCACAAATCCACTTCCTGCAGGAGTCAAAATAAATTAATATTTAAGTAGGGAACTCTCTTCTGAACAAAAATGTATTATACATAGTATGAGCAGTGTTTTAGGACTGCTCTCTCACCATTCTGCATTTTCTTGAGCACTTCGAACAACTACTGATCATGTTGTCGGTTACGATCATGTTGGGGTGTGACAACTTTCGGGGGAATAAAGGGGTTCAACCTCCCCCTTCCCCGAAAGTTTTCAATTTTGAATGTGTATATATACACGCGCACATACAAATGCGCGCACGAACACACATAAAGTGTAATTGAACCCCCCCCCCCCCGCCGAAAAAAAATTCTGGCTACGTTACTGGTTCTTGAGGTAAGATATTGCTTGGTTCTTACGAGTACAATTTTTAATGTCTGTTGTTAATGTATGCAGAGGCACATCCTGTATTCTAGTATGTTCCCATTTCATCTCTTAGAAGATTATTTATAGCCGAAGGCTCAAACCATGAACAGCGCAAAAATTCTTTCTTCCGTCTGTCGCGCAAGACTAGTTTTTAGGTGAAAATCGCACCGCAAATAAATTATGATCGAAAGATCCAGCCGCACACGTCGGCTTCGAGAGTCGCATATCCATGTGGCAGCCAGTACAGCTGCTGGACTCGACTCGCCGTCAACAACGCACATAGACTTCTGCCATTGGCAATGCGTCATAAAGACGTTCAAGCAAGCTTAAATAAACGAAAGCTGACCGACTTCTCGCGGCAGCTCCGGGAATGCAATAAGGGTGAGGCAATATGTCCTCGCATTTCAAAGTACTGCCACTGCGTCAATGACATTTCTGCCTTTCAACGTTCAACGATGAGCGATTTGAAAATAGGCACAATTGCGACATCGCCACCATGTCTAAACCTTTTCGTCCGTTGTTGCCACCCGATAAGCTCGCCTAGAGACTAAGAGGTATTAAATAATAGAGCCTTGAACGGCAAAAGAAGAAATCTTCTTTTGTTGTCTTCCTTTCACCCGATCTAAAAGTGGTCATGTAAGCTACATACTTTCGCAAAGAACTCTGAAATTATTCCTTCTGTCATCATAATTCTTTATATTTTGGCCTGGTTGAATAGTATTGCAGTTGTATTATTATTTTTGTTGTTTTACTTACTGCTATTCTTTATAGTTTAGTTCTTGCTGTAGTCTAACACTGTTTCATTGATAATTCTCTTGTCATATGCCTATACTTTTTTTTTAATACATGCATTCTTCACCGTGGGTCCCCCTGCTGTCCTCGGAAAATAGGACCCTAGTCTGTCAAATGTCTCATTCATTTTGTGCATCGCTACTTCACTAATAATAAATTTGAAACTTGATACGCAAGCTCGCACCACGGTGTATAGAGGGAGAGTTGTCATGCATCAAACTACCACTCCTAAAAACACTATAATAATTAGCCTTTTCCATTTTCTTGTGCTGCCCTCTGCCGTTCTGATAGGGTTCGGTAGGGGCCGGGACAACCGGTATTGCCAGAAGCAAAGCTTCCGAGATGAAGAGACGTTTCACGACTTTTTCGCTAGCGGAAGGACGCATGCGCCGTGGCGGCGTGAAAAAGGCGGATTGTTGGCGTTTTACGTCCCGAAACCACCACATGATTATGAGGGACGCCGTAGTGGAGGGCTCCGGGAATTGCTGACCATCTGGTGTTCTTTAACGTGCACCTAAATCTGAGTACACGGGACTCTAAATCTAAGTACACGGGACTCGCCGCGGCCAGGATTCGATCCCGAAACCTTCTGGTTAGCAGTCGAGCACAATAACCACTAGACCACCGTGGCGGGTGTTATCACTCGTAAAGTGGAGAAGATATAAAAAGGAAACGCGTTGCCACGCTCCAAATTATGCACTACGGGATATGCCGGTGCAAGAGGCGATCGACAGGGTCGCAGCGGTCCACGCGGAAGCGGCTGACGAGCGACGTGAGAACGTTTAACGCCGATGCGGCTTCACGGATCGCCGGACAGCAGATGAGGCCACGCGGAACGGTGTCTCTCTCGCGGCGGCTAGTTTCAGCCGAGCGCGACGAAAGACGCGTCGCGGGCCTCCACCGATGTAACCCCGTAGCTCATCTCCCAAGCTTTCAAAACGAGGACGTGCTCGCGCAACGTCACCAGCAGTACCGCGAACGCGCCGCGTGGGGCAGTCGTTTAGAAACCACCACACTAACATGCATGCCGTGAGCAACTCGATAATTTGATAGGCGTTAAGTGCTACTCCTAAGGAAGTGTTTCCAAAGATGCGGCGGAATTCCACTTCACTTCGGCAGCATTCTTCCGAAACCGTATGTGTACGAAATTTCTGCAGTTCGAGCGCAAACGTATCACTATGAGTCACTATGAATGCGCCGTCATGGCTGCGAGCGGCGCTGGTTAACACTGCAGGATTTCTCATAACATAAACACTAGGGGTGTGCGAATATTCGAAAGTTTCGAATATTCGTCGAATATTACATTCGAAATATTCGTATTCGATTCGAAAATCGTGTATTCGAAAAGTTTCGAATATTCGAAAAAATTCGAATATGCGATTGGATTATCATGCATAAAATAACTCGTCTTCCACATTTCTGCTGCGTTCGTATACACCACAGCACGCCTGTCTCGCACCCGGGCTGCTGGCGAGCCGAGCGGATACTCTCGCACCCTGACGCCGGGCTGACCGGGGCTGCCAAGGCGCGCGCGGGCTGCACCAAGTAAACAGGGCAAGCTGCAGTTCGGAGGCCTTAAAGTGCGAAAAAGTACCCGTTCACGCAGCTTCAGCGTATAAGAGCTGATCTGGGCACTACTTTGGATGTCAAAACAAGCAGCGCAACAAGAGGATATTAGCGTTGTCTGCGACGATTACGACGCGCCACGGAAATAGTGCCGGTGCGGTGTTTTCAGCTTCGCCGCGAGTGGATAACTGTGATTAAAGCAGAAAAACTAGGAGCAGAGTGAAAATGCGCGAGTAAGTACACTAACTGCGTGTATTCTGCAGTGTGATGCCCACCTATTTCATTTTGCGAATGTAATTTGCGTGACACGCAGCTGGGTTTAAGGCAGACGCGAGCTTTGTGTAGGGGTGCGCTTCATACCTTTGAGCGTTTCCTTCGACGAAAATCTAGTGCAAGGCAGTGCTTTCAAGCACAAGCAATCAGCATGCTTTGCCACTTTCAACGTAGTATTAAGCTTTAGTGCTTTTGGTGGCATCCACGCCTTCGAAATTTCGTCTTCAAAAGGTAATAAATGGCACGGTGCTCCTCAACAGCTGGCCAGAATTTCGTGTTTTCATTTCAGTGTTTGATGTCCCCAAATTTATTTGGGCACGAGGCACCCAGCTGCACATAATACATATATTGGCACGTAAGTGAACAGTACTCGCGCCAGTGTCCTTCACGTCGCAGGCGTAGCTAACCGGCTTAACTAAGAGTAGCACGGTTTCGCTTGTAAAGCACCATCGTTACAAGAATAAAATCGCGCAGGTAGCTTCCAAAAGGGATCGCTGAACGATACTGCAGGTTATACTCTCTGATAGCACGCTTTTGTGAGCAAGACGCGTTATTGTAAGAGCGCTCGTGAAACAAAAATTACGTTCCGCGAAACTACCCGTAAAGCGTATACTCTAATTATTACGCGATGCATGCTGAAATGATGAGCTTTCACCTTGTGGACAACTTGTAATATGGGGCCACAAAACGTCGTTTCACTCTTTCGTGAGCTGCACTGCAATTACGATTCACGCGTACTACTGCGAGAACGTTTTTTTCTTTTTCAAATGTAACAGCGTACGTACATATCTGACGAGGTTGCTTCCGCAGCCCACTCAGCACCTACTGTATACATTGTGGACTTGAGCAAGATGTTCTTGATGTTCCAATAAATCAGCGAAAATGTCCAGGCTAGAAAAGACGCGAAACACGCTCTCCGACGGGCTGAGTTTCGGGAGTTTCACGTTTGCTCTGTGTAGCATCTGCTGGCGTGGCAGCCCGCACATGTTGTTTCGTCGCGTGTGCGATAGATGGCGCGACGCGCGATGCAAATATGGCGATGCGCATGGAATTCGCTGTGTTCTGGTCTATAGCTAGAAACGTTGCCGAGAGGAGCGATAAACATCGTAAGTACACGGAGGCATGATATCTGCCTGCGACGTGCGCCCCAATACGTATGATTTATTGCTGGTGCATCTCCGACGTGCAGCGCTGTTGGCGATCATGTAACCGTACATTTTCAATATTATGCGGCCGTAACGTGCCGCACTACCACTCGTTCACTATGCGGGACCACTCGTGAAGAAAGACAGTGACAAACGTGACTGGTGGCGGACTGTTCAGATACCCCAGTCTGGCAAAGCTTTGCCCCATGTACCTCCCTATACCAGCCACTTCTGTTCCAAGCGAGCATGCCTTTTCAGTGGCAGGAAGGGGGGGGGGGGTTGTCTCTGTTACGAGGGAGCGCCTGCTGCTTGATCATGTGGAGCAACTCATATTTCTTCATGATAACATGTAGTCATTACTTTCATTGTGCCGTGATATTTGCTTGTGTTTTGATGTGCGTTGTGCTAGCCTGGACATTGTGTTCTGGATATAGCAGTGTATGTTGTGTTGCCAGTCAGACTGTTAATGTTTTTGTTTTTTTCAGATAGCTACATGTTAAATAAAATATTGTTACTGTGGAGCTATTTTTCCTTTGATATTCGATATTCGATTCGATATTCGAAGGTGGATATTCGTATTCGATTCGTATTCGAAAAATTTGATATTCGCACACCCCTAATAAACACCCAATAAACAGTGCGGGAAAGAGACAGCCGGTGTAGCTCAATTGGTAGAGCATCGGACGCGTTATCCGAAGGTCGTAGGCTCGGTCCCTACGCGCGGCAAGGTTTTTTTTTTAATTTGCATAAATTACTTTTTATTTAAGTAATAATTACTGCACCTCAGCTAAAACATACAAATAATGTCCCGTATTCCTTCCTTGGCTTTCCTTGTTGGTTTCATTGTTTGTGTCTAACCAAGAAACGAGCCCCTCGAACAATTTCCTCTATGAATACAAGTTCTTCATTCGAGGTTCATGTAACGGCCATGTACCATAGTATCTGCTGCCTCAGGTAGTACGAAAGCAGCCGTGCAGTCCTGATTCAGTGGCAGCTAGGCTTTATTGTCCTCTACTTGCCCTGGGAACCGTGACATCCACCGCTGTTGGTGTCAACCTTACTGGACGGAGTTCCGTGCATCCACCAATACACAATGTGGCATGATCTGCAATATACTGCAATCTCTAGCACGAGAGGGGAGGATGTCGGCGTACTCGTTGCAGTACTGGTACAGTGAAGGTATATTTGTGGACGCTGCATGGCAAAATATCGCGCAATCAAACGGAAATATCTCTTCGCTTTTAAAGCAACGCTGTCTCGTTGGTGTGCCCGGGAGGAATACGGCAACTCAAAGTACAAGTTAAAAACCGTGCAGTATTTATTGGGTTGACTTGTGCCCAGCAAAACAAAGAGCCCCGCCAGTATAACGCTGGTGCCGTGGACAGCTGTCGGTTGTACAAATCTGATTTCCGGGTAGAACGTGTCAGCACTTTACACGTGCGTCATCGTACTTTAAAGCGTAATCGCTGGGGCATGGACAAGTGTTATAATGTACTCCGCTATTCACATCACGCGTGCGCTCTGAGATTCAGCGATAACGTCTGAGTATCTCAATTAACACTTTAAGGCGTGCCGATTAGTACAAAATGAGGTCACAGAAGCCAAGAACGAAAGCAATAAATATTTAAATGAACAAACTCCGTGGCGCCGAACGCTCGTAAAGGTCGATCTCTTTAGCAAAGGAAGGGCTTTCTACAAAAGCTCGTTTTGTTAACTCGGGAGTTACCTTCGACTCAAATGGCCGCAGATGCAGACAGGAAATGACGGAAGAAGACTTCAACGAGTGATGCACGCTCTGCTTCCTCCAAACTAGGATGTCCGGCTGACCCGCTTGGGCGCTTCTCTGTCTGTACATAACCGAGGCTTCCAGACGACCAGATATCGGCTGTCTGCAACGCTCACGCTATCTTCCGCGAGGCGCGACAGCCTCAAGCTCACGTGAGTGCAAGAAAGGCCCGACCATCGCCGTGACCTTCCGGCATGTCCTCAACGACCTTTGAGAACGTTTTGCGAGCTGCTGGAACGGACGTCCACTTCCTCGCGAGAGTGAAAGCCGAAACAAGTGCTCCGGGGAAGGACTCCGCCTATGGGCGTTGAAGGCAGCCAAATGGATGCCGTCGAAACCCTTACGCCAAAGGCGGCGATCTAAATGGTGGCAAGCATCGCCGTGGGCAATGGCGTCACTAAGTGTTTAAGCTGTCCTGGTAGGTCAGTAAATTGTTTATGCAAACCATGCAGTCGGTACAACTACGTGTATTTTTATAGTCAGTGTGGGGGCATTGACGTCCGCACACATTTGATCAGAGCTTAAAATTGCTCTCGCGCATTACCCGCTTAATAGGTGAGATGTCGCGCGGCTAGTCTCAAGGACGTGAGTTCGAATCCCGGTCACGGCATCCGCACTTCAATGGACGCGAAGGGGCGAAGCGCAACACTCGTGTGCTTTGATCTGGGTACGCGTTAAAGAACATCAAGTGGCTGAAGTTAACCAGGAGTCCCTCGATACGGTGTACCTCATAATCATATTGTGGTTCTGGCACGCAATACCCCATAAACAATAACACTCACGTATGCCAGAGAAAGTTATTCATAAAATACGTACTCTATACACTTCATCGACAGCCTGCCTTCTATTAGCCAATTTTGTGTAATATACTATTCCGTACTTTACTTCGATGACGAACCTAATGAGACTTTTGTCAGCACATCTGTTTGCAGTATTTGTTCGTGCCACTATAAAACGCAGGTCATTGTCCTGACATGCATCGTATTCGAAAGCAGATTTTGCAGCCAGTTCCGAATGGCTGATTCCGACGAGAAATACTCGTTCGCCCAATAACAAAAGTACACCGACACCTGGGCCTCGATATAAATTAGTGTGCATTTGACGGCGTAATCTATTTAAGATATATATTCAACATATCCGATTTCGGCACTTATTCTCACTGCCATTTGTCGTCAGAACGTCTCGCAAACACCCTTTGAATTCAGGAAGAGGTTTCCAAGCTTTCATGCAAAAGGAACGTGAGCCCGTCTGAATGTTGCAAGCTCTTTCGCGCGAGTACTTCCTGAAGGACACGCTGGAGTGGTTGTTGCTATAAACGCTCGAATTTCCATATGTAGCAGCGTGCTTTATGATCTTTCGTCTACGCACCCAAGTGCGCGTGACTGCCCGTGGACATGTGTCACCACGTTTGCAGATCAAGTGCTGCCACAAGGTGAAACAAGATAGCACGCTTGCCGCTCTCGTAACAGATCTAGCGCCATGTTCCTCTCCCTCTATCACTTTTTTATCTGTCTGCTTTTTCATCGCCACTTAAAATAAAACGACCACTAAAATTTACTCGCCCTGTATAGGTCGCTTCCAAGAGCAGTTTTAATGATCGTTTAGAGGTTTAGCTGCAGTTCTTTATAACTTTTGATAACGAAACACCATAATAATGAATGAACGTATATCTTCAAGTAGCGTGTGTGTGTGTGTGTGCGCGCACGCGTTTGTATATGTGCGTGTATGCGTGCGCGTGTGCGTGTGTTTGTAAGCACATTAGAGGCAGCTTTAATGCACTTTCATAATGTTCAGGCATTACTAACAAAAGTAAGAAGCATAGAAGAAGCACATGAGAAAGAGATCGCATTTCCATGGCTCAACGACATTCGTACAGTCCGTCTCAGTGAAACTCAAGTTATTCGACGTTAAACGTGCCCACATATGGCAACGTTCGTTTATCGTTCAGTCTCCTTTCAAGTGCGCGTAACAATGGTATTACGATGTCGTAGGGCTCACAGAGTACTCAATTATGATCGATCGCAGAACGCATCGCTGCAGAATCTGTCTGCGAAGAAGACCTAACCTTTAAAACGGAGCGCATTTTTACTGCTAATGCATACAAACGCAATGAATTCGGTGACGGAGGTCAACCACAACAAGTGCTCCTAGCGTGTATAAGCATCACGTGACATCCCCGTCGCCACTGCAACAGCCACCATTTTTCACAAACGGAACAAACAGAATGAAGGCTTAGGATAGTCTTAGGTTTACAGCGTAAACGTTGAACGTAGATGGCGATAAAGGATTGGGACAAGCGCTGTGACCCTGTCCTTGTCACTCAAGGACAGGGACAACATGAAGGACACAGACACTGAGCTCGTGCCTTTCCTTTCTCGTTCAGCTTTCACACTGTAAACCTACACACACACACACACACACACACACACACACACACACACACACACACACACACACACACACACACACACACACACACACACACACACACATATATATATATATATATATGTGTGTGTGTGTGTGTGTAAGATTACGTAGTGTTATAGAATAGATGTCTTCGTCTTTGAAGCTGACACAGACATGGGAGTATGTCAGCGCGCTGCGCCAACACATAAAACATGTGAAGTCGCTATCGATTTCCCCCGCATCAGCCGGCTAAATGAAGGCGTGAACTGCAGAGAATTATCTTCACTGCCTTTTCAGGCGGTAAGCGCCCTGTCCTTGTGCGCAGTTTTAAACACAAGCGTATTTCACAGAAATCAAAGCGCGTTTCGCTGTTCTGTTTGTGTCTAACGTTCCCGTATGCAGTTGAGACGCGGTCTGGAGACGTAATTCGCTCTTTTATGTGATAACCCTGTTGCTACGAAGCTGCAAGCTGTGCAATGCTAAGCAACAGCTACCGGCTTTTCCCTTTCACATCGAATCGGCATCGTCCGTGCCAACTTGGAGCTTGGCCAGAACGAGAAGCTCACAAGACTGTTGCTATATCACGCGCTCTCTATCTGCTTCTTTCTTTTTTGTTCTTTATTTTTTTGCCGCCTCCCCTTCCCCGTTGCTTTTTTGCGTACAGGCGTATATGGTCGATTTACGATGACAGCGCGACTTTCAAGAAGCGTACTCGTGGGAACGAGGCGACGTGAGCTCGGCTCTATACCGCGGCCTTTGCACGACAGGTTGTAGAGTTGGGTGGTCGCCTGAATTATTCAAGTCAAGGGTTTTTTTTTTTTTTTTTTACTATTACACGATACGTATTCTTGCAGAAACGCGCCCAATCTTAGTCGATATCGCTAGCATTATTTCGGACACTGAAAACGGGGGAGTGCTCATGCAATTTGTTATAGTTCGACTGACCGAAACGAGTGGAGTTTAGGTGTGATTTTGTTTTGCTCTTTTTCTCGTCTGTGCTTTTCACTAAATTTACTTTACCCACCACGATGGTCTAGTGGTTACAGTGCTCGACTGCTGACCCGAGGATCGCAGTATCGAATCCCGGCCGCGGCGGACGCATTTCGAGGGAGGCGATATGCTAGAGATCCATGTGCTTAGATTTAGGTGCACGTTATAGAACACCAGATGGTCGAAAATTCCGAAGCCCTGAACTACGGCGTCCTTCGTAGTCATATTAATCATATCGTGGTTTTGGGGCGTCAAACCCCACCAATTCTTATAATTACTAAATTTATTACCAGTGAACAGGAGTAGCCGGCGCCATTTAAGAGCGCCAACATCTGAACAACATTTAATAAAGGGGGGGGGGGGACAACGTGCCTGATCACCACCACCCCCTCCGTATTGATGCTAGGACCGAGTAATGTCATGCGAACGCCCCCAATTGTGAAGTGATCACAAAAATGGTTGAAGTAACTGCGAAGTGATGACAACATCGTGACACACATGGTGGCACAACGACCATGACGGGAGGGTGATAGTGGTAGTGGTGACGTAACGGCTCGCGCCTTGGCACAACCGTCGTCACATTAAAAGGTACGCTGACTCAACACAGCAAAATAAACGTTCTGTAATAATGCCGTAAGGCGGGAATTTCCACAAATGGAACGCAAGGGCAAAATAATTTATTAATTACTGTTATTATTAATTTATTAATTGCCTTCACTGTTTGTGGTCTTTCATGTTGTTCCGTACTTCCCGTCGTCAACTTGTATTTTCATTTCCTCGCTCCTAAACAGTGTGCATACGTAGTGCCTCTCTCGAGGCAGTTTTCTATCTGCTGCCTCTTTACTGTCGCTTCTTGCCGTTTCCGCATGCGTGCTTCGTAACTAACACAAGTAATAAAATCCCCGTTCTCCGGTATCGAAAAGCCCTCCACACCTTTCTATGTCAGATGCACGTCAGACCGTTCTTCTTTTACTAGACAAGATCATAGGGTCATGGCTTCTCCCGTGGCAGCTCTGGAGATCAGTCTCTGAAACAGCGCTGACAAGTTCCATTACTTCGATGATTCAAGTGCAGATTAGGTGTCGACATGCTCTCCCCCTGTTAATTGTGAGGTAAAATCAGTTTAAGTTCCGAACACCAACCAGGACCTTGATATGACTGTGCTTCTCTCTTCCTGCTCATCTAAAATCCACGTACAGCCAGGCCTTTAGATCAATACACCGTACGAAGGTGTCAAATTCGTGCGAAAGTGTTGTAATCAATTAACGGTTACGGAAATTTCTAACTTATACCCAGGTTTATTACTTGTGTAGTAACCGCAACGTGCTTGTATGTACGTACGTGTGGCCGGTCCCCGTCGACTAAACATTGTTCTTTTATTGGAGTCGGCGTCACCAGAATGGGAACGAGATACGTCGGTTTTATAAGGCGCTTCTTGGTCTGTCGCCAATATCATGCCCATAGGCGTGCGCAGGGTTCCCCATCAGGGGAGGGGGGGGCAAAGGTTCATCGCAGCACCCCCCCCTCAACCAACTAAGTCAGTGTATGGTGCAGATTTTGCACCCCCCTCCTAGGTGACTGGGGGGGCCGGCCGCCCCCCCTGCGCCCCCTCCCCCCCTGTGCGCACGCCTACGATCATGCCCACATGGCAAGAAAACTTTCCCGCACTATAGACTTATCATTTTTTATTCACTAAAACGCTGCTTTACTACGATCGATATGTGCCAGGCACGAGCTCTCGAGAACTAAGAGAAAAAAAAAACTGTTCTCGCACCCAATAGACCATTCCCAAGCTAACTGGTCACTGAGCCTAACAGAACTGACAAGGAAGGTGGTTAGGAATCCTGCGATATTATCGTCGTGCGTTCATTTGCTGATTTGCAAACGTGAGACGAAATGATAGTGGAACGCGATCCGCTTGCATAATGTATACCGCGCCTGGAGGAAGCTCCTAACGACAGCAACCTCCGTCGCCGTCTTGCGGAATTATGAGTAAGCGTATTATTAGAACGCGGCTCGTACCTAGTCCAGTGAGCGTAGTCGGCGCTGCCATAACATTTGCCGCGCTCATTTCACAGCGGGGCTCTTACGGCAAAATTGCAGTCGTATATTGGTCTAGTGGTATGCTCACGAAATGTGCAGTTACGGGCCGGGTTTTAAAGGCTGTGGAAGACGCCGTGGCGTGACGCTCGCGGTACACCTTCCTTGTAGACGAAACCGGTCTCCTGCTCATTGGCGCAACTTCTGCGCCCACGGTTTACTAAGGGCGCGATCATTCCAACTGCAACATTGTATACGCGGATGAATGGATGTGGGCTTAAGTTGCGCAGATTGCTATTTGCGCATGCGCCCGCAAACGCGCAACTAAGCAACGCGTGACTGTCTATTTATGTGACCGAACACACATGTTGAACGTCTTCAATATGCGCATCGGCATGCTGGAAGTCGAACCAAGATCGCATAATAATAATAATTGTTTGGGTGTATACGTCCCAAAACCACGATATATGATTATAAGGGACGTGTGGAGGGCTCCAGAAATTTCGGCCACCTGGGGTTCTTTAACGTGCACCTAAATCTAAGAACACGGGCCCCAAGCATTTTCGCCTCCATCGAAAATGCGGCCGCCACGGCCGAGATTCGATCCCGCGACCTTCGGGCCAACAGTCGAGCACCATAACCAATAGACCACCGTAGCTAGGTAAAAACCAATACCGCAGAAAACAGAAATTTACAGATGATAATGCAATAACTGTTTCTGATTTTATTTTAATAAACAGAGGCGCAATAATACGTCCTGATCGACTGCAAGAATATATTAGATTTACTGCTCGACGCCTACGTGCGACTGAAATGGTCAAGTGTCGTGGCTTATTGACATAAGGTATCGTTCAGGCTACGAGCACCTAATCTACTCCTACATAATTTGAAAGATTTAAAATAAGTGCAGTTACTTAGGCATGTCTCTCAAAGTAAACTCAACAAAAAGTAACGCTTAATATTCTCTATTTATATTGTGTGAGTGGTCTGACTGTTTTGTGCACACCTCTTGTGTTTGTGTTGCTGTCTTATACAGCACTCAACGACCAAAGGCATGACGGTACAGTTATGGGGTGTTAGTATCAGCAAGACTATAGGACTGTCATTTTTTTCTTTAAAACTCTCTACCCCAATGTCCTGTACTGCGTCACATCGCAAGGTGCAGCTCTTACAGCACTTTCTTTTTTAGCCCCAAATACGATAATGCTAACCACATTTTAACGAACAGCAAACTAATCGGCAACTTACTCGAAACATGACGTGGCAGCTGGCAGTTTCGCTACAGTTGACAAGGCACTTATTTTGTTCGCATATTTGAGTGTAACACGCGGCTTATCGTCGTCTTCTTTCCTCTTTTTATCGTTCTTTTTTTCGTTTGTTTTTTGTAAGCCACGTGCCAGCACACTCCTCCCGGCGTCACGGGTGTCCCTGCGACCGGTCTTCATTAGCAGTCGAAAGCTTGATTTTCCGGGTGTCATTACGCGAGGACAGGAAAGGAGTGAATTCCCGAAGCAAAGCGGGTGACAGCGTCCTGTGGCAGTCAACGCGAGATGGAATCTTAGCCACGAAATGCGGAAAAGTGGAGACTAATTGGGCTGGCGTTCCGCTTACATAAACTCGTTTCGTTCCATATCAATCGCAGCTCGTTCGGTGCAAATAAGAATAAATAAAGCAGGCACGTATAGGTGGTCAAGAAGAAAGAAACGAGGTGTGTTGATAGCGTTTTCTCTCATAACCCGCTAAATTCGCTTTCCCGCGCGCGACGCAACAGGGGACACAGCGGTCGCTTGGCGAGTGATAAATGGAGAAAAAAATGAAACGGAAATTGGAAATGCGTACTGGCATGTCCCATAATATTCTCCTACTTTCAAACTCGTAGCACTTACGCGCACCAAGATCTGTCTGTTAGCAAGCGAAGAAGGCTAGCCGGCGATTAAAACTTGACGCAAGTGAACCAAGACAGCCCGTCTTGCCGGCAGCGCCGGCACAAGACCCTAGAAGAGAGGTCGGCAACGTGCGGCCCGCGGGGAAGTATTATGCGGCCCCCGGCACGACGTCAGGAGCCCTCCCCTTCCCCTTGTCTCTTCCTATGTGAAGGCCGACATGGCACTTTTGACTTCAAATGGGGTTAGACAGGAACAAAGGAAGGCTGAAGGAACTAGCATCGTCCATGATAAAAGTGCTCGGCAGTACATACAGACTCTCTCGAGACTGAGGTTCATCAAAGCAAACTTGCGTTCCCGACAAACCGATCAACTCCTCCACGGCGTCAGTCGGTGAGCAACCTTGATGTAGATATTTACGAGTTGGCTAAGAATGCTCTGCATCAAAAGTCGCAGTTAAAGAGAGAGAGAGGAATCACTTTTATTTTGGTAGCCGGCAAATTGATGGGTCGGGAGGGAGGGGGGGGGGGGGCAACCCTGCCTAGAAGGCGGCCCAAGGAGTAATTACGCTCTGGCAGAAAATAAAGGTTTTTTTTTCTTGTAATTTATGATTGTAAATTGCGACCATGCCAATAAACATGACTTCTATTCAAGTTTTGTACATTATTCCCAATTCGCCGAATTTGTTCCTCTTTGCCTGCAAAGCCACCCCACACCTCCGTTTGCTGCGCGACCCCCGCCGATTCGGCTTGATGCAACTCGGCCCTCCACCTCAAAAGGTTGCTGACCCCTTGTCTAGAGTATGCAGCCTGTTAAATTCTTTCCGATTGATAACATATGGGCGTCAGAAAAATTTGTGATAAGTGAAAACACCCGTTCGTATTTAAAATAAGGGTGCTCTGCTTAGTGAATTTACACAGTAAGATGACACAGTGAAACGGTATTACCCCTGCGTCTTGAATGGAGCAACGATTGCCACGAGATCACAGTATACACTGTGAACTGGTTTTGTTTATATGCTTCCTAAATAAAAAAAAATGAAATTGTTCGCTCAGTAGACCTCGCGCTTAGAATGTTCGTCATGAAACAAAACAAAAAAAGATAAACGATGGTACTACACGTCATAGCACCTTAGTAGGTAAGGTGCCGCGCTGCAAAGCTCGAGGGCGTGGATCCGATTCCCAGCCACGGCGGCTGCATATTGATAGAAACGAAATGCCAGAGCACCCGTGTATATTCAACGCACAAATTGATTAACACAAGCGACCATTCCGACCAATTGTCGCTAGTGCTAATCTTTTTCTGCGGTTACCGCACTTCTACTTAGGGGCGGGTAAAGAACACCAGGTGGTCGAAAATTATTCAGGAGTACTCCGCTATGACGTCGCTCATAATCATGTCGTAGTTTTAGCTCATGAAACATCAGCAATTACTATTAAACAATCGTGGTAAAATGAAGTGAATAGCAAATTATTGTGAGCTAGCGGCTGTGTTAGCGTTCCTTTTTGCTGTCTCATTCCGTTGCGCTATTTATGATGACTTTATTGTGAAAATACCAACCAGCCCAACATTCGACACTTTTCATATCAGCTAGCACAGGAGTTTCGGCTCACGACTGCGTAGTGCATCCGCTTCCTTTAAAGCCTGTTGCGTAAGTTTGTCTCAATGATGCGCTATTAGCTTACACTTTCTAGAAGTTCGCGCACTCTTGGAATGCCGCATAAGGTCCGGCATCTCTTCCTTGGTTTGGGAAGATGGGTCTGACTTCTGAAAGTCAAACCAAAGGCCCTCTAACATGTCTTTACGTCGCTTAACGTCCTTTACATTGACAAATTTAAATGGGTTTGTTACATACGCTGGATTACTTCAGTCATTTCTGCATGAAG
Organism: Rhipicephalus sanguineus; assembly: GCF_013339695.2. Classification (NCBI taxonomy): domain Eukaryota; kingdom Metazoa; phylum Arthropoda; class Arachnida; order Ixodida; family Ixodidae; genus Rhipicephalus; species Rhipicephalus sanguineus. The sequence goes on from NC_051181.1 coordinate 78,704,845, forward strand.
ATCACATGCCGAAATCATCTACTCCATCGCCAGAAACGTTGTTGCACCTTGTTGTTCTTGCTTCCGTAACTCCATATGGCCGCGAATCCATATACCCGCGCAAAATTCATTTGCACCCTTTCAAACGCTGCCATTTGCGTGTACGGCCTGTAGCGACCGGAATGGATCGGTTAGCTGGGCATGCACTTATAGAAATAAATAAGGAGTAAAACGTTAGTAGCTGCAGCTAGTTACTACTTCAGACAGACGCTCGCCAGCTTTAAGGCGTTAGCAGCTAGCGACATTATGTTTCTTAAGGACCGCACCGGAAGTCGCCCCCAGCCAACCGGAAGTTGTGTGTTGGCTCCAGTGTTGCGTAACCCCCATAAAAATAATAAAATTCACACTAAAAGGACGTAACCGTTCAACTTGAGCTGTGCAGGATACATATAATGTCGGAGCATAAGTTCAGTAAAGATAAGGGGCCTACTAAATGCCGGAATAACTAATGAATATTAATTGAACGAGTTCATTGAAAGAGAAGGCCGTTAATTCTCTTGCGGATGTGTGCCATCAAGACGGCACACACCCACTAAAGAACAGTGTTCTTTCACTCATCAGTTCACTCATTGCTATACACTGGAGCATCATATCATTAGAGGGTGAGGGGAAGGCAGACGTCACTCCGCAGCACACCCAGTGGAGCGGAGTGACATCACTCTGCCCAGTGGAGCTCGCGTCCCGCGCCCGCTGCTCTAGCTCTGTCGCTCCTGCTGCGTGGTGACGTCATCACCAGTTGACGCGTAACGTTCACACCGGCACACAATTCTCTCTTAGACTGTAGTATAGGGTCCGCAGCGCTCTAAATCGCTGATAGTTTCCTCCAAACACTTCAGGCGCACACTGTGTCTTTGTTATTCGTTTTCGTGCTGACGATCTATACTCTCAGAGTAATCTAAGACAGCCGTGTTTGCCATACTTGGAGAGTTTTCACACACCGGTGGCGAGAACGCAATGTAGTATAAGAGAGGGTTGAGGAATACAGTACAGGGGGAAAGCGCTTTATTGTGTCTTCTTCGTTTCTGTCTTGAGTGTTTTACCCAGTTAACTTTGAAGTAACTTCTCGTATGTGTGTGGTTGTGATTGTTTTTTTCCCTTATTATTTATTTTCTGTCTTTCGCTTTCAACCCCCTATTCCCCAACCCCACTGCAGGGTAGCATACCGGATACAAACTTCTGGTTAACCTCCCTGCCTTCCTATGCTCTTTCTCTCTCTCCACAGATAATAGACTTGCTCATGCGACACCTAACCGGATGTGCGGAATAAGCTGTTGAAGAAAGTGATGAGCAATGTCTCGCTGTCCGAGCACAAAGACTCGCTGTTCGAGCACAAAGCACAAAAATTACAAGCGGAACTGGCACAATAGCCAAGTCATCAAAAACCAACATCTTAGTATGTCGCGCTTGGGTATGTGAAGGCCAACATCTGCCGCAGGTCGATCGCAAGCATGTTCTCTTGCAGACGTCCCCGCAATTGTACATTTCACTTAGGCAAGTACCCCCGAAGTGCACTGCTAAGAAGTTGTCGCAGTCTGGTCGTCGAGGGGCTTAGGAGAATGCGGCGACATCACCATGTAGTTCATTATATAATAATTGTTGGGGTTTAACGTTGGGGTTTAATTGTGAGAGACGCCGTAGTGGAGAGCTACGGAAATTTCGACCACCTGGGGCTCTTTAAAGTGCACTTAAATTTATGTAAACGGGCCTCAAGCATTTTCGCCTCCATCGAAAATGCGGCCGCCGCGGACGGGATTCGATCCCGCTACCTGCGGGTGAGCAGTCGAGCACCATAACCACTAGACCACCACAGCGGGTTATCACTGTGCAGTTCGTGAAATCGATATCATTAGAGAAATAGAAAACGCTTCGGAGGTTTTCGCACTACCTTCCCCCAGCTTGCGAAAAGGTTGTCATAGGCACCGGACGTTTGAAGACGTCATTTTTCCTGAAGGACCCGCGACAACAAGGAGGAGCGTGCAACGAATTTTGCTGGTCTTCCCGCGAGACACTGGGCTGTCCAACACGGGGTGACAGACACCTACAATTCAGGAGACGCTCAGGCGGAACAACTGCCATCCATGAAGGCCAGGCTAACCCCGCCTGCTGCAACATCACAGCCACCACCATCACCTACCTTTCGCGCTAACTCACTCGCCGCAAAGACGTTTAATAAATAGCATAAAGAACACCGAATCAAGAGGCCACTGAAACGCTACTGAGACTATACCATCATTCAGCTCATTCCATCGCGTTCAGCGAAAAGGTAGCCTGTGCCATTAAATTAAAGAACAAAAAAACGCCAAAGATAACGTCACAGTTCTAGGCTTCAATTTTGTTTTTGTTGTTTTAGTGCGCTCAGCAACATGTACCATGCTGTGCAACGGCCTGGCTTTCTAGTTTTTGACCGGCTGCCCTGCCTTTATTATTATGCCTCTGGAATGCACAAAGCGAGAGCGAGTGGCTGCATGCGTGTGCGCGCCGTACGATGCGTTATGCATAGCAATGAACGCACTTTGAAGCCTCCTCAACTGACCAGCCGTGGTAGCTTAGCACGTAAGGTGTCGCGCTGCTAAGCTCGAGGGTGCGGGTTCGATTCCCGGCCTCGGCGGTCGCATTTCTGTGGGGTCAAAATGCAAAAGAACACCCGTGTATTTAGTTTAGGTGCACGTTAAAGAACCCATGGCAGGTGCTGTTAGAGATTTAGATGGGTGTTAGAGAACAACGAGCGACATCACGTACCTGCTGTAATAACACTTCGCCACGCTACTGTACACAGTCTTTGGCTTAACTTGCAATGAAAGATGTTACAGACAGACGGACCGTAAGCTGAGTGAAGTCCCGAACACCGCTGATTACATCACAGTTACGTTCACTACCCTACGCGGAGAACACGGGCAGGCACGATAGCTCCTTACGGACAGCTGCAAAGCTTTCCGTAGACCTCCGGTGCAACGGCGTGTCATGTCAGTGTTCTAAATTATTTTTTTTCTGACAAACTTACGCCGTCAGTGCGAACTAAAGAAATCGCACGCGATCAGCTCCGTACGCTAGAACGATGACAGCTGGCGAAACGCGTTCAAGTGTCTTCTCGCAACCCCATTCATCGCAAGCAGTGTTGTTAGCCACTCCCATTCGGAAGACAAACGGCGGCAAGGAGATTTGTAGCCAGGGTCGACAAGGCAGAGTGTAGTCTCGCGTTGATGAGTATCTCTTCGATGCCGAGCAAACTAGGAAGTGGCAAACATCCCAACGGGCACATTCACCTCTCACAAGTCAAGCATCGCATGCGTCAACAACACTCGATGTTCGTGTTTTTTTATGAACACTACTGTAGTGAGAGCACCACGAAAACCAGCGCGCGAACACAGAAGCAAAGAAGAGGACGACGCTTCGCTGGTGCGTCTATTTGTTCTTAACAGGCAAGCATACCAATTGTTCCCGCTTAATGTGATCCCATTTGTGATGAGAGCCTTTGCACCAATGACCAAGCTACGCCATACCGGAGTGGCGCTTTTGCTGATGTTTGTCGCAGGACGCGACGTCAATGCTTTCCCTTAGGAGTACCGGGAAACGGTGAATCATTTATGCCCGTTCGATATGTCGCACCCCTCAAGCAGCATTACAGCTACTTTATCACCTTCCTCTTTTCCTGTGAATTTATCTCTCGCTCTCGCCACGTCATACTGAAAAAGCGCAGGGCAGCCTTTTGAAGGCCACGCACGGCAAGCGACACGAGACTGGGCACACTTAATGTCACTTGACATCTGACAAGCCCGATAATAAAGCTGGTCAGTTGGAGACTGGCATCTTTGTGGAATATTCATACTGCGGAGGTCTTGCGGTTGCGTGCACGTGTCTTTCAACGAATGATTATTGAGATATAAGAGATAAAAGTAACCCGTACATTTGTTCTGTGGTCAGCACTGTGCACCATATATTATATGTGCACCGATTAAAAACAGCTATTGATGTGACTAATCAGGAAGGCAGTTCAGATGCGCCTTAAAAAATTGCATCCTAAGTCGTGCAGTGTATTACAGTGAAATTTTAAACCGTGTATTTAATCCAAAACTCATGTGTAGGGCCCACAAACTTAGCCCCACCAGAATTCGCTGCAAAAGGTCTCCGTGTTACAATAACGCGTTCGAATATATGTGAACTAATACGTGCCGCCAATAGAAATATCGAGGCCCGCATTCATAATAGGCTCTTAAGCAAGAAATATTCCTGAGAAAAAAAACCCAACCAATCCTATGCAGGACATGTTATTAGCGAAGAATGTCAACCGACGGCACAGAGCATTAATGAAAGCAAATATTTGTGAATACAGCTTCAGTTCTTTATTGATGCCCGGGCGAAGGCGGTGTGAGCTACTCCCAATAGCTTCCGTTAGCAACACCAACTTGCGCAGCTGATATCACGCCAGCAGTTTTAGCTAAATGCCTTATTTGGTGTTTCCAGTGATGGCAGGCTGTTAAACGCCATCTCATGGGTACGGCTATTTCATTGTATCTGACTACTTCGATTCAAATCCAACAAAGGCTTTAAAAGCACGCTTAGCTATACCATCGAGCCTTAATTATCTTCAGCATACTTTGCAGTTAAGTCTTCAACTGTCATTCAAAGCGGCTGAGCACGCGAAGTTCCTCCAAAAGAAGCAATATGGTTTCTGATCCCGATGTGGTTTCCTTAATCATAGGGACGATAGTCACGCTGTCACTGGCGAAAGGACGGAACCCACAGACGAAAATCACGTTATCAATGGTGTAGGGACATAGCATGTCCTTTTAATTAATAAATATAACAACCAACCGCGCTGCTAATTTATCTCGCTGATGTAGCATACCTTTCTTGATGGTTATACAAATGCAGGTTATTCGTAGTTCACATGAAAACGACGCAGCCAAATCGCGCTCATCTCCATACCAGAACTCTTTGAGCCCGCCTTCTAACCACTGTGCCAGTAAGCCATATCTCAGAGCAAAGATAAAGCAAGCCTCAAACTGATATGATGGACTACGATAGGCTTTGGGCCACGGATGGATCTTATGGCGGGAAGAAGGACGTCGCGCTGTCTTCGAGGTCGGAGACAAAAAATCACGTTCCCACGTGTCGCGAAGTCACCGGCTACAGCGACTCCTCGAGATGCGGCCACTCTCACCTGCTTCCGTCTTGGGCAGCAGAAGCGCTACGGCGACGACTAGCAGTAGCCCAACGATGACGTTCGCCCTTGGAGAAGACATGGCTGCTCCCCAACTCATCGCGCACCACCGCTCCACAAGTACCGACTGAGGGCGAAGAGTTCGCGTCGCACCGTCGCCGACCCTTTATAAAAGTTTCTCTCTGCCGCTGGCGACCTCACCTCCGGCGCACTCTCTCCCACCGCCAGCTGAGAGCTCCCCCGCCGCCGGTCCGGCAAGGTCGTCAGGCCCTGGGGCGCCGGCTGAGAGAGTGGCGCTGGCGAAAGGATGGCCGCTACTGCCCTGCTTGGACGAGCCGGTCACGCTCCTTCGGTGCGCCGCTGAGCCACTGCGCTGGAAGAGCTGGCTGGCCTACACAGACCAGCCGGCGGGTCTGACGAGCACTGCAGCAGAGTCTATGCCCGCAAGCCGTCTTGACCCTCTCGGTCAAGCCAGCACATGTGTTCCGGCCTAGTCCCTTCGGAGCCACGCTGCTAAATATGTCTCTGCGAATTATGACATATTACAAAGCATTCGCGAGGGAGCCATTGTTAGGATGCTTTGTTCGTGCATATCGCTCAAGGAACCACGTCTCCTTAATCGATATTACCACGAGGTACAACATTTCTTGCATCATTGCAGGCCGCGCGAAGCTGTACTTAGGACAGATACAAAGCGGTCAAACTTGTCCCCTTTGTATCTGTCACTAGTAAAATTTCGCGCTATCTACAACGATCGACAATTACTAATTCGCCCGATCAAATTGTCTGTCTGTTAAGTCACGCGTTCTTTAATATGGGCACTTCCTCTTCCCCTGCCTCATACGACCTATCGTTTCGCGACAATATATTCGCTGTGGCTGTCAATAGTTTAACGACACCGTATGCGTGATGTTAATGATATTGGTTCTCGCGTGCCTGACGGCTTAGCAAGATGTGTGTTTGGGCATACTTGATGAGAAACAAACGAGCGCTGAGAAACGGGGACATAAACAGGAGGCACACAGGACAGGCGCTCAATTTTCACTGAGGTTTATTGAAATCCATGAAGATTTATAACGCCAACCAGCAAGGGCGATAACATTCGTGATGCATCGACCCCATAACAAAAGTGTCAAGACCTCCTTATGAGCACCGCATCATGGCCACGCACCAAAGCAGACGCAGCTGCCTAACACGCAAAGGCGATAGAGAACGTCCAAGATTAACGTACCACCTGACTCTTACATTAAACATGCTCATAGTGACACATGCGCACATTCGCTAAAGCCAAAAGGTCGTTAACCCATAAGGAAGCAAGCGCCACCGAATTCGAACAAGCCATCTAAGACAGCCTACTGATGCAGAAAACAAGCAAACCCACCAATCAAGAAAATTGGTGTTTTTTTTTGTCACATTTCTCTCTAAAAAGCAGCACCCCCACTTACACAAAGTATAGCAAACCAAACATGACTTGTGTTACGTACTGTTTCCGCTCTTTGTGTGGGTTGTACCAGCTAACGTTAGCCGAGGCGTTTTTTTTTTCTAATTTGTGGTCTTTTTTTTTTGTCTAGTCGTCCAAGTCACGGCTGCACCGATAAACAGAATTGTTGGCCACACTGTAAAGACGCTCAAACACGGCAAAGGCCTAATTGCCGCATAGTATACGAATTTTTATTCGTATTTTCTTGAAACTTGGTTAGACTTAGCTAGGACAACCTTTATAATACGAACCTGGACTAAGTCTCCCACTTGACTCGCACCCTGTTCGATACCTGTTGGTCCGTTCCAACATTGTAACCATTCCTTATCGATTGCGCAATACTAAACCGTGCCTTGTAGTATAAACTATTTAACAGATTTGTTGTCCGATGGAGAAAAGACGTCTTCTCATCTCGCGGACCTTCGTGACCTTCGATCAAAGGATGTGGCAGGGACATGCAGATGGATACAAAGGAAATGGAAATGGATATATAAAGCATAGTCACACGAAGAAGGTGCATGGGAAGTAATCAAGCAAACATCATGCTCGATTACAATCAGCCCCTTCAGAAAAATAGACATGTTTTTTTACGTGCATCATATCATCGGACGTTGAAAAAATAAGGGGAATTCCGGTATTGCACCCAAAAGCTGCACCAGTGGCGCTTCTCATGCCATAACAGCCAGGAAATGGTCCCCCCAAGAAGCACAACATTAAGGGCGCACTTGCCTGTAGACACATGTATATGCCCTCCGAATAAGAGGGATGTTTAGTAAATCGCCCCGCTGCCGCTGGATTTTCCAAATGTCGCGCAGTTGTGCAACGGCGCATCGGCGATAAAGGGGTCCCACAGAAAGGATCCAGTCCCGCGCAGATTTGGTCAATAACACCGAAGCACCGCAATCAGCTCGAAATCGCAACCCGCCTTCTTGCTGCGAGTTGGTGCAAGCATGTTTTTCGACTTTTCCGCGACGACGCGCGGCTTCTGCCTACAGGCCCCGTTCGAAATTGCTATACGCAAAAACTAAACTCACCAGTGTGAAAAAGAGAAGCGCCAACGGACACGTGTTGGGCCACCTGCCGTGGTCACCGCACAGCAACGGAGTCTTAGTGCCGCGTTAATTGCGACGGGCCGTTAAAGGTCACCGAAGGGGCGTACACGAGCAAGTGTTGATTTAAAGAGGCGATTAAGGAGTCGCAACCGAAAACTTCTCAGAATGGGACGGCGTAAATATCACTCAGAATAGCATTTGCCTCCGGCGTTTGCAATATTTTGTTTCTTATCGGACTATATATACATAGACCGACGAGAGGAGAATTTAGTTGTTTAGTATTGAATTTAGACTAACGATTCCCCGAACACCTGACGTACATATGGACCCCAGACACGTGGTTGGATAGAAACCTGTGGAGAGGTTGAGGTTTTATATACCCTCGGCTGCCGGACTGATTTGCCGTTTGTGATGTTAAACGCGGAACCCTTGCGTCGGTTGAAAGAGTGACTTTTCCCTCCTTCTCTCTCTAACTTTTATTCTCCCTCTCCCCCTTCCCCAGTGCAGGGTAGCCTACCGGGCTCAGCCCTGGTTGGCCTCCTCGAATTTCTTTTATTCTTATTCTCTTTCTCTCTCTCAGGACCTAATAGACCACTGGCGAAATAGCCGACGCACTCCTTGGCCAGACAAGCTCGATCCTTCCTGTTTAATGTCAGTCAGAATACCGGCTAGTTCCTTTCGCTCTGTAATGCACACCACTGTATTCTATCTCTTACAGCAGTGCTGGGCAGTATCGAAGATACATGTATCTTCGATACTATCTTAGATACTCTTCGGGTATCTCGTATCTGTATCGCGATACGTCTCGCGAGCCGTGTATCAGTATCTGAATTTCCGATACATTGAAGAATGTATCGTTTATCTTAAGACACAAGATACTGCGATCGCAACACCACGATGCGAAACAATAAACGTTGGTTGAACTCCGCTCCTCAAGCCGATACTGCTCCCACTAAGACACCAGATTAAAACTAAAGAGAGTGACATTAGTTTATCTTTTGGCCAGGGTTTTCCAGCGAGGGCAGGGATGAGCTCTGAGCAGAGGGAGTAGAGTCACGTGGTGGCGCTCGCGTCGTCTCCACAGACAAACGCGCGAACGTCTACGCCCAGATGACATTTTGTTTTCGCAGATTCTTTTTGTTTTCTTTTTAATTGTGTCAGCGCTATGGCACTTGGCTCTCAGCCACTGTTCTATGCCATGTATATTACAATGAGTGTGGTGTCTTTTGCACAAATTCTGATGTAGTTGTAGTGTCGTTATCGAAGTTTCTCTTGCGTTGTGCTTCGTTACGAAGTCTCAAAAAGGCAAGAAAAGGGGTTGCTTTGCGTCTCTTGGCTTTCACACATCGGCAATTTGAAGGACCTCGTCGATGCAAGTTTTGCTTATATGCAATGGGATCGACTTATACAAAACCGAGATTCGAACAGCTATAGCACCACTGGTACCGATGCTGGATTTAACAGAACAAGCATTCGTTTAACAGAAGCTATTTTAGCGTACGTCTCTTTTTCTTTTATTCAATGACTTTTCAAAATCATTAATTGTATTGTGAGCACAAGTTCTTTCTGAGCTGTCCTTTTCCATCCCATACATTATCTATGTCTCTGTATTGCTTTTTTCGGGTCTGCTTACGGCAATATGTGTTTAACGTGCTGGCAAGGTAAGCTCGAGATCTCTGCTTTATTCTTACTTTCAGCTGTCTGCATCGTTTCTGCTACTGTTTACAGACTTATATTCTACTTAAGTTTACTCTTATGTCAAGGCGGCGTTGAGAACAAATATATAATAATCTGCGTGTGCTTAGAATATACAGCAACAAAAATTCTGCTTGCTACTTAGTAAAATAGCGAAATTGAGTTTTCATTGTAATGTAAATTATTAGCAGCCATCTCAAAGATGCTAGCAAAGGGAGTGTGGAAACATTGTTATACAAAGTGCTCCGTTTTTCTAATGAGCGTCTCATCGAGTCGGTTTACGCTATTTTACACAGGCAATGAACTTTCTGCGGTCTCACCTTAAATGCCTGATTCTGATTGCTGTTAGGGGTTACCCGCAGCGGTATAGTCTAGTGGTTATGGCACTTGAATGCTAACCCGTGGGTAGCGGCAGCCGCAGTTTTATAACAACACGTGGTCGACATTTCTGGAGCTCTCCACTACGGCCTCTAGCATTATCATATGGTGGTTCTGTGGGATGTAAAATGCAACAGTTATTATTAGCTCTTGGAGGTGCCGCCTGTATCGTGTTCCTATACTTATTCGCTGTGTTTGATGCAGAACCGCTTTTCTATTTTACTTAGTTATATTAACACGAAAGTGTTTTATGCCGGGGTCCACCAAGATTTTCATGACGTATTTCCGTCACGGAAATACGTCGGCAAAATGAATGCCATCAAATGGCAAAGAGATAAAACTATAACAAAAAGTTCCGTTGACAGGAGTCGAACTCATGACCTCTCGGTCCGCGACGGTGGCTGGCGGGCGTTTAGCCCACTGAACTACGCCAAACACATAAAAGAGGCTACATGAACGCGCCTTTTATCTTTCGCACTTTCCTTTCGCAGTGCTCTTGCATGGATGAATGAATGGATGCTATGAGCGTCCCCTTTATAACGGGGTAGTGACATGTGTGCCACCAGGCTCGAAAAACAAAACGAAAAAAACGCGTCGTTGCTGCGACCGTCCCATTTGGCGCGTTTGCAATAGAAGTGTAATTTCGTTTAAAGGGCCCCTCACCAGGCCACATAGCAAATTTTAGTTAGACGCTGGAAGTTGTTGTGTGCCGAATGAAGAGCAGCATGCCGCAAGAATTTTTCAAATCGGTTCATTACGAGCTGAGAAAAACAATAATTTGTAGCGGCGCGAAACCATGATGCGAGGAGGCGAGTTTCAAACACCTGGCACTCGCCCCGTGTAGCCTTAGCGAGCCAAATTCCTTCCCTGCACACTTCACTTGACACATACGCATGAACACGTCATGCGCATGCATGGTAACGTGCGCATGACGTGCCCGAACCAGCCCGAGCACGCGAGCGGCGTTGCACGGCCGCTACCTTTTTTTTAATGTAGCGGCCGTGGGCGTTTTGTCGGCGTTCTCTGCGGTGTACTGCCTGTTTCTGCGGGACGGGCATGAAAGTTGCGACATTTGTACGGGCACGAGAGTGGCGGTATCATGAGCCAGTGCCGCATTAACGTTTACTTGGACGCGGTAGAATAAATGAACATAATGAGTGCTCGAACGCGCCAGAACATTACTTTCATTTCCAGGGCTGGCGTCTGCTCGATGCGCTAACCGCGGGGACACGAACGTATGGGAAAGGGAGGCACATTAGCCCCACATCTCGCTGCAATTCACGAAAAAAAAATGAAAAAGACGCACACATTCCCTTTGTGTGTCTCATTATTTCTCTCAAGTTTTATTAATCTATTCAAGCAACAAATTACACAAACTACACATGTCGTGTCAAATAATTATCGCAGTGTCACGTGCTACTGTTGGCGACGTCAGAGCACAGTCGTCTACGTAGAGGAGCGACGTCACAGCACTACCATCTACGTAGGGCCATTTTCTCATGTACGTCATCCCCTCATTCTCTAAAGCGCGCGCCCGCGAGAGGAAGGGCAAGCAGCGTTCACCTTGAAATTTGACCCATTTCCGCGGCGCGTAGCGTTGCAAATTTTGGCAGACGTGATCGTTAACGCCCAGTGTATGCATTGCGCTCGTTAGCTCAAAATTGTCAAACCTGGTGAAGGGCCCTTTAACACACCGCGAGGTGGTGGCTTCAGCCCTATAGAGCGTCCATCCATATCGAAAAATAGCTCTCTGACGCTCGCCTGGCTGTCGCACCGCGTTCCCCGCTCGCTCTGGGAGAATTAACTGCCCGGCTAGAGGGAAGACACAACGCGCGTAGCGTTTCCCTTCGCGTCTCACGACGCTTTGAAGGAGTGCATATTGAGTAACAGTGTTTATTATGTCCTTGTAGATGCCATATTTGCGCGGGATTCACCCCCCCCCCCCCCCCCCCATATGTGGTGTCCACGTATATGTAAGCTACCGCAAGGTTTAAATCATGATCATGGGCGTTAGTCGTCGGTACGGAGATGTGCCACTGGGCGTCAACGTGAGTGCGTACACATCAGGTGGTGCTACATCTGCCAAACAACAATAGACATTATACAAGCTCTGATAGACCAATGCACTAAAGCAATCAACTTCTTCACGACACGTTTCTCTTTCGTGTTATACCGATTCCTATGACAGAGGGATCAACCATCTTTTTGTTTTTCTTTCTTAGTCTTCTCTAAATATTTTTACTGTTACTAATCACCAACTAATCGGAGCTTAAGGGGCAATAAAGTGTGAATAGCGGCGGTGTCCTGCGGCACTTCGTGCAACTATAGAACACGTCTGACCCGTGTCCTGGGCTGCAGATGCTCTCTCCTGAAAGAAAAATTGTTAAAAGATCGCGCATTACCGAGCACGTCGCTAACGAACGCTTTACGCCAGCAGATATGTAGAAAATGAAAGTAATGGCAGTTTTATGTCCTCTACGTAAACAGGATGCGTCGCAAAGAATGCCGCTACAAGCGTTCTCGCTGATTTACACCTGCCCGGTGATCGGGTATTGCGAAAACCGTGATACGATTACGGGCAAGGTAGAACTTAACAACGGTATTTGCACGATTGTGCGAAAGCTTCTTATTGAAGATGGCAGCCCGCTAGCTGGTCCGCAAGCAGAGCATCGACTCCACCCAATTACAAAAGCGGCAAGCAAAAACCGTTATCAGCGAAGTTTATAAAGAGCTGTCATAATGTGCAGCTAAAGCAACCCAATAACTTGTTTCAGAACGAAAGTAAGATACCTTCTGCAATAAATACAAACTTTTGAGATACTAACAGACATTTCGTTCAAATGAAACAAAGATGGTCGCAGTTAATAAACTTTCAAGCAAACATTTTTGTGCATCGGCGTTTAGTGCTACATTACCGTATTGACAGATGTACAAAACTTTTGAGATACTAACAGACATTTGATTCAAATGAAACAAAAATGGTCGCAGTTAATAAACTTTCAAGCAAACATTTTTGTGCATCGGCGTTTAGTGCTACATTACCGTATAAACAGATATATAATAACAAATTTCCGAATGTATCGAAGTATCTTAAGATACAATTGGAATGTATCGTATCGGATACAATCGGGGTTGTGGTATCTTGTATCTGTATCTCAAATACTCCTTGCCTGAGTATCCTGTATCGTGTCGCGATACAATTTCAAAGTATCTTTACAGGTACGCCTAATATTTTTCTTTCCACTGCTCGTTGTGCGGGCTTTAACTTTCTTAAGAAATTAAAGCAATGACAATGCCACGCGTGTAGGCGTTAAATCAGTAAGCGGCTGATAAAGTAGCTTATATCAGTAAGCAGCTAATCAATAAGCAGCTAAATGCAGTAAGCGGTAAGTAAATAGTGAAGCAAATGTTAAACCTCCTATTTTAAAATGAGAGTCAGGTCACACTACTCACTGCTGAAAAATGTTTCGTCCTTTGTAATACCTCCTATTTAACGCTGAAGCATCCAATGGCTGTACCGACGTCCTATAGAAACAAATTTTCCAAACATACAAACCTGCAGTTATTCCGTTCGTCTAGTATACCTATATAGCCTGTCTTGCTGCTATATGTAAGTACTCCAAGCATTCGCATTTAGGCCTTCTAGAAATTTATCTTTGCATTCATTTAAGTGTTTTGAACTTACCTTATTATCCTCAATGAATATACGGCAGCATACTGGCTGCAACTCTAGCTACGTAGTCCGAGCAAGAGGCCTTCTTTTTGCAGTAAGGTTTGATTGATGAGCTCATTTTTTATTAACATAATAAACAGCCTGTACTACAGCCAATCCATTACGCCGTTTCTTTGCAATCGCTTGTAACCGCGAGTCTAATACCCATAGGCTGTTTCAGAGTATTACCATGGCCTGTAATGCGAAGATGGCGATGGATGTGCTTACGGCGTGATTGTTGTGAATGAATATTTGACCTCAAGGACGCCGCTGAAAGAGATGTTCTAGTGGGAAGGTTGCCGCATCGAATGCTATAGGGGTAATCGGCAGTTACCCGCAACCCAAGTTACGAAACTTTTCGAAGCAGGTCAAACGCGAAGACGACACACAGAAAACTCGAACCCATGGTCATTATTACCCTCGTTATTGTATTGTCCTTAACCTCGTAAACGCGCGCGAATGAGTTATCTGAAACACGTACAGTTCCGTAGGGTTATGCACACTGAAGAGTTCATTGCTTTCAACCACTCCAACCTAGCTGAATATGCCAGCTATCCAGCAACAATATTTTAAAGCCAAGTAAGAGCTACTGCTGGTTACTCCAGTGTACTGGGGACCATGTGCGCTAGGTATTCTCCGAATTAGAGCTGTGCACGGGCCGTATTTCCGAGCCCGAGCCCGGCCCGGGCCCGCTGACTTTGTCGAAGGCCCGCCCGAGCCCGACGGCAAAGGGCTGCGAGCTCGCCCGGCCCGGCCCGACGTACGAAAACACAATCCCGGGCCCGGCCCGGCACGGCCCGCCTTTTTGAAGGTTCGCTGTGAAAACAAAACATCGTTTTCCGGTAATTTGGCATTTTATTGAGCATATAAAATATGATCAAACGACACACAACGCACAGTCTCTATTGCACAGATTACAAATTGTCGTGCAAAAACAGCAAGCATGCAGTCCCCCGATTCCGGCTTCAACGATGTGCGGCGCTTTTGCATTATGTAGCCCCCCGAACTGAAGTTACGTGCGCTGCTTGCACTCGTCGCCGGAATTTCTAATATCTTTTTTGACAGCCTGGCAAGCTTGGCATATCTCTGCTGCTTGTTTTTCCCAGAAGACTAAAACTTCAGATGGACAGGAGGGCGATTCCATAGATATAATCGGAGAGCTCATCTTTTGTAACTGCTACATTCTCACCACTGTCGCTCCACTCGCCGAACAACTGCAATGGAAAGGAAAAGCGGAAAAGGCGCTGTATGCGTGCTGGAAAACAATTCCCGCTCATTCTCTATGTTTCGGGCTTGAGTCGGGCTTTGCGCCGGGCCCGAGCCCGGCCCGGGCCCGAAGTAAAAATACGTCGGACCGCCCGAGCCCGGCCCGCGGGCCGGGTCGGGCTCGGGCTTTCGGGCTACCCGGAGCCCGTGCACACCTCTACTCCGAATAACGCAGTTTCTCTTTCTTTAAAATATTCACGTTCGATAACTGGTACGCCCTGCATACTCGGGCTGTGAATGTTCCTCGATCGAGTGTCCCTGTAACTGTTATCGCGATAAAAACCATAAGAGGATGGCTTGGTGTATGTAGGATGGCTTGGTTGATGTATCTTAGAAAGATTACAGCGCACACAGATGTAGACAGAGCGTAGAAGAAGGAGCGCTGTGTCTTGTTTATTCTTCGCTCTGACTCGGTGTGTGTGGGCTGTAACCTTTTTAAGAAAAACACGAAGTGGTGAAATCGGGCAGTTACACGACGTTTTCCTTTTCGTGTAATTTCGCCTAGTACGAACATCTCTTTCGGATATCAGTATCAGGAAAACGACAGTCACTTTACACAAACAAAGTGGATATTTTGCGGAAGAAAAAGAAAGACTTTATTAACCCACCACCGTGCACGGAGTAGCCATTGAGGGAAAAAACATGGACTGCGAAGAAACACTGAAATAACAAGAAAAGTATTTATCAGTGACATTAGTACTCGCATAGAGGGTAAATATATATATATATATATATATATATATATATATATATATATATATATATATATATATATATATATATATATATATATATATATATATATATATATATATATATATATATGCATGTGAAGGTTATTCAAAAAGAAGGGGCCGTTTGCTAATATTAAAATATTTGCACAATAGAGTGGAAATTTAATTGTGCAGCGCCATCTGTTATTTCTTCACGAAGCTACTGAAGTTACTGTTCTGACTCAGTAGCCGTCTGCTTGTCGGGGAATGCAAACGACAATGTCTGCGAAAATCGTTGCTCGCGCCTGTTGTGAAGTGCGAGCTGTAATTCAATTTTTGCTTGCAAGAGGATCATCAGTTTCTCAAATTTATGCGGAATTGTGCCTATTTTATGGACTTGAACTGGTGAGTCAAGGAAAGGTAATAAAATTGTGTCGAGACTTCACAAATGGCTGCAACGACTAAGAGCGCAGTGCAAGGGCCAGAATCCAGACCAATGAAGCTGTTCAACAAGTGGGCCGGGCATTGCGATTAGATCGACGACTGACAGTCTGTTGGATGAATTTCCTCTTGTCAGCCGCACTACAATCTTCCCAAATGTAACTGAAAAGCCCAGATATCACAGTGTGTGCAAGGTGGGTACTAAAAATGCTTACCGATCAACTGAAACAGCAGTGAATTCCCAGGCGGCGAACTTCTATGCAGAGGGAGTAAGGAAACTAGTGCAACGGTACGAAAAGTGTTTAGAATTTAACTGTGATTATGTGGAAAAGTGAAGTAGTCTTGTGCTAAACTAAACCAGCCTATAAAAGCTTTTGCTAACAAATATTTACCTTTGGGGAACCAAACGGCCCTCACATTTTGAATAACCCTCGTGTATATATATATATATATATATATATATATATATATATATATATATATATATGCATTCAGTATTGTGTATGTGCAGACGGGTCCACTGTTAAAGGGAACACTTGCGTTTCGGGTATGTCCGGATTTCGCTCTCCTACAAACGCATAATGACTTAGATTTGCATAACACTACCGATGGCTGACAGTTCCGAACCCTTAGGATTGACAACTAACGTGCACGAACAATCTTTCCGCATCCACTAGCCGTTAGGGGGCCAACAAAATGAAAGTTGCTCATTGGAGTGTTCCCTTTAGCAGTGCACCGTACTGTACCTGTGTGCGATGCGACGTCATATGTTATGTAATGCTCACGCTTGTACAGAACCGTGGAAGTGTGCTTTAGTCTGTTCGAGGGTGGGCAGGTTTCCCATACGAAAACATGGGCATCAAATCACACAGCCTTTTCACGTGCGTCACATCTCTAACGTAAGAATGTCATATTAATTGCAAAATAATGCCTTCAGTCCTTCCACGCTTTCCTTTTTTTATGTTTATTTATTTCACCTATTTACCCGTTCACGAAGTGCCCTCACTATCATGTACATCGTTATGAATCTCTATAGAGGCTTCGAATATCCGTTAGCCCTTCCTGTGTAGAAGCTACGCATAGACGAGGAACAAAACGTCATTTGGCGGCGGGAAAGCATCGACGCGACCTTCAGCGACTCGCGTACCGGAGAGGAAGGTGACGACCACGTAGCTGTCTTTACGGAGTTCGATGAACGCTGCGAAGTTATGCCGGTTATGCGTATACGGCGAGAAGCGCGCATACGCTACTCTCGAACGGCGATTACAACAAATGACGCGATAGGTTTGACACGGCGATAGTGTGGTATAGAGCGGAGGGGCACTCATAGAAGGAAGGAAGGCATTTCATTACGAAGGAAATACCGGACGTCGGCTCTAAGTCCTTCTCATCTCGACGGAAGAAGTGCGATTCCCGGTTAGACGAGTTGCCACAGCAGGACGTTTACATATCCTAACAGGCGCAATTACGAAACTTCCGGTTTCCGTCACACGCGGAAGTCACGTGACCTGAGCAGAAACGTACCGTATGACGTCAGTGGTAGAGCTGCACGTTGCTGTTGACTCTGGTTCTGGCAGTTGCGACGCTGGCAAAACAGTGATAACCGCGAAGCGGCACAGCGTAGGTTACCGACACCCTCCCAGTGACAAGAACCAACCAGCGACACTGGCAAAATAGCCATAATCACGCAAAGCCATGCATAACGTACCTTTCCTTCTCATTCAAATTTTGGCCGTGGTATGACGTCAGACGTGACATTTTCTCTCAGGTAACGTGACTTTCCCGCACGCCACGTCAACCAGAAGTGCCGCTACTGCGCTTCTTGGGGCAACGGAAACACGCGCCACAGTAGCCCATCGTGGCTTCCTCCCGCCATTTTGTTCACGTCACATCCGTGAAGGAAATGGCGTGTTTGAATTCTCGGTGGACCCCAGCATAAAACACATGCTAGGAAATCATTCGCTCACAGTCGGCTGACTGTTCCTGCTATTCTTTAGTACCTATTGTCTCACTCGGTGGCTCATGTGTTATTTCTTATCTAATGTATATGGCCCATAAACAGCAATACTTATGTACTACACTACGATAACACGCTGTACTGTTATACGATCCATTCGACAACAAAGGTCAGCATCTTCGGCCATTATGGGCCCCATCCTACACTCGAAATTGAAATGCAATGGCTCTCCCTTCATATTCAGTGTGACGACAGTCGGCAATATACTAATTACCGGTAATATATTCCTGTCAAATATAAACAGTCACACTGTATTACTGGCTCAGTGACGGCGCAGTGCCAAAAGGTCGCAGGACATCCGTGGATTTCGCGTTCGCATCACAAAGGCTGTACATAGCTGTATGCCCTCTCTTCCGCGAGCAAGCAGAAGAGGTATATAAAACTATGCAACGAGTTTACCATCTATAGTATCGACATTTCTTTATGGTATAAAGTGTTAATATCACTATCAAAAAGTTGCAGATCGTGTACTTTTACTCAGGAATATCCGATAGCGCTGTTACTAATATAACGTGTATCAGTGATATATTGATACACAAGTTACGAAAGATGCCTCTGATGTATTCGCGTTGACTTTACGTGGTCGCGTTTTATGGACTACAGCTTAGGGAGCCAGATTAAAGTGCGCCAGGAAAAAATAGGCTTGTGTTCGTGCGCATTGTGACAGTTATAAGGGCAATAACTCAGTTCATATCCAAATACTTTTGCATCCTGCTTTTGCCACAAAGTTTGAAGCAGCAGCGTGCAAACTGCCTTTCATTTAATTTCCATGGCCGTCGTCTTGTTGGCGACAGTCGTAAGCATTCAAACGCCCTTCCATAAAAT
Organism: Rhipicephalus sanguineus; assembly: GCF_013339695.2. Taxonomy (NCBI): domain Eukaryota; kingdom Metazoa; phylum Arthropoda; class Arachnida; order Ixodida; family Ixodidae; genus Rhipicephalus; species Rhipicephalus sanguineus. The sequence continues at coordinate 78,723,624 of NC_051181.1, forward strand.
GAGTGCTCGGACAAATTTTATAGGGACGATTATTCTATAGCAAAGTATCTTAATATTCTGTAGTTTTGCCGACATGGCGAAGCAATAGTGAAATAGCAAAACACTGGTACACTAAGCGAACCAAGGCTAGCACCTTTAGGGGCGATATGCTTCCGCTTTGCGCTCTCGAACTGCGGTATCCTGTCAATAATCCTGCGGCTCTCAGCTGCAGCACGTCTCACGCGCAGCTGCACGATGTTCCTGTTTGTGCACACGCATGCGAGCGTGCTTCTTCAGCGTGACTTGCGCTTCGCGGAAGTTGTTTAGTCCGCGTTGCGAAGACACGCGAGGCGCGTGGAACGAGGCACGTGATCAACGCGCTCATACGTTGGAAAAACGTCGGCGCGAACTTCGTGTCATCTCTCGGGTAATGTGTAAACAATTTGCTGCAGAGCTGACGCAGCTCAGATACCCTGGCATGACCTCGGCTGATCTTGAAGGTCACATTTACGGAATTGCGAGTTTTCTGGGTTCGTACCTGAGGTAGTAGAGCTGTCACTCTATAACTCAAAATCGTTCCCCTTCCTTCTGAACGCAACACGAAAATTCTGACGGCCTTTGTTTGTTGAGCAGCCGTGCGTACAGGTGCTCACAGAGTGATTCGGGACGCCGAACAGTGGGCCACTCGCCCGCGGAGCACACCAGCGGGAAAATACAGCCATGGTATGCGTTTGCGCGGTATCTCTAGAAGGCAAGCTTAACGCTCTGGTGCATCTGGTATTGCCTTACGCCAAAAGGTTAGCGTTAAATGTGTGTCACCGTCGCGCAGCGTAAATCAATAATAATAATAATAATAATAATAATAATAATAATAATAATAATAATAATAATAATATCTGGGGTTTAACGTCCCAAAAGCACGACATGATTATGAGAGACGCCGTAGTGGAGGGCTCCGGAAATTTCGACCACCTGGGGTTCTTTAATGTGCACCTAAATCTAGATACACGGGCCTCAAACAATTTCGCCTCCATCGAAACAGCGTAAATCAGGAAAGCGCTATAGAAAAGTAGAACGACGCCCAACGCAAGGATAGACAGAAGGCATCCAAGCACATGAATGCGCACACACGAGCGCCAACGCTCACATGCAGCGTGTCACAGCCCCAACACACCCACCCTCTCTTGTCACAGCGCTAAGGTGACCTAAAGCTATCGTTTTGGCGCAAGGCAACACCACTCTAGGTTGACTACAGAGCCAGGCTTGTTTGCTAGGGGTGCTATTCTGGGGTGCTATTCGGGGCACTGTCAAATTCCGCCATATTGTCAGATTTCATAATGGCGGCACTTTAAGCCAATCAGAGCCCGTAGCAGCCCTCTGGGCCAATCAGTGTTGATCAATGGCCGAATTTCACAATGTGCACAATAGCACCACTGTGCGTATATCCGGGAGAGCTGCATAGAGCTCTCTCATAGAGTATAGAACGTAATATTCAAAATCGCTCGTCCTTCGAATAGCTGACAGCCCATTATCAGTGAACTCTCCGGGTGCAGCGAAACAATCGCGCCCTAGCGAATGCGCCCGTTTTAACTCCCCCAAAGCAGCACTCTCAGCGGCATTAAGCCAGCTGGACCTGCTGCCCTCTGACAGAAAACAAAATTTTAGTGCACTGGCCCACAAGCACTTCAACACGAGTCGCTATATGAGGGCGTTGCTGCGGTTTCTTTGGAGTAACCAGTCTGAACAACACACACTGGAGGTTCACGGGCAATGTTGGCGCGTTGCTCTTGGGCAGTGCTATTGTGATGAATTCGTAGTATCGTTACAGACTCTCATCTCCTCTTTCATTCATTCACAACGCATTTCCCCTTCTGAAGTACAAGGATAGCCAACAGGAGATTTCCTCGTTACCTCTCTTTCCCTCTTTCTCTCCTATTTTTGTCGCACCTAAACAAGCACAGGACACATTTGTAATTCACCGCACTATTGCACACACATTTTCGTGCTGGCGCTCTTTGGCCGTAACCGGCCCTTGCGCCGCAAAACAACGTACATCATCATCGTAAAATAAGCGCAGTGGCGTAACATACTTATTTCCTGACAAATTTTCGCGGCATCGACATTGTGACGTCAAGATATCCCGCATTCGTCCTCGCAATCATCCGGCGTCATAACAAAACCCATCGGAGCGTGTGCTCTAACGCGTCTGCGTACAACAAAGGCCGTTGCATCTACAACATACGGCCAGAGTTACGTAAATGCCTGTTGTTGTTGTGCCGGCTCCTCGTTTCCGTGCTTCGCGTTTCATTGACGCGCTAAGTGCTTCCGAGCTCGATTTTTTTCGATGTTCCATACACACCGGCGCCTGAAGTGATTTCGCGGCCGGCTGCGGTTCGCAAAGCCGTGCTGCGCGCACGCATCACCGGCCTTAATGAGTTTTCACGTACACAAACCCCCGCTCTGTTCTTAAGTGGGACGCGAGTGCCTTGGAGAATTATTTCTTTCTCGTCCGAGAATCGAAAGCCTGTTGCGGTCACGCACACCTCGCATGAGCTGCGGAGACGCGCGGGTAGTGTATGTATGCCTAAAGCGTTGTGGACTCCACTCAGAATTGGATAGTGACGAAATCGGGTACAGATGACACCAAGTAGAGTCGGAATGATGCCCGGCAAACTCTATGTGGGAGTGAATGTAGTGCCCAATACACGAATATAACACGTTGTATGCAGCTGTTCTCAACCCTGCAACTAATCCTTCCCGCAGCGTTGTTCTCATTAACTTGCGCACCATACTCAGTCAAGATTTCTGACATTTTCCTCTCGCCTCTGCTTCCCAATCATTTGAATACTTATTGTGCTCTTATCCTTTTTCGTTTTTCCATGCGAAGAGGAGCTGTAGGCAGAGCCAATCAAGACGCTAAACTCAGCTGTAAAACATATACATAAAATATGATTGTTGATTCCTCTTCCATTAGAATGGTTCATAACAACAATATGAAACGTGCCTCCATAAAGTAGTTGCCGCTGCATCGTCCGACATGACACCTCTATTTTTTTATTGAAATAAAAAATAAATGAAGGAGTTGTCATAGAGTTTTTTTCCCGATGCAGCTTCAAAAAAGCAGTGACGTGGCTCTGTGGTATAATACCTCAGTGTTTCGCGGAATGCCTGGGTTCGATTCCCGGGTCGGGCGACTCAGTAAATTTTTTTTTCTCAACAATCTACGGGCCCTTTTATTGACGCCACATCCGTGACGGAAATGACGTGCTTCAATTTTTGGTGGACTCCGGCATAAAACACTTTCGTATTAAAGACATCATCCACTTCGGCCGACTGTTTCTACTTTTCTTTAGTATCTATTGTCTCACTCGATGTCTCATCTCTTATCTGTTATGGCAGATAAACAGCAGCTCTGTCGAAGCTCGCAGGTTGGAGAAACGTTAACTTATATGAGAGAGAGAGAGAGAGATACAAGAGGGAATGGCAGGGAGGTTAATCAAAATTACATCTGGTTTGTCACCCTACGCTAGCTGATTAACTATATGGAAAATTGTTATCCACACGAAGGTGGCACGAGGCTATGCAATGGAAACGCGATACGGCTTTCAAGGAAAGGTAGCTACTCATAATAAGAAAAATGGTTCTCGTCCTGACTTGGTTTCCTTTGTGGCTTCCTTCGACATGACAAATGTTCCTTTCCTCTTATCTGATATGTGCAGAGTAGCCGATGTTAATCGCTTGACGTTACCCGCCGTGTCAAAACGAAGGGGCGTATGCTCGAAGTGTGGCAGGACAATTAATGTCACAATTAACTACTCGAGCACGTAGATCGTGCACGTAGATTAAGAAGTATCGTCAACTTATATTTTGGTATGCCGTTCCCAAACGCGAAAAAGTGCATTTCAGTGGACCCTCAGTGGTTTAATTGCTTCGAAACTAAGTTCACAAAGCATGGACTGAAGACCCGTGTATTGTAGAAACAGATGTACGACACTGTACATATTATTAGAACTTACAGAAGTGACGAAATACTGAACAGCTCTTTCTCGGCTTTTCTATCTGACGTTGAGGTAAAACACCGATAATCGCCCCATTTGTGTCGACCATATTTGCGTGATCTCTCTTTTGTCTTTGTTCTTTTTTTATATAAGCCGCTAGACGCTCAGAGGCCGAGGCCTATGTAAACACGTTTCGGCGACGCGAGGCAAGCAAAATATACGAAAACCTAAATAACTTCTCAGAAACCTTTGAACGTGCGGACATCCCGAGAACCTGTCCACAGTGATCTCGTCATAATCTTTCATTTACTTTTTCTTTTCATCAGTGACATCAATCCGAAACAGACTCCTTATCATGTCTACCTATCGCAGTCGGAACGCTTGAGCAACTCGGTAATTATTCCTAGGAAACTGGCAGACGCACTTCGCGATAAACGAAAAAAACAAACAAACATGCATACAGACGAGTTCCACTGGCCGAGTCAGCTGTGCGCCTCGGGAAAACACACGCAGACACAGGATGCGACCGATAAGAGCCAACCAAAAAAAAAAATTAAAGAAATTGGTGCCTCTTGAAACACAACGATGCGTGCACGTGGACGTGTGGTGCGTAGCCACAGCGTCTGCCCCTCTCCCCTCCCTAGCTTCTCCTGATTCTATTCGTGCACGACGAGTTTAACGAGTCGAAATTCCCACACGTGTCACGGAGCTCTGAGGCCATTCACAGTAGGAGTGGCGTAGCATGTGGGTAAGCCTGAAGATGTCGTCAGTCGCTGGCGCATCGAAAAGACGTCGGGTAACAGTTACAAGTAGAAATATATTGATTCGTGTAAATAAAGACAACGTTATAGCCACAATTGCATAGAGATCAAAACGATGAGCGATCGCCCCGTTTAATGTCGAGCGCACACAACGTATCGCTCACTTATCCACGTGGTATCACCCAAGGTGAAGGAGTACACTTTACACTGAGTACTGTAATAGTTCTAGTTACTAGTTACACTACCTGGTCGCTACCTCATTGTCACAGTATTCACTGCAAAGCTGGCTATAACAGTAGGTGTTAACGGCAGAGTTACTGAGTGAACAATACAGCTACTGATGCTAAAGGGTTTCAACTGTCGATTCTAAGCGTAGTTAGCACCACCAAATACATTGTTTGTAGCCTCTAACACATTGGCCTATATATATGTGTTCGATATATGCATTCTAGACTAGAAGCTTTGACTCCGGCGAAGCAAACTGCATTTGGAATCAATGCCTGTGAATCACTGGCAACAGTCGCTGCCCTATTTAACCAGTAATGTTACCAACGGCAGTTATACAACTGTAACGAATGCTGTGACGACTAGATAGTGACGACTCTTTTTGTTGTTGTTGTTGTTGTTGATATGCGCATCTTCTTTTTCCTTTTTTTTTCGGTAGGTATAGTCCCTATAAGCTTCATCATGAAGCGCTTAGGGAATACACCACCTGCACCGATTTTGCATACAACGATGTGCACAAGTGCCTGCTCGCTGAGTTGGCGCCTCCTTGATTTCACAAGTCAAAGTCAAGGCCCGTCGGCCAAAAGGTTGCCCACGGCGACGCGCCACACTCCGCTGTCCTAATGGTCAGCATCGACCGGTTTTCTCTTCTCGTATTCTGTCGTTTCAGCCTCCCCCGCGACGCCAGACGCACGCAGTTGCAAGTCGACGTCACTGAGTGAATGCACGTCGTCGCGAGGCAGACCGGCACAGACGGCTGTTTTTCAGCGCCGCATTTTGCTGTTTCGAGAAAACCTCTTCACGCTTGCTTCGGACGCTTCACGAATGGTGCGTGTACCACGAAGTTGCAAAAGATTTAATGATGGTGTAATTTAACAGCGAAAGCACGGCGCTTATACTTATAAAGCGAGTTGTCCGAAAGCAGTGAAAAGGCGCGTCGGCTAACGCCTAACGCGCATGTATATCGGCAATAAAAACACGAGTTAGCGTTTCATTGCTTTTATCTGATAATCGTTGAATGGATAACAGCGAGGTGGCCAAATGAATTGTGGCTCTTGATTTGTATTTTGCATGAGTTACAGATAACTTTAACATAGCAGTAAAGACCAACGTGTTTTTTTTTTCCTGCGCTTCCTGCATGTGACTAACGTTTGAATTTTATCTTCCCGCGACTGTTGGCGTCATGGTGCCCGGGCATCCGTGAAGTGCAATTTCAATGGCGTGGATTTGACTCCTTCTTAATTGAGATAAGTACATAAACAGCCGAGTTGTTGTGGCCGTTTCGTCGAGACTCCTATATGTCCTAGTTCGCTTGATTTATGATATAGGATTCAAAAAGTCTAAATACTTGCATTGGACAACAGTGAAACAAAATAAAGCTTACACGACGAGTAAAATTTTCTTACTAACGATTTCCATTGAAAACAACTCTATAAAAGGCTGGTTTTCGTAGGTTTTCGGATGCATGAATGAAACGCATTTGCATTACGACGCTGTAAAGTCAATAAATGTCACAAATGCCAGCGTCTTCGAAGAAGCGCTGAAAGTGCTGTCATTGCTTTGCGATGCTTTGTGATGTGCACTATGATGGCCGTGAGCCTAACACTTTGGTCAGCGAGAATACCCTACACGACTCCACTAAATGCAGTTCTTTCTCAGTGCGGTCAACGCATGAACTGCGCGCGGGGTACAGTCGACTATAGTGCGTGGCACATGGTCTCGTCATTACTGTCACACGAACGTCTTGCAGACGGCGCCCGTTTCGTTAAAGAAGTTCTGGAGCATGTAACACTTTCTGTAACCCTTGAAGACGAACTCCTGCTGCACATTTGGTCATTTAGTAAGTGTATTAAGTAATACAGTCAGGTACCAGGCTTCTTAAAAAACGTAATCAGCCGTAGTCCGAGATAAACACATTAAATTACATTGGCGTTTTCAGTCGATTGTGTTGTTCCTACCTTCTCCCCTGAAGCTTTCTGCACGTCACGTGGTGTTCCACTACCTCTAAGATAGGCCCACCCCTGACTAAGCAACGACGTCACGTGATGGCGTCATATGATGACGTAACAAATGTCCACGATCTGTGACGTCATGGTGACATCACAACAAGCCATCCCCTCCCCACGTGCCGCTCGCTCGGAAGTCACGTACGTTTTCGTACCACTTCACTCACCCGCCGCGGAATTGGTTACTTATAGATTTGGCGTTAGTAGGGAGTTTAGTGCAAGCAGTTCCAATGCAGAAACAGTACAAGAGCGTGTTGGTGCGTGGTGGAAACTGATGTTAAAGCCGGTACTCAAGACGTAATAATAATAACTGCTGAGGTTTAACGTCCAAAAACCACGATGTGATTGTGAGGGACGCCGTAGTGGAGGGCTCCAGAAATTTCGACCACCTGGGACTCTTTAACGTGCACGTAAATATAAATACACGGGCCCCAGCATTTTCGCCTGCATCGAAAATGCGACCGCCGCCGCCGGGATTCGATCCCGCGACCTTCGAGTCAGCAGCCGAGCGCCATAACCACTAGACCACCGCGACGGGTTACTCAAGACGTCGGCAAGAAGTTATTCAGAAGGCCCCGCCACGGTGGTCTAGTGGTTATGGCGCTCGACTGCTGACCCGAAGGTCGCGGGATCGAATCCCGGCCGCGGCGGCTGCATTTTCGATGGAGGCGAAAATGTCTGAGGCCCGTGTACTTAGATTTAGGTGCACGTTAAAGAACCCCAGGTGGTCGAAATTTCCGGAGCCCTCCACTACGGCGTCCCTCATAATCATATCGTGGTTTTGGGACGTTAAACCCCAGATATTAATATTAAGTTATTCAGAAGATAGATATGGTTGTGCTTACGCGGTATTGGGACGTCGTTGCAGTCCAACTTTTAGCCCTTGCCCTGTAAGAACAAAGAGCTTGGGAGTCAAGAAATGTCAAAAGTAAAAACCAAAAAAAAATGAACAAGACGCCATTAGGGCGATACTTCTCATGGTTTTATTAAAAAGAATGAATAGGTATGCTCACGCGAACGCCTTTTCATTTCTCTGTAATGAATGGTAGTTGATGGGAAACAAAGCACACTTGCCACTCAGTATTTTATTGAATAATTGTCATGGAGAAGGCAGGCGCAGTTCCTTTCTAAAAGCGGGCCATTGATGGTGACAGCCAAATATAAGACGACGACCCGAAGCGAGATTCCCGCAGAGATCTATTGTGCTAGAAAATCTTGCAATACTAATGTTTGTAAAACTTGCGTTGGGTCTGTAGCAGAAAGCTTTAGGAAATTCGCTGACATCTCAGTCATCTGATTTACAAGGAAAATTAACAAAATGCTCGTGCTATAACGTGGGATAGCCAGCGTTAGCAATCGCGCGCCCATCTTTTGCGAACGCTAATCAACACTAGCCTAAATGAGCCATAATTTGGCAAGGCACCCTACACGCTAAGGCAATCGGGAGCATTTGGGGCGTCTTTCTACCACACAACAGTAATCATCATCTAGCCTGCTTTCGTTTCCTTTCTCGGAAAATGTGCGCTCGCCACTTTCCTATCAAGAGTGCTGTGTCATGCTAATAGTCGCACACCACTTGCGACCGGCAAATACCGGCCGCGCGGTGATCATACAAGGAAAGCACGCCGGATAGATGACGGTATTTGTGTGGCAGAATAACTCCCCAAATATGCCTTTTTTGTCGCACGTACTCTAAGAAAAAGTCGAGTATTTGGGGAGTATTTCTGCCACACAACAATAAACGTCATCCACCTTGCGTGCTTTCCTCGCGTTATCACCGCGGTCCCGGCACTTCCCGGTCACGAATGGCGCGCGCGTTATCAGCATGACATATCATTTTTCTGTGGATGGAAACATAGGGAGCCTACATGACTGGCCAGTCATTTAGGCTCCCTGGGGAAACACGTTTTGGCGCGCCGTCTCTGTTTAGCCGTACGCCAGCGGCTGGAGAAAAAAAAAAGCCCTCCCATTCGCGCACTTACGATCTGGAGGTTGGTGATCTCGATGTCGCCGTCGATGATCATGACAGGCGTGACGAGCCGGCGCATCGATTTGGCGACCATCTTGCGGTTGAGGCTGACGAAGGCGCAGCTTGAGTGCGAAGACACCTGCAGTTCCTCGTGCGTTGCACGGTGAAGCTGGTCTTTGTATTCTTCCAGGTCGATGTCGAATGATATCTCGCCGAAGTTCAGCGACAGCCTGCAACCAAGGAACGCCTATCAGTCCTGTCCCTCGCCCTCTCCATTGTATAGCAAACACATGCGCACTTACATAGTGAACAGCTTGTACGCACATGCAGATACCAGTGTTGCGGAGTTGCCACGCCGGAATCGGAATGACTCCGGAATCATTCCACATTTTCGCGACCCCGGAATGGAATGGGAATGGAGTGGGGGCAACGCTTGGAGGAATGGAATGGGAATGGAATCAAGCGCATTTTGCACGGAATGGAATGGGAATGGAATTAGGTCTTTTTCCGAAAATAGAGCACGTTTTCGTCTATGCGCTGTCTTTCAAACTTCAGAGATTAATAAGTCAGCTAGAGCCTCGAGTTTAACAATAAAGCCGTATTTTCAAAATGGCTTGGCTGATTACAAGCATCGTACATTTATAAGCAACGCGCCTACCACAATTCTGCCCTTATATAGACTGTGTTGCTCCGAAGTTTGTCTCTTCTTCGCGTAACCGCGGTTCTGTGCCGTTGGTATCCGTCGTGCGCAACCACGGCGGCGGTATTTTAAGAGGGCACTTTCAACGTTCAAAGGGCATCTTTAAAGCTGAGAATCATCAATCGAAAGGAGCGCTCCTCCATTAGCGGCAGCAACCTCGCAAAATATGCTTGCGTGTAGTTCAACAAGCTTCAAGTTTGTAATACGAACAAATGTAGGTGTATTGTATTCAAGTATTTGTGCTCGTACGTTTATGTGCTTGTGCGTTCAAACCTTCCAGACATCTAAAACACACTTGTGTGTTCGCATGTTTTCGTGTTCAGATATCATTTCATCTCAGATTTCGGAGTATTCAGAATAATAATAATAATAGGTCCTTTATTTTTCATCAAAAAGATGAGGGAGGCTGGGAGAAAAAGCTGAGAAGCAGCTCGACTAGCTCCGGCTCCCCCCCCCCCCTCCCCAGTACACCTTGGCGAGCTTTCAACAGTGCGCATGAACAGCCTTATTAACAGGGTAAATGAACAGGAAGTGAGAAAAAAAATGAAAGGGTGGAGAAACAGGATTATCGGCCACAATGGAGCGCATTTTCATCGGAAATAAAATGAATAAGAATATATTGCAGCAACTTATAATGCAAAATGAAACACCGAATTTCGGAGAATTGGAGATCTCTACGTGAAATAAACTCCAATAAACGCCGAGTTTCTTCCCAAAAAATATACTCCGAAAACACGGAGCCCAAAATATAGCGTACCTAACTGAACTACTAAGAACATGAAGACTCATCGGTTGCTTTCTGATGTACGTCATTGTCAATAATACCGTTTTAAAGAAGCTCACCTTTATGTTAAGCTCTCTATTTCTGGGAATTATTTTCAGCGATCTTTGGAGAAACAGCCCGTTTCTATGTATGTATGTATGTATGTATGTATGTATGTATGTATGTATGTATGTATGCATGTATGCATGTATGCATATATGCATGCATGTATGTATGTATGTATGTATGTATGTATGTATGTATGTATGTATGTATGTATGTATGTATGTATCTAGAGCTTAGGCACACTATATATACATGCAGTGAACTTTGTGAACATTTCGCTGAAACCATTTGATGCAGAGTCGTAAGATGTACTGCCAACAGTCAGGAAGGCAGGAAACTTGGCATCCACGCGTATATACTGCTACAAACGGTATTTCCGTGCAAGACTCACTTCTTTCCAGGCGGTTTGACGTGGAATCGGATGGAGTAGGTGTCGTTATACGCCACCGCCCCATTCAGGTTAACCGTGAGCGGCATTTCCTAGGAGAGAGAGAGAGTAAAAAAAAAAGATGAATAACGAGTATATAGGAAGTGTATTCTTAAGCCCTACATTTTCCACCTTCAGCTATTCATGTGATGTTCTGTATCCTTTTATTACTAAGAAAAATGGAGAGAAACATATTTCCGCGGACCCCGAACATAAAAATTCGGCAGATACCACGTACCGTGGGAATCAATGTTATGCGAAGCATGCGCTGTGTCGCAATTTTTCACATTGAGCGAAACGTTGCGGAATGACGCTCGAGAAATGTGCAAATGGTATACGCGCACACATATTTTCAGGAGTCGCACATGTATTATATAACCAGCTGTTTACAGTTGCTTAACGATGCCAACAGCAACATAGGTGCTACCAACACCAAACGCAGTAAGCTGATATGTAGTGCTTATATTCCTAAATACTGGATAACGCGAGTTCGAATAGGACAATGAAGGAACACAGATGCACAGGACAGGCGCTACTCGCAAATAAACTTTATTCAGAAAAGTTTCCCTATATGTATAGACAGCCAAGTAGCAGACGCACTGCACGTACGTTACAGTCACCGTTGCAGTTGTTAGAGTACCGCTTCGCTGTATAGAACTCATCCTGACTGACCAGCGCACCAGCTATATCTACAAGTCAATTTAACGAACAATATCAGCGTCATAGATGAAGTCACGCCTAAATGCGCCGCGCTTACCTTTGGCGATCGGATGTATACGTCAAGCCGACCTCTAATCTCGATCAGGTGCTTATCGTCGTTGAAGTTAGTGGGCAGGCCATCTGGCATGAAATGCGCTAACAAGAATCGCATGTGCTGGTGCACTTCTAATGTAACTATGGGCTTTTATGTGACAGAAACAATTGGATTATGAGGCACGCCACAATGGGGAACTGCGCGATAATATTGACCGCATGGGTTTACTTAAAGGGACACTAAAGGCAAATAATAGGTCGACGTTTATTGTTGAAATAATGGTCCAGGAAACTCATAGTGCTACTTTTATGACAATGAAGTGCTTGTTTTGAAGTAAAATCACGTTTTAGTGGTCCGCATCGCGTTAGCGCACTTCAAATCACCCGCCTGAAATCCGACTTTCATACGTCACTGCTGCCGTGCCCAATGTTGCCCGCCTTTACTGCGCGGCCGCCGACACTAGTAGCAGCAAAGCGAAAGTAGCGGGACCCACAGCAGCAACAACGGCCATCGAAGCCATCGAAGCTTGCCGCAATTATTGGCTCGCGACGCTGGGCTCCAATTCAGCGACTTAAGCCCCGATGAACGCGGTATGCTGCTGAGGGCTCGTAGTGCCGGCTTCGTTGGATGCGGCATTTTGTCGAACTTTCTGTCACAGCGACTTTCGCGAGCGCGCAAAACACACGCGGCAGTACGCGATCCCGAAACTACCACTGAGACGCGACCGCGCGAGCGATGCAGGGCGCCGGGCGATGCGCAGTTCGACGAAAACGGAACCTTTGAACCACGCGCGCCGTTCCCCATGGCAACGCCACAGAGGTTCTTTTTTTCATAAATCAAACGGAAACGAACAAACAGCATTTTACTATACGTCTTTTGATGCACTGAAGGTTCTTTTTTTGATTCCCAGGATTTGGGGACATCAGGGGCGTAGCCAAGGGGGGGGGGGGGGTTGGGGGGGTTCAAACCCCCCCCGAAATTTTTCAGTTTTGCTTGCGTATATAGGCATGCACACATACAAACGCACGCACGAACATACATAATGTATGGTTGAACCCCCCCCCCGAAAAAAATTTCTGGCTACGCCCCTGGGGGACATCTCTACGTAGCGCCATCTCTCGGCGGTAGCAATGGCGTCTTGCCATAACTGAATGGGAAGTAGGCAAAAAAAATCATATCTCTTCAAAAAAGCTACTTATCAAAAACGACTCCGGGTCTTATACAGCAGAGACCTACTGGAACATTTTGACAAAATTGCAGTATCGCCCTACAAAGCGTATGGCTTCCCAGGACAATTTAACACCGCCCATTAGAAACACATGGGACCCCATTGTTAAATATTAAACACTCTGGGAAGCGACGCAGTTTGTAGTGCGATACTGTCATTCTAACAGAATATTCAAATAAGTCTGCTGTATAGAACCGAGAGTCGTTTTTGATAACTAGCTTTTTTCGTCAGATATGATCTTTTTCGCGTATTGCCCATCCAGTTACGGCAGGCCACCGCTGTCATCGACCAGAGGTGGCGCTACGTGCACATGTCCCCAAATCCTGGTCATGTGATTGCTGCTGGTTTGATTACTAGTGATTTATTGTAGGCAGACTCTCATACGTCATCGGGACCAGAAATGTCCCACTCGTGGCGTTCATCATGTGGTATATTTAGCGTAATTTCTCGGTAAGTAGGGCACTGCTGTTGATAATATTGCCGTTTTAGAAGTTGTCATACATTGAGCTTTCACTCGGACATAAATTGTTATTTGGCTTTAGTGTCCCTTTAACGTGCACATAAATTCACTTCCAATGAAGACATTGCAGTGCACGGTTGACTGTGCAACGAAAGTTGAGTACGTGAGCTTGAGCATGTGTTCTAAATTATATATTACCATGGCCGGGCTGGAGAGGCGGGCTGGCGAAGAACGCCCACGCGCCTCTCCGGCCCGGCCACGACATTATATACGATATGTTGTTTCTGTTGTACGTCATACAAGCGGAGAGCGAAGTTGCCACTTTCTCGTGTGTTCTCTTCATGCGGAAGCCCTTCCTCACTCTTTTCGATGGGCGGGCGCCAGCTGTATGTCGTCATACAGCAGATTGCTGCTATTGGCCGATAGCTTACGCAAACCAATTGCGCCGTTTAGATCGGATGCGCTTATTGCCACGGGGTGTCGCCACGTGCCGGCGTAGCGCTCTACAGTGTGCTAATGTTACGCAGCAGCAACACTAGTGCGCTCCAGAATCACACCGGGAGAGAGCGATCGCGTTTCATGACGCGCGCTCAAGGTCAAGACGTGCGCGTGACGTCGCTTCTTTCTCCCGCGCCATCCCTCCCTGTGTAGATTCAATCGCGCTTATCTCGACGAAAGAAGAGAGAAAGTGCTCAGAGCGTGCGACAAATCCATGTCACTACGCTCATTCTTGACGGATTCGAAAAGTTTTCGCGGCGATCTATTAGTGGGGCAGTAAACTCCGACACTGAGGTTATTTAATGATTACTTGGGAAAACGGCTTAGGACCCTCTTAATGTTGGCAATGACCTTGAAAGTGTTTCGCAATACTTATGTAATATGAAAAAGGGAAAAACGCTCCTCACCTTAAATTCACACGGTATGACCAGTTCGGGAATGAAAACAGAGCCATACAGGGTGAATTCATTGGCAATGCAGCCTTCATCCATGTCGTGTCTATTGTACTCGCGACCGTTGACGTAAGTCTGTCGGAAAAGAAAAAAAGAGCATGATAGAAGCAAGTGTGAAAAAAAAGACCACACGTGTTCAGAGACACATTAATTCTAAAACACTAAAGAGACGAACTTTTCTTTTTTTTTTTCGTTCTAGTGAATTACTTTTTCGCAATACCAAAAGCACTACTCTTGCCACGAGAAGAAGCTTGGTAAGCTAGGAAAGGTGCCATAATGCAAATGCAGGTGGCGACGCCACCTTGAAGTTTCCGCACCACCTCGCTGTGTCGTCGCAGACTTTGACGGCGTTACCATGGGGCCTAACTAGTTATTAATCGGTAAATATGAAGTACGGCGTCTTCTGAGGGAACCGGCGACTTATCGTACCAAGTTTCAGAGAATTTCGTTGATCTAA